>NC_136754.1:25687720-26887720 GCF_936440315.1 Barbus barbus
TCCAGAGTCTCTTCACATCTCCGCTGATCTTCCAGAGTCTCTTCACATCTTGAGTTCTTCTCCCTACAATTAGTTCATTACTTTTAAGCGTGAAAATTAAAAAGTAACAAAGCTCACTTTACTACAATGTTTTTGCATCTCCCACTTCACTCAAGTGAAAAACCTTGTTTGCTGTCATGACAAATTCCTGTTGCAAGTCCTCGCTTTAACTTTCCCTGCACTCTTCCAACAGTCTTAACCTGACCCCAGCTCAACATTCTGTGCTGTAAACACTGGCTTAATCTGGGAAAGCATTGTCCATTCAGCACAGTATGATTAGGTCCAGGAATCCATTGGTCAAATGAGTTCATTAGTCAAATAATAAATGTTCTGATACATTTTCTGTAAAGACCGACTTTCTTCATTATAATCAGCATAATGGACTTGTGTATGACAGTCACATACACTCACAGTTCATTCCACAATATGATTTGTATTTTACTTTGAAAGTGAATGATGACTAAGCATTTTCACAATATCATATTTCATTTTAATGAATTAAAGACTTAATGGGTTCCTTCTGGGGGGGGGGGGGGGTTGGTACACTGAATATTTCTGAATCTGCTATAGTGGCTATATGAGCAATTAATGCTACTGAAACTTTCCACTTTTTTCAACTTATGTTATTATTATTTTGTTGTTGTATTTTAGTGTATGTTGGACCCAGTGGGTTTACAATTCATGGAGGGCAAACAACCGTAACTAACAATATTTGTGGTATTGTTACATTTTTTGTTATTTAACTAACAATATGTGAAGTAATACTAATGTTTGTTTGTTTGTTTTTTTTTATCTGAATTTTTGCTTACTGAATTTTTCAAAAACTAAAACTGCTTTTTTACAAAATAACTAAATTTAATAATGCAAATTTAAATTATTCTGAATTGAAATATTTTTCTGTTTGGTAAAAACGAGACCATTTACACTCAGACCTGCACAGTAAGTCAGTAGTTGCCAATTTAAATGTTTGATGGCCAGATTTGCTTAGTGATTTGTTTGGATTTGCAAATATATTACAACCCTTATACAACATTGAAATACACTACATTGCCAAAAGTATTGGGTCACCCCCTTCTAATGAAAAGGTTTGACTACTTTAGTAATTTCTATGAGTACAAATCTTAATATTTAAACATATAATGATATTCTAGGGAATTGTGTGCTTCTAATTTTATAGCAACAGTTTGGACAGGACCCTTTTCTATTCTAACATGACAGTGCCTCTGTGTATAAGGCACGGTTCAAAAAGACATGATTGATTGAGTCAGTGTGGAAGAACTTGACCAAACACCAATGACTTTTAAACACGTCCAAAACTGTTGGAACAGAGATGGAAATACAATTTTTAAATACATGAATTATGTTTCCATCTTTGTTGCCACAGTTTTGTTAGTGCCTTTTTCTGTTCTAAAGAAGGGGGTGTCCAAACACTTTTGTCCTTATAGTGTCTACACAAGTCATTGATGTTTGGTGATGAGTTTTTGGCTCAAGGTCTGCATTTAAAGTCACACCAGAGGTGTTCAGCTGGGATCAGGACTTGGCTTTCTGCAGACCAGTCAAGTTCTTCCACACTGACTGAATCAATCATGTCTTTTTGAACCGTGCCTTATACACAGAGACACTGTCATGTTAGAATAGAAAAGGGTCCTGTCCAAACTGTTGCTATAAAATTAGAAGCACACAATTCCCTAGAATATCATGCTTTAACATTAAGATTTGTACTCTCAGAAATGATTAAAGTAGTCAAACATGTTTATTAGAAGGGGTGGCCCAATACATTTGGCAATATAGTGTATCAATTTCACTCATTGGCATATTCGTGCGATGTGAATCATAGAAGAATGAACCTTTTGTTGATCGAAATTAGTTTCACTTCAGTAGAGCTGAACTATACCACATTAAACTAAAACCAACATTAAATATTCCACTAAAAAACATCCTGCTTCTCTCCTAAGCAGACAGTCAAAGCAGGGCTTTGTCAAGGAAATTCCTCGAGGCTACCAGATTATCAGATGTACCCAGCATTCCTCACTAGTTCTGCCCCAGAGAGAAGACTCATTAGCTGCTCAGTGTAGAAATGCGGCTAAATGGCAGCTCAATAACACGGCTGGTAACAAAGGCCGTTGAAGTGCCCCGGGTCTAATCACAGAGGCTTAGACACCATGTGCTTCTGTGAAAAAGTTACCGGGGTCAGAGAATTCGAAACTAACGTCATTATCTTGACTTTACCTCGTTGACGTGGGCTGATGCGTTGATTTGTGTGTGTGTGAAGGCGGCAGTGCACGCATGTGATCGTGTGTAAGCTTGACAGATGAGACTAGGGCAGAGGATATTCTGAGACGCAGCTTTAAGACTCATAAACTCCTGCCTTAAGCACTAAGAGCCTTTAAACCAGCAGCGTTTTGCCCCCTAGTGTGTTTTCTCATTTCAGATGAGAAAGTAAACAGTGTTGACTCTCACAAAAAGTCTTTAGCAACAAACAAAGCATTTTATGGCAAGACCGGTTTAAGCAGCTAATGCACATTTTTAAAGTGAAGTCAAGATTTACCCTTTCCTTAAAATACATTCCATGCACAACTGATGTCACACAAACACACACATACATATATATATATATATATATATATATATATATATATATAGGCCTACATATACTCTTTCCTTCCAAACTTCTTCCAGACTTCCAAACTGCAGGTGGTAAGAAGGTCTTTAGATTTATTTATTTTTTTCTTTTTGGGAATGTACATTCACCATTTTCAATCACTACAAACTAATCACTTTCATTCAATCTTCTTGCCAGAATCTTTTGGTTGGCCTACTGGTCAAAGATGCCCTGCTGGCTGGCAGAAATTTTAATATAGAATTTGCTTCATTAACTGTTGTCATATCAATGGCATTGTTTTCAATTGCAATTATTAAATTATGTTTTCTCATTTACTGAATATGAAATATTTTTGTACGAGCTCCTCTCTCTTCTTTTCTCTTTTCTTTGTGCAACTTTCAGTACTAAGTGAGAGGCTCAGTTTGGACAGCGTTGTCCCAGATAACTGTGAGTTGAAAGAGCACAGAATCAGTGTGAAGAGGGAGAGACAGCTCATCTGCTGTCAGGCTGTTGTGTGAAGCACCGGGTTGATGTGAACTCTGCCTTCTTGCTTTGCCTTTGTTGCCGAGTCTCATGCGGCAGGCTCAGTGGACTCTTTGAAGGAGAGTACACGTCTTCAAATTCTCTCATTCTCAGCAACTTTTCCACATTTCGTTTCCATTTTGATGCAGCCTCATTCCTGCCCTAACCTCCAGATCTTAAGGCAACCAAACAGTTGTTCATAAAGAGTTGCATCATAATAAATATAGCTAACATCAAAAGTAGCAGTCAGTATGTGATGTGCACATGAGCTGCTTTAAGTAAAACAGTGCATCTTGTGTTAATTGACTGAGAAAGATTTCCCAATTATTGCTGTGAGATGTTACTTTAGTTTTCCACCAAGGCACTAGATATGCAGGTAGATATGGTCACATGTGCTCTGGAATCACAAAGATGATCAGCTGTCCTTCGGTCTCCCCGTAGCACTGTCTTAGGGTCTTTCATTACGGACATTGTAGTTTATTGCTCTGGCCACATCTGCAGTCCTCATGCCTCCTGTAGCAGGACTATGGCATGTTCATGCAGGTGATCAGAAACCCTGGGCATCTTTCTTCTGGTGAGTCAGTAGAAAAGTCTCTACTACGTTTTTGTAACTATGACATTAGTTGTTTGTTTTTTTCCACCTGTAAAGTGTAAGTGTCTTAAGGATGAAAAACATTGGTTAAACCCTTTCCAATAAAGATATATAAAGTTAATTTAGATTTTACCAAATTATATTTAAAATGCGGTATTCTGAAAAAAAAAAAAAAAAAAAATCTGTTTATATTTTATATTTTGTCCACACTGTAAAACTGATTAATTGATTGATGATTGTTAAGTTAAGAACCACCACAGTCGAGATTACTAAAGTATGGGGAAATTTTGAAATGAGTTTCTGCTATGATTTGGTTTAAAAATTGATGTGAAAATTTACCTGATAGAAGAGCATTGCATATGGTCATCTCAGCAGCGAATCATGTCCATTATGGTGCAGTAGTGGAAAACTAGATTACCTGTTTCCAGCTGCCCCCGAGGATATAGCATATAAATATACCATCATAATACACATTTACCGAATTGATGGTTTTTGATAGCTGTAGTGCTGTTGGTGCACTTGAGCTTCCGTATGTGGTTTGAGACAAGTAGAATAAAATGTAATACAACATTTTTCTCAACTACTATGCAAACATACACCCTTGTTACGTGTAGTTATTGTGTAAGTGTCACATCCGCGGGCTGTAATCTAAAGTGATGCCGTGTTACCCTCTTGTTACGTGTAGTTACTGTGTAAGTGTAACATCCGCGGGCTGTAATCTAAAGTGAAGCCTTGTTACCCTCTTGTTACGTGTAGTTACTGTGTAAGTGTAACATCCGCGGGCTGTAATCTAAAGTGATGCCTTGTTACCCTCTTGTTACGTGTAGTTACTGTGTAAGTGTAACATCCACGGGCTGTAATCTAAAGTGAAGCCTTGTTACCCTCTTGTTACGTGTAGTTACTGTGTAAGTGTAACATCCGCGGGCTGTAATCTAAAGTGATGCCTTGTTACCCTCTTGTTACGTGTAGTTACTGTGTAAGTGTAACATCCACGGGCTGTAATCTAAAGTGATGCCTTGTTACCCTCTTGTTACGTGTAGTTACTGTGTAAGTGTAACATCCGCGGGCTGTAATCTAAAGTGAAGCCTTGTTACCCTCTTGTTACGTGTAGTTACTGTGTAAGTGTAACATCCGAGGCCTGTAATCTAAAGTGATGCCTTGTTACCCTCTTGTTACGTGTAGTTACTGTGTAAGTGTAACATCCACGGGCTGTAATCTAAAGTGAAGCCTTGTTACCCTTTTGTTACGTGTAGTTACTGTGTAAGTGTAACATCCGCGGGCTGTAATCTAAAGTGATGCCTTGTTACCCTCTTGTTACGTGTAGTTACTGTGTAAGTGTAACATCCACGGGCTGTAATCTAAAGTGAAGCCTTGTTACCCTTTTGTTACGTGTAGTTACTGTGTAAGTGTAATATCCGCGGGCTGTAATCTAAAGTGATGCCTTGTTACCCTCTTGTTACATGTAGTTGCTGTGTAAGTGTAACATTAAACAATTTTAGTTATGCTACAATAGATGTGTTTCAAAGTTATTAACAATGAACTGTATTACATAGTTAAATGCAAGGTCCAAATACCTTAAGGACCTTAAGTTAAAGAATTTTTAACAGATCTTTTCCAAGAACAGAATGCAGAAAAAACAAACTTGCAACCACTTATACAATATACAAAGAACAGTCAAAACACACACACACACACACACAAAATCGTGTTCTACATTTATTTTTAATAGGCATATTATAAATTTTTCCTTTCAGCTGTGGGCAGGAGTCGACAAATTTCTGGAGATCTTTTGCATATGCTTGCAAAGCTGTCCCTGCAGTATATGTGGGAGCAGAAAAGTCCTCTCCCTCTGATGCAGGTTTCACCTGTGATCACAATTAGAGAAAAAAAAAAAATTGTTAATACATGTCAAGTTTGCATAATGTAAAGAAGTGTTGCACAAAGCTTATATTTTACCAAATATATCAAATAAGGACTTCTGTGAGGACTCTGTGTCACGGCAATGTTTCAAGGAAAATCTGTTTACTGTATCACAGTGAGTTGCCAACACTGTGATACAGTAAAACAATAAATAATAAAATAGCAAAGGACTACAAAAGTGCACAGGTAACTGGAAAATAAAAACAAGAAATTAATAGTAGAACAAAATAGAGAATATGCGACAGTGAGTAGGTGACACTACTAACAGGGCAGGCACGAATATCCAAAACAACAGGCTTTAATAGAAATCCTCCCAAACGTGTAACAAAGACAATAACTGGCAACTGAAATGGGGAAAACTCAGGACTTATAAACCTAGGGGCTAATGGGATAATTTATTAAACAACAGGTGGCGATGATGAACTTAACAAGACAGGCAAAACTAGGTCAACAACAGAAACTAAAACACAGACATGTAACAACTGTTACAGAAGCAGACGGAACACTCAGGATATAAAAAGGTAAGGTTTATTGGACAGATGAGCAAAGGCAGGAGATATCAACGGTAAGTATCAGATGCAGAGATGTAGAAGGATGGGGATGAGACTTTCACTGAATCGTGGTGTTTTCTGACAGGAGCTCATGGATGAACGGGAACCACACACCTCGACGCTTCGTCGTGAAGCTCCAGGAAGGACAAACAGGGATCCAGGACACGGATGACAACACTCGGAGAGAGAACAAGAGGTAAGTTCACAGGTAGGTAAGTAACAGGTAGGTATCAGCATTAACATGAAGGAGTCCACTTCGTACGAACGAGACCGGACGTCAGACTGTGGTGAGGTGTGTGGTTTTATGGAGTGACTTGATGAGGGGATGATGATGTGCAGGTGTGCTCATTAGAACTCAGGTGATGGTGCTCGCTGTGATTGGCTGGAGTGAGAGCCTGGTCGATCTGTGACATTACCCCCCTCTCCACGGCCCTCTCCCGAGGGCCGAAAGCCCCGACGTCGTGGTGGCCTACCCTTTCCTCTGGGAGCTGGATGGTCAGGATGGGTTGTATGGAATTCCTCCAGTAATGTTGGGTCCAAGATGTCATCTCTAGGAACCCATGATCTCTCTTCTGGGCCATAATCTTCCCAGTCCACCAGGTACTCCAAGCGGCCACCATGGCGCCGGGAGTCCAAGATCTCCTTAACCTTGTAAATCGCTCCGTCCTCCAAGATTAATGGGAGAGCGGGTTCCTCACTCGGACCAGGCTCTGTGGAGGGAGAAACAGGAGAGTGGTAAAGTTTCAGGAGTGATACGTAAAAGGTAGAATTAATGTGATAATGTGGGGGTAGCTGCAACTGAAAGGTGAACGGGTTGATTTGTTAACTATGGTGAAGGGACCAACATATCTGGGACTCAGCTTCTTGCAGGGCAGGCGCAGCTTGATGTCCCTCGTTGACAGCCAGACCTTCTGTCCCGGTTGGTATTGCGGGGCTTCGGACCTGCGAAGGTCCGCTGTCATCTTGCGCCTGCGCACTGCTCGCTGGAGCTGATGGTGAGCATCGTCCCAGACCCTCTCGCTCTCCCGGAAACAGTAGTCCACCGCAGGCACTTCTGAAGGTTCCCCTGACCTGAGGGAATAGTGGTGGCTGGTAGCCGAGCACGCACTGGAAGGGAGTGAGTCCAGTAGCAGCTTGACGTAACGAGTTCTGGGCGTACTCGGCCCAGCCAATAAACTGGTTCCAGGAGTCCTGGTGGCTGTGGCAGAAGGTTCGCAGGAATCGGCCGATTTCCTGGATCCTCCTCTGGTCTGCCCGTTGGTCTGAGGGTGATAGCTGGACGACAGACTCATGGTCACATCTAGGAGTTTTAAGCCTTTCCATGATAATGGTGAAAATGGGAATTTTCACTGCTCTAGCTCTTTTCTTAAAGCCACTTCACTAATTTGTGAAGCTCAATTATCTTTTGCTGCACATCAGAAATATATTCTTTGGTTTTTCTCATTGTGATGGATGATTAAGGGAATTTGGGCTTTGTTTTCCCTCCTATTTATATTTCTGTGAAATAGGAAGCCATGGCTGGATAATTTCATGTTCATAATCACCTGGAGTGCTCAAAATTGTGAATATGAATGGGAATACACTTCAGAGATATTTTACTCATAAGAATTTCTAGGGGTGCCAATAATTGTGTTCAACGTGTATTTGAGAAAAAACTTTTATTTCATAATGATATTTCCCCCCATTTTAAATTCTTATTATCCAAAGTTTAGATTTTTGTGAATTTTTTAAATAAAAGATCAAAAGGACTAAGAATGCAGATTAACTTTCACAGGCTTCTTTGATCATATTTACTAAGGGTGCCGATATTTTTGGCCATGACTGTACATTACACTAAAATAATGCAGTAAACATTAATCTAACAACTTAAGATGTATCATAAAACCCTATTGTAAATAACTCATAAGAAAAAAGCTAAGAAATTATTGTCGTGTTTAAAGAAAATTGTCACAGAGTATTCTGATCATGTAAATTTATGTTTGTTTGTTTTTTCACTGTGAATTATTCCATTGTACACTTAAAAGCATCTTACATTTAACTCTAATATTACAATCTGATAATTTTTCACTGTATGGAGTAAGGGAATTTACCGTTGCCAATTAACAAGCATTTACTGTAGCAGTTTTTACCGTTAAATTTTATTTTTTTTACAGTACACAGCTGTTTCAACTTAATCTAAATATCAGAACTCTTGGAATGCTGCTTGAACATTCAGGGGTGCATTTCCCAAATGTATTATCAGCCAACTAGGTTGTAGGTTTCATCATTACCAACATAGTCCAATGGTTCTGTGTTTCCTGAAACCACAGATTAAACTAATTATTGCAGAATGGCAATCTTGACAGCTCTCAACCTGTTATTAGAAGCATAATTTCTTGTTCTCTTTGGACTTAAATAGATCATACTCTTGGGCACAATGAGCCAGCTAACATACAGTACACTCTATTTTTATAATACTATGTGTATATATATATATATATATATATATATATATATACAGTGGTGTGAAAAAGTGTTGGCCCCCTTCCTGATTTTTTATTTTTTTGCATGTTTGTCACACTTTAATGTTACAGATCAAATTTAAATATTAATCAAAGATAACACAAGTAAACACAACATGCAGTTTTTAAATGAAGGGGAAACAAAATCCAAGCCTACATGGATTGTAACCCCCCCCGTTAAAACAGAACTGTGGTTTATCACACCTGAGTTCAGTTTCTTTAGCCACATTACTGATTACTGATTACTGATTTAGGCCTGATTACTGCCATACCTGTTCGCAATCAAGAAATTACTTAAATAGGACCTGCCTGACAAAGTGAAGTAGACCAAAAGATCCTCAAAAACTACACATCATGTTGAGATCCAAAGAAATTCAGGAACAAATGAGAAAGTAAGTAATTGAGATCTATCAGTCTAGAAAAGGTTATAAAGCCATTTCTAAAGCTTTGGGACTCCAGCGAACCACAGTGAGAGCCATTATCCACAAATGGCGAAAACATGGAACAGTGGTGAACCTTCCCAGGAGTGGCCGGCCGACCAAAATTACCCCAAGAGCACAGCGACGACTCATCCAAGAGGTCACAAAAGACACCACAACAACATCTAAAGAACTGCAGGCCTCACTTGCCTAAGTTAAGGTCAGTGTTCACGATGCCACCATAAGAAAGAGACTGGGCAAAAATGGTCTGCATGGCAGAGTTCCAAGACGAAAACCGCTGATGAGCAAAAAGAACATAAAGGCTCGTCTCAGTTTTGCCAGAAAACATCTTGATGATCCCCAAGACTTTTGGGAAAATGCTCTGTGGACTGACGAGACAAAAGTTTAACTTTTTCGACGGTGTGTGTCCCATTAGGGTTATTAGGTTTAGGGGGCAAGCACTTTTTCACACAGGGCCATGTGGGTTTGGATTTTGTTTTCCCTTCATAATAAAAAACATTCAAAAACTGCATGTTGTGTTTACTTGTGTTATCTTTGATTAATATTTAAATTTGTTTGATGATCTGAAACATTAAAGTATGACAAACATGCAAAAAAATTAAAAATCAGGAAGGGGGCCAAAACTTTTTCACACCACTGTATATATATATATACAGTATATAACAATCATATGTCGATACATGTTTGTGACAACATTTCTATCAGAAAAACTCAGAGGGAAGGTTACATGGTATTTATTCCGTAAAGTATCAACAGATGGTAGAGTCACAATAATTCATGTTTAGTTGTATAAAAATTTTGGCGTAGACCCCGTCCTTTATCCGAATCCTTGGGATGCAGATTTTGGCTGATCCTGCCTGAAGATGAAGGCAGGCGCGGAGCCTAGCCCCCGGATGGACAGGGCCAAACTGGTGGTGGTGGGCAGGATGGATTGGAACGTCAGCGTCATCAGCTGCGAAAAATGAAATGCAGAGTTCAGTGCTTATATACTCCAGTTGTCAGGTAGTGATTGGCCAGACCTTTTAGTGTGAATGAATGATGTGACATTGGAGTCTTCCTGAAAGAACTTGTGCTTATGCTTTCATTTCTACAAAACTCCAAAAATGTACCAATGTTATATTTATGATTCGCTGCAGTTTACAGTTATTATTAGTGTTACTTTTCACTCAAATTATGATTCATACGGCCAGTGTTTTGATTAAAAAATCTTAATTTTCTCACAGTTCCTTGCACAATATTATGTTATGATCTTAAAACATTTTTAACCTGCTGCGAGATTTGAAAACGGATACTTTTGAATGTTTATGTATAACATATACAGCTTCATATGCATGGGTTTTCTAAATGAGTATGTTTGCTCGGTAGCTCACCCGATAGGCTTTGCACTTGAGAGTTGTAGCCCTCAGGTTTGAGTTCTGTGAAACTATGGTTTGACAAAACTGCTCAAACCCACATCGAATTAAGTTATAATAGCACGATTGCTGGATAAGGGAAAAAAAATCAGCTGCACAATTGTGTCACACAATGGCGGTACCCTCCGCAACCACCGGTCATACTAACAAAAAGCCCTCTGAAACGCAAGGCGTATCAGCCCATGTATTCCGGTTACTGGCTGTTTTTAAACAATACAGAGCATTGGTGGTAACCAGAGACAGGAAGCAGCAGATTAGAAGCTCACTCTCACTGAATTGGATATTTCTAGGGCACATCCCAAGGTACGCATTCATTGCCATCCAGTAACTGAATCCCATTCCAAGGCATGCCATTATTAGACATATTCATGTCAAATTCCCAAAGGAGAAATCAGTTATCTTTAATAGTCTTAACAGCATATTATGAATGTATTATTTGTGTGCATGGATACATGTTACCGTCTAAGGCTCCAGGAACAGTTTAAATACCCCTGATACATACAATTAGCAGAGTCAACAATATTCAAATGCGCACTATAACCAGCATGAGAGGGAAAGACTTGCTGTATATTTTTTCACTGTCACTATAAAGTAAATACAATCTGTGAGCATCATGTATGTCAATAACAAAAGGCCTTTTAAAATGTTCTTGTGCAAATACATGAGAACTCAGCTGCAACATTTAGAACAGTTTTTAAATATGTTTCGGTCCTGTATCTAATGCTTCACATCAACCAATAAACATTGTGGCCAAATTTTATGTCTTAAACTGTATATTTACTAGATCAATGACCCAAGAAATAAAATTACAGTTATGTAGCTTAGCATTTGCAATTCAGTATTTACGAGTTTCAAGATTTTTTTTTAATTATTGTGCTCTAGGAACATCACCAAACCTATAATAGAGTTAGTAGTATATGACGTATAACATTCTGTGACAGTAAAATGTTACAATTTGGCAAAATCCTTGTAATTTCATACTTTACCACAGTACAGTGTATGTATCAAGCACTCTTGTTTGCATTGGTTTCCCCATAATGCAAATGGCACACAGCTGATCTCATCAGACACGTTTTATAAGCATTGGACTTCCTGGACTCTCTGTCATCGCTGAGTATTGTATGCACTTATTGCTACCCATCTTTCAGTCCTACTCCAACCAATGCATTTAATCATGAACTGTCTGTGTTTCCAATTACAGTCGAAGGACCCAATTATGGACAGTCTATCCATCCAGCTTCAATCACTGAGCTGTCTGCCAATCCAGTACCAGTCAATACACCCAACTGTGAACTGTCTGTTGGTTTAAATTCTGCAATCAAATTAGATTCTGAATTATCTGTCTTTCCAGTCCCTACTAATAAGCCTGAGTGTGAATTGTCAGCATGTGATCCTGATTTTGAACTGTTTGCATGTTCAGTGTTAATCAGTGAATCTGTTTATGAAGTGCCTGCCCGCTCAGTTGTCACCGTGGAAACTATAGATGAACTATTTATGTTCCCTGCCTCGGTCCTTGAGACCGTAAATGCTATGTCTGTCTCGTGTGTCTCAGTTTTCCCTAAGCTCCAATCTCTGCTGTGGGTTCCTGATCCGTCATGGTGTTCTCCTGTTCCACCGTGGTGCTCCTCTGATCCATCATGGTGCTCTCCTGTTCTGCCGTGGTGATCTCCTGATCCATTGTGGTGCTCTCCTGCCCTGTCTGGTCCTCACTGTTGGGCTACTGCTCTGTCTGCTCTGCCGTGGAGGTCTCCTACCCTGCCTGCTCCGCACTGGTGGGCTCCTGCTCTGTCTGCTCCGCTGTGGAGGTCTTCTGCCCTGTCTGCTCCGCACTGGTGGGCTCCTGCTCTGTCTGCTCCACTGTGGAGGTCAGCTGTCTGGCTATGGTGGTCTTCTGCTCCGCTGTGGTGGCCTTCTGCTCAGGTCTGGTGGTCATCTGCTCCGCCGTGGTGGTCTACTGCTCAGGTCTGGTGGTCTTCTGCTCCGTCTGCTCCGCCGTGGTGGTCTTCTACTCCGGTCTGGTGGTTTCCTGCTCTGTCTGCTCTGCCATGGAGATCTTCTGCTCCACCCTGGTGGGTTCCAGTCTCGTCCTGACTCTTGCACTACACTACTGTTGCATGTCACCCCTGGACTGCATTTCCCATCATCCATTGCACTGATCAAAGCTGTCACCAATCACACATTGCACTGATTACACACCTGATCTCAACAGAGATGCTTTATAAGCATTGGAGTTTTCATAGTCATAGTCATAGTCTTGCCTTGCCTGTTTTGATTCTAGCCTGTGTATCTTGGTTTAACCCTTTAGCCTGCTGTTTCGGATTGTGTTTGTCCCTGCCTGGATTATTGCTCACGTACGAGGGGAACTCGTGGCCAAATGGTAATCCAAAGGTTTCGAGTTCGAGTCTTGGGCTGGCAGGAATTGCAGGTTGGGGGAGTGAATGTACAGCGCTTTCTCCACCCTCAATACCACAACTGAGGTGCCCTTGAGCAAGGCACCGAACCCCTAATTGCTCCCCAGGTGTCGCAGCATAAATGGCTGCCCACTGCTCCATGTGTGTGTTCACTGCTGTGTGTGTTAAATGCAGAGCACGAATTCCGAGTATGGGTCACCACACTTGGTCATATGTCACATCATTTTCACAGCCTTGCCCTGTTGGATACTGTTCGCCTAAACCTAACGCCTAAGGAATACTTACAATATCTTGCCTCGTCTATGTCTGTTTGCTGTGTATCGACCAATGCTTGTTTATGACCACGCCTTTTAATAAAGCTTTGCAGATGGATCCGCACACCTCATGCTTCTGTCACTCCATTACACAACACAACAGCACTTTTAGACTCTTGAACTACACTACTGTTGCACGTCATCCCACTCATTGATGTGAGCATAAGTATTGGGACAGTTGAACATAAGGCAGATATAAAAGATTAAAAGCTATTATTTAGTTGCAGATCCCTTGCGCACAATCACAGCAGTGAGTCTGTGACCCATAGACATCCCCAAACTCTTGGTCTCATCCTTTGAAATGCTTTTCCCAGCCTTTAATGCAGCCTATTCCAATTGTTGCTTGTTTTGGGGAGTTTCTGCCTTTACTCTCCTCTCCAGCTGGTGAAATTCATGTTCGATCGGATTTAAATCTGGAGATTGACTTGGGCAATCTAAGACTTTCCATTTCTTTGCCCTTATAAATTCCTTGACTGAACTGGCAGGGTGTTTTGGGTCATTGTCCTGATGCAATATGAAGCACTTCCCAATGAATCTGGTTGCATTTTCTTGAATATGGATAGGCAAGATTGTTTGGTACCCTTCCAAATTCATTCTGCTACTGTCATCATAAGTCATCAGTAAAGTTGAGAGGGCCTGTTCCAGAGGCAGCCATGCATGCCCATGCCACGACACCACCATGCTTTACAGATGAGGCTGTATGCTTGGGATCATTGCAGTTCCCTTTTTTTCTCCACATTTTTGCTTTCCCATCACTTAGATAAAGGTTCATCTTTGTCTCATCGGTCCATAAACACAGTTCCAAAACTCTTCTGGCTCCCCTTTGTGCTTTTTTGCAAACTCTAGTCTTGCCTTTCTATTTTTGGTGCTGGTCAGAGCTTTGGATCTTGCTGTGTAGCATTTGTAATTCTGTGTCAAAGTCTCCTGAGGACAGTAAATAGTCAGAGCATCACCCCAGCTTTCTGGAAGTTGTTGGTGATTTTACAGACACATCTTTTAGGATTCATTTTCACAGCTTTTATGATTTGTCTATCATCAACTACTGTTGTTTTCTCAGCCGATCAGGTCATTGTTGGTTGCTGGTGGTTTCCAAACTCTTGATTTCTCCATGCCCTTCATTTTTGCTAGAGCTCTAACTGACTTCCTCTTTTCTTTTAGCATCCAAATTGCTTGCTTTTCTCTCAAAGTCAGCTCCCTTGTCTTCATCCTGGTTTGTATGTGTCATCATCAAATGCAAGATCCAGAATGCAGATGTAACACAAGTAAGAATTCAGCTATTTAAGAAACAGAAAGAAAATAATATAATTTTCAAATAATTATATTTCTAATAAAATACTGAAAGTATTAAACAAAAAGCTGAATAACGTCATTGCAGTTTAAAATGATAAATTGATAAAATGACTAAATGCCTAATTAACATATTGACGGAGATTGCGCGTGACGTCATCGAGACGAGACGCGAAAGCAACGAGAGACACACACATTGCTGATCGCGAGAGAAAAAAACTAAGATGAATCTGAGAACGTGATTGTTGACATTGCCGCTGATGATTGTTGATTGAGAACCCCTGTGAAATCCAATGTGGGTTAAAAGCATATGAACCCCGGATTTGGTGAGTTTCTAAGTAATATTTGTTCAACTTACTGAAAACTGAATGTTATAATTGTTTATTGACGTTCTGAAGTGTTTTATGTTTGTAATTCTGGTATGTTTTATATATGCTGAATATGAGAGAAAAGGGTTTTTGAATACTATTTTCATATAGATTGATAGATGATTGATGAATGTGTAGTGTGTGTATATTGTTTTGTTCTAAAGGAAATGGTGTGTAAATGCTTTTGAAACTTAAGACGCTGTTTTTATGAACAGGTCAGGTTTTTTTGGTGTGATTGGATCAAACCCTTCATACCATGAGATGGCGAGCCTCCCAACTGAACCTCTGTGAATTTGAGAAGTGCGGACGGAGTAATCCTGTGCGTTCCAATGGATTAGTGCTTCTACTGATCAGGTGGAATCCAGTTCATTGCATATTCTGATCGGTAGGATCGGACTTTTCCTTAAGCGATCATTTTGCACCATTGACTGTTGAAACAAAGTTTTCATCTACACCAAGAGACTTTTGCACACACTAACATATTTTTCCACTTTGGATGACAAAGAGACATTCATTTATACACAGACTGAGAAGTTATTGACTGTTATATTGTTGGAATTGTTTTCAAATTGTTTCAAATTGAACTATTGTGATTTTGTACTTTTCTTATTTCCATTGTTTTAATTTGGGTTCATATTTTCTATGAGTTTTTATATAAAGATATAAAAACCTAAAGATAAGAAAAGCTTTTATTAAACTAACAGTTAGTAAAACCAAATATCTATAAACCAAAGTAGAAACTAAACAACTGAAATATAAGTTGAATACCTAGAAACAAATAGAAAAGAAAGCTTTTTATAAACCTATTTAAATAGCGAGCAGAGCTCAAAAGGAAAAATACCAAAAAGAACAACAAGGGATCGAAGAGAACAATTATTTCATTTGTTTTTATTAATTTTTCTTCAATTGTTGTTGTGGTTGTATTACATTTGTTTTTCTCATTATTATTAATTTTGCACCAACAAAATACATTTGAGTCATTTTCAGCTATCATCTGTGTCCTTGTGTGCCTTGATCACTTACCCTCCTGTAACGAACCTAGTCACTGGTCCAATATCGGGTGCCTAGAGTGACCTGTCCCTGTGTCAAGTAACTCTTAATGTTACACAGAAGTAATGGATATAACTGATACAACACATTACCTGCTTTTAATATCTGAAGAATTAATGCAACAGCTGATCACTTAGAAAGACCTGTGAGGCAGCTGTTCCCATACTTATGCTCACATCAGATAGAGGGATGAAACTCTAAAAGTGCTGAACTTCTTAGCTGGTAAAACATCTATGTGTTGAATCTGTTACGTCCCACGTATTTGTTTAATTCCCTGTCTACACATGAGATGTATGTGGTCCACTTATTTATTTGGTGCAAAGTGATTGTATTGTACTTAGTTTTTTTTGTACTCCCTCTCTGGTTGTTTTTTCCCTCTCTGTCAACCCTTCAGACAGATATGAGCGTCAGCTGTCCCCTAATTAAAAACCAAGCTCTGGGGGTGACCTGATTGGTTGATGAGACGGGAGCTGGTGGATAAAGCTGAGGTCAGAAAGTGGAGAGTCCTTCCTCCTGCCCTAGCATATGATTGTTGAGCCTGTGTGTGTTGGTTGACTGTTGTGAGGGCCTAAAGCCTGGGTTTGTGTTACTAAGTAGTTTTTTTTTTTTTTTTTTTTTTTAATCGATCTAATCTGACTCTGTTGAACTATATTATCCAAGTTTCTTTATATTTAATTTTGGAAGCCATAGAGAGGTGGACGCCCTTTTCTTTTGCTAATTGTGTTTTCTCCTGTTTTTGGTCAGATAGGGAGTGAGGTAAAGTTATGTTGTTTATTTGCTTTTTCTTTATTCAGGTAAGATAGTTTGATCCTCCCCCATTTAAACTTCTTTTGTTTGTTGTTTTGGCCTGGTCCCCTCTTGAACGTTCTTGCTTCCTCTTTTATGAAGAGTCAATAAAAAGAAATCAATTGAAATGTAACAATCAGCCAATAGTAAAATGTGAATGAGGTGAATATGAATATGAGACAAAATATGAGTTTTGTCTCATATTCATCTTTTAATCATATTTGTAAATGTCTTGACTCCACCGCCAACAGAGCAATTTTGTCTTTACTGCTCCAGTACTTTTGGAGGGCACTGTATATATACTGGGTCTCACACACACAGAACACTGATAAGAATAAGAATAAATTCACATTTAAATATATGGCTATAAAAAAAAAAAACATTTTCCATTGTAATAATGCACCTGTAATATAGTAATATGTTACCTTTTGGATAGGAAAGAAACATATTTGTTGATTAAAATTTGTATGTACGAAGTGCTTAAAGTGATAGTTCACCCAAAAATGAAAATTCTGTCATTCATTACTCACCCTCATGTCATTCCAAACCCATAAGACCTTTATGACAAATTAAGATATTTTTGATGAAATACAAAAGTAAGTTCAAGTTTATTTGTATAGCGCTTTTTATGATACAAATCGTTGAAAAGCAGCTCTACAGGAAATTAAGTTTCCACGATATATTTATATATTGCAGAACCTTAATATATTTAACTTATGGCAAAATTTGATAATTCTGTATGTTGTCTGAGCGTTGGCATGCTCTGAGGTCCTCTGAGGGGTTGGCATCATCTTTTCTCAGGTGTTCGGTCGTCTCAGATCATTTAAGGGTTGGTTCCAGTTTGAAGCTTCTGTAATTCCTAGATACCATGGGATGTTAATGACATAATTAGCATAGCTACTGTTCCATCTAAGCAAAAATTATTTGTTCAACCCAAGCTAAAGAATAATAATAATGTACATTTGATCAGATATAACTGCAGTACAAGATTATAAGATGCATTATGTGAATGCTTGGCTAAAGATATGTGTCTTTAATCTAGATTTAAACAGAGAAAGTGTATCTAAACACCGAACGTTATCAGAAAGACTATTCCAGAGTTTGGGAGCCAAATGTGAAAAAACTCTACCTCCTTTAGTGGACTTTGCTATCCTAGGTACTACCAAAAGCCCAGAGTTTTGCGACCTTAAGGAGCATGTTGGATTGTAGCGTATTAGAAGACAGGTATGCAGGAGCTAAACCATTTAGGGCCTTATAGGCAAGTAATAATATTTTGTAAATGATATGGAACTTAATAGGTAGCCAGTGCAGAGACTGTAAAATTGGGGTAATATGATCATATTTTCTTGACCTGGTAAGAACTCTAGCCGCTGCATTTTGGACTATCTGTAGCTTGTTTATTGAAGATGCAGGACAACCACCTAGCAGTGCATTACAATAGTCCAGTCTAGAGGTCATTAATGCATGAACTAGCTTTTCTGCATCAGAAACAGGTAGCATGTTTCGAAGCTTGGCAATGTTTCTAAGATGGAAGAATGCTGTTTTTGTAACATGGGAAATATGATTTTCAAAGGACAAGTTGCTGTCTAATATAACACCCAGATTTTTGACTTTAGAAGACATAACAGTACATCCGTCTAGTTGCAAATTGTAATCCAAGAGATTTTGTGTCCTGTTTTTGGTCCAATAAGTAATATCTCTGTCTTATCTGAATTTAATAGGAGGAAATTATTGGTCATCCAATCTTTTAAATTTTTTACACAATCTATTATCTTAGTTTAGAAGTTTCATCTGGTCTTGTTGAGATATATAGTTGAGTATTATCAGCATAACAATGAAAACTAATCCCGTATTTTCTAATAATATTACCAAGGGGCAACATGTATATTGAAAATAGCAGAGGACCTAGGACAGATCCTTGTTGTACTCTAAACCATCTTAAAGCCTGCCCGTGAATACCAGTATAGTTTAGTAATCGATCTATGAGTATGTCATGGTCTATAGTGTTGAACGCAGCACTAAGATCAAGTAATACTAGCAATGAGATGCAGCCTTGGTCTGAAGCAAGAAACAAGTCATTTGTCATTTTAATAAGTGCAGCTTCTGTACTATGGTGAGGCCTGAAACCTGACTGAAATTCTTCATAGAGATCATTTTTTGCAAGAAGGAGCACAATTGAGCAGACACAACTTTTTCTAAAATTTTAGACATAAACGGAAGATTTGAAATGGGTCTGTAATTTGCCAGTTCATTAGAATCTAGTTGTGGTTTCTTAATAAGAGGCTTAATAACCGCCAGCTTGAATGGTTTTGGGACATGACCGAAAGATAACGATGAGTTAATAATATTGAGAAGCGGTTCTTCTGCTATAGGTAACAACTCTTTCAGTAGTTTAGTGGGTACAGGATCTAATAAACATGTTGTTGGTTTAGATGCACTGATAAGTTTATTTAGCTCTTCCTGTCCTATAGTTGTAAAGCACTGCGTTTCTTTGGGTGCGATGAATGAGGCTGAAATACTAGACGCAGTAGAATATACATTTGTTATTGTATTTCTGATGTTATCTATTTTATCAGTAAAGAAATTCATAAAGTCATTACTATTAAACTGTGAGGAAATATTTAGATCGGATGGCATGTGTTTGTTAATCTAGTCACTGTCCTAAATAAGAACCTTGGATTGTTTTGGTTATCTATGAGTTTGCAGATATGCTCTGCCCTGGCAGCTTTTAGAGCCGGTCTATAGCTGGACATACTGTTTTTCCACGCAATTCTAAAAACTTCCAAGTTAGTTTTTCTCCATTTGTGCTCAAGATTACGAGTTTCCTTCTTGAGAGAATGGGTATAACTGTTGTACCATGGCACAGTACGTTTTTCTCTAACCTTTTTCAATTTGAGGGGGGCAACAGCTTCTAATGTATTAGAGAAGATAGTGCCCATGTTGCTAGTCATTTCGTCTACTTCATGTGTATTTGTGGGTACACAGAGCAGTTGAGATAAATCAGGTAGGTTATTTGTGAATCTGTCTTTGGTGGCTGGAACAATAGTTTTGCCCGGACGATAACGCGTAGCCATATAACTAAGTAATACGCAGCATGCACGATACAAGGAAATGATCAGTAACATCATCACCTTGAGGTACGATATCTATATCGTAAGATCAATTCCACGCGATATAATTAAATCTAGCGTATGATTCTAGCGTATGATCTGCTTCTCTACGGCCTCCAGCTCCAGCTGCACCGAATGCAGCTCGAATGTGTCCTCTCCTGCACTCAAAGGTAGACACAAATCCACCATTTAAGCAAGTAACAGTGAAACAATGGTAATGTGTGTGAATAGAGTATTAGCAATGTAAGCGAGATTAGCGGCAGCCACACTGCCGATGCTAACGGATGCTATACTTTTCACGAAGGCGAATGTCTCTAGCCGCTAGGCCGAATGTCTCTAGCTGTCAGCTCACACGGGGTGACCCAAACGGTGGCGAACAAAACAATAGGGAAAATAAAAATACTTGAAGCAAATAAACCAAAATAAACAAGGGTTGTACCCTTTCAATTTGGGCCTTATATTACAAAATATACAAATGATCATATTGATCATATACAAATGTCTCCAAAATGATCATATTTCAAAATAAAGAAAAATAAAATAAAATACATTTTAATACTTTGAATAATTTCTGACACAAAGCATATTAAACAAGGTATATTTTAGGAGTCCCTACATGGGAAAATGCAATCAGCATACAGGTTATTCTTGTAATTTTTTCTTTTGTACTTTTTGTTGTGTCTTTTCAGGGAAGAACTATGTTTAAATGTGCAGCGCTAGTGAATAGAAAAGCGTATGTGGGCAGATTCACAAATTCTCAAGTTTTTGTCTTGCTGACTTTGCAAAAAATATCTGGATTTGATGTCACAAAACCAGTTTTTCTCTACCCCATCTATACTATGCTAACTATACTAACTATCTATAGTTTTCTCAGCAAAATTATCTCCCTGTATAATTAACACACTACAGCGAGTAGCACCAGAGCAATTAAAAACCCCAGGCCCCCCTCGCTCATTACACAGGCCTACACTTCACTCCACGGAGAGCTGAACTCTGTAACCTCTGACAGAGAGAGAAAGAGAGAGAGATGAATAGGAGGAGGAATGTCACTTGGATGCTCTTCTTTTTTCTCTCACTTGTCACTTTGAATCTAACTTGCCACAACGCACACATAATAAAAGTATTTTAATTACAGAAAAACTGGTTTGTTACACTACTAAATAATAAATAGTAGGTGTGTGTGTATGTATATATGTATATATATATATTTTTGGAGAACCAAAGAAAAAAAAAACATTATGCCATTACTTTCGAAAAACCTTACTTTTTTTGTTTATATCTATGTAACTGTCAACATCTTCAAGTTATATAACATTTACAACCATTTCTACAGTTTTCTAGTAAAATTACATGTATTATCCTATGAAGAAAAATGACAAACAATTGTTTGTTTTTTTGGCACTTGATATTTCAAATCACATTCCATTTTCATTGTACGTAAGAGTTGCCCAAGGATATTCTCTCCAAAAGAAAATAATACTGGGTTGGAACAACATGCGAGAAGACAAGGACAGCACAAAAGGTTCTTTGTGGATCACACCCTGTAAAGACACCACACTGTCATTCAGTAGGTGTCTCGAGGGCAAATTTCAGTCATTTTTATTATTCTTGCTGACTAACATACAATTCTACGCAGGTTACACCTCAGCTCAAAAAAATCTGACTCTGAGACACCACAGCATTTATTAGGCATCCACCCATAATCAACTCCACAATACTGTTCTCGAAAAGCGAAATACAACAACTCCAACACTGAAACCAAGAAAAAATGCACTGATGTCAGTTTTGATCTCAATTTTCACACTGTTTTGACTGCATCTGAGTATTTGAGACAAGCCTGTCTGTAACAAGACAGATCATAATCTAAGAGGCCTGATTTCGACTGCATTTCACCTTTGTGTGGTAGGATAGTTGCATGCAAAGTATGTGTAAAGAATTCGACCAATGTTCTTGGAACATTATTTAAAGGAAGTCCTCAAAAAAATGTCCTTTATTTCTCACCCTCAAGCTATCTGACTGTTTCTTCCTTCGAAAGAACACAAAGTCAGATTGTTCACATTGCTCTGTGACACTGTGAAACTGAATGAGGGCTGGAGCCGACAAGCCAACAGACCAAAAACTAAGTCGTTCGTTTGTAAAAAATCTTCTTATCCACTGCGGATTCAAATCTCATTTGCATTTATTCAAATAAGGGGCTTTGACACATCACACTAGTTTTCAACTTCTGTCATGCAAATGCCATTGTCATTTCATAAGTTATCACAAGGTAATAAGTTTAAATATTCATGAACATGAATGAGGTTTGAGATCTACTGAGAAGAAATTTTCAGTGAATAATGACTTATTTTGGTCTGTTCCTCACACAAGGCTAAACATATCTTCAGGAAACTTTGAAAAAGCACACAAATGAAAGACGGAAATCACAGTTGATATCTCTTTAAAAAGTCTGTTGGTTAATTATGAAATGAGAAGGTGAATAATTAATGTGGATTAACAGTGTTACTTTTCCTTTACTCATCTCAGTCTATGACATACCACTCAACTCTTACTGTTTCTGCAGCATGTATACTGACTTGACCGTCCAATTCCAGTGTGATGAATGAAGCAGAAGCATTACATCCACACTTATTCATCATTTGATTGGATTGCATAAATATATAAACTAACTAACTAATCTTTAAATCACAAAATAACAATTTTTATTCCGAAGATGATAACACCACTATTTTTTTTGCATTATGCAAAGTAATGAGGTCAGGGTTTGAAATATTTATCATTGCATAATACATTCTGATCACTAATATTTATATACAATTACAATATTTTACAACATATTTTCATTCTGATTATAGTAGATTTCAGTTTATAGTACATTTCAGTTTTTTTTTTTTTTTTAAGTTAAAATTTTAGAAATGTTAGTCTTGGAACTTAAACTTCTTTTATTTCACTTATTTGCCAATTATGGCAACATCCCAAATGTGTGTTTTAGTTATTTGAGTATTTATATTTTGATATAGGTTTCCTTTTATAAGAATTTTTTTATTTTTTATTTTATTTATTTTTACCAACACTGGTTCTGATTCACACACTATTAAAAAACTTTTTTTTTTTTCTGTTATATTTTATAAAAGTATATAGTAGATACTGTGCAGTATACATAAAGCAGTAAACTAGTACCCCATTCACTCAGAATTTCATAATATAGAAGAAATGTTTCTTTGTAGATCAGTCTCTTATCTGCCCTATTTTTGTGAGCCATCTCAGAGAGATTATTGTTTCAGAATGAGAGCTTGATTTTTCAGTCTGGCATTTATAATGCTATAACTAATTCACATTTTTGTTGCATAATTGTAATACGGGGCAGTTTTGTTTCATACGCATGTACTATTTCAGACCGCTGATTCTGAAAAGATTTCCTTGTGTCTTCTGAGCCAGTGGGAAAACCACTGCAAATTCCCGGCTAGCCTTATCTTCACAGGCATCCCGCAGATATAGGTCACGATGCCATTGTCCCAGCATCAGACACACTCTCACTTCTCCTGTTACTCTGTCCATCTTTATCTCTCTCTTTCAGAGCCACCTGCTACTCTGCTGTCTATTGTGGACTGGCTTTGAGCGAGAGCATCTCAAAGGATCATGTCATGCCGTGTTACTCACACCTGTCTGTCTGGCTCTGGAATAAAGTGACATCTCAGCAGATGTAATCTTCACTTCCCAGACCTATTCACACTCAACAGACATTTCACAGAGTTGAATTGAAGTGAATTTAGGCTTTGCAAAAGAGACTGCATGGTACCTTTTTCCTACGCCCCATGATGCTTTGCGAGAATTATGGGAGTAACTTCCGTTTACACTGTAAATAATCAGCAAAAAGTTTGCTCTATGAACGCAATAAAAAACATTTTCAAAAAACTGAGTACAATGAGGTGGCATTATTTTACTCACCTTTAAACCATCATCATTAAAAGGAAATAGGAAATTTAAAAGTGTAAAAGCATTAACAAATTACTTTCAACATACCATGGATAAGACCTAAAGACCGATTGTATCCACAACAATAACATATGTTATGTCTATATATAAAGGGACGGATTATGACACAGAGGTGCCCTGGGCACGGACTGATTATAGGCCCCCCTCAGTTGAAATTGCGGTCATTTTTCTTAAGTGCAAATAGCTATAGATTATATTTATGTTAAAATAGCAGGATTTAATTTTTTTTTTATTAAAAATAAATGCCTTTACGATGTGCAAAATCACGAAAAACGTTTCCACAGAACAATTTCAATTCAGATTGACAGTCCACTAACCCAGTGTGTAACTCAACGAGTTTCAAGACGATCTGATGTTGCATTACATAATAAAAGCACTTCAAATCTCATATTCTACCCGATCTGCCTGTGATTTTTACTCTGAAGTGAAATTGTTCTGTGGAAACAGGGCGTTTCATTTTATACCAATCAGAATTGACAGACAAAATACTATTTATATCACTCTCCAGAACATTCTGGTTCGCCATTCCTGGCTGGTGGAATAATCTTCCCACCCCTATCCGGAACGCCGGATCCCTGGCAATCTTCAAGCAACAACTGAAAACTCATCTCTTTCGGCAGTACTTGACTTCATCCTAAACTCCCCCAAAAAAACTCTTTCCCTCTATCTTTCTCTCCGCTTACTAGCTTGTACTTAATGACTGAGACTTGGTGTTAGGAGCACTTCCTCTGTCTGATTGCCTCTTCAAGATTAATTGCTTTTTGTATTCCCCAAATGTAAGTCGCTTTGGATAAAAGCGTCTGCCAAATGACTAAATGTAAATGTATTCGGAGGGCTTTTATTATGTAATGTAACATCAGATCGTCTTGAAACTGGTTGAGTGACACCCTGGGGCAGTGGACTGTCAATCTGAATTGAAATTGTTCTGTGGAAACAGGAAGTTTCCTTTTTAGAGCCATCTAAAATCAAAGACAAAACTGATCATATATGAGATTTGTATTATTTAAAATGTATTTATTTATTCGTTGATTAATTCATTTATTTATTCATTATTGACAGAGAAACTGGCTTAATAAATGAATGTCAGAGATCGCTTTTCCTTTGATTTGAGTTTTTACTCTATATTACCGCAACGCCTAGTGTGCGCACACCACAAAATAACGTGGCGGCTAGAATGACCGTGTTTTTCAAAGTGGAGGCTGGTCTGACCGCAGTCTCTGCCAAAAGGTGGGCTATTTGCACTAAGTGACTAAGCCAGAATTAATATAAAAGTCGCCCAAACAAAAAGCAACCCACGGCTCTGTAATTTTTCCCGAGACTGTATTTTCAAAATAGCCCAATTGTGCGGGGAAACCTCTCTCTCAGACACACTCGCTCACTCTCTCCGCATTCACTTCACGTTTGTCGAGCCCGGCACCTCATAATCACACAATCCCTGCGTCCCAATGTGCATCTATACGCCCTATCTGCCCTAAATAGTTTTGAAAATTACTAATATCACACAGAATTTAGGAGGAATATTGTGCATATTGGGACGCAGGCAATGATTTCCTTCCACGCTGCGATGACGGCAAAAAGTTGGGGTCAAACCTTATCAAACGATTAATTTGCGTTAAAAAATATGAATGTGTTAAAATTTTTAGATTAACGCGTTAACAGCCCTAGTTTTAAGGTATAGGCCCCAGGAGTCAGCAACAACAATAGACGCCAATGTTGATGAACGCTTGTGGGTGAATTAAGAGATACCTGATACTCCAATACAGTGGTTTTCAAACCTGTCCTACAAGCACTCCTGCCCTGCACATATTGTATGTCTCCCTTATCAAACACACCTGATTCAGGTCTTGCAGTCTCTACTAACGAGCTGATGAGATGAATCAGGTGTGTCTGATAAGGGAGACATAAAAAATGTGCAGGGCAGGAGTGCTTGTAGGACAGGTTTGAAACCACTGCTCTAATACAACATAATTTTTATTGTACATAACTTCTGGAGAGAAATAGTGCAGACACTAGACAAAGATAAAACGTTCTAGTGCATGCATGTCGACCACCTGTGTCTGTGCACACTTCAGCTGTATGAATATGCCAAGTGTTCACGTAAAAAGCAGAAAGTATCACGTAAAAAAAAAAATTACATTTAAAGTATATCATGTAAAAACTAAAGTGGGAAGATTAATTACATGGTGTACAGATAACAAACTGTTTTAAACAAACATAGGGATATAAAACAACTGAGTATATAAAAATAATTTTCTCAAATGTTGTTCCAAACTTGAATGACTGACTTTCTTCTGTGGAACACAAAAGAAGATACTTTCACCTTTGTGTGTGTGTCCATACAATAAAAGCCAGAGGGATCCAATGTTGTTTTGTACCCCACAGACGGTTATTGTTTTAGAGTTCCTGTTATAGAGAAAGACAGTTGAAACACTCTTCAGAATATCTCCTTTTGTGTTCCAGCAGAGAACAGAAAGTAATGGAGGCTTGGAAAAACACGAGGTTAAGAAAATGACACACTTGTCTCTTTTGAATGAACTCTCCCTTTAAATAAACAAGAACAGTACTGGAACTGAAAATGAAACAGATCGGCAAGAAAAGTGGAGTAACAATAATTTTTAAAGCGGAGTAACAACAATTTTAACAATAGTTCTTTAATCACTCCAAGTTTTCATTTTCTGCTCCCCAGTTGCTGTTAAGAGAAACCCTGCTCCCAAAGAAAAAAAAACTCACTCTAGAACTCTGCATTTTCAATAAAACTGCTCCTCGCTCCAGGCGTATTAGAAACAGGGTCACCAATAAGGGGGACAAACGGACCTTTTGTTCCAGGCTCAAACTGGCCCCAATTGTGATTTCAGCTGGGGGTCCATGATAAAGGTCTTGTACCTTACTGTGGCCCTGATTACAACTGTTTACAAATGAAAAATCTTCCTGTTCTACTGACATTAATGACATCTGCTTCAAACATTACAATGCTCATGATAACTTTTGTTAAAGTAAATCCACCGGCTAATTACCCTTCAACAGTGATGCTATAGTACTACAAACTGAAGTTCAAAGACATAATTATAAAGATGGATTTGCATTTTTTTCTCTAGCGCATAAGGGGTATATATTTATATTAGTATAGCCCTACATACCGCATGAGAACCACATAAAATAAATAATCCTTGTGCTTTCGTAACCCATGGATCTAAGGGATCACAGGTTCCTCAAACAAATAGGTTCTCATAAATTTTTAATCACAAGATAGGTTGTAAGTGGAAGCAAAGCAGTGCAATTAGCTTACTCAGAGCAGGCAGTATGCTAATTACACTTCACGCCGAGGTCAGCGGAGAGACGAGCCGATGCATATGCATGCTTGCATCTGAGATGAGACTAAAGCTCTCCAGTGTTCACTAAAATACGACAGGAGATCTTCTAATGCATGTATGGCACTAAAACTCCAATGCATTAACACTTAGATGATTCATCATGCATTTACCTAACCAATGCTGCTAACGATAGCTAAACTGCTCGGAAAAGAAATCCAAAAATATGGACAACATTCTTCATAATTAAAAAAAAAAGGCAGTGGGAGGGCAAAAATGAAGGGGATTGGTATAATTAGTGCTTATTGGGAATTAGCAGGGATTTTGTTAGGGAAAGATTCCTTTTGGATCCTTTCATTCCCCCAGGCCATCTAAATACACTCCATCTTCTCATCTGTCCTTGTCTGCATGGTCACCATCTGCTCCATTTGCATGATGGGCTTCACTGACCAAGTAACCATGACAACTGCACTGAGTACTGTCTCTGTGGCCTTAGCAATGAGTGTGGCAGTAGTTGACTGATTTTGGAGTGTTAAAAACATTTGTGGTCACAAGAGCAGTCAGTCAAAATACCACTCACAAACCTCATGTTTATCCCATGCTTGACTTTGTGTGTGTGTTTATAGTTCTGTCACCTAATTGCGGACTGTTTGTTTCGACTTGCTATTTTTATTTCTCAGCCTCTTCAAGCTGTTAAAGTCAGCATTATATTCTTATGTAACAAACCTAGCATTGTCAAAACAATCATTGACATTTCTGAATTTTTTTATACTGTATATACACTGCCAGTCAATGGATACACTTTCTCAAAAAAAAAAAAGACAAGATGCATATTTTGCTTATAAAAAAAAAACATTACTGTCATACGTATGATTAGGGATAAAAACGGGGTCACTAGAGGACTCCAAATAACTAAACGCAGTGATTACTGAATGTGAATCTCACAAGACTTCCCTCTTCTCCTCACTGTATTTATGAGAAAAGATGCAAATATCCGTATCTGTTTAGCAGTACTTATTTACACTGAGGGGCAAATTAAGATGCATATTTCCAATAGCAAATACAATATGAGAAAAGTTTTTAAAACTTGTATACAGTATATAAATACGGTGCTGTTCAAAAGTTTGAAAGTAGTTTTTTATTCTCACCAAAGCTGCATTTAATTCGATTTTTATTAATAATAATAATAATAATAAAACAGCAAAAGCAAAAAAAAAAAATTATCAATGTTAAAAACAGTCATTTAATATTTTAATATTCACTGCTTAATATTTTTATTACTAAAGAGAACATCATTTATTTGAAATTCAATTATTTGTGAGGGATATTAACATAATGAATAATATATCTATTTATATTATAGTGCATTTACATTAGAAAATTGTGGTAATACTACAAGCATTTAATATGCAAATATTTCCTTGACCAGCTTTCAGGTTACCTTGTCATTGCTGGTCTTATTACATAATGACATTGTCATAATTTAGGCATTGAAGTATAAAATGTTACTTAATTGATTCCTAAGTTTCAGTTTTTTCTGTTGATATCACTTGCTCTATTGCTTCAGTTACTGATTGTTTTCTTGATTGAAAAAGCCATACTTATGAAACTTGAAGTATACATACCATTATATTCATGTTCAATAAGATACAACCTAGAACCTTTTCAGGCGTGTTTTCAAGAGCATATGTGGTCCTGGTCCACAAAACCAGTCTTAAGCAGCACGAGTATATTTGTAGCAATAACCTACATACATTGTATGGGTCAAAATGATTGATTTTTCTTGTGTCCCAAAAATCATTAGGATATTAAGAAAATATCATGTTACATGAAGATATTTTGTACATTTCCTACCATAAATATATCAAAACTTTAAAGGCGATTTTCACAATATTTTGATTTTTTTTGCACCCTCAGATTCCAGATTGTCAAATAGTTGTATCATGGCCAGATATTGTCCTATCCTAACAAACCATACATCAATGGAAAGCTTAATGTGGTTGATGATGTAAAAACAAACAAAAAAAAAAAAGACCCTTAAGACTGGTTTTGTCGTCCAGGGTCACATATTAGGTTTTTCCGTGGTATAGAGAATCACATATTTCGTTGTCATGGACTACTGAAACTTTGGTATTCTGACAACCAGCCAAGAGTCTGAAAGGTTTTTAAAACTGTGAGAAATTTTTCAGTCATGTGTGTCCAAGCATTTCACTCGAAGGGTATATTTACAGTAAAGCCCAGATCTTAAACATCCTGTATTACTGGAAGTGTAACAGTGTCATCAGGAAGTCATAACACCATCAGTGACATCTCAGAAGTCATTTCAGGTTTCTCTGTCATCTCATGTTCCATTTACAGCAGCAGCATAAGGGCACAGAGATGGCGAAGGGCCAGGGCACTTGCCGGGACCCACATTGAGCGCCAACAGATCTTCAAGCCCAGCCATTCAACACCCACTCCACATCCAGCCCCCTGCCTCGACCCCTCAGGGGCCTCCCCACCCACAGCTGCTATTTGTGGAGAACAGAAGCTGCTCTCTCATGGTTTCCCATCGCTCAGTCGCTCACACACACACACACACACACTGCTGCAATAGCAACACCAGAGACGCTGCAGCTCACTTCACAGAAGCAAGGATTCAGCCACTGGATACCCCTGAGAGACAGACTGATTGTCTAAGATTTGTGGTCTACTACAGTTGACAGTTTCAAAAGTGTTTACATCAATGACATGTTAGGAACAGAGCAGCTGCCATCGTTGTTTCCCTGATATTACAGACGCTTGGCTCTTAAAATAGCTTTTGCACTGGTACACACGTCCCTATAGATGCGTAACGGCAACCTAGTTTATACTAGAAAATGTAAAAACAGCTATTGGTGCAGACACATACACACACAGCATTTTTTTTTTTTTTTTGAAAGAGGTCTTTTATGCTCACCAAGTCTGTATTTATTTGATCAAAAATACATACAAGTTTTAATATTGTGAAATATTATTATTTAAATTAACTGTTTTGTTTCACTGTTATTTTAAAATTAATTTATTCCTGTGATGCAGAGAAGGTTCTAAATAACATTTTAATTAAATTTTATTAAATACGCAAAATTACTTCAGGCCTTGCAACAGAATATTTTGTCATCATTTAGAAACCGTAAATAATCATAAATGTTAAAATTTATTAGCTAACTACATTTCAGCAATCATGTCCCTTTGAATTTTGCTGTATTGAAGCAAATTTGAATTTACAGTGAAAGAAAAACTTTTAGACATTTGCCTTCCCCTTCTGCATTTGAATGGAAGTGAATGGAACATTAAATGTAGTGTGACCTATAGGGATACTTTCAGAAAGCGAGATTTTCAATTAAAATGTGTCAATATGCCCTATGATTAAAATAACAACTTGCAATGCAAATGTGAGACCAGGAAATGATAAACACAGCTGTCAATCTACAGTGAATCTGTCCAAATTTCCAGCAAAGTTGAACTTATATGAAAGAAATGCTGATTGCATGTTAAAATATTTGCATACTGTCAAAGTGACGTGCTCTTTTGTTACAAGAGAGGCTGTATTTTTTTAAATGTTGGGATATCTACATGCCTACCAAACCCAGAAGTGAAGATGTTCACTGAGAATCACATACTGTAAATCACAAATTAATTTCCTCTTTGATTAAACCAGACTTGCATGCCGGGAAATGAGCTCAATTAAAACCTGCTGGATATGTTTTAAGAATGCAGTTCTGCAGGTCACATTCAAATCAGGGCACAGCAAAGAGTTATTATTCCTTCCCTAACCTTACGTGTAATAATAACGACAATTCTAAATTAAAAAAAGGGAAACCCAGACTTCTTGTATGGCCTTAAAAGTGGAACTGAAAGAAAGCATGCAGCTCAGAGCGACTTGCTCTCAAAACTTCTTACATGAACCACGTTAATGCAGTGATTGGGTCATTCCTGTTACGCAGTGCCTTTGAAGCTCCCTAACTTGTAAGCATTTCTATTAAGGAGCGTAGAAGAATCTTAGAAATATCAGGTCGAGCTCAAGCACCTAAATTTTAATTAGATCTTACATAACAGATAAGAAATGAAGAGCTAAAGTTAGCCATAGCTCGGAGAGACTGACTGGGACTTCGCTTACATGAGGGTGTCAACTTACAGTTCATGATTTCTGTCATTTTATCACAAAAAATGGAATGCTGAGTGTACAAACCGAATACTAGCACAAAATTCATCAACTGGCTTTTGTTAGTTAAAGTGATTTTTTTTCTGTGGAACACAAAAACAGGGTTTTTTTTTTAAAGTTTCAGCTGTTTTTGTCTATAAAGTGAAAGTAATAGTAATTCAAAACAGCACTGAACACATTCTTAAAATATATCTTCTGTTATGTTGCTCAGAAGAAAGAAATACGTATATGTTTGGTTAAGCTGTCCTTTTGATAAATGCCAGTTTTCGTGTTAAATTCACCCACTTTATTGTGATACAGGGATAAAAGAAAACTAGCATGATTTCCATCTTTAAAAACTGTTTAATATTTCACCCCTTAAAATAAGACACGATGGGAACATGAAAATGTACTGCATAACAAGAATGACCCGTTTATGGACATGTTAGCCCAGAGATAAAGTCTACAGGAACTAGAGCGCATCTCAGCTGATTTAAATTAGACACACAGGACAGTGAAACTATTGCTATTTAGATAGATGTCCCGTTAGTTTATACAGTTCTGAAATCAGAGAATGCCAAATCTAAATGTTTTGATTAAATAAATATCTTGGCGTAGCTTTAATGATCAATGACACAAAGTATTTTTTTTTTTTTTCTCTTATTTGGTCAAACATGTGGTGATGCAAAGACAATATTCTGGTCCCAACATACAATAAGTGGATGCGTACAGTATGATGCAAACAGATACATTCCACTGAGCCATTAAGCATTGAACATAAATAAGAGTTCTTACAGAATGAGTATCAGGCTGTTATCAGCACAAATGCAAAACATCAAATGTCTTTGGCAGTGGTGGTTCATATTTTGGGCACTGTCAATAATGGTCTGCTCAAATCCTTAGCCTCCCCGGCTGTGCGGATGCGCACGTATCCCAGCAGAGACATGGCATGCTGACAGTACTCCTCCACCTGTTTGATCTGCTGGTAGTTCAACACAGTTCTCCAGGCGCTGGCCGCTAGCGTGGCGTTCCTGGAGGACACGATGAACGGTTTGGTGGAGGCGTTCGATCCTGTTGTCATGTTCATAGCAAATATCTCGATGTCGTGATTGGCTGAAAGATTAGCGAAGCGGTAAACATTCCGAACAGTTTTAATGGGGTTCACCACCAGGTCCTCGTAGCGTACTGTCATGTATTTGCCTTTGAACCAGGTGGGAGGGTGAAGAGCGGTTTTCAGAGTTCTAGACATCTGTTCGCAGATCACCTCCATGGCTCCAATGGAGTGGTAATCTGACCCGTCTTTTTTGTTCATTTTGTGGTTGGGGTCCACGAATGGCACACGACGAAGCTTGGGGTCTCTGCTGCGTACGACTTGCAAATTCTCCCGTATGAGTCCGTGTCGGGATTTAATCCTGGAGTTGGCCACCGCCCTGGGGTCTCGTACCAAATGGATCACTTTCAGATTCAAAGAAGGGTCCTCCATTAGGGGGGCCAGAACGTTGACGTCCAAAATGCGAACTCCCTTGATCACGATAGTGTTGTACTTTAAACACTCCTCCTCCAGCATCTGAAGACTCTTTGGAGGGCACTTTCTACAGACCTTTTCATCCACCATTCCCACCACATCCTTCCTGTAAGATGTACAGAAGGGGTAGGAGCAGATGACCTTATTGATGGCGGCCCCAAAAAGTCCGAGAGTGGTTATGTTCTTGCCCCCTGGACTGTTGTACAGCTGAAAAACGGAGAAGTCGCACCTGTAAAGAGAGCTCAGCATGTCCCTGGCCGCTCCTTGAAGGGATACGGCATCCCCCGGGTACAGCTTCTGCCAAATGTGCCACATGGGCTCATACAAGAAAAACACATCTGGGTTTTGGTTGAAAAGCTCCCCGAAAAAAGACGAGCCGGACCTCCAAGTGGTCAACACGTACACCAGCTGCCTTTTCTTGACCAGCGGGGCTTTGTAAAGGTAACGGATGTCTGATCTGCTTTGTAAGTTCACTCCCTGCATTGGCTGGTTGCATTGCTGTGGCTCTTTGGTCCATTTGTAATTAGCCAGGTTCAGCATGGTCAAGGCCACCAGCAGAAAATAAGCCAGCAACATGATGATCTTTTTCCGCCGTAGCACTTTCATCACAATTCCAGGGTTGGCGATTATTTTGGTGTGGTTTCTCGTGCAAGACTTGTGTTTCCTTCCAAAGCCAGAATTCTTCTCCCATGGTGGTGTGAATTTTAGAAGGAAGGGTTTGTTTTTCATTTATGACACAGGAGAGCGAGTGGTGTCCCAAATAGAGCTGCAGTGCATCACATGCAACGATGATGGCACAGAAGAAAGCGTGACATCTGCCCCAAGTCCATGCAATCGATTATCGATTAGGTGAAGCGTGGGAGAGGAGGGGATGCCCGACGCTCCAAAATACAAGACGAAACGAAAACAAACCGCACCGCAATGCACAGGCTTTCATTCGGATGCCAGATAACGGATGCCGGCAAACAAAGCTAAGTCAAGCACATCTCGTTTTGCTTACCGATGGAAAGCGGCTGGGGGGTTCATTCCGATAACATTTTGTGTCCAGGGCACGCGCTGGTATAAAATGGCGATAATCGTGCGCGCGATCATTTGCGCTCAAAAGAAAGGGAGAGCCGTCATCAGAAAGTTCCTTTTAAAAGCACTGAATCAAAAGAAAAGCCATCTCCCGTCAGAGTGGTACCCAACCTTTGCTCTGTTGTCCGGGCGTACGCTGTAACTAATTGTACTGCACGAATTACACGGCAGTAAAGAATCAAAAGTCCCACCTCCTCTAAGCGCTGATTGGTGGAGTGAAGAGCGTCTTGGTTTTTACTAATGACGCCATTGGTTCGTTTCGACCTCCGTCAAATCACACTGGTCACACACAGACAGTTATGCCTACATAGTAACATGATGCACTATATAACATGAAGTAACACAATTGGAGGTTTCAATCACTTTATATGCATGACCTATTATAATTTTAAATGATGAAGTATCAAATATTTCTTATCTTATTCATTTCTGTACATGTTTTAAGACTTGTCTGTGTTATAATATAATTTTAATATATCAGTCTGAGTATAGAATAAGGAAAGTTGTTAAGGGTCTCTGGGCTGGTCTTGGTGGGGTTTCCTGCATTTCTAAAAGTTGAAAACCGAGTATTAAAACAGAATCTTTGGGATTGAAATCATTGGAAGCAGAATTTTGTTACATAACTCAAGAACAATGACAAAGTGATTTGTTAATTCACGACAAAAACACAAACACAACTACAATTCTTGGTAGTTAGCGCCACCTGCTGTTTGTTTCTCTCGTTGTTCCCTCCACTTTGTGCATACTACATTCAAACTCCCACACATTAAGGAATAATTGAGAAGAATAAAATAAGGTTGGTATAGAACAGGTGCTATTATTCACTCTCTCACATGTGTTTGTGAAGGGAGATTAGGTTAATACAGTAGACAGGCCGTAGCAGCAGCGCATTAGGCTGGAGTCCTGCCATATTGTGAAGCAAGTCATTGCTTCAACCCACTCCAAAAAGAAAAGAAAAGAGGTGGCAGTGTGTGGAAATATTGTTGCACAGAAGGGTTGAACACTAGGTGATGCAGGCTTGTTTCCCTCTTTTTATTTCTCTGTTATTCTCTTCAACACATCTCTCATGGTGCTGTCCTCACCAGTAGTTGGCCATTCATTCAGCATGATCAGTGTGTGATCTTCATGAGATTTCCAGATACCTCTGTGTATTTTCAGTCATCTAAACCTGCATTAAAAGAAAACCATGGCACTAATCACAAGAGGACTCCACAGGGTATTTTTCTGGACCAAGAGACCAAATAGCACAATTACAGGTGAGATCATGGCTGTTTTAATTTTTAATTTTAATTTTTTTATTACTGAACTCTGTGTGCCTAAAGACCATTTTCAAATCCTTTTCATACATGTATCACAGAACTGTAATCTGATATGATTATATTCACCCCCAATATAAAAACAAACAAACATGTGGATGTTACTCCGTAAATAATAATAATAATATGCTAAATAAAAATATATACAGCGCAGCTTGAAAGTTTGTGAAACCCTTGCAGAATCTGTGAAAATGTGAGTAATTTTAACCAAATAAGAGAGATCATATAAAATGCATGTTTTTTTTTTTTTTTTAGTACTGTCCTGAGTAAGATATTTTACATAAAGGATGTTTACATTTAGTCCGCAGGATAAAATAATAGCTGAAATTATTCAATTAACCCCATTCAAAAGTTTGGGAACCCTTGGTTCTTAATACTGTGTGTGGTTACCTGGATGATCCACGACTGTCTTTTTGTTTTGTGATGGTTGTTCATGAGTCCCTTGTTTGTTCTGAACAGTTAAACTGAGCACTGTTCTTCAGAAAAATCCTCCAGGTCTTGCAGATTCTTCCATTTTCCTGCATCTTTTGCATATTTGAACCCTTTCCAGCAGTGACTGTATGATTTTGAGATCAATCTTTTCACACTGAGGACGATTGAGGGACTCAAACACAACTATTAAAAAAGGTTGAAACATTCACCGATGCTCCAGAAGGAAACACGATGCATTAAGAGCCGGGGGGTGAAAACTTTTTGAATTTGAAGATCAAGGTAAATTGTATAACTTGTCTTCCGGGAAACATGCAAGTAGCTTCTGTTGCTTCCGAAGGGCAGTACTAAATTGAAAAAATATATATATATTTCTACAAAATAAGAACAATTTGGACATCTTCATCCTGTTCAAAAGTTTTCACTCCTTGGCTCCGTCACCAAAAAAAAAAAAAAAAAAAGACATCCAGGTAACCACACACAGTATTAATAACCAAGGGTTCCCAAACTTTTGAAGGAGGTTATTTTAATAATTTCAGCTATTTTTTTTGTCCTGTGGACTAAATGAAAACATATTTTATGTAAAATATCTTACTCAGGACAGTAGTAAATAAAAAATAATAATATCTCTCTTATTTTGTTAAAATTACTCACATTTTCACAGATTCTGCAAGGGGTTCACAAACTTTCAAGCAGCACTGTATATATGCACATACATATTTGTTAGTATTATTATTGTTGTTGTTGTTGTTGCTGTAAGTATTATTATTATTATTAACAATAAGATAATAAGAATAATAGTAATAAATATGTATGTACTGTACATACACACATTTTTATTTTTGAAGTATATTATTATTATTATTATTATTATTATTATCATTACTATGTTTTTTCTTATAACTATAGTGGCCAAACACTCTTAGTTTGTCTCACAATGAAACAGCTCTATTAAACAAAAATATAAAATGTAAAATAAAACTAGTTTAAGCAGTGGTTGTAACACTCATTTGAGGAGTTTGTTCTGTTGGACTTTTTAGCTCACTCGCTCATGTTTTGTTGGTATCAACAGAGGCATTATTGGCTTTGTAATAGATCAAACATAACCTCCATAACCTCTCTGTCCACTCAAGTAACATTTTATTAAACTAGAGGAATTATTGGGGACATTTTTAACCTACGGCCTGCAGCAAAGGCCTTGGAAATGTGGTAACTGATCCTCTTCTCAGAGCAATCAATAATGCAAGTGGCAACCCAAAGGCTGATGAGTCTCTTAAAGGAGGGAGCACAGTATTGGGTATCAGTGAAACATTCTTGGGCCCTGAAACTGCTGCTTCTCTATCCGTTCATTCATCCAAAATATTTTTTAAAAGACCCTTTTAACTAGGGAGAGTAGAATCTGCATCGCTTCTTTATTATGGACTGTTCAAAGCTCTTTTAGTGCCTGTGAACTGTTGCCTGGATCTCTTAAAAAAACAGGAAGTGAGGAGCTTTGTAAGTGGTAAGTTATATAATATGTGTTTCTTTAAGAGTTTGTTTCACTGACTCAGCTTGCATGTATTACAATCTTCTTCTCCTGGAAAGTTTCTTTTGATTGTTGTTTTCTAAAATTACATTAGTTTTCTCCCTATTTTCTGGGCTAATGTGTATGATTTATTGTGCCGTTTACATCATCTATGTTTACATATGAAGTCATTAAACACGTAATAATGTTACATTGAAGAATGTTTTCATTCTAATGATATACATTTTTATGAGTTTTTTTTTTTTTTTTTTCAAAGTTCAAAGTGATCAAAGTCCAATTAATTTATTATCACAGATTACGAGTTTGGCACCACTTTGATTTCACTTTGACAACCATTTAATTTTATTATTTTATTATTTTATTTCATATTTTATTTTACATTATATATATATATATATATATATATATACAGTGTCCTCCATAAGTATTGGAACAGTAAAGACAAAATTGCTCTGTTGGCTGTGGAGTCAAGACATTTGCAAATATGATTAAAAGATGAATATGAGGCAAAACTACAGAATGTCACGTTTTATTATTAGCCGTTTCAACACATACATGTTTTACCAAATAAAAAGAACAGCACTTTTAGAGTTCATCCCACTCATTGATGTGAGCATAAGTATTGGGACAGTTGAACATAAGGCAGATATAAAAGATTAAAAGCTATTATTTAGTTGCAGATCCCTTGCGCACAATCACAGCAGTGAGTCTGGGACCCATAGACATCACCAGACTCTTGGTCTCATCTTTGAAATACTTTTCCCAGGCTTTAATGCAGCCAATTCCAATTGTTGCTTGTTTTGGGGAGTTTCTGCCTTTACTCTCCTCATCAGCTGGTGAAATTCATGTTCAATCGGATTTAAATCTGGAGATTGACTTGGGCAATCTAAGACTTTCCATCTCTTTGCCCTTATAAATTCCTTGACTGAACTGGCAGGGTGTTTTGGGTCATTGTCCTGATGCAATATGAAGCACTTCCCAATGAATCTGGTGGCATTTTCTTGAATATTGGTAGGCAAGATGGTTGGATCTCCATAAACCTTGTCAGCAGAAGGAAGCATGAAGTGCTCTAAAATATCTTGGTAGATGGCTGCATTTACTGTGGACTTCAGAAAAAGCAGTGGGCCAACACCAGCAGATGACATGGCAGCCCAAATCATCACTGACTGTGGAAACTTCACACTGGCCTTCAAGCAACATGGATTCTGTGCCTCTCCACTCTTCCTCCAGACTCTGGGACCCTGATTTCCAAATGAAACGCAAAATTTACTTTCATCTGAAGAGAGGACTTTGGATCACTGAGCAACAGTCCAGTACTTTTTCTCCACAGCCCAGGTAAGATGCTTCTGATGTTGTCTCTGGTTCAGAAGTGGCTTGGTAGCCCTTTTCCTGAAGACGTCTGAGTGTGGCGACTCTTGATACACTGACTCCAGCTTCAGTCCACTCCTTGTGAAGCTCTCCCAAGTGTTTGAATCTGACAAGTGCTTTACTTGACAGTATTCTCAAGCTTGCAGTCATCCCTGTTGCTTGTGCACCTTTTCCTACCCAAATTCTTCCTTCCAGTCAACTTTGTATTTAATATGCTTTGATACAGCACTCTTTAAACAGCCACACCTTTCAGTAATGATCCTCTGTGACTTACCCTCTTTGTGGAGGGTGTCAATGTTCGTCTTCTGGATCATTGCCAAGTCAGCAGTCTTCTCCATTATTGTGGTTTCAAAGAACAAGAGATACCCGGAATTTATACTGTAGGGATGGTAATTAATTGAAACTCCAATATAAATATTCTAATATTTTGAGCTCTGATTTTTGACTTTCATGAGCTGCAAGCTCTAATCATCAAAATTAAAACAAAAAAAACTTTTTAAATGTTTTAATTTACATGCAATGAATCTAAAATATATGAAAGTTTCACTTTTTGAAATAACTTACAAGAAAAAATGAACTTTTTCACAACATTCTAATTTATTGAGATGCACCTGTGTGTATACATATATATATTTGTAGCCTTTTTTATCTACATTTTAATTATTTGTAGTGTATTTTTGTAATGGTTCAATCGTGAAATGAGGTTTTATTTTGGTTTCTTTCATCGCACCATGTGCTAGTGCAGTATTGTTTAGGGTCATGCTTAAAACATGAAGGTCTGCTGTCAAACATCTGTCAGCTGAGGTTTCTTGTTCCATCTCCAGTGAGTTCAACAGCGACACTAAAGTGGTAGAATATTATTTTCAACCTTATTCTTCTGTTTTATGGGTGATTCCTTCTTCCCATCATAAGGTCAACTGATAAGGTCTGATTACAGGCTATCATGAGATAGAGTGTGTATCCTGTACCTTCGTTCGTGCATCTAGTCACTCTAGTTATATACCAATTAAACAGCTCTTATCCCATAAATCTAAGAAGCCTTCCAGGTTTAAGGGTGTGTTTGCGTGTGAGTAATATGCAGTGAGCGCCAAGCTAGTTATATGAGCTTTTAGCAAAACCAGTGAAATTTGAAGCCGTTTTGTTAGGTCACAAAGTTATTGACAAGTGTCAAGTGAATGAGCCGTGGTATAAAGTACCGTACTCACATGTCAGAGCTAGAGTAAGTACAAATACCAAATGTCATGACAGCTTCAGCTGACACAGCGTTCGGTTGGGTTTGGTTAAACGTTAACAGATCTGTGTCAGTATGAAGCCATCGCCTTTAATAGACATTACGGGCCAAAGGTCTCTTGCCTTACCTAACACACAAGCTCCACATACGCTGTGGGAGAGGACAGGCGACGCTGTCAAGGTCTCGATTGGAATATTAGCATCTTTTCCAGGTTAATCTCAAATTCAGTCTTTAGACGTTTAGGAGAAAGGTATCGTTTTCATATAATGGCAGCATTCATGAAGCTTTGATTTAATTTACTGTCTTATCGCATCGAAATATGCTGATGTTTTTGTGTTCATTAGCTTTCATTTTTGCAGTATGCTGTTTATTCACTAATATTTCTGTGATTGATGATTGAAGACTTGTATCTGGGGATCTGACATGAAATAATGCTGGGATGTTGACACGTCCTGTGGTGTGACTTCGTAGCATTTCGCTAATTCTCTTGTTTTGTGTCATGCAGCTTTTATGGTCTCCTATTATTTGTACAGTGCCTTTAAAAATTCATTTTTTAAGGTAAAGGCAAATGGTGATTAAATATGGTAAAATCTAAACTTTTAATGCTGATTAAAAAAAAGAAAATATCATTTACAAATTATACATTATAACATTCAAAAAATTAGGGTCAGTAACATTTTTAATTTTCATCTATGATTATTTAAATATGAATGTTTTATTATTACTACTTAGCCTAGTTAATCTGATTAAAAGTGAACATAAAAAAAGTTACAAAACATTACTTATTTCAAATAAATGCTGAACTGTATTCAACAAAGAATCCTGGTTTTCACAAAGTATTAATCAGCTCAACTGTTTTCAACTGATAATATTAATAAATGTTTCTTGAGCAGCAAATCAGCATATTAGAATGATTTCTGAAGGATCATGTGACATTGGAGTCTGGAGTAATGATGCTGAAAATTCAGCTTTGTGTCGCAGGCATAAATTACATTTCAAAATATGTTAAAATAGAAAACAGTTATTTTAAATTATAATAATATTTCACAATATTTCAGTTTTTATTGTATTTGCAATAATTTTGTGAGCATAAGAAACTTCTTGCCCCCACACTTTTGGATGGAAGCCTGCATCAACTGTTCGTCTGTAACTGTATTTCATGGAGTGTTTTTACCAATTGTGTCCACCATGGATTTGCTTATCAAAGAGATACAGCTGTGGACAAACAGGGTGTATAGCACACAAACTCTCTGTGTGGACTTTTTTGGCAGGTCTTTTGCATGGTGAGAACTGCTGCAGGGACAACAGCATGGAGAGCAAAGTGACACAGATCTCCCGAGAAGATCTGGAGGACCTGAGAGAGGCTTTCAATAAAATTGGTCAGTTAAATTCTGTCTAAATCTCATTGTAGTTTTAGTGAACTGTTCAAGATTCAAGAGTTTTTATTTGTCACATACACAATTATACAGAGTATAACCAGCAGTGAAATGTAGGATGGGGTGGTGATGGCGCAGTGGATAAGACACATGCCTTTGGTGTGAGAGACCCGGGTTCGAATCCACTGTGAGACACCAATGTGTCCCTGAGCAAGACACTTAACCCCTAGTTGCTCCAGAGGCGTGCGACCTCTGACATATATAGCAATTGTAAGTCGCTTTGGATAAAAGCGTCAGCTAAATGAATAAATGTAAATGTAGGTCAGGTCCGCTCCAAGGACAGTGCAATTATATAGAATACAAATATTAAGAAGGAGAAGTACAAAACATAAAATAAAATAAAAGAATAAAATAAGATAAGATAAGATAAAAAATATAAATGTGCAGGTCAGTATGTTGTTGACAAATAGTAATAAGAGGAATGTGCAAAAATAATGTGCAAAAAGTTGTACAGGGTATTTGAATAGCAGCAATATGAGGTAGAGAAAAATTATGAATAGCTTATTGATATATGATATTTACATGGAGAAAAATTATGAATAGCTTATTGATATGGTGATATTTACATGGAGTCAAGTGATGTTATGACACAGAGTTAGAGTTTAGGAGCCTGATGGCCTGGGGGAAGAAGCTCCTCCTAAGTCTCTCAGTTTTTGCCATCAGGCTACGGAAGCGCTTACTAGATGGAAGCAAAGTGAATAGATGGTTACCAGGGTGATTTGGGTCCTTGAAGATTTTAACAGCTCTGTTTTTGCAGCGTTTGAGGTAGATGTCCTGCAGAGAGGGGAGAGCAGACCCTGAGATGCGCTCAGCTAAGCGCACAACTCTCTGTAGTGCTTTGCAGTCCTGATTGGAGCTGTTTCCATACCACACTGCACTGAGTCAATACACTTTCTATGGTCCCTGAATAGAAAGTTTTCAGGATTGCTGGTGAGACCCTGAATTTCCTCAGCTGTCGCAGATGGTACAGTCTTTGCCTGGCTTTCTTAACCTGTGATTGGATGTGTGTAGTCCAAGTCAGGTTCTCGGAGATGTTTACGCCGAGGTACTTGAAGCTACTCACCCTCTCCACAGGGGTCCCACTGATCCTGAGAGGAGAGTAGGGCTGCTGCTGTCTCTTCCTAAAGTCCATGATCAGCTCTTTAGTTTTGCTCACATTCAGAGAGAGACAGTTGTCCTGGCACCATGATGTGAGTCTCTCTACCTCATCCAAGTATGCGGTCTCATCGTTGTTGGAGATGAGGCCCAGAACCACAGTATCATCAGCGAATTTGACAATAGATGTGGAGCTGTGAGAGGACACGCAGTCATGCGTGTAGAGAGAGTAGAGCAGGGGACTCAGGACACAGCCCTGTGGGGCTCCTATGTTCAGAGTGATGGAGTTTGAGGTGAACTGGCCAACTTTCACCACTTGAGGTCTGCCGATGAGGAAGTCTTGAATCCAGTCACAGAGTGAGGAGTTCAGGCCGAGGTCTGTGAGTTTAGATGCCAGCTTGATGGGGACTATAGTGTTGAAAGCTGAGCTATAGTCAATGAATAGCAGCCTTACATAATTCCCATTGTTGCTGTCCAACTGTGCATTGGAACATGTTTGAATCATCTTACTTGGTGCTTGTCAAACATTACCAAAACCGCAATAACTGACTACATAAATGTCTGTTTTTACGGCTGAGCATTGTCTCACGCAATTCTACACATGTAATTTATTGTTTTTATGAAATGCTGAAATATTGTGTCAAACGTTTGCTGCTAGAATGGACGACTGTCATTGCAAACTGTTGCTCATTCATTGCAGATATTGATAACAGTGGCTATGTAAGCGATTTTGAACTTCAAGAGCTCTTTCGAGAGGCCAGCTTTCACATTCCGGGATACAAGATACGGGAGATTGTGGAGAAGTTCATGGCAGGTGACACCAACAAAGACGAGAAGATCAGTTTTGAAGAGTTTGTTGCGGTAAGCCTGACTATGAGTTTTTGTCTTATCTTAAATTGTTGGTGAGCTGGTCAAAGTGCCTGATCTGATAGTGTCACGCACTTTGAAAGCTGAGATCTCGCTTAATTCTTTAGATATACCAAGAGATGAGAAGCAAAGAGGTGAGAGAAACTTTCCGCAAGTGCATCTCCAGGCGGGATGGGATTCGTTCGTTTGGAGGAACATCAAAGATCTCAAGTGAAGGAACTCAGCATTCTTACTCAGGTGGTGGCGTTTACATCCTCTACGAAGTCAATATGAAACAATAATGTGCTTTAGTTATGTTCTCATTGCACGTTTCTGGTTGTTATAAAGAAACTCGTCTTCATTCATCAAAATAACCATCTTCGCCTCATTTTTGCCCACCTCCATTCTGCTATATAATGCCCCAATTTCACCATCCAATGAACTCCCGCTAGATAAAATCAAGTCCAGCTCAACATATTTTCATATAGAATATCCTGTTTCACTTGGACATGCATAAAAATAGCCTATGAGCAGTTTCTGCTATACTTGAGCACTGCTTCAGATAAAGTCTAAATCTGAACCATTTGAAATGGAATTTGTCAATGAATGACCCCTGACACATGTGGACCAAATGTCATGCTTTTTTTTTTTTTTACCATTCTCAGATGAAGAAAAAGTGGCCTTTGTGAACTGGATCAATAAGGCCTTGGCAGATGATCCTGACTGCAAGCATCTGATCCCGATGGACCCGGGGACTGACAGCTTATTCAAATCCGTGAAAGATGGAATATTGCTGTGGTAATATAAGATGCACTGTGTAATGTTTCTTATGCTGTTAAATGCACAGAGGTATTAATTATTCATCACAGTTACTGATAAATAAGAGTTCATGTTTAACAACATCTTGCTGTCTCTTTACAGCAAAATGATCAACCTCTCACAGTCAGACACCATTGATGAGCGGGTCATCAACACGAAGAAATGCACTCCATTTACAATGACTGTAAGCGCTCTCACTATTGAAACCCAACAAATAGTTAAATCAAAAAGTACATGTTTGAAAATCTCACTTAATGGGTCAATCTCTCTCACTCTCATACACACACACACACACACATGTTGGGGTTTCATGCATGTTTTATGGGGACATTCCATAGATATAATAATTTTTCTACTGTTTAAGCTGTATTTTCTATTATTTTACCCTCACCCCGAAACCTACCCCTCACACACTGTAAAAAAAAAAAAAAACTTAAAAGTTTAAGGCAACCAGCTTCAGCAGATTTTTGAGTTTTTTGCAACTTATTTTTTAGGTGATTTTTGAGTTCTCAACTTTTTGTTGTATAAACTTAAAAAATCAAGTTGGGAAAACTCAGACATCTGCTGAAGCTGGTTGCCTTAAACTTTAAGTTTGCGCAACATTGTATTTATTTTATTTTTTTTACAGTGCTGGAATTTTTTTGCATTTAGATTATCAAAGAAAAAAAAGTGTGTGTGTCATTCTGTAACAGAATGATAATTAGGAGGCTAACGAAAACTAGGTCACAGGGGAAGAGGATAACTGAGAGCAAACTAAAAAAAAAAGGCAGCGGCTATTTACACTAAGTGTAAATAGCGATAGACGCTATTTACACTAAGTGCAAATAGCAATAGATGCTATTTACACTCGGTGTAAATAGCAATTAGATGCTATTTACACCAAGTGCAAATAGCATATTTTTTTGGCAGCGGCTATTTGCACTAAGTGCAAATAGCAATAGATGCTATTTAAACTCAGTGTAAATAGCAATTAGATGCTATTTACACCAAGTGCAAATAGCATATTTTTTTAGTGACAGATGCTATTTACACCAAGTGCAAATAGCGATGGGTTCTATTTACACTAAGTGCAAATGGCAATAGATGCTATTTACACTCAGTGTAAATAGCAATTAGATGCTATTTACACCAAGTGCAAATAGCATAATTTTTAGTGGCAGATGCTATTTACACTAAGTGCAAATAGCGATGGATTCTATTTACACTAAGTGCAAATAGCAATAGATGCTATTTACACAGTGTAAATACCAGTATTTTTTAACGATATGCTATTTACACTAAGTGCAAATAGCTATAGATTCTATTTACACTATGTTAAAATAGCAAGATTTTGTGCTATTTATACTACTTATTGCAAATAGTGGCAATTATCTGCACCTCAGTATTGTAGTACATTATAAAACAGTACACAATAATAACATACTGAGTGTAAATTATAATTTTAATTCAAATTTATTAAATGGATGCCACCTTATTGGGACAATAAAGCCCTCCCTACACCTACCCGATACTTTATTTTCACCTTTTTGATTATTTCCTTCATTTTTATTGAAAATAAATGCCTTTCTGGTGCGATATGAGATTTGAAAAGGGAGAAAAAAATGTTTGGCAAAAGGTGGGCTCGAACTCGGGTCGCTCGCGTCAAAAAGCATGCGCCTTACCATCTACGCCACTGAAACTGATGTTGATCTAGCTTCTTTTCTTAATGTTGACTAACGCATGTAATACACTAAGTTAGTGTAAATAGCCTTTGCCAACAAGATGGGCTATTTGCACTTAGTGTAAATAGACACTCCGAGAAAAAAAACAGAACATGCACATAACAATTGTCACGGAACCGCTTCGGGAGAGCCGTGGAAAAAACAGATCCTGGGTCCAAGTGCAGGTAAGGGTATTTAATATAAACAAAAAAGCCAACACGGCAAAAAACAAAGCAGTAAAGGAATGGGATAGGAGACGGCAACACAGTGCATGTATCCCAGACCAGAGCAAACACTACAATAATACCATTAATACAACCAGGCAGAGTGGTGAGAGAAAGGAGACTATATAGTCTGTGGCAATGGGGAATAGCTGAGGGTGTAATACTGCGTGTCAGGTGAATGATATGGGGCAGGTGTGTGCAATTAGGGGAGTGGAGTCCGGGAGGATGGGAGATGGTGACCTCTGGTGGTGAAAGGAAGAACTGCAGGACCCGGACTCATGACAGGACCCCTCCTCTAAGGAACGGCTTGGACGTTCCACCAAAAACCCAAAAGTCTGTCTCCAGGCCCGTGTAGCGGAAGAACACCGTTGTCTCGGGAGGATCGTGTGCGGGCATCCCCGTCTCGGGAGCTTTGTGAGCGGATACTGCTGCCTCAAGGGAACTGTGTGCAGACACTGCCGCTTCGGGAGATCTGTGAGCGGGAACCACCGCCTCGGAAGGCTCATGAGCGGGCATCCCCGTCTCGGGAGCTTTGTGAGCGGATACCGCTGCCTCGGGAGGATCGTGAGTGGGCATCTCCGTCTCGGGAGCTTTGTGAGCGGATACCGCTGCTTCAGGGGAACTGTGCGCGGACACTGTCGCTTCGGGAGATCTGTGAGCAGGCACCACCGCTTCGGGAAAGCCTAAAGTGAGCTCCGCCGCCTCGGGAAGGCCTGAAGCGAGCTCCGCAGCCTCGGAGGGAACATCAGCGGGCTCCGCTCCTTCGGGAAGGCCTGAAACGATCTCCGTGGCCTCGTAGGCAACATGAGCAGACTCCGCCGCTTTGCAAATGCCTGAAGCGAGCTCCGCTGCCTCGGAGGGAACATCAGCGGGCTCCGCCGCTTCGGGAAGGCCTGAAGCGAGCTCCGCTGCCTCGGAGGGAACATCAGCAGGCTCCGCCGCTTCGGGAAGGCCTGAAGTGAGCTCCGCTGCCTCGGAGGGAAAATCAGCAGGCTCCGCCGGTTTGGGAAGGCCTGAAACGAGCTCCGTGGCTTCGGAGGGAACATCAGCGGACTCCGCCGCTTCGGGAAGGCCTGAAGCGAGCTCCGCTGCCTCGGGAGGACCGCAAGCAAACCACGCCACTTGCACCGACATCAGCGGGGGTTCCTGCATGCTGCGTATCAGCCTAGGACGCTCCGGAAGTGGGCGCGAGGTACTGGGTGCGGCCGACAAGCCTTCTGACGCCCTTGGATCGCCGCATCGGGAGAACTGTGAACGGGCTCCGCAGCTAACTCCACCCTGAAGGCCGAGCCGCTCACCTGCAGAGCCAGGTTGATGTAGTCCTCCAGCGACTCCTCGGGGGTCCAGTATGGCATCCGGGATTTGAAGGGCTCGGCCAGGCCTCCGTAGAAAAAGACCATGAGGCAGATCTTCTCCATAGCCGACCGACGAGCCACTCCAATGAAGTTCCTGGCATACTCCTCAATGCTCTGGTCTCCCTGGCGGATGTTGAGCAACCTCCCTGCTGGACGCATGATTGCTGGTTGTATTCTGTCACGGAACCGCTTCGGGAGAGCCGTGGAAAAAACAGAGCCTGGGTCCAAGTGCAGGTAAGGGTATTTATATAAAAGCCAACACGGCAAAAAACAAAGCAGTGAAGGAATGGGATACGAGACAGCAACACAGTGCATGTATCCCAGACCAGAGCAAACACTACAATAATACCAATAATACAACCAGGCAGAGTGGTGAGAGAAAGAAGACTATATAGTCTGTGGCAATGGGGAACAGCTGAGGGTGTAATAATGAGTGTCAGGTGAATGATATGCGGCAGGTGTGTGCAGTTAGGGGAGTGGAGTCCGGGAGGATGGGAGATGGTAACCTCTGGTGGTGAAAGGAAGAACTGTAGGACTCATGACAACAATGGGGACCAAAAAATGTCCCCACAAGGACAAGAATTTTGGATATTGCCTTCTTTGTGGGGACATTTTGTCCCAATACTGTATGGTATACCTGAACTAAACACACACAAACTTGTCCAGTTCATATTTTATCCCAAATTAAAAAACAAAAACAAAAAAAAACTATATATATATATATATTGCAAAATATTACATATCAAAATGTGTAAAGAACAGTTTTTTTCATTAGAAAATGAATGCCACAATGCAATTTTAATTCTCATTAATCAGAATTAATCATTGTTATTAAACAGTAATTAATCAACAAAAGTTAAATGCTGCACAACACTTACATTTATATATACTTAATGTTTTAATGTATCATTGTATAAATACAATTTAAATATATATTTGTTTCCTGCATTACAGTAAAAAGAATGATATTTTTACATTACAATAATGAGAATTTTTAACAAGACTAAAAAGATGATTTACTACTTTTGCTTCTTTTCTGTACATATTTTTTTTCTTTATTTAAAATATTGAAATATATTTAATACATTTATTATTTTATTTCTGGGTGAAATATAACCTAGACATGTTCTTAACTAGTTTTTTAAGATAACCTCAATGTGCTTTATCTATCTTTTTGTTATTGTTGTGTCCTATTAAATTATCTTTAAGACCCGTTAACACTAAGCATGATAGCTATATAGATATCATTATATTGCTATAGCTATATAGATATATGCTATCATAAGCATCCACATCACTACATGATAATATTTTATTTATCGTTTTAATGCATCATTGTATAAATACAATGCAAATACATATTATTTTTCTGCATTGCAGGAATAAGAATGAGATTTTTACATTACCACAGTGAGAATTTGTAAGGAAAAGTTGTTTATTTGTGATAAAATGTCACAACACTAAAAATATTTTCTTATTCTGTACACTTTTTCAATTTAAAATATTGAAATATATTTCATATCTTAAAAAAATATATATTAACATATTCTTGACAGGTTTTGTGAGATTCATCCTAATGCACTTTCTATATGTTCATCATCTTTAAGACCCATTCACACTGAAAATGACTGCTATATAGATAACATTATCTATATATAGCATCCATAACATCACACGATAATGTTCTGTTTATTATATGTGTGCTGCAGTTTAGTCATCTGTCATTTTAATGCGCTAGCTCTTTAAAGTCAGGTGGACACTTATTGGCTGTTGGTGTTAGTTAGCTGTAAAAAAAAAAAAAATCTGAAAATGACTCTAACAATACTGTTTATTTGTTTTGTTACTGTTATAGTTGTGGTGTGGACATCACTATTCTCACAGAATTAGAACGGTTATTAACAATAGTTATAGTGTGAATGGGCCTTCAGAATCTTTCCAATAAAAGATGTGTGCATTATATTTTGACAACAAATAGTTCTATCTATTGTTTTCTACAGGAGAATCTGGTGTTGGCTCTTAACTCTGCATCGGCTATTGGCTGCACGGTGGTCAACATCGATGCTCAGGACATGAAAGCAGGAACCCCTCACCTCGTGCTTGGCCTCCTCTGGCAAATCATAAAAATCGGCCTCTTCGCTGACATTGAAATCTCGCGCAATGAAGGTCATTACTCTGCTCCAATAGCCTACATTGAGTTTGTGCTGTCCGATGGCGTGCTGATTACTGCCATAAATAAATAAAAGTATGCATGTAGGTGAGTGACTGATTTACGCCTCATAAAAGGTTTGAGTAACACATGTTTGTGTATTTATGCTTCTGTAGCTCTAATTGCTTTGCTGGATGAGTCAGAGGAGCTTGACCACCTGATGTCAATGTCCCCCGAGGACCTTTTGCTGCGATGGGTTAACTATCACCTCAAAGCTGCTGGCTGGGAACCAATCAGAAACTTCAGTGACGATATTAAGGTAGTTTATAAGCTTCATCACAGAAGTCATTACATTTACATTTATTCATTTAGCTGACGCTTTTATCCAAAGCGACTTACAATTGCTAAATACGTCAGAGGTTGCACGCCTCTGGAGCAACTAGGGGTTAAGTGTCTTGCTCAGGGATACATTGGTGTCTCACAGTGGATTCGAACCCGGGTCTCTCACACCAAAGGCATGTGTCTTATCCACTGCGCCATCACCACCACCATTATCAGTTGCTACTGAAAATTGACATCACTCCATTAGAACTAGGCTTTGGACAAATGCTTACCACACACACACATAGGCTTTGGACAAAAGCTTACCACACACACACACTATATATATATATGTGTGTTTATAAATGCAGCCTTGGTGAACAGAAGAGACCCCAAACTGTTGAACAGTAGTGAATATCCTAAATATATAAATTACAAATAGCATACATGAAAGTAATATATTTTCAAAATTTAAAACATATTTTGTGTAAACCTTCAGATACAAAAATATATTACAAAATGCACTTCAGGGGTTAAGAAAAATACATTTACCCCCGGTTTCATAGACAAGGCTTAAGCCTAGTCCCAGACTAAAATGCATGAAATGCTATTTCAACTGAAAGAAACTTGCACTTGAGTGATCTAAAAGTATGTCAGATTCATTGTTTTGCCTCAAGATGCACACCAGTAATGTTTTTATTTTAGGCATATTTATAAAAGCTACTTAAATGTCCTAATTGAACTATGGCCTAATCTTGGCTTAACCTAAGTCCTGTCTGTGAAGCTGGGGCTCAGTGTAAATGCACAATGTTTGTTTTTTTTTTAATTATGGATAACATAAATATATTTAGATTTAAGAAATATATATTTACATACATGTTAATAGATTTTTTGGAAATATATATTTAAGGTATAAACCATATGGGTTATATGCTGAGTAAATTAATCACAGGCCTAGATATGAAAGCCTATAGGCAGTATAAAAGCCCAGCCTTTGATCTGGTTTGACATCAAATCTTTTGAGCTGTCATTTGTATGTCAGTTAAGATTGACTTATGTAACTAAACAGAGCCTTTTTTTGCTCTCAGGACTCCAGGGCATATTTCCACCTGCTTTATCAGATCTCGCCTAAAGGAGACGGGGATGACGAGATGAGGATTGACATTGACATGTCTGGTTTCAATGTAAGTCATTCTGAATGTTTGGTCCGCGGCCTTTGCCTTTCTCCTGAGGAAGTCGACATGCTGTTTTGTTTCCTGTGTCAGCGTTTGCTCCAGCACTTAATGATATGATGTAGTGCAGATAAGAAATAGGCCGACTTTGTGATACCCAACACTGATTGCTGCCAAAACAAAGCCAAGGGAAATATGAGAACAAAAAACAACAAGACAAGGACCTTAAGAAGGGAGAGCGGTTATGAGTGTTGGGTTTGTTTTTGTCAATCGGAATTGGGCAGGTTTATTAGTCTTTAGATTATAAATATTTGTGATGAAAAATTCACGATTACTATTGCACTATCACTATTTTTCGAAACCCTTTTTGATTTTGACACCTCAAAATACAACATAGTCCAGATAACATTTCACTGCACATTTCACCACGTCACGTTAGTGACTCTCATGTCTACCTAAAGGAATATTATGCCGATCACTACTTCCTTATACACTCACCTAAAGGATTATTAGGAACACCTGTTCAATTTCTCATTAATGCAATTATCTAATCAACCAATCACATGGCAGTTGCTTCAATGCATTTAGGGGTGTGGTCCTGGTCAAGACAATCTCCTGAACTCCAAACTGAATGTCAGAATGGGAAAGAAAGGTGATTTAAGCAATTTTGAGCGTGGCATGGTTGTTGGTGCCAGACGGGCCGGTCTGAGTATTTCACAATCTGCTCAGTTACTGGGATTTTCACGCACAACCATTTCTAGGGTTTACAAAGAATGGTGTGAAAAGGGAAAAACATCCAGTATGCGGCAGTCCTGTGGGCGAAAATGCCTTGTTGATGCTAGAGGTCAGAGGAGAATGGGCCGACTGATTCAAGCTGATAGAAGAGCAACTTTGACTGAAATAACCACTCGTTACAACCGAGGTATGCAGCAAAGCATTTGTGAAGCCACAACATGCACAACCTTGAGGCGGATGGGCTACAACAGCAGAAGACCCCACCGGGTACCACTCATCTCCACTACAAATAGGAAAAAGAGGCTACAATTTGCACGAGCTCACCAAAATTGGACGGTTGAAGACTGGAAAAATGTTGCCTGGTCTGATGAGTCTCGATTTCTGTTGAGACATTAAGATGGTAGAGTCAGAATTTGGCGTAAACAGAATGAGAACATGGATCCATCATGCCTTGTTACCACTGTGCAGGCTGGTGGTGGTGGTGTAATGGTGTGGGGGATGTTTTCTTGGCACACTTTAGGCCCCTTAGTGCCAATTGGGCATCGTTTAAATGCCACGGCCTACCTGAGCATTGTTTCTGACCATGTCCATCCCTTTATGACCACCATGTACCCATCCTCTGATGGCTACTTCCAGCAGGATAATGCACCATGTCACAAAGCTCAAATCATTTCAAATTGGTTTCTTGAACATGACAATGAGTTCACTGTACTAAAATGGCCCCCACAGTCACCAGATCTCAACCCAATAGAGCATCTTTGGGATGTGGTGGAACGGGAGCTTCGTGCCCTGGATGTGCATCCCACAAATCTCCATCAACTGCAAGATGCTATCTTATCAATATGCTTTCAGCACCTTGTTGAATCAATGCCACGTAGAATTAAGGCAGTTCTGAAGGCGAAAGGGGGTCAAACACAGTATTAGTATGGTGTTCCTAATAATCCTTTAGGTGGGTGTATAAGGTCCATTCAGTATTATTCAGCAGCTTATCACTTTGCTCAGGAGCCAGTTACCCTTCTCCATCCCCAGCTCCTCCTCTCAACCAAGTCAGGACTTGGCATTCAGTATTTCTCGTTGAGTCAGACTCTTTATCCTCAATCATGTTGTTACATTAAATTCACTTAGAACATTAATAATATCTGCTCATTAATGTTGGTTCTGTTCTGTTTACTCCAGCAGGTTACTGCTGCTCTCCCTGCTCTCATCCATGCTAGGCTGCATGCATGGGCAGGGAGTGTTTGCCCAGAACAGAACCATACCGCCAATCCAAAATCACCAGTCATCTTTGATGATAGTGGTCCTTATAGAAATGCATTTCCTTTACCTTTATTATCTTTAAATCCTGCTTTAGCTATATAGCTAACACAAACTATAGCATCCATATCACCACATGATCATCTTTTGTTTATCATAAGCACACACTGTAGTTTTGTTGCCTGTCATTTTAAATGAATGAGATATTTAAGGTCAGGCGAATTCTGGGGCAAAATTCACTGTTGCTGTTGCACTGTTACTAGTTTTGGTTACACTTTTTTTTAAGGTGTCCTTGTTACAGTGTAATTATACATTTCATTAACTACATGCACTTACTATTTGGTTAGGGTTAGGATTAGGTTTTGGATTATAGGTTTAGCATGTAATTATGCATAATTAATTGTTATTATAATGGTAAGTACATGTTGCATGTGTGATAAGGACACCTTAAAATAAAGTGTTACCCTATATTTTGAAACCCTTAAGCCTATGTAATTAACTTATCATGCATCGTTAGGGCTACAGACATGAATCATATGCTAAAATACCATGAAGAACATATTATCACAATTTACTTAAAAAAAAAGATAAATAAAAATATTTGTAAAAAATGTTAAATTTTATTTTGTAAATCTTAGAAAATAAAAATGTGGAATTATTTTCATGACAATTAACCACATTAATACTACAATAATCCTCATCATAATACATTTGAATATTTTACTTCTGTATCAGTTATTCTCAATGGTGATTCTCATTACTATTGACAGTGACATTTGAAAATAACTTATTGAATTTTACTCTAAAACTGGTAAAAGTATAATTTTTAAATACTTCAATGACCTAACAATCACCTAGAGTACCCTGAAAGCACATAACAGCCACAACAGGTTTTGTATAAGCAAGAACCACTTAATTTTTCATCAGACAATGCAAACTGTAATTTGAGTTGACAAATGTGTCTTATTACTTGCATGACTTGAGTGATTTAAACCTTTGAAAAGAAAGTTGTTTGGTTATTTTAATTAACTAAGACTAAAACCATAAAGAAAAGTTGTTTTTTACTTAAAAAAAAATACTAATTTTATTTTATTGTACTTTATTTTTCTATTAGTTTCCAAACATTTCTCATATTCATTTAGTATCATAATAATACTAAAAAAACTAAAACTAAGACTGAAATTAAAATTAAACAAAAATTATAAAAATGAAAGAAAAAAACTATATATACAAAAAAAAACCTAAACATTCAGTAATATTTTATACATGATTAAAAAAAATTGTAGTATCTAGTATCTCAATTTTGTGCAAAAAAATTATAATTTTGAATGGGGAAAAAAATCATGCAAACAGTTTATTTTTCAGGCCAAAGAAAGTGACTCAGAATACTGAATGTGGGTGTAAAGTGTATCGTTTGTAACGTTACACCCTCATATTGTCCTATTACTGTGCTACAGAACATCCATTCATCACGTAGCGGCAGATGTTTTTTAGATAATCACCTGCTTCAGAGCAGTGCTTCAGATCTCTGGTTCTTTAGGTTTAATAACTGTCTGTTTTAGGAGCGTGATGATGAAAGGCGAGCAGAGCTGATGCTGAAGCAGGCGGATCGTCTGGACTGCAGACAGTTTGTCACTCCCAAGGATGTGGTGGCAGGAAACAATAAGCTCAACATGGCCTTTGTAGCCAATCTTTTCAACATGTACCCGGCCTTGAACCAACCCCCCAGTAATGGCATTGATTATACAATTGAGGGTGAGTTGTATTATTTTTATATGTGAATGTGCCAAACATGTGATGCAAGAAAGGTGTTCTGTTTGCAGTCTGGAGCTCTCTAGCATTTCAGAGAGCTTGTTGACTGCCTGTGATGAAGGATGGCGCGTTATCTTTGCTCTGCATCTGAGCTCACATCCTGTCTAAATTACCAAGCAGATATTTCCAATGATCAAAACAAGAAACATACTCAAACAACTACATCCATGAAAGCACTTATAATACATTCATAACAACATACAAGTTTAAAAAGAAGTCCATAATATTTTAATCTTTATTTTGCAATTCATCCGCCTGTCATAATGGTTGTATTATCTTCACCACCAACATATTCTTCTTTTTTTACTAGCACAAAGCCTGGTAATAATAATAATTATTATTATTATTATTTCTAACACAAAGCTGGATATTATACTACTACTACTAATAATAATAAAATTACTTAGTAGTAGATTGTTTCCTATGATATTTTTGAGCATCTGTTTTTCTTATAAAATTATCTGAGTGCAGAAAATTATCGTTGTTGTTATTATTGTTGTTATTTCTAACACATAGCTGGATGATCATGATGATGATAATAATAATAGTTAGTTAGTGAGGATCAATCCGCTGTGGCAACCCCTGATAAAAAAGGGAATAAGCCGAAAGAGAGTTAGTTAGTAGATTGTTTCCTATGATATTGTTAAGCATGTTTTTCTTATAAAATTATCTTTGTGCATAAAATTATCGTTGTTGTTGTTAGTGTAACGATTCAGTGGTTGTAGACAAAGGCGCACGACGAAAGAGTAAACAAAAAGAGTAGTCTTTACTAAACAGCATCAACTCACTAACAAGATCGGACAAACATAATGGCAAAACTGAGGACTTATAAAGGGAGAGTAGCAAACAAGGAAACAAGGTAATTAATTAAACACAGGTGATGACGATCATTAATTAACAAAAACTAGGACACAAACTAAAACAGGAAGAACCTATTATGGTAGAAACAGAACAAAACCAAAACTGACACGTTACAGTATCTCCCCCTCCCGGAAGGTGCGTCCCGCACCGTAACATCGGGGAGGGGGGGTGGGCGCCCTGGAGGCTGGAGCAGACCAGGACAGGGAGGAGACAAGGGAAGCCTCCAGGGCGGATCTGGAGACTCGAGAGACCATGGCGGATCTGGAGACTCGGCATGCCATGGCGGATCAGGAGACACGGGAGGCCATGGCGGATCTGGAGTCTCGGCATGCCATGGCGGATCTGGAGACACAGAAGGCCATGGCGGATCAGGAGACTCGGCATGCCATGGTGGATCAGGAGACTCGGCATGCCATGGTGGATCAGGAGACTCGGGACGCCATGGCGGATCGGGGTCCTTGGACGGCCATGGCGGATCAGGGTCCTCGGGCGGCCATGGCGGATCAGGGTCCTTGGACGGCCATGGCGGGACTGGAGGTTTGGAAGGCCATGGCGGATCGGGGAGCTTTGTGGCCTTGGCCTTTGGCCTGGCCACACAGACTGAGGCTATATGCCCCCCCCCCCCCCAAAAAAAAAAATTTTTTGGGAACGTTCCCCTCTGGCGGCCATACTGGAGGAGCAGGTTCATGGGAACGCTCAGGAGGAGAGGGCTCTTGGGGGCACTCTGGAGGAGCGGGCACATGAGGGCGCTCTGGAGGAGCAGGCACTTGAGGGCGCTCTGGAGGAGCCTGCACTTGAGGGCGCTCTGTAGGAACGGGCACTTGAGGGCGCTCTGGAGGGGCGGGCACTTGGGGGCGCTCTGGAGGGGCGGGCACTTGGGGGCGCTCTGGAGGAGCGGACACTGGAGGGCGCACAGGAGGCGCAGAGCTGGACAGAACCAGCGGAGACGAAGGAGAGCTGGACGGGACCAGCGTAGACGCAGGAGGGCGCTCTTGTAGCGCAGACACTTGAGGGTGCTCTTGCAGCGCGGATTCAATGGGGCGCTCGGGAGGCGCGGACACTTGAGGGCACTGGCGAGGAGCGGGCACTGGCGAGGAGCAGGCACTGGAGGGCACTGGCGAGGAGCAGGCACTGGAGGGCACGTGCGAGGAGCAGACATTAGAGGGAACTCAGGTGGGCTGGACGGGACCATCCTGGGCAGCGGGACCATCATCGCCGCCAAATTCATCGCCGGTTGCGGCGGTTTCCTCATCGCCGCGGGCGGAACATTCTTCGCCATGGGTAGGGCTCCGGCTCGGGGTTCGGGATCGGCACTCCTGGCCGTTGCTTGAGAACTGGATTCTCGGAGGCGCTCTGAAAGCGCGAATTCAGAGGGGCGCTCTTGTAGCGCGGAGCTGGACGGAACCAGCGGAGACGAAGGATAGCTGGGCAGAACCAGCGTAGACTCAGGTGGGCTGGATGGGACCAGCGGGAACTCAGGTGGGCTGGACGGGACCAGCGGGAACTCAGGTGGGCTGGACGGGACAATCCTCGCCGTGGGTAGGGCTCGTGGGCACTTTGAGATCGCCGCGGGCGAAGTTCCAGCTAGCGGTCGGAGACTCTCCAGAACCCTGATGACTGTCTCACTCCAGTTGAGGCCGGAGGTGTCTGGGAGCTCTAGCCGCTGGTGACAAGTGATCCCAAGCAGGAACAGTATCCTTAGGGTTTCTCCCTTGAGGGACCTGGCGAGGGCGAGCGGAACATATGCTCGTATATAGTCCAGGGGGTCCCTGGTGGAGTTGGCCAACGTGATGAATTGGAGGCGTTCATCCATATTCGGTGTAGGTCCGATCTTCTGTAACAATTCAGTGGTTGTAGACAAAGGCGCACGACGAAAGAGTAAACAAAAAGAGTAGTCTTTAATAAACAGCATCAACTCACTTAGACAATATGTTAACTCAAGATCGGACAAACATAATGGCAAAACTGAGGACTTATAAAGGGAGAGTAGCAAACAAGGAAACAAGGTAATTAATTAAACACAGGTGATGACGATCATTAATTAACAAAAACTAGGACACAAACTAAAACAGGAAGAACCAAATATGGTATACAGAACAAAACCAAAACTGACACGTTACAGTTAGTCAGTTAGTTAGTTAGTTAGTTGTTGGTTATTGGATATTTTTGAGCATATGTTTTTCTTATAAAATTATCTATGTGTAGAAAACCATTATTATTATTACTATTAAGTTAATATGATTAAGTAAAGAAGCTGATGTTGAATAAGAAGTCGACAAAGAAAAGTTAAATAAGATAAAGAAGTCAAAGAAGCTGAAGAAGTCAAATAAGAAGTTGTCAAAGTTACATAAGATGAAGAAGTCAAAAGTTGTAGTTCCTCTTTACAACCCAAGTGTAATTCGTAAAACCTGATAACAAATAGGAAACATTCAAATGTAAAGTGACTTAAAGTGAGGTAATAGGTAAGGTTTCAAAATATTCCGTTACAGGTTATATCTATGAATATATAATTACTGGACTGATCTTATGAAGATTTTCTTGCACTTTCTGAAGACGTTTCCTGTTTTTACTGTGTTTTATTGGAGAGTTAAAGCGCGTGCAGTGTTCTGAGTGAGCAGCAGGGAGCGTGCTGTGGCTGTACTGCACGTGTGTTAGAGGGTCACATCAGTAATTAGGGGTGACTGGGTTCATCTCACTGTCTGTTTATCTCTCTTCTGTCCTCTAGATCTGATTCTTCCTTTTTCTTCTTCATTCTGTCTCCTTAAATACAGTAGTCTATGTCATCAAGCCTACACATAAGTAGATTAGCCAGAACCCGCTTAACTGCCTTTTTTCCCATTTACATTGCAAAGAGAGATAAATGATTATTTTACCAACATGCCCTTGGCTCCATTCATAACACTGTTTATTCAGTCTGCAGCCTGGTTTTGTTGTTAATAATGACAAAGGTCTATTGTGCAAACTAAGAGAATATTTAGCTCAGAATTATGCAACAGACTATTATCATATAATCAAGTTATTATTCAGATTTAAAGTGCTTTATTAAAAGTTTATTTACCAGGAGTATATCACGAGAAACAGGTTTTTCGCTGTAGCTTTTTTAGATTTAGCTTTCTCCCTAGTTCACTTTAATGAAAACAACTAAAAAACAATATATCAATGTTAATCTGTCAAGTCTATATATATAGAAATCATAAAGGTACAGCAGCAAAAACAGCCAGGGTGGACAGTTTGTTCTTATTATGTGATACGGTATAAACACGGACATCCAATTAAAATAGTCAAGATATTAAAAATAATTAAATACATATAAAGTACCTAATAATCTTCCAAATGAATACCAGATGTAACACAGTGTTATGTCTTTGACTACAGGGGAAACGCGAGAGAACAGGACATTCAGAAACTGGATGAATTCTCTGGGAGTTACTCCACATGTCAATCACCTGTACAGGTAACACAGCCGCTTGTTTTAGCTTACAGTAATGCCGTAGTTTTATACTACTGAAACATAAGGACTAATCTTGGCCCTGGAATCAAAAGCTAAAAACAATATAAACCAATAGGGAACAAAAAATTGAAAATCATAACAAATAAGACTTTTATTTTATTTTATATGAAACTTCCTGACAAATCAGTGGTGGCCTGCACCTTTAAACACAACTCATATTGATTCATTGTCTTTACTTGTGCACATTATAACCAAAAGAGTGAAGTTCATCATTACCATCTTCTTCTCCAGTGATCTGCACGATGGTCTCATCATTCTTCAGCTGTATGAGAGAATCCAGGTTCTTGTTAACTGGACTAGAGTCAATAAACCTCCCTATCCAGTACTGGGATCCAACATGAAGAAGGTTTGTATTGGTTTTATATTTGAGTTGAAAAAAAAAGTACAAGAAGTTACTGAATGAGTTCAACAACTGGCTCACATTCCAGTCAGATTTATTTATTTATTTTTTACATCACATTAATAATCGGTCAAAAATATGTTTGTTTCTGACAGAAAATTAAATACGGCTGTATTGCAACATGTTGAATTTGTGTCCCTGCTGAAATGATTTCCACAGCTGCCTCAGGGTACCGGCTAGTTGCGTTTAGAATGCAAAATGCACGCTTTATTCATCAAAAATTCTATTTATGTATGGAGACCTGCAGTTGTTAGGGTTGAATTATACATGTCATGTTAATTTGGTTGACATATGTTTGTTTTGTAGCTTGAGAATTGTAATTATGCGGTCGCACTGGGCAAAAAGGAAGCAAAGTTTTCCTTAGTAGGAATCGGTGGTGAGAATATCAATGATGGAAGCTCCATGCACACCCTTGCATTGGTCTGGCAGCTAATGAGGAGGTACTTTATTTTTACAGTATAGCTTTCAACACAATCTCATGACAATTGGCATTTGCAACTGTTTTACATTTTGCCGAATTTGTGGAAAATGCACATGAATTTGTATTAATCTAATGCATTTTTTTCTACCTGCTTACTCCCCACCAAGTGTTTCTTTTAGGATACACCTTTATTCTTATATTTTGTCTGTTCAATGAATAACTCATGCAGGTACACACTGAAGGTTCTGTCTGACATTGGTGATGGGGAAAAAGTCAGTGACCAAGTTATTATCGACTGGGTGAACAACACTTTGAAACAAGGCCAAAAAGACTCGTATATTAACAGTTTCAAGGTGACTCCCATTCACTATCAATGAATTCAATATCAAACACGCTTAAGTTTAATTTTTTTTTTTTTCGCTTAAACCTTCTATGTAATGTATGATTTCAGGATAAATCAATCAGCACTAGTCTGCCAGTGATTGATCTGATCGACACCATCATGCCCAAAGCCATCAAATACGAGATGGTGAAGACCGGAGAGCTGACGCCAGAGGACAAGCTAAACAATGCAAAGTAGGTTCCCCCCACGGCTCCTCATAAATTACCCTGATACACATCTGACTCCAAATTGCCTGTTGTCTCGCCACCGGCAACCTTATCCGTATCTCTGCTTCCCACTCGCAGATATGCAATCTCAGTGGCGCGAAAAATCGGAGTCAGGGTTTACGCCCTGCCCGATGACCTTGTGGAGGTCAACCCCAAGATGGTGATGACGGTGTTTGCATGCCTTATGGGAAGAAGCTTGAAGAAAGTAAATGGCTGACCTTTCTTGAAGGTCACTGTCAGAAAACACAACCCTCACTTTGCACTTTTTCTTCTTCTGACTTCCCCTCTGCCTCATTCGCCAATACTTTCATGCATTTGTTTTTGTTTTGTTTTATATTTCTTTATGAATATTTCATCTTTGATTAACTGACCTCCTATTAATTACATTTCACTAACCATTTCATTTCTCCTAGCTAATATGCTACATGTAGATTATTAAAAGTTGATGATATTTTCTTAAAGGAACAGTTCACCCAAAAATGAAAAAGGGCATCACATCGCTTTCTCACCAATGGATCCTCTGCAGTGAATGGGGGCCGTCAGAATGAGAGTCCCAACAGCTGATAAAAACACCACAGTAATCTACAAGTAATCCACATCACTCCAGTCTACCAGTTAATGTCTAGTGAAGTGAAAAGCTGCATGTTTGTAAGAAACAAATCCGTTATTAAGATGTTTTTAACTTTAATCTGTCACTTCTGGCCAAAATGCATGTCCATAATCCATAATAATGCTGTAAAAAAGTGACAAAGTCCATCTCCTGTTGTCCTCTCACATCAAAATCCACTGGCATATTTATTTACAACTGTTTTGGGCTGTTTTTGCTTGTAAACAGATATGTGCATATTTCTCTCCCGATTCAGACAAGATAAATTTTTCACTGACGAAAACAGCATTAGAGCATATTTATGGTTTCAAGTTAAAAAAATATCTTGATGGATTTGTTTAGTACAAACTAACTTGTTTAAAGTTAGTGGATTGCTTGTGGATTATTGTGATGCATTTATCAGTTGTTTGCACTCTCATTCTGACGGCACCCATTTACTGCAGATAATTAATTGATGATATAATACTAAATTTCTCCAAATCTATTCTGATGAAGACATAAACTCATCTACATATTGGAAGGCCCGCGGAAGACAGAATCTCAAGGAAATCTAGATTTTTGAATGAACTATTCCTTAATAATTGTGAATAATTGTTTTGATTTATTCATTGACTCATTAAAATGATTCTTTCAGTTGAGCCAGATTGTAAATAGTTGGATATTTTTACATTACGTAAATAAAGGTGGCCACAAGAAATATTTGAGCTATGTAGATATCTGCATATTCATTCAGTTTGTTATTTAATCAGGCTTAGATGCAGCTGGCAACCTGTTTTGGCTTACAGACCCACATTTTGGATGCCAGTCTAAACAATATTTGCTCATTCAGGGAAGGGCGTTGTAATCCAGAGGAGGATATTGTAAAGTGAAATGCGAGTCGAAAGCAGAACAAATGCCAAAATCTTTTCAAGCCGTTTCAGCCCTCCAAATAGACAGAAATAGTAATTAAACCAGCATCCACATCATTTAACAGTGGCCAGAAATGTATTTATAAAAGCAAACCCTTTCCTGGACTCTGCCTCCTATTTACATTCATCCCTGCCACTGTCGAGTGAGTCCAGCTCTCCTCGAGAGAGTCTCTCAGTGGAATTCCAGATGTGTTTGAGTTTCTGGGATAATTTCAGCCGAGCTGAGTGTTCCCCTTTGACAATTGTACCTTCACGTAAAGCTATGCTCGATTTCACCCAAGAGAATACTGGAAGGCCCCTCTGGGCACAGTGGATTCACTTAACAATGTGCCTCATTCTCTCTACTGCATCATATTACTGTAGAGAAACACTAGCAGATCTCAGTATTTAAATGAATTTGCTGCCCAGTTCCAATACTAATAGTCCAGTTTAAATACCAAAGTAGAAAATGATTCAAAGCTATTGCATGGTAAAAAAAAAAAAAAATGCATGTTTGTCACATATATATATATATATATATATATATATATATATATATTAGAAGTAATAGCAATAGATTTGATGGTATTCTTTCATTTGATAATATCAACATATCAAAAGCTGATTAAAAATGATCAGAATTAAGCTGATCCCCTCAAATACTCAATAAGCAATTGTTAAATGTAGCTTTCATTTCCATCCTATTTTCCTTGCCATAATTTGAATAATCCAGTTATAAATCAAAAATTTTATGGGGAAAAAACGACTATATTCTTTAATACAAATGTTTCCCGGAATTACAAGAGAAGCTTTCTTTTTTTTAATGGTTTCAGAGTTCAAATAACAGGAACGACTGGGGATCTTTTTGCAGTAACCCCAGCTGACATGATACCAATTTTACAGTGCACTTCATTTTGACAACATTTCATTTTGTCATCTTCAATCTCCGTTCACTCATTACAACACTAGATAGATTAGATAAATGTCAGATTCAAAGGCCAGCATGTCCAGATCTCCTGGAACGTAAATGTCACCACCCCGCAGCTACTGCAAATGACAGAGTTTGTGTTGTAGCCAGTGCTTTCATTTATATACAGGCTTTCTAGAAAGCTCTGCTACAGTTCAGCTCTTCAGCTGAACTGAATGTGAGGGAATCGTTGATTCATGTGGTTCAAACACAATAAATGATCCTCAACATTAAAAAAAACAAATATACAAACTAAAGATTTTATAAATGTTCTCTATTGGAGTAAATGTGCTTCAAAAATATGAAACCAATTAGACCACTAATAGAGTCCTTCAAGTATGAATGTTATCAAAGGCATGTACATCAAGTGAATCACAGAAGTCATAGAAGTGATATAGGTGACCTTTGCACATCAGCAGCGTATATTCTTCAGCACTCCCAGATCCCGTTGCTTCTTGGTTTTGAAGGCCATCACAAAGTTATGAGGAGACACAACACCTTGTCCCTGTTCATCGGTCTGTCCCATGACAATGTAGTTAAGCCCTGAAACCAAACATATGACTGAATTAATTAAATGCCAGTTTCATATGTTGCTCAATGTTTCAGTGGTTCTGCTTAGACTTTGTTTGGAACTATATTTGCTGGAAAAGCAAAAAAAAAAAAAAAGGAAATGTTGTCTTAACTGTGCATTGCTTAATATTAAAGTGAAAGTTCACCCAAAAATGAAACTTCTATCAACTTCTGGTAAAACTCAAGCTGTACCAAACCTGTATGAGTTTCTTTCTTCTGTTGAACGTAGAAGATATTTTGAAGAATGCTGGTTACCAAAATAACACTTTTTTGTGTTCAGCAAAAGAAAGACATTCATACAGGACAACATGAGGGTGAGTTTTTGGGTGAAATATCTCTTTAAGTTCTTATTTTTTGAACTATTGTATAAAAGCTGTATCACAATCATGCTACATAATCTGTTACTCCAATAACATGTTAGAAATAGCCCACCCTTGTGAAAAAGTACTTTAGCATATATATATATATATATTTTTTTAATATTAAATTTATATGAAAATATAGTTAGATATATGGTTATGAAATATGGTAAGAGTGTACTGCTGAATATACTGACAAGCATTTATGGTAAACTAAAATATATTTTAATGTCATTCCTATTGGATCTTGTATGTTGTGTAATTAAATGTATTTGCAATATGTAATAGTAATGATGAAGTTGCAATTTAGTACATTTAAAAATATATTACTATTAAATATCATATCAAATTACAGATAAATTTACGATTGTGCTTTATGTTCATAAACACATCAAAATAAGTTTATATCTTTAAAGCATGACAAAGGTAATTAAACTTAAAGATTTAAAATGTACTTTAAAGTAATTTTGACATTAAAAGTGTACTGAATGTTAAGAAACAGTCATGAAATTGTATGCTTTTTAAGTACAATTATTATTTTAACACAGCTCATAACACACCTTTGCTCATGTGATATTGCCTTCGTATAACGTGAGGCAAAGCATATCATATTTTGTTTAATCCCTTGCTTTTCATCTTGACAAAAGTTCCACTACAAATGATTCATGTTAAACTGTTCCTCTGAACTGCCAAAAACTATTCCTGCATATTTCAACACACATTCCTCTATGGCACATTTCTAGAAATTTCCCACAAAACAAAACAGTTGCTTTGCAGAGTTTCCGAGCAGTGGCTTAATATTTCGACACTAAATGAGCTGAGGTAAAGCATGGCACAATAAAGTCACATACCATCCATGTGGTTGAAGAGAACTATTATTCTAGCTCTCCGTGATTCAAAGAAACCAACTGAGACTCTCTCCTGAGCGAGCTTAAGTTACACACCGTGACGCTGAAATGGCATATCCTGCCTGAAATATCTCAACACCACAAATGGAGCCAAAGGACTTTGGGGGAGCTCGAAATTTGCAAACTATCACCTTCCAAAATCCACCTCAATCAACCCTAAACATCTGCTGGTCTCGCCAAGCGTTAGTTTAGGCTGTGATGGTTTCAATTAAAATGATTAAGGTTGGAAGTTCTGTAGATCAAGGTCAGTGTAGATACTCGCCTCTTCTGACCAGAGGGCATTTTTTACAGAGGACCGTGACTTTGGTGCTCATGGTCTTCCCAGCCTGTTGGATGGCTAAACTTCCTTCCTTATAAAGGTGCAGGATGGAGAAAGTGGCGAGGACGCTGTGTTCCCTCATGGCTGCTGAGATAAGGGTGGCAGTAATCACTGTGAGGGAAAAAAAGACAAATCATGCTTTCGTCGTTGAACAATTGCATAAAACGCGTGTGCATGGTAATGTATAAAGTAGGTATAGTTCTGCTATGCGTGCTGCCATTTTTACTGTGCTCAGCAGCTTTACTGCCACTGCAATTAAAAAAAATAGCTGAGTCTCAGTATCGGCCTGAACACATTTTCCATCTATAAGCATTATTAAAACAGAGACGGAGACCGAGAGGTTTAGTTAACTTTTAAAACCAGCATAATGCATTATTTCTGTGAATAGAATTGGGTTTACATCACTTTTTGGTGTTATATCTCTTGAAACTTTAAAATATTATATTCTCAAATGTATTCATATGTGACCCTGCACCACAAAACCAGTCATAAGGGTCAATTTTTTTTTTAATTGAGATTTATACATCATATGAAAGCCGATTAAATATGCTTCCCATTGATGTATGGTTTGTCAGGATAGGACAAGATTTGGCCGAGATACAACTGTTCGCGAAAATCTAGAATCTGAGGGTGCAAAAAATCTAAATATTGAGAAAATCACATTTAAAGTTGTCCAAATTAAGTCATATTACTAATCAAAAATTATGTTTTGATATATTTACGGTAGGAAATTTACAAAATATCTTCATGGAACATGACCTTTAAAGGGGTCATCGGATGCGACATGCACTTTAACAAGCTGTTTGAACTGAAATGTGTTGGCAGTGTGTGTAACCGACCACCTTATAATGATAAAGATTCACCCAGTGTTTTTATTTTTAATCTCGTTAAATCATTTCCCCTTTCTCAACTCGAGCCGATCTCTGATGCCTGTCTGTGTGACATCATGCAGACCCAGGCCCCTCCCACGATTGTTTGATTGACACTAGCGTTTTAGCACAGACTGGACTGGTGTCTTACCTTAGACCCACCCTGAGTGAGCTGTCGTCTGCCATTGCTTCGACGCCAGAGCGGATGTACACAAGAATTGCTCCTATAAGCGATCGATGTGTTCTGTTGTTGGATGTAATAATGAACATAGCAGTCGTCATTTACTCCCGACATCTGAGCCGCTGAAGACGCAGAGGATTATGTTTGTTTGGGAAGGGAATGCGTCTATGTTCGCACAAATCATTCGTGAACCAGCTTCACCTCCAGAAGAATGAGTGTAAGGTTTTTTAATGAATCTTTGCAAATCGCCTTTCCTAATAATGTCCTAGTTACCAAGTTTATGATGAATGCGGCTAAAGTTTACCGTCTCTCAGAGAGCGGTTCGGAAGGGAGGGGTGGGGTCAGCAGAGCTCATTTGCATTTAAAGCGACATGCAATAAAATAGCTTGCTGTAGACAGAGCTGTTTTTGACAGGGTAAAAACTGTGTTGTTTTACAAAACATTGAGAAATTTTAACCAAACCATGTTACAGACTTTTCATTAAGACCCTAAAGAATCATATCAACTTGTGGAAAATGGCCATCCGATGACCTCTTTAATTAATATTCTAATGATTTTTGGCATAAAAGAAAAATCGATCATTTTGACCCATACAATGTATTGTTGGCTGTTGCTACAAATATACCCGTACTACTACTTATGACTGGTTTTGTGCTCCAGGGTCACATATTTGAATGTATCAACTATTGTTTTTTAAGCAACTTGTTTGCTAATTACAAATTATTTTATTATATACAGTTATTATAAAGTGATACCAATACACTACCGGTCAAACATTTAAAATAATTGCAATTTCTTTTGTTTTTGATGTTTTTATGCTCACCAAGGCTGCATTTATTTTACAATTTAAAATATATTTACTCCTGTGATGCAGAGTGTAAGAGTTTCAGCATCATTACTCCAGTCTTCAGTTTTACATATGCTGATTTGGTGCTCAGTTATTATTGGTAATCAGTCAATAATGTTTTTTTTTATATTGTCAATGTTACATTTTTCAAAGAACAGTATTTATGAAATAAAAAAAGTCTTTACTGTCACTTTTGATCAATTCAAATCATCCTTACTGAATAAAAGTATAAATTTATTTCTTTTTAAAAATGATATTTACCTCAAAATTTTGAATGGTATATCACAGTTTCCGCAAGAATATTAAGCAGCAAAAAGTTATTTCAACATTGAAAATAATAAGAAATGAAGCTTTAGCACCAAATCCGTCTATTAAAATGATTTTTGAAGGATCGTGTGTCACTGAAAACTGGAGTAATGGCTGCTGAAATATAGATTTGCATCACAGGAAAACATTACATTTTTAAATATGTTCAAAAAGACTTGTTCAAATGTTTACTGTATTTTTGTATTTATATCAAATAAATGCAGTCCTGGCCAGCATAAAAGACTTCTTTCAAAAACATTTTTTTCAAAAATCTGAATTATTTCAAAAATGTCACCGGTAGAGTATTTTTCCTCAAATGTAATTTTGATAAAAAGTAGTACATATTTTTTTTTTAAGAAAATGATACTTCATAACTAAACAAGACTAATTTGTTTAATGCCTTTGTAAAAGCCCTGAATGTGTGCAAAAGTGCCTGAAGCTGGAATTTCAAAGAAATTTATTTGGGTTTGCAGAAAGCAAAAACACATTTAAACCAAACAATGGCCACTTACCAAAGTTACTAGAGCAGTAATGGCTTTCAATTGTTCCAGTCCTTTTGCATTTCTGCTTGCATAGACCTTCTGAATATGTAAGGGCTTTTTGGAAAAGACAGTGGAAAGTTTAGCTTTAATAACGCCCAGCTACAGAATGTCCTTATACACTAAAATGGAGTATAAAACACAGCGAAAGTCACATACATTTATTTCTGTTAAACCACTTTAGTTACAAAATAGAAGCACATTAGTCTTCCCATGTGACCGAACTAATGCGTTCCATATGAACCAAACATAATAAATCTTCAATACATTCCAATGTCATTACCTACACACGTTTATTCCCATAATGTACAGCAGTTTTACACCGTGCCGCTACTTGCATTTTTCATTTGAAATGAAACCTTCTGGAAAGTGGGCTTTGGACTGACCTGCGGGCGGTGTGGTGGGTGGGATAGTGCTCACAGGGGTGAGAGGGCTGCTGGCTGTGCTGAGACTACGTGATTTAAAGCGGTAATGGCCGATGAATCCATCCGCAGTTAGACTCAGGTCTGACAGGAACATGATGAAGAGATGATTGCCATCAGAATAAATTGGCCTACGAGACAAAATAAATAAATAATGTTTGAAATTACCATATATCCTTCAAAGTATCTCTGAAAAACAAAGCTTTATCGACCATGTGGACACACTTTATTAATCATAAAATGCTTTGGAGGTGTACCGGAAAGAAGAGTGTCTGCATTGACTGATTGGACTTCTACCGTTTTGGCACAATTCTAATTTGTTTTTGAAAGAAGTCTCCCATTGTCACTAAGGTTGTATTTATTTAATTAAAAATACAGTAAAGAAAAGAACAAATACAGTGAAAATATAAATATTTTGAGATATTTTTGCAATTCAAAATAACTGTTTTCTATTTGAATATATTGTAAAATGAAATTTATTCCTGTGATTTGAATTTTTAGGCAGTCATTAGTGTCACAGGATATTAACTCAGTTATCAATTATTATTGGTTCTTAATTATTTATAATGGTTTTTATTATTATTTATTATCAGTGCCAAAAACAGGTTTTGCTGCTTAATTTTTTTTTTATTTTTTTTTTAATCATGATACATTTTTTAGAATTTAATTTTCTTGAAATGAAAATCTTTTGTAACATTTTAAAAAGTTTTTACTGTCACTTTAATTTAATGTAATTAAATACATTTCACTGATTCAATTTGACGTGTTCTTGCTGAATAAAAGTAATCATTTCTTTCTTCCTTTTCTCTTACTGACCCCAGACTTTTAAATCGTATTACAATTTTCACAAAAATATTAAGCAACACAACTGTTTTCAACATTTATAATAATAATGAATGTTTCTTGAGCAGCGAATCGGCATATTATAATGATTTCTGAAGGATCATTTGACACTGATCATGCTGTAAATTCAGCCTTACCATTAAAATAATAACCTACACTGTAAATGTATTTAAATAGAAAACAGTCATTGTAATAATATTTACTTTTTTGTCCTAAATAAATCAAATAAATGCAGCATTGACAGACAAAACATTCAAAATATTTCCAATAATATTCCAAGCTGTTGAGCAGCAATGTAGACCTGTTACACACTCACAACACAGATTCTGTATTAAATAGTGAGGCAAAATGCAATAATGTTGCATCAACCATTGAAAAATCCATATCAGTCTAAATACTGGAGGTAAATGGTGTATAGGTGCATATTATGTGATGGACTAAGGGTCTCACATGGGTGGGCTGTCTCCACAAAACTTGCCGATCTTCCGTGACTCATTAGTTTCTCCACCATTAAACACAGCCACATGGTCATAGCGGCAGTAGCTGTCTCTCTCCACGTCAAACTTCTCAAACTTCAGCTCAATGATCTGAGAGGGAGAAGATACTTTGTAATTTAAATAAGATATCTATTCATACTCATCCTGTCAAGGTGCTGTCAGTGATGCATGACTTGTAACATGATCTAAAAAGCATAGAAATTATGAATTATCACCTGGTCTTGAGGAGCAACAATATGCCAAGAACACGTTACTCCTGCTGGGTAGTCTTTATCTGGCCAGTTAGGGGTCTTTATCGTCCCGGAGGGTTTGTCTAAAAGTCCCCCACAATACCGGTCACCTGCCATGAACAATCATTAGATATTATTTGGATGACATAGAAAAAATACAGATTTGAGTCAAAATGGGGCATTTTGGGACATTTATTTAAAATACTGAGGTCTGTAGTGCTGAATTTTAAAATAATTTCCAGAAATGTAAGTGTATATTTACAGCGCACTAAACAGACTCTATACCCTAGTTTTCAGAGGATTCAAATGACCCGATGAGTAAAATAAAGCACAGTCAAGCTGAATTTAAATAACAGGGAAGGGCCAGGTTCTATATTTGGATGGTAATGAGTTGGTAGTCTCGTTACCTCTTTCATTTGGGCGAATCGTTGAGTATACAGCAAGGAAACCACTCCCAGCTGTGTTGGCATCTGACACCATGACCACTTGCATCTTGTTTCCATTGGTGACCAGCGCTCTGGGTTTGGCGGTACCACAGAAGCGGCCGAGACGCTGCCCATTGATGTGGCCATCGTATACATCAACAAAGTCATATCTGCAAAGACTATCACTCTCAAGATCCAGAGCTCTGAACAAGAGGGAGACAACCTTCCCTTGAGGAACCTGAAGATGGTTAATTGAAAAGAGTCTCATAACAAATATAAAAATGTAAAGATTAGATTATTGTGAGATTAGATTGAGAAGAGTAAAGAATGACTTTTTAGCATGAATATCTACATAGCTTTCTATATTTGAATTTAAACTGCACATGTGGCACAGAGGTGCTTCTGAAGTGGGGGTTAGGTGTCTTTACACAGACTGTTCAATGCTGCTCAGAGCTGAATTACAAATACAACTGATACAAGGGGCTGAGACAGGTCAGAGAATTAAGTCACAGAGTAGCCTTAACTATGCTGTGTAAAGATGACTTAAAATTGCTCAAAAGACATAAAGACATAATGCCACCAAAGCCTGACTAAATAATGCCAGCTCTGACTCACCTTAGCACCTAATATCAAAGTATATGGTTATCATTGCTGTATTAATGCATGTATGCCACCTCTGAGCAGCTTTAATCAGTCTGTGTAAAGATACCTAAATGCCACTTCAGAACTTTTTTTGCATTTTAGTATCCAAATTAGTATCCAAAAAAATCTTATTAGGTCACAGCTAATAAAAAAAAATAACAATAATAATAAAATAAAATAAATAATCTAATTCATTAATAGTGCTAGTGAGTAACAAATCCAGTACATTTGTGCTACGGACATGAATGATACTTCAAATCGTGTTGCTTGTTGAAGTGTGCTGCCAGTGTGTGCTGTTACTTTTTTAAGCAAAAAGAATAACATGCCTGTTAAATGATAAAACAGCCAAAAATTATATAGCATTACATTGAAGAAGCCCAGAATATGGACCAAAACAGAGGCTTTAGGCAGTAAGCAACCACCCAGACCAATCCACAAATACCTAGCAACACCCTAACAGTGTGAAGAAGAAAAAAAAACACTTGTATTGCAACAGCTAATAATTACTAAGCTTATTTATTTGAGAGAGAGAGAGAGAGAGAGAAGGAAAAAGACAGAAAGGCCATTTATAGACTGATATCTCCCACACATGTGTCCTTACAGTAATTCTCCACACACATTTGTTGTTGGGTGGGTAGACACCGGGATACCCCTGACTCCCAATCAGTCCTGTGTCTCCAGTAAAGTTCCCTCCACATGTAAAAACTGGTCTACAACGGGGACACATGGGAAAGCACATAATTTAGTTTGGAACTCAACAGGACTTCACCAGGATTTTAGTGCTCGTATTACTCTAATTATGCGCACCTTTACAACTAGTTCATATTAATGAACAACATAATATGCTTTGATTTACTGTTGGAATAAATTAGCAAACAATACTATATCAGGCTACGCTACAGGAACTATGTATAATGTTATAATAAACCGGATTCATTGTATTCTCCATTCGTAAAAACTATCATTTAAATGCTTTATGGAGCATGATACAGGGCTCTAAATATAAATATTTATTTAGGAACTTACCTTCGATGTCGTTGCGTAAAAATGACGCTGAACAGGAAAGTGCTCGCGATGATCCAGATTATAATCCTCATTGTATGAGGCGCGTTTGAACAAATGTGACATTCAGAGAGAAAGAGAAGTAAATTCTCCAGAGATATTATACTGCTGACTGACTGAGTGCTGCCTATGAATGTGCTGTTTGTTCTGCAGGAGCTGCAGGGAGCAGTTTCCCTAAAACCCTGTAAGTGAAGGCAACTCGTGTCACATTCACGTCTGAAGTATTGTGGAGGTAGTTAAGTAGAACTGCTGCTGTTTCTTTTATTAGGAACCTAAATGCGATTAAACTCGTTTAGATAATGCAAATATAGCCTATATGCAGTTTAATATCAGGGATTCAAATGTGTTTTGCACAAAATATTTAGTACTTCATGTGTGTAATGCGACTTTTCCTCAGTATGCAATAGTTTTTTTGTTTTTTTAAATAATAATATACTTTGAAAGTACTCTGATTTACTTCATTTTACTTTACGCTGATGGAACACCACTAGATGTCTACCTTGCACAAGATTTGATCAAACTTGAAGCGTATTTACTTGTGTAGTATTTTAATATGGCCAATCTACGTCATGTAATAATTATAATTTGTGAACAGCACCTCAATTTAGACCAATAAATAGTAAATAATATATAAATGGAGACTAGTCAGATTAATCAGAAATTAATTAAAGATCAAACTGACCTTATTAAAGAGCCCCCTGGCCAGTCTCTCAACATATTTCAGCTGTTTATCTGGTGCATTTGTTCTCACTTGTTAGGTCTGCAGTTTTTGATTTGTTCCTGATTGGATATCGTAAAAATTTATTGATTACTGACCTATCATATACTGTATGAAGCAAACCTAGCATGGGTTGGAAATCACTGAAATTGCAAAAGCAGTCAAAGTTTCGCATTTCTCTCATAAAAGAAAATCTAAGTAACATGAACACGGTGTTACCAGTAGATGCAATACAACTAAATGTTATTATGTTTTTAAGTTTTATGAGCCCAGAGGAAAACTTTATTGCTCCACAGTTGCCCTTTCATAGCTCAGGAGATGAGTTCTCATTTTAGTTTCATTTACATATTAATGATTTTACAAGTAATAAAAAAATAAGCACATGATACAATCGCTAACAAACTATAGGAGTATAAATGTATATCTTGTATAGATCTTGTATCAAAGTTTGCAGTGTTGGGATCTCTTCTGAAAGATTCTTATTGGAGTCACGTGATAATACTGGCATCTTTTTCTCCAAAGAAATTCCTTCTCAGAAGTCTCCATTTGCTTTCCAATTAATCTCTTTGTCGTCTAGGAGAACCTATTAAGATATTAAAAAAGATCTCATTTATTATTTTTCTATCCCATGTGCTCTTCTAATTCTGAACAGATTGAATCGCAAGGCACAGCGTGCATCCTTCTCGGAAAGACAACAACCCTTATCAGAGAGCAACATGTGGGAGGAATTCTTGCTTTACTCTGAATATTACATACAGATTTGAGCAATTTCCTGCAGACCAAATGTTTGTTGATTGCCCTCAGGCATAACTTGGCCCACCGCAAAATGAGGATAAGTGATTTTTACGATGCACTTAAGGCTTTATTTATTGTACTTTTCTCTGAGCCCTGGCACCACCATTGAATCGGCCTCTGGCACCACAGACAAGGGCTTCCATTTGGGCTGTAGCCATTCTGTGGATTAATATCGGGTTTAATGGAATGAGATGTGACCATACAGCCAAGTGGGTGACATATAATTCATTAATGCAAACTGTTGGCCTAAGGGAACGAACTGACCTAGTAATGTTTACTCAAGTGTAAATTAGCATCTAATGACTCCAGTACAGGTATTACGTGCAAAGGGGAATCGACGTCGAAACTGACAGGAATCAGAGCGGGCAGCGGGAACCTTTCACCATGCTCTCTACCTTTGAAAGAAGATCAGATTTCAGTGCTTTTCTGAAGTTTTACCCAGATTTGAGTTCACTGGCAGGCTCAAAATGGATGTCAGTCTGTCTTTATGGGAAACAACTCTGTAAACAATTTACACGTAAACAATTACAGGCAAATTGAAGGAGCCCACCCCTTTGTGGAGGGGACTAGAGTTTCAAATATGCACATGGAAGTCATGAAGACCATTACATGGTTTGTTTTTGTATGCGAGGGTCCAAATATCGTATGTCGGCTTGTGCTTCTGCTGGAGTCGGTGTTATGGTGAAGCCAGTTTTTATTTCCCTGGAGTGTGAGTGTGTGGCAGTCATATAGAACAGCCTCGGTAAATATTCCCTACCCAGCCCCCCGGTAACCTGGTTTTCATTCACACTGTTATCTGAGCCCACTCCCAAAAGACACACAGTCAAGTGATGCCAGACCCTGCTTAGTGTTTGATCTACAGCTTTAATTGATTGAAAACTACGATGGTGCCTTTGAGGGAGGCTCGCAAAGGCAACGTTAAAATAGGTTCAAGGATAGAAGGAGACACGGATTTGGATCATTTAGTATTTATACCAGCTGTTGCCAATTCTGTGAAAATGTCTCAAAACAATGCAGTCTCACACTGAATAAATAGCAAATGAGAACACAGAAGGCGGGAAAATTGATCAACGGCACTGAATCACATCTTAAGTTTAGCACCAACCGTGATGTCAGTTATTGAGTTGCACCTGTTCAGTACTGGGATTTGGTTTAATAAACCGACTGTATGTTAAAAAAAAAAAAAAAGAGAAAAAGAGAAGGGCCTGTGCCAGTAACTAGTGCTTGGGGATTTGGTTATAATGAAATCTTCCGTAAAAATCGTTTTTTGGGTGATATTAAAATTAAAAAAGGCAGCTGTGAACCCTCGAAGAATGAAAAAAGGAAATCTTTGAGCACTGCATTAGGAAAATGCTCCAAGGCTGTCTCGGTACTTACTTTTTATAGCAAAACAACAGAAAAATCAGTCTTAGGGACAATTATTAGTTCAGAAAGATATTGGTTGGTTAATTTATAATGTTGTGATTGGACAGTGTACAGAGCAACTTTGTACTCAGCTGGAACAACAAATCAAATCTAGCCAAAATTAAGCAATTGGTTTTGTGCCACGTGAAATTCAATCATCTCAATAAGCATGAAACTGCTTTTAAATGTCAGTGCAGACTCAATTGCTTCCATTTTAGTAATTGGTCTAGTAAATTCACTATGATTTATTTTGCAGTGTCTCTACCATTCAAAAGTTTAGGTTAATAAGAGTTTTTAAAGAAATAAATACTATTATTCAGTACGGATACTTTAAACTGATCAGAAGTGACACTAAAGACTATAACATTGACACAATATATATATATATATATATATACATATATTTCAAATAAATGCTGTTCTTTTGAACTTTCGATTCATCAAAGAAATTATTAAGGTTTCCACAGAAATATTAAGACTGTTTTCAGAGTTAATGTGAGATATGCTTCTTGAGCACCAAATTATCGGGAATGACTTCGGAAGAATCACGTGGCACTGAAGAATGGAGTAATGATGCCGAATATTCAGCTTTGCACCACAGGAATAAATTACTTTTTAAATGTATTAAAATATAAAACAGACATTTTTAATTGTAATAATATTTCCCTTTTTTTTTTTTTTTTTAAATGCAGCCTTCCTGACCTTTTTGGAACAAGTCTTATACTGCTCCCAAACTTTTGAATGGTAATGTATCTCCAGATGTTTTATTTTCAGTCAAGAGTTTTAGACAAACTCAAACCCAAAAATTCCTGCAAATTTAATTTAAATGTGAAGACTGCTGTGAGAAGCCACAGGGATCACAAAACTCAAACCGTAATCCCACTTGAACTAAGCGAAACTTCATTCAAATTCCCGCAAAGGGTATATTAGTGGAAATACTATGTAAAAAAAAAAGTGTTAAAACCCAAACATAATTTCCTCTCCACAAGGACCTACTTAATCAATGCTACGGACAAGTGCCGACAGGGGGAACACTCTCCAAATGGAAAATGAATTCTGAGTCAGCCCACTGGAGATTAAAAACAGGCAGCAAATGAATAATGGAGGAAGACCATGAAGCAAAAACGGCATGAAAAAATGTGCTGAATCATCAGTATTCCTTATTGAGATTGTCTCCCAATGAAAAAGTATAGCTGAAAAAAAAATCCTAATGGAAATGTTTTCGCTTCATTTTTGTTGTCTAGTTAAGGTATCCGCTCCTAAAGTAGAAAACTGGGCGATGAAGAGATTCACATAATCTTCCCTGGACTCATTTGTATAAAGTGTCTCAAAGTAAAAGTGCTGATATAAGATATCCGCCAAATCTCAGTCCGCAGGAGAGGACCAAAACTAATCCAAAATCACCACCCCTGCCTTGAAACCTGACAATTGTTCACTGGTGTGCGGCTCTTATGACAGCCGTCTAAGCACAGACGACAGAGGCTGCTCCAAACTGCAGAAAAGCGTGACTAAATATTTGTTTAATGAATGTAAAAGACTTGAAACCTACTCAATGACTTCCCAGTGATTAATATAACAGAATCAGAATCAGAATCAGCTTTATTCGCCAAGTAGGCGCAAACACGCAAGGAATTTGTTGTGGTTTTTAAGAAGCTCTTGGTATATACATGCATACATATCTGACATGAGAACAGAAACATTTCAATAAGACTTAAATGGCAGTGAAGCAACACAACTGATGCCATAAGTCACATGACCATGACTATAAGCGGATTCAACCCCATTTCATGAGTGAACAAACTATATTAAGAGTTTTGTATAAAAACATACTGCTTTGGGAAAATTAATCATTAAGCTTCACCATAAGCCCAACCCAAAACCTAACCATCAATGGGACATAAACAGATCATACAGTAATGTACAAATGCGATTGTTCGAAAACATACATATGGAAAGGTACGAATGGAACATACGAATTAGCTGCCAATTTGCCAAAATACTTACGGTTTGCCATGTTGGATTTCATTCATACTTACATTTTTAACAATCACGACATAACACTTCTAAAGTGAAACCATAGATGTATTTCATAGAATTATTTAACCTTTTGTCTGTTTATTGTTGCAATGATGGTCTTGGACGTATACTGACACGTAGTGGTTTGGATGCTGGTCATGTCATCTCAACATGGTGGCCCCCAGAAGGCAATAAAACAGCTTTTATTGGTCTACTGATATGACTGAAAGTCGTGGCCTAATGGTTAGAGAATTGGACTCGTAATCGAAAGGTTGCGGGTTCGAGTCGGCAGGGATTGTAGGTGGGGGGAGTGAATGTCCAGCGCTCTCTCCACCCTCAATACCACGACTGAGGTGCCCTTGAGCAAGGCACCGAACCCCCAACTGCTCCCCGGGCGCCTGTGTGTGTGTGTGTGTGTGTGTGTGTGTGTGTGTGTGTGTGTGTGTGTGTGTGTGTGTGTGTGTGTGTGAGTGAGTGACCATACTTCACAATACGACTTTACTGGAATCATTTCATGTGAGTGGACAATATTAACTTTTAATTTTATAATTTTAAAATAATAATTAATTTTTTTACAGAATCAAAGTGCACATTTTAAAAATATGAAATAGCACAAAAGCACAAATATATATATTGCCCTGAACATCTGAGCTTGTTTTCATATTTTTAAAGGTGCGCTTAGTATTTTTGCCTCCTTAAAAGTACATAAAAACAATTAGAATTAATTAAACTGTTTAAGCTCAAAAAGTAGAGCATTTCAATACATGAACTGATTAACAAAAAGCAAACTATTCATAAGTGTTACCCTGAAAACTGTTCAAATTAATGTATATTATTTAAAACATTCTTGAGGATTGAGGCAAGGGCATTCTAAAATCTCTCTAAACCTGTCATTTGCTGCACCAATGATGTGTTGCTTGTCAGCGTTTGGTTCTTGTCAGTTCCTAGCCCTTAAATCATAATTGGGGTCAGTGAGGCCTTGATGATCTTCACAAAGAAAGGAAAACAAAGTGTGTGATGAGGTGTTTTGAATGGAGAGGAAGTAGGTCGCAGCTATGGTCTGTTGCTTCTGTAATTATCAAATGCTTAAACGACTGAATAAATAGCCATTATCTGGTCATAGTTTGCCAAGTTCAGAGCTGAAGAGAAGAGTGCAGTGACCTTTGTGATTGCATTTACCAGCTCTACTCCTGGTTTCTGAGAAAGCTCGATATTCCTGTGATTCGCAGGCTCAGCGGTGACAAACTGAAAGCTGTTTTCATCGCCACGCCAGTCTATTGCACCCGTGCGGCCCGAGTGGCTCTATATTTCAGCAGTGTCTTGAAAGCGAGCCACACTGGGAGAGTGCTTTATCCACCTCTGTCAGTTTACTGTATTGACTCGGCGCCTGGCCCCCCGGCACCCTCCCTCTGTTCTCCTTCATCTTTCTCTCTTCTTCCTGTCTTCTGTTCCCCAACCAACCTCTGCCAGTGGCTAACTGTCCAAACACTAAAAAACAAGCTCCTGTTGACATCCGCCGCTTGAAACTGATGTGAGGATGGCCGAGGATTTGAAGTCTTGCGTGTATTACAAGGTCTGAATTTATGTTGCACACCTCGTGATACTTTGATCAATGTCTTTCAGCATTTGCTGGTGAAATCACGACTATATCAGATGATCAAATGTTACCAAATCCCTGAGATTTGAGCATTCTCTGAACCAGGTAATATTTGCATCATCAAAGATTGTCTTACCCAAAAATCGAAGCTGTTTCCCTCAAGAGTAGGAGTTGCGTTCTGTTTACTGCAAATCTCTGAATGATCTCCCCTAAGTTCCCAGGATCCATGATGCAATGATTAGGTTAAAATGCTGTAGTTCTTCTGCCGAGTTTTATTTCAGTGTATGAATCATATATTTTCCCAGAGATTATATCATGTTCTTTGTGGTTGTGATTACTTCAGACTGAAGTAATCACAGCACTCCTCAGCAAGTTGAGGTGTTAAGACCAAACAAAGGATTTCGCAAGGAAAAAAGGGGGGTGATTGGAATGCATTCTGAAAGTGACTCTTAAGAAAATTCTTTTATTAGCAGCAACAAGGGAATAAGAACATGTTTGTTTAAAAGTGTGAACTCTCAGTTTACACTTTTATAGATAATTCCATAATTAATGTTCTGTTCAAAGGAATCAACACATTTAATCATTAAAACATTAAAAAAATGACAACAACTAGAAGAATCAGACATATCCTTAAGTGCTGTTCATTAAGCAATATTTTCTCCAAGACAAAATTAACCAAAGACAAAATCTAAACAAAACATATACTAAATGTATTTAATTTAATTTTTTTATTTTTTATTTAATGTAATAGCTTTCTCTACGTCCTCAAGTGTTTGTGATTACTTGAAATGTAATATAAGATCAATTATGCATTGTTGTATGGTAAATTATTGCAATCCTTGTCTAAAATTGGCTGAGTTATTACCATCACAAAAGACTCTTTTTACTAGTCCTATACTGTTGTTTAATTAAACTGAATTGTTACTTGATGAGTGTTAATTGGTATTTATAATACACTTCAAAATAAGTGATTAGGCTTTCGGGAAAATGTGTAGATAATGAAAGAAACTGTGTGCTGATAGTGTAATTTAAGGGATATATTCCTCTGTCTATGTTTGTCTTTTCAAATAAGTACAAGATTGTGCATGTGAAGCCCAATAAATAAGTTCCTGTAGATCAAAATTAAGTGAGTGGTAACCTGACTGGATTATATGTAATAAAAAAACAGTTGTGTAATAAGTACCAGATTACATTTCTGAAGTAATATTTAGCTCTGTGCATGATATCACTAATGTACAGCTTTGAAGATTGTTTACAGTATCCCATAACCTTCCTGTCAACATGCAGCCGATTATTTAATCAGCAGAAAGCTGGATGATGATTTTATTATTGGTCTTGGGTGACTTACACAAATATCCTAGTGGTGGCCATTTGCCAAGTCACTCCCTTCTTAACTACAGTACACCAATTCCTTCAGTAAACAAACTGTGAGTGGCGCTGTGCATCAAAGAATGCCCACACATTAGCAATTCGCCACAATTTGGCTTATGGGGATTCTGGAGCTGTTTTGTCTTATAGTGGCATATAAAATAAAAGAGTTACACGTCGATTTAACACTTCTCTCAAACAAATAATGAAATGTATAAATAAAAGAACGTGGGGGAGTACTTAGTCTGTAAGTTATCAGCGGTATCCCGCAGGGTTTTGCCTTGGGACCAATAGAGCTTTCGCCCCCCATCCTTTCTCGCAACTGACACTCCTCCGTGCAGTCGCAGAGAATCAACAGCTTCTTTCACACTGAGGATGAGGATGATGCCACACATGTAGAAGAGCATGATAGACCGCGCTCACGAACGAGACCGTCCATGGATTCCGTAGTGAGAACAGTTGTGAATGAAAGACCTGAAGACAACCATAGCAAGAGGAGCTGTGCATTTTTTCCCAGGCTGAAATTTCTCAAGGCGTGAATTCGCTCTTCCAGTCCATGAATGCTGAGATTTAACGAGACTTTCTGTCCCGGTGACATATAGACAAAAAGCTATTCATGTTGCAACCTCAAGCTTCATGACAATGGATTATTCGCTGTTATTATACAGCCTTTGGGTACCCGTTATTCTCGCTGTTGAGGGTAAGTGTAAAAGCTCTTTGTTACAGGGCTACTCGGTACCCAAGCTGCTGCTATATGGTCATCAGTTGGCTATTCATTTTATGAATTCCACAGAATGTGTAATAACAAAAATCTGTACCTAACTAAAGCTTGTGATCTACAGACCGCTCAGACTGTTCTGGCTCGAAAACTTCACGTTTGACGAAAACTTAAATAGTCTTGGTGCGATTTTGCCTTTTATTCGTCGGGCAGGGATGTAGATGAATATGCAAGCGGCGGCAAATGTACAATATTTTATGGCGTTTAAAGTGAATAAATGAAAAGAGAGAAGAGATCACGTCCGTTTATGTGTAGCCTTTACTGGATGCCTGTCTGATTTTAGGGTTCATATAATCATTACCAGGGCTTAATGTGTCTGTTTCTGAATCGTTACTGCATTTGTTTCCCATGATTCTGAATAATTCTAGTTTCCGAAGGTTGGTTTTGGGGATATGTTTTATTCCGTGTTGGATCCTGTGTGTGGAATCTTTACACAGACCAGTGAGGTGTTAGTATTATGGCATGTCCATGTATTGATACAGACGATGCTGTTTGTCCACATGATCAGTGCCTTTATTAATATAACACACTGTAAATCCGTAGACTAAACCAAATGTAATAGTAATTGTTGAGCTAAGGTGCTTATACATCCAAGCTTCTTTTTAATTTGATTGGAAGTGTAGAGTCTTGTGAATGACGGTGTTCTGCTTTGATCGTTGCTGTATTAAAAATCCCATGTAGTTGTTAGATTTTCAGATGTGCTTTGTGCTGCTTGTGACACATGGTTTAGGACTGCTGAAAGCCCCCTGTTGCTCTGGTGTGACACATTTCACCCTTAAGGCTTTTAAGTCACCCAGATAGTGATGATCGTAGCATCACATCATTGTAATTGCCACACATGATAATTGGCTTGCATGATCACAGCTGTTCAAAGGATATACCTACTAGGTGAGAACAAGTCGCCTCAAAGTAACAATGCATTTTGAAATTAAATCCAAGACAGCTGCTATTTTGAAAACAGTGGTGAGGTGAAACATGCCAATTTTGAGCCTAGGTGTGGTTTTGGAAAAGCTATTGATACCTTTGAGGTTTGTTGATTTCACACTACATTCTTGTTAAGGACTCTAATGAATAGGTTACTGTCCTCTTCATATTTTCTAGCCCTGAAAATGTCAATAAATATTTTTTTTACATTTGTAAAATGTGTTGTTTGCATATTTAACAAAAATGCATTCAAGCAATTAGTCTCTCTTTCTCCTTGTAATTTAATGCTTTCATATTCAAAACAAATTGCTGCTTGGCAAAAACAAGATTGTTCCTTGTTACAAAATTACAGTCTCATGGCAGGATTTTGTTTGGTATTATGCATAGCTGACTTCATTATGTACCTCGGTCATGTCCCAATAATCCTTAACTACAGTTTAGCCAGATACTCCTTCACCTTGGTCATGACTACCTCAATTCTTCATCAGTTTCAGTGTGAGGATCTCAGTCGATAGTGTATGTGTGTGTGTGTGTGTGTGTGTGTGTGTGTGTGTGTGTGTGTGTGTGTGTGTGTGAGAGAGACAGTAGGTGTTCGACTCATAGGCCTAGTTTCCGAGCAGGTTTCTTAACCGACTACATTAGTTACACCTCCAATGGAGGTCAAGTGGGCCAAGCATCTCATGACAAGAGGAAAAGTGTAAGGCTGCATCCAGGGTCCCCTGTGTCAAGTCAGTCCATCTGTCAGAAGCCTTCCAGGCACTATGGTGTCTAAATATAAAACAAACCATACGTGATTTGACCCTGTTAGTTACTGTGGTCTAAAACAGAGTGACAGTTTTTGTCATTACAGTTTTATTACAAGATAATAACACTTTCTTAATTTACATGCACAGTCATAGACTACAGTTATTTATTTTATTTTTTTTGTATTCCACTGCGCTGCTTTTCCATTGTTTTTCATATCAATGGAAACATGCACTAGACAGACACATTTTACCGCTGTGTATTGGATCTTTTGCAGTGTCTCGCACGGCACGAAAAAAAAATGTATCTCTATACCTTGCTTTTGTTCATTCCACTACACTGCATCTCACGCTGTTAAATACAAAAACACTTTTCGTGTGAATGCCCCCTAAATCTGTGTTTCAAAGTACAGATGACACAGTGCATATACAAATAACCAGTACAGACCAGCAGCATACCGTGCTTTTGTTGCATCCATAGCAAGTAAACTTACAACAGTGAGTCCAATTGCAGTCAGATTAATGTGTTCACATTCTGGATGAAGCCAAGCTACAATCGCATAAATAGGACTATGAAGTTGCAGTCACATTGATGAAATGTCTGTGACCAGTTTAGCCATACAGAATATGCATGTGGAAATATTTCATAATCATGTGAAATTGCTAATCTTATGGATTCCTGTTGAAATGACTGGATTTTGAAATGGCGTGAAAAATCGCTGAAAAAATGATAAATGTGAGCACACCTTTAGTCCAATTTTGCAAAAACTGGATTTGTATGATTTCATTTGGACAAGAGGTCCATTCTTATCAAGAACCATAATTATAAAGATGACTATAAAGTTAACTATATTTTCGTCCATGTCAACGCACAATAATATTCTGTTTATTCTAATGGCGCACTTCAGTTATGTCGTGTGCCGACTGAAATGCTCAAACTCTTTAAAGTCAGGTGGATTCTGTTTGGCTGTTAATAGTTTATCATTTATCAGCTAAAAAAACATGTTTCCAATTATATTGTTCCTCTGTGTTGCTATCATTGTGGTGCGAACTTCCTATTCTCATTGAATTAGAGTGATTATTAAAACTTTATAGTGTTAGTTATTGTTATAGCCATCATCATCGGTGAGAACATTCCTTAAAGCATTTACAGTCCGACTGAAATCAAGTATTGCATGTTAACATACTTATTTTAATTAAACAAATAAGCAATATTCATATTTTACTCCTTACAACTGCCACTAAAGATTGTTTGTTCTCTCTTTATAGTCTTACATTCTGATAATACTGGTGTAACAAAAGATCTTAAAGAATAATGGGGCGTTTTGTACATCTGCTGACCGTACAAAACAAAGTTTCAAAGAACATCCTGTACACTCATTTGTGCAAAATAGACGGCGATGAGCTGCTTTGTGTAAAAATAAGTATCATGATGTTGTTTTCCACAATGCAGCCAAATGCACAGATGCAAAGAGCCTTAAGGAAAGACTGAATGCGGTCATAAGGAATTGATCAAAGCATCAAAAGAACTTCCCTCCAATTTTATGAATATTTCACACAGCGGCGAGATGCCCTTACAGCTATTTCATCACACAATTAAATCTCTCTGTGATTTACAGCACTGTAAAAGCGAGGTGTACCATCCACATAAACGCCATGTGTATGTTTGCCATATGTGTATTTGCCGGGGCCTTAATCAGCTAAGTTGATGTTCTGCTCTAAATATTCCACGGATTTGCTCGCAGATGTGTGCGTGTCACATTCATTTGAAGTGAGCGCTCGGCTTCATCGAACGCTGACTTACAAAGTGAATAAAACATTCGTATGTGCGGTTAATTTGCGGAAGCTGGCTCATGCAGTTTTGCTCCACTGATCAGAGTGTATTTAGAGAACAGCGAGTGCCTGAGATGCAGAATGTCACTGTGCTGCGAGCATCCCTGCGGTACGCAACAGGATCTGTTCTCAGATCAGCCACAGGCCAGAGCTGGAGTGGGTAGATAAATGCGGAACACATTATTAGTGTGCGGAGTGAAAACAGTGATTAGGCCTTACACAGACTATGCAAGAAATTCAAATGAGTGAAGTGCTTTGATATGTACCCGTTTAAATTACAGTTTTTAGCGCGCTGATGCTCTGTTGGAATGGAGGCTGCTGTTGTTGGAGTCTCATTGATTGCTTGTTTTGCAGAGACCCTTATGGACAGCAGGTGGGCTACTACAGAGCTGGCGTGGACCACCTATCCAGAAAGCGGGGTGAGTTATAGCAGTTTCCTGTTTGTAATTGTCCAAAAGGGTGGATATCAATCAACCCATGCATTGACGAGACAAATGAAAGGTGGCCATTAACAAGAACGATCACTCACAACCTCTCTGTTTGCAAGCAGCGGTTTATTTTACACTTGTGACTGGTGAAGAAATTAACCACAGCGAGTCTGACCTTAAGCCTGACACCCCCACCCAAATCCACTCGCTCCCGTAGTATGATTTGTCTTTGGAATGTGCATGCGAAGTCAGTCAATGGAAATGATGGGTTGCCATGGCAACAATCTTAAGCAGCTCAGCCCTTTCCGCAGGCTGCCGCTCGATGTCTGGCATCTCAAAAGCCATGCATCATCATAAGTAATGTGTTCCTTCACACCTGGAGATAAACACATGCTACCCCTTGCTGCGATGCCTCTTAATTGTGTTGTGAGAAGTTCAGGCAACCCAAATGTCACCTTTGAGAAAGCATTTCTATTTACCCTAACCACCGACATGAAATTAATTGAGCATTTGCGTTGTTCATTATTCCTACTTCCATTTAGTGCTGCTTTGAGGCACAACTTAAGGTATTGTCTTAGTGATGATCCGTAGATCCAGATCATTTTAGGATTTGTGTGACACTGTGTCCTATAGGATATAACCAGACGTGGTGCAACACTTTTCCAATGATAATTTGTCAGTCCATAGTAAACAAGAAATTGTGGCATGATTTCAAAGTCAATTTGAAAATTTGTAATGTTTATATACAGGTCAATGATGAAGAATGTCTTTATACCATTTTCAAGAAAATGTTTAATGTTATGACTCTAAAATTGGCATGTGCCAAGTAAAAAAGTAATATTTTCTTAACTTGGAATACACGTGAGTGTACAAAATCTCAATTGTTATTTTCATTTCAGTAATTTAAGGCTATTTACAAATATGGATTATTAATTGAGATGTACTTTTTTGAGAGTTGCACCATTTGACATTTTATAACCAGAACCTTTCCTTAAAAAGGTCAAATTATCAACATGATTTTTTTTTTTTTATAAAAACTTTATATAAAGAAAGATTTCACTACATAAAGAGTGAGGAAGGTCACAAGTTACAGCATCACTGGGTCCCATGGTTTGCTAGTTTCATTGGAATCAAACAACTTAAGACATTTTTCAATTGAACATTTCATTTCAAGAAATCATTGTGCAGTCAGTGATAGTATTTTATGCCCTTCTCAGTGGGAGGAAGTGAGTGGATATGATGACCACTTGAGCCCCATCAGGACATACCAGGTTTGTAATGTACTGGAGCCCAATCAGAACAACTGGCTCCGGACAGACTTCATCCCACGTCGAGGAGTACTTAGAGTCTATGTGGAGCTCAAGTTTTCAGTGCGGGACTGTGGCAGTATTCCCAATATTCCCGGGTCCTGTAAGGAGACCTTTAATCTGTTCTACTATGAATCGGATGGAGACATGGCCACAGCAAGCAGCCCACCATGGAGGGAGAACCCCTACGTAAAGGTCAGCTGGAATGATGACTTCTTTTAATTTAAGACTTTACATGATGATACATTTTACAATGTGGTGGTGAATTGTGCTGTCTTATCTATTTAATTGGGAATATAACAAATATTTAAAGAGACTGTCATCATTTACTCATGTCGTTCTAAACCTGTTTGACTTTTTTCTTCTATACAACACAAAAGAATATATTATCTCAGTGTATTTTTGTCTGTTTAATGAACGTCAGTGGTATAAGATGCGGTCATGCTTTTATGTGTGAAATCCAGTAATTTTAATAGGAATTAATACAAATAGAAATTTCTATTATTTTCTATTTCTAGAACTACGGCTCTGTGTAGTAAATGCCGCTCCATTTGAAAGCAAGTGATGGAGATTTAATACTAATCTCCAATTTGATTATTTGCACAGCCCTAACATGTAAGCATTTTTATATTTATGTAGCCTACACATTAACAATTACATAACTGGCTTTACTGACAAGATGCGCACGATAATTGAATTTGATTCACCTACCTATTTGCTCGCGCACGTGTCGCTCTGTTTCCTCTGTGGAGACGCGTTCAGTCTTTGCGCTTGCAAATTCCACCGTGTAAATAGCAAATCCACCACAACTGGCTCTTAAAGGGATGGGAGATACTCTGATTGGTTTATTGCATGTTATGCCCAAAACACACCCATTACTCATTAAAAGAATAGGGACAACCATTTTAGACCATGCGCCAGGCACGCTGACCATTTTTCCCATCGTTAATCTAACAAAAGTGGATTCGGACATGCCTTAAATGCACCTGCGCCTTTCGCTTTAGACCATGCGCTTAGATCGTTAAAATAGGTCCCTTGGTGAGTAAATGATGACAGAATTACAGAGAGGTTCACAGTCCATAGAAAGGTTATCCTTTCACTCGGTGATTGGAAAAAAATGTCTTTAGTTCTCTATTGTCTTTTGTCCCAGGTGGACACCATAGCCCCTGATGAGAGCTTCTCATTGCTGGAGTCCGGAATCGTCAACACCAAAGTACGGAGCTTCGGCCCTCTTTCCAAAGCTGGTTTCTACCTGGCCTTCCAGGACCTGGGTGCCTGCATGTCCCTCATCTCGGCCAGGGTTTTCTTTAAAAAGTGCTCCACCACCATTGCCAACTTCGCTGTCTTCCCTGAGACGGCCACTGGTGCCGAGGCCACCTCTCTGGTCATTGCTGCCGGAGCCTGTGTGCCAAACGCCATAGAGGAATCGGTCCCTCTAAAGCTGTACTGTAACGGAGATGGAGAATGGATGGTTCCCGTGGGAGCGTGCACCTGCATGCCGGGCTTTGAGCCGGCCAAGAAAGATACTCAGTGCCAGGGTAAGTGTTTGGCTTTTTAAATCAGAGGAAAGCGAATTCTGGTTAAAGCTTTTGAGTGTTTGCTGGCAGATGCTACAATATGGATTATAAAATTTGTCTGAAGCAATGCAAAGGTTACTTGCAGGTCAGAGCAGTTTTATATCATTTTTTATGCAGTCACTGGCAAAGCTAATTTTTTGCACACACACATATCTCACACTGAATAACATAACTACATTTTTCACAATAAGTAGCTTCTTCTTGACATTCAAAGAATTTATCTGGTAAGTTTTTTCATAATGTGAGCTACTTTTACATTTAGTGGATTGCTGTTTTTATGTTAAAAATTTGTTTGTATTAACACATGGCTCCAAATAGATTTCAATTTTTCATGTTTCTAAGTAAATTTGTAGAGACTTGACAGTGTTATGTTTCTTAAACATGTTCAATTGTATATGTGGTAAACGATTGGAGTACTTCAGCTTTGCCATCACTGGAATTAATTACATTTTAAAATATAGCAAAATAGAAAACAGTTTAAATTGAAATAATATTTCACAATTTTACTATTTTTGCTGCAGTTTTATCAAATAAATGCAATCTCAATAAGAATTAGAGACTTAGTTAAAAAAAAAAAAACTCTTCAGCCTCAAACTTTTGAATTACAGTGTATATTTTATCAAATCTACACCACAACAGTAATATGCAAAGAAAAGAGAGCATTTTTATTTTCAGCGTTAATTATGCCTTCAAATATCCCCAAAAGACAGTTTTGCAGATTTGTCCACACAAAAGTCAGCTCACAACACACACAATTACATCAGTAGTTCACCCAAAATGAAAATTTATAATAAATGTAAATGGGAATCCATATTGACTGCTTTCATAAAACTTTATGGTGCTTCTTGTGTTCACTTACATTAAATGAATAGCCAACACAATTTGCAGCATTTCTCTATTTGAATTCCATAGAAGAAAGTCGTATGCCTTTGGCGCAAGTAGTGTTATAATACTATTATCTAATTGGATTTCTCTTTGCATTCTGGGGTTAAAGGCCAAAACGGCTAATAGGATTTTTAGGTGAATATGAAAAGGCCAGAATTTAGGAGCTCAACAAGACTAGTATCACCAGTCCAAAATCTGGATTCTCGAACAGTGAGAACAATGCGAGGATTCACCCGTACTGATCCACAGTCTCCCCGCAGACCTTATCTGGGCTCAGCACAGAAGAGAGAGAGTCTCAGTAATGGGTGGAAGACTGCAGTGGTGTCAGAGAACAAAGCTGCCAACAGCGGCAGCCCACAGCTTCCACTGACACATCTGATAGGGTCCTAACAGAGCGATATACCAGAGACGGATAGTTCTGCAGAAGGCGAGACCAATTCTCCGACGCGAGTCTGGGAGAGTAATGGGGAAAATTAAAAGATAGACTACAGAGAGAGCGGGGGAGGAGAGAGAGGGAGTGCGAACAAATGATGAGGTGGGCTCCGAGTAATAAAATGTGAATTGGACATTTTACCTCCTGGTTTGTTCTCTGGGAAGGAACTGGTGGACAGAGGGGAACTTCCTTTGAGATTGCCAGTATGTGGCGGCTCATTTGTTTCCATCTGGTTGTTCAAGGTTAAGAGCTTGCCTTAAAGGACTGATAAACGACTCTCCCGGGCCGCGCTATACAGCCGTGAGATGCGCCGTGGCCAATGGAGAGTGCGTCTAATTTCCTTTATCACCTTTCAGCTTTAATCCGCAGGCCCACTGACACACACACACACACACACACACCCACACACACACAGAAAGGAAACAGCCAAGCCCAGTTAACATTTATCTGTCAGGTTGGGCATGTTCTCACTCTCTCTCTCTCTCTCTCTCTCTCTCTCTCTCAAAGCTCTTCCCGTCTCATTCTCGCGCTGAGTCTGAATGTGTAACGCCACGCGTGATAAGGCTAAGAGCAGGGGCCACTCACTCGGATTTTCCACTGTCTTATTACACTAGCCGTGAAGTGATATGTGTCATGGGAGGAATACTGAAGATGATTTTTTTCTGTATTTGCTATAAATCACCTGTGGTGTCCCATGCAGGACACATCTCTCGGCCTGGTCCCCATTAACTGCAGTGTTTGGTGTGGAGATACGGGTGTGGTGGATTGTTTACAGGAAAAACAGAAAGCAGCCGATTCCTCAGCCAGACTGTTACATCAGCCATTTTCTTCCAAATGAAACAGACTGACTTTAGTGCATCATTATAGCACAGTTGGCCTCAACGGTGCGGTTAGAAAACTAACTTTATCTGATCTTAGGTGATTCATTCTTGGTATAAATGTTCTGAATTATATTCATAAGTGTGTCAGTTTTGCGAGGGAAAATATATTATTCGCAGCTGGTTCATGACCCAGATTTTACTTTGGATATGAAATGGTGACACAATACTGAAAAGTTTTATCCTTAAAAGAATATTCCAGGTTCAATACAAGTTAAGCATAACTGATAATGTTAATTACTACAAGAAATCATTTTGTCATCCCTCTCATTGCCTCCATTAAAAAGAGAGAAAAAAGAAAGTTTGAGGTGCGACACTCACAATAGAAGCAAATTTCTGGAGGATTTAAAAGCAAGGCAAGTCACCTTAATCTGTTTATACAACACAGATTGTTTCAAAGCAGCTTCACGGTATAATATACAGGAAACTAATAGAATCAATGATTCAAACTTCATAAAATATGAGACAAATCCATATACTGCTGTGAACAGCTCTAAAAAGACAATAGTGTTATTATTCAGCTCCAATCTGTTCAGCGTTGATTTAAGCAGAAACGTGAAGCTTATAATATAAAAACACATTAATTCTTCTGCTAAAACATGAGTATATTATGAGCTTTTTTTACAGCCGTTTTAGGGTTTCAGGCATTATCTTGTCGTGGCAATGATGTTTCTGTAAGGCATTTGCAATGGAAGTGAATGGGACCATTTTGCAGAAATGTGAAGTTTATAATATAAAAGCACTTTAATTCTTCTGTTAAAACTTGAGTATTATTTGACCTTTTTTTTTTATTTTTGGGCATTGTGTTATCATGGCAATGGATTGAACTTTCACTCTAAAAAACACTGGATTTAAAACCACCCAATTTGGGCTGTTTTAGCTCAGCGGCTGGGTAAATAGAGGACAGAACACATTAGGCTAACCTTACCCAGCAAGTTGGGTTGTTTTTTCAACCCAGCATGATTGGTTGATTTTACCCATTTATTTTTACAATAATATTAAAATATATAAAAAGTGAAAGTGATGTGACATATGGCGACCCATACTCAGAATTTGTTCGCTGCATTTAACCCATCCAAAGTGCACACACACATCGTGAAAACACACCCGGAGCAGTGGGCAGCCATTTATGCTGCAGCGACCGGGGAGCAGTTGGGGGTTCGGTGCCTTGCTCAAGGGTCTCACCTCAGTCGTGGTATTGAGGGTCCTGCCAGCCCAAGACTCAAACCATTAGGCCACGACTTCCCCACAACTTTTATGCATATTGCATTAAAAATATGCATTAGACCTAGCCACTGGGTAACACAAAAACTACCCAATTTACCCAAAGAATGACCCAGGCTCAACCCGGCATTTGGGTCGAACAAAATAACCCCCCAAAAATGACCCAGGTTCAACCAGTGTTTGGATTCTTAAAGTGTTGCATAGTAAAATCATGTTAACACACAGACTGTTCATCTTTTAGCTATACTTTTTTATTAGCCCCATTCACTTCCATTGTGTCTTATTTTAACCAATATTTTTTCTCTCTCTCTCTCTCTCTTTTGAAAGAAAAAGAGGGAGTAAAAAAAAAAAAAAAAATGTTGTGGTAACCCACATACCCAAATTTCAGCATTCTGTAATATTCCATTAAGGAGCTATTTCTGTTTGGATTTGTTTATGTAACCAAATGTATTTAGGTTGATCCAGTGATGTTCAGAAATATTTTTGACTAAAAATAAATTAAATTAGAAGCATGTTTTAAGTTAATATTGGTTTAGTGTACTATTAGGACAAATTTTTAAAAAATGTCAATATTAAAATAAATTGAACTTTGTATGGTTTATTTTTGAAAACTACATGTTGTTTTCTTTATGACCCTTTAGCGTGCACCCCAGGGACCTTCAAATCCAAACAGGGTGAGGGTTCTTGTATGCCGTGCCCTTCCAACAGCCGGGCCAGCTCTAGGGCGTCCAGCATTTGCCCTTGTCAAAGCGGCTACTACCGCTCTGACAGCGACCCCCCTGACGCGGCCTGCACTAGTAAGTGATGATCATCAGTAGCACTTGTCAAATTAACATAGCTCCCACATTGTGCTAATTATATGTTGAAAAGGTCTGTCCTGTGCATTTGGCCCGTTTGATGTGGCGACTAATGACACAGGAAAGCGTGTTGATAAAAAGGTCATGATCGCTAATGTAAGCCTGTCGGTTCTCAGCATCTAGCACATAAAGCATGCGATTACAACCGGTTAGCTTCAGCACCGTTGAATCTTGACACATGGATTTAATTGGAAATATCACATGAATTCACACATTGATGCAATGTGTTGCAAAATCCCCTAGTTGGAGAGATTTTTTTTTCAGTGGTGGTCTTTTGAACGTTTTCAGGAAGCCTGAATGTTGTTTGTTATTTATGAATTTAAAAACGGAATTGTGCTGGAGGTAAGCACAAACAAAAGGGAAAAAAAATATTTATTCCTTTTCAATAATTGTAACCAAAGCTTCCAGTTCCTTAGGCAGTTGTGCTTTGAAAATCCAGCCTCTGGATTTAATTAGTTTACATCATGATTCACTGAGCAAGATTTGTTGGTTGGAGATTTGACCCTGACAAGTTAACTATGGAGTACATTGTAAATTAGACATTTTTGAAACAAATATGCAAGAATAATTAGATAATTTTCCCAATGACAGCCTTACTTTAAAGCTCCAGATTTTTTATTAGACTTGGAATACTATGTAGCGATCTACGAAGTGGTATTTTTTATTCCTGACTAAACATATACCGTATGTGCAGAAAATGGTTTGCTCCAGGACATCATATTTGGTCTGTTAAATTATACATGTTTCACGAGAATGACCGTTGTCTTCCTAGCTGTTCCCTCGGCTCCATTAAACGTGATCTCCAGTGTGAACGAGACTTCAGTGTCACTGGAGTGGTCCGAGCCGCGGGATTTGGGCGGGAGAGGTGACGTGGTGTATAACGTGGTGTGTAAGAAGTGCCTGCACGATGGCGGGTCCTGTGCGCGGTGTGACGATAACGTGGAGGTGTCGCCGCGGCGGTTGGGTCTGGCCGAGAAGCAGGCGGCGGTGAGGAATCTACAGGCTCACACCCATTACAGCTTTGAGATCCAGGCTGTCAACGGGGTGTCCCCCAAGAGCCCATCCACCCCGCAATATGCTACTGTCAATATCACCACCAATCAAGCAGGTGAGAAATTCATTTTCAATTGTCTAATAAACCAGTAAACCACAGGAGACTGTTTAATCTGCACCAAACAGGTAAAATCACAGTAAAATACAGGCTCAAATGGCTTATCTTTTTTATAAAACATTGGCACAAGGGTCAATGACCAATAACAGTGTCCTCATAAAGAAAATGAAAAGTCTTTTAAAATTCTATGAAATGTACTCTTGAAATCATGTTGGTTTCACATGGTTTTTAAAAAAAAATAAAAATAAAAAAATATATATATATATATATATATATATATATATACATACATATATACCCATTATATATATAATATATGTTATAAAAATTTAATGCCATAATATAATATAACATAATATTATTATATTATATTATTATTCATTCATTTTGCATGCTAGTCTCACCACGACTATTATTTGGTGGCTAAAAATAATAATTAAAGAAGTAAATTTTTAAAGGTCATACTTTATATTTTGACATTTTGATATGTTCATCAGAGGTTTGTTGCAGGTCAGTCTGTTGCATGTATGAATCTTTGAATAAATTAAAAAGAGACCATTGTCATTGCCATTGACCCACAAGCAATATGATCAAAATAATGATAAACAAGTATTTTATGTTTAATTCTTCTGTTTATTACACAAAGTGAACAGAATACATTATTCTTATATTGCATAATTTTATTCATTTGCGTATGCGTTTTCTCTTCAGTTTTAAATTCACATTTTTATTTTATTTTTGTATTTGCATTTAGAATTTTATTTCCCAGCTGTCCATTCTATCAGAACTGACTAGAGACCCTTTATGGGTCCCGACCCACCAGTAAAGAGTCATGGCCTTAAATAATCTGATGTTATTCTAATAAAGTTATTCTGCTTTTTCTCTCTCCATCTCTGAACACCTCCAGCTCCATCAGCGGTCCCCACCGTCCACTTAATGCGGGCCACAGCTGGCACTCTCAGCCTCTCCTGGCTGCCCCCAGAGCGGCCCAATGGCGTGATCCTGGATTATGAGATCAAGTACCAGGAGAGGGTGAGGAACTGCTGTGCATCTAAATCACCCCTGACTGAAGAACTCTTGAACCCCAGCCAGATGACATTACACCAGGCACCCAGCATGGGTTTAACTGGCTTGAGCTCAAAGTAACCCTGGCTCGTCTTAAAGTGGAGTACAATGGAACAACAGATGGCCACTGGTCAAAATCCAATGGCTAATTCTAAAAAGAGTGGAGCTTAATTCGTCTATAGGATTTACTTCCTCCACGTGTTTGGTTGACAGTTTTAGCCCAGGATTGTCTTTCAAATACTTTTGATCCACTAATTGCAGTGAAAACTGTTAACTAAACATTCACTCTAAGCATTCAATGACTCAAGAGTCTAGTTTCGGTCCTTTAATCTCTACGTGTTTCTGTTTCTCAGGGAGAGTCATTCTCGCACACCGTCACTGCACAGCACACTTCTGCCAAAGTGGAGGGTTTAAAAGCTGGCACGGTGTACGTCGTCCAGGTACGTGCTCGGACCGTAGCTGGTTACGGACGCTATAGCAGCCCGGTGGACTTCAGTACAAGTCTGTATGGTAAGAACATAGACTTTTTCTTTCTTTTGCATCTGTTACAAAGATACTGAGTGGCTAAGTGCATTTTTTTATACACCAAACCATGTACACCTACCCATTGGAAAAAATAATCACAAATGAGATCTCTGTAATATCCGAATTGTTTATCCTTTGGTTAAATCTCCTGCTCCATAGATATTTCTCCTGAGAAAAAGACCCCAGAAAAGTTTCATGTGTCTAAGTCAAAGATTTCATTATGAATCGAAACATTTTGCATCAGATTCTTTCAAGGCTGTATGATCTGATGCCATTCATATTTATTTATTAACTCTTACCTTGTCAAAAGCAACAGTCTATTTTTATTCTTCCTGATAGATTTTAAAAGTAACATCGCATATGAAGTGCAGTTTTGCATATTTTATCATTACTGGTATTCTAAATGTATCTAAATTCATCTGACAGATGACCCAGAGCGGTCAGTACAGGACCTGTTGCCACTCATTGTGGGCTCTGCCTCGGCTGGATTTGTGGTCATTATCGCCATGGTGGTCATCGCTGTTGTCTGCCTTAAGTAAGTATTATTAATGAACACCCATACGTGACTTAGATGGTTATGTCATCATTTACCCACTCTCATTTTGTTTAAAACTATTATACTATTACTATTACTATAGTATAGTTACTATTAACTATAATTTTCTTTCTTCTGTGGACCACAAAATAAGACATTTTGAAAAAAGTAATTTTTATAAACAACATTGCTTTGGACATTGACTGTCATTGTACGGGCAATATTGGTTAAAACATGCTTCAAAATAAAAGTCAACATGAATCCATCTTACTTTCATAATGTGGTTTGAAACAATCAATCTACGTATAAAATATTGGTCACAAAATAATAAATAATAAAAGTAATTGGTTTTTACCGATCCGAATATGTTAGAAACGATGCATCGCAATACAAATGCCAACTACTATCCGATACACAATTTTTTAAATTGATGCATTGCATTGTTAACTTTTATGCCAATGTACGGATGTGAATCAGTGAATCATACCGTCCCTATATACTTTACGAATTTCGTGTACTGAGAAATTATGCACAGTTTAGATGCAGTCACATGTACCAGTGCAGCGAATATTAGCATGGCAAAAACCAGCCATTTACCCTTTTTAAAGACTGTGATGACTATGACGATTTACGATTCTGAGAACCCTGGAAATGTGAAAAAGTTCATTACTGTAGGAATCCATGTGATCAGGAATTTTGCTGAGAGTGAAAGATTTCCCCATGCAGATTTTGCAACATATTGAAGGTGGTCACATGGATTCACCAGACTTACTAACCACAGGCTACTTGGTTTGGAAGTGCGCGTACATTGCTACACTATTGACAACAGACAATGGACCTTTTTGGCTTACAAAATTTCCCCGAAATTTTGCTAATGTGACCGCGCCTTTAGACCAGGAACTTGTAGTAAGAAAGTAAAGAGGGTCCATTTAGATTTCATGTTGATTTAGCAAAGAGCTTTTTGTATTGTTTATCGTTTGAATGCCTCAGTACTTGGTGTCAAACAAACTCAATAGCCCAACAGCAAAATGAGATCAGATAAAGACTGCAAAACAGACTTCAAAGTGCATCTGACTTCCGATATTTAAGAGACTCTCACAAGATGCTCATTTGAGGCCACTTCGCCCAGATCCGAGCGAAGACTGGGACATTGCCAATCACTCCAGAGACGGCAGACTGCCACAGTGTCTATTTGACACATTCTTCTTGACTGTGACCGCCTTGTTGTGCCAAAGCGTCTCCTCCTCTCCGCTTCAAGCTCATTCTTCTCTCTCATTCATGCCCTCTGCGCTAGTATCCTAATGTGTTCTTTGTGTGTGTGTGTGTGTGTGTGCACTGAAGCGTCATTCTTTTCCTTCCGACATTTAAATTGGAGATGAGATGCTAATTAGCAGCAGGCGTCATTGTTAGCACAGGTCAAGAGACAAAAGGAATCCCACAGATGGTGAATTCCAATAGGCCCCTTTGCTCCCGTTCCTTTTCAAACATGCTACTTATGCAGAGTTAGCGAAACAAAGAGATCTTAATGAAAGGCCGAGATTTAAATGCACTGTTCACTGTCTTCAGATACTTGATGCAGGCATGAACCTAGCCCAGATTAGCATGTATGTTCTTGGGCTTGGTTATTTGTTCCTCGCTTAAGGCTCAACCCATGATTTGGTGTTAATTGACTTAGTGTTTTTGGAGTACATCCTACATTTTGGCTCATCTGAACCGTGTAATGGAGCGGTTCTGGTTTGAAGCGACAACAAGACAGTCTTGACGGTTGATCTTTCGTGCTGCTTGTTGTGGTGACCCGGCCTTTGAATCCTGCATGTACCGTATTGCAATTAGGCAGAATGGCGAGAAATCGTAGGTATTTAGAAAGTGCATTACCTGTGTAAGTTTATATTGATAAAACTAGCTTGTCGTGCAATTTGAGGGACATAATTTATGATTGAAGCATATGAAATACCTAAAGCACTCAAATGTTCTCTTTCACAAAATGCCCCAGTTACATTTTTTTGTGCCTGTAGTGTGTAAATCCAGTCTTAAGCCAGACTCTCAGTGTGTGTATAATCTGGTTACAGACGGCAGCGTACTGGCTCTGAGCTGGAGTATACTGAAAAATTGCAGCAGTACGGTGAGTATATCTGCACTGTTTGCCAAAAACATATTTTTTGCTGTATATATTTATTACTGTGACGAGAGAAAGCTTGTGAAAATGATGCAGTGATATAGCTTTTATAAAATGATAAAGTCAAGAGTCATCGCCTTAAAGGGTGGTACACATGATCCAACGCATTGCATTGTGACTTACACTCACCTAAAGGATTATTAGGAACACCTGTTAAATTTCTCATTAATGCAATTATCTAATCAACCAATCACATGGCAGTTGCTTCAATGCATTTAGGGGTGTGGTCCTGGTCAAGACAATCTCCTGAACTCCAAACTGAATGTCAGAATGGGAAAGAAAGGTGATTTAAGCAATTTTGAGCGTGGCATGGTTGTTGGTGCCAGACGGGCCGGTCTGAGTATTTCACAATCTGCTCAGTTACTGGGATTTTCACGCACAACCATTTCTAGGGTTTACAAAGAATGGTGTGAAAAGGGAAAAACATCCAGTATGCGGCAGTCCTGTGGGCGAAAATGCCTTGTTGATGCTAGAGGTCAGAGGAGAATGGGCCGACTGATTCAAGCTGATAGAAGAGCAACTTTGACTGAAATAACCACTCGTTACAACCGAGGTATGCAGCAAAGCATTTGTGAAGCCACAACACGCACAACCTTGAGGCGGATGGGCTACAACAGCAGAAGACCCCACCGGGTACCACTCATCTCCACTACAAATAGGAAAAAGAGGCTACAATTTGCACAAGCTCACCAAAATTGGACGGTTGAAGACTGGAAAAATGTTGCCTGGTCTGATGAGTCTCGATTTCTGTTGAGACATTCAGATGGTAGAGTCAGAATTTGGCGTAAACAGAATGAGAACATGGATCCATCATGCCTTGTTACCACTGTGCAGGCTGGTGGTGGTGGTGTAATGGTGTGGGGGATGTTTCTTGGCACACTTTAGGCCCCTTAGTGCCAATTGGGCATCGTTTAAATGCCACGGCCTACCTGAGCATTGTTTCTGACCATGTCCATCCCTTTATGACCACCATGTACCCATCCTCTGATGGCTACTTCCAGCAGGATAATGCACCATGGCACAAAGCTCGCATCATTTCAAATTGGTTTCTTGAACATGACAATGAGTTCACTGTACTAAAATGGCCCCCACAGTCACCAGATCGCAACCCAATAGAGCATCTTTGGGATGTGGTGGAACGGGAGCTTCGTGCCCTGGATGTGCATCCCACAAATCTCCATCAACTGCAAGATGCTATCCTATCAATATGGGCCAACATTTCTAAAGAATGCTTTCAGCACCTTGTTGAATCAATGCCACGTAGAATTAAGGCAGTTCTGAAGGCGAAAGGGGGTCAAACACAGTATTAGTATGGTGTTCCTAATAATCCTTTAGGTGAGTGTATGTGCGGACAACCTATATCAATTTCCACTTCTACACTGTTAAAATGTTCATAATTTTAATAAGAAAATAATGAAAAAATCTTACAATAAAAATCTGTTCATTTGTTAAATGTAAGTATTTTACTATAAAATATTTGGTTTTGGATGTTAAAAAGTATGTATTTCCATATAATTTAATGTCAAAATATACATTTAACAAGAATACAAGAGGAAATTATGGAGTTTCTGGTAGTAAAAAATAGTTACCTTATCATTTATTATGAAAAACAATAGTAGGTCCCTAATTGTACTGTATTATGTTTCCCTAAAATATTTAGGGAATTTTTACAGTGTACCTAGCCTATTTACAGTAATAAATAATAATAAAAATTGCAAAAAGAATGGACTGAAAAACATTCTTTGTCTTTTGGTTTTAGTGTCCCCCGGTGTAAAAGTTTACATTGACCCTTTTACATATGAAGACCCGAACGAGGCCGTTCATGAGTTTGCCCGAGAGATTGACATCTCATGTGTGAAGATAGAGGAAGTCATTGGAGCAGGTAAACCACATTTCTCAGTATTAAAAACAGGCCTTTCTTATTAATGAAGAATATACTAACACCTGATATCTCGTTTTACATAAACCTATAAAATATTAAAGTTTGGTGGAAATCTCTAACTGTGTTTTCAGGCATGCCTTGGAGCAGTGGGTTTACACTGGTTTTGCTTCAGGAACCAGATTTTACATGACAAGAGTACCAGTTATTTATCATACAAAATTAACAAAGTGTCTTTAAAACCAAACATTGCTATTTATGAATATTACCATGAACTGCATAGATCTAACAATATTTTTAAAAATCACACACCACCATTCATAAGACTCATTAAGGCTATGTTTATTTAATAAAAATGAATGTAAAAATACTAATATTGTGAAATGTTGTTACAATTTATATATATATAATGTAATTTATTCCTCTGATTCAAAGCTAAATTTTCAGCAGCCTTCAGTGTCAGATGATTTCTGAAGGATTATTCTAATATGCTGATTTGATGCTCAAGACACGTGTTATTATTATCAGTGTTGAAAACAGCTGCTGAATAATTAGTTGCATTCTATAATTTACATTCAGTGTGTTTGTCCTTTATGTCTATAACCCCTGTAAGAACAGATGTGTAACGTACCAGTTAAGAACCACTGCCTCGGAGGAAATATTTGAAAATATTTATTTATAATTGTTTACAATACACCATATTCTTGGGAGATAAAGTAGAGAATTTATTGTGTAACTAACCGTATACATGCTGCTTGCTGCCTTTACCTATGTTTTTTATTATCATTTATTTATCTATCCCTGTGCTTGTGTTTGGCCACTCCCATGTTTTACGATCTGAATCAATTCCCTCCACCTCGTTTCAAACTTTCACATCCAGAGTCCAGGCCCAAAACCCCCACAACCCTTACATTTCTGTCTCCTCCTTCTCCACAGCGTGTCCCTAAACTCCTCTCTCACCCTCTCTCTCCATCCGTCCCCTGCCTATTCAAACCCTAAACTGCTGCCATCCCTTCTTTTCTCTCGTTTGCACTTTCCTTGGTTTTCAGCGGTGCATCATTTCTTCCCTCGAATGGTTTTTGATCCTGAGCTCAAACCAATAATCCTCCCTCTCCCTCACACCCCCACCCCACTCCCTCTCCCCTCTTCCTCTGTTCAATTCATTCAGGAGAGTTCGGGGAGGTGTGTCGAGGCCGACTCAAGCAGCCTGGCCGAAAGGAAATGACCGTGGCCATCAAGACGCTGAAGGCGGGCTACACGGAGCGCCAAAGACGAGACTTCCTTAGCGAGGCCAGCATCATGGGCCAGTTTGAACATCCCAATGTCATCCACTTGGAGGGTGTTCTGACCAGGAGTTGCCCGGTGCTTATTGTTACAGAGTTCATGGAGAACGGAGCGCTCGACTCCTTCCTAAGAGTAAGACTGAGATCATATTTAATGCCAAACTGCTTTATTGCATTAGCCTTACTTATTTGCTTTCTCAGTATACAGCATCAGGAGCTGAGCCCATGGGCATTTTAGACATCATTAGTGTGACCCGGCTAAGTTATCCAGGTTTCTAACTCTGTTAAATTTGCCCACTGGTACATTTGACAAAAATATTGGCTAAAGGTTGTCATTATCATCCAATTATTAGCCATCATAATGCATAATACACATTCTTCTGGAGCTAATAGTGTCCACAATCAAATGTATACTGCTTTAACAACTAAAATAATTAAAGACAATCAAATGTATGGAATGCACCGATTTCATTCACCAGAGGTCTTTACAGCACATGCATACAAAACTGGCAATATTAATACAAATAGTAAATCAAATGCAAACTATGAAATATGAATATTAATAAAAGACATACAAGTCGATCGTAAAAAAAAAAAGAAATTTCAAAGCTTGTTTTAAATGTTTTATGTTAAGATTCTGGGTATGATCATTATGTTTATGTAACTGGATTCAATAAAATTCACAAAAAAGAAATCACACTTTGAAAAACATAAAAAATCAGGTAAAAACAGTAAATATTTAACATTAACAGTTTACTCACACGAGTAAACATGAAAACACATCATTTTTAAAACTGCACTTAACTGTTTTTAAACATTTGTTTTTCAAAAAATTCTAATTTTCTTAACACTTTTTTAAATATTTAAAAAATTTGGGTCACACTTTATTTTAGGGTCCAGTTCTTGCTATTAACAAACCTTTAGCTACAACTTTTGCCTTAATAAACTCCTAATTTGCTGCTTATTAATAGTTAGTAAGATAGTTGTAAAGTTTAGGTATTGGGTTGGATTAGGGATGCAGAATATGGTCATGCAGAATATGTGCTTTATAATTACTAATAAACAACCAATATGTTAATAAGAGGCATGCTAATAAGCAACTACTTAATAGTGAGAACTGGTCCCTATACTAAATTGTTGCCAAATTTTGTTTGTGTGCTTTCTGACAACTCAAGACTGACCGAGGACATAATATAATTGTTAATTACACACCTGCATCTTAGCCAAACTCTAGTTTAATATTCATCTCTTACAGAGTTGAACTAACTTGTGAAATTCACTCTCTATCCCTAAATTCTGTCCTTGTACCTGTCCATGGTGCCATTATTGCTGAGTGATTCAAAATGACAAATTTCGCTGGGAACAGTTTCAGCTGAAAAGCACAAGTGTCCACTGCTATGCATAAAATAGACCACTTTAGCTTTGACATTTAATTAAAAATGAAAAAAAAACTTTATCTTACTTGCTTTATATTAAATGGAGAGTGTTTTTTTCTCACCTCAAACCATCCCACAATCTGTCTTTGAGACTCTATTCTACACAAATTGAAAGCGTTTAAAACGGCACCCCATTTATACTGCTAGCAACGCAATGTGACGAACTCGAACACTACTATTATAATGAAAGAAACTGTTGAGTCGTGTTGCATTGCTCGCTTGCGGTCTAGATGGGGTGTTAAAATACATCAATCGCATATTAAATCAAGTGCCATTGCAATAAAAACTGCTGCAGTGCATACATTAAAAAGAATGAAAGAAGAGTTTTCAAAAGTATGCAGCTTTTGAAAAAAGAGCCTGGTGCTAAGAAAAAAAATGCTTGGCTTCATAATCTTTCATCAAAATGTTATAACTCTTTCAATCAATTCCCGATGGACAAAATCAAGTTTTACTGAATATTCTGTTTCAATCTGAAGCACGTCACATTACTTTACATAACTTAGATAGCAAAACTTCCCTTGGCCAGAACTTCTTTTGCGCTGACAGGGGAATTTGATAACTCCTCAGCATTAAACAGTTATTCATGGTGCTTTAGACAGAATCTTGCTTCACCTTTAACTTGTGTCAACATCTGGCATTTCAAAACCTTACTAATAATCTTGTGAGACCTTGTATAACCCCTCAGTTTCTACAGTAAACAGTTTGCACTCCAGAACCTTAACCGACCCATGCAGACAGTCGATGCAGAGGAGCTTAGACATCCAGAGGTGGATTGTTCTTGCTCTGTCTGACCACCAAGCAGATGACACAACTTAAAGCCCACCCAACCAATGTCTCATCCCCCGACATCTTCCTACGGCACAGCTTGTACTCACACAAAGTCCAGCCAGGGACACAAGCGCACTCATTTCCACGCATACACACAAACACACTTCTAAAAATATCTAGAAGAACAAGCTTTGGCATGATTCATCTTCAACTTCAGAAGGAAAAAAAAGCATCAACATCAAAATCTCATACCAGAATGTTTATCGTCACTGGAGCCAAATCAAGTGAGAATGGCTACAGACGTGATGATGTCCTTTTGCTTGGAGGCTTAGCATGAACCATGTGCTATTTGTGAACAGTAGACTTGTGAATTTCCCCTTAGAGGTTTCTCTAACACCAGAACTTGGGCTGTAGCATTACTTTTTTATGTTGGACATAAAACATTAATAAAAGACAAGATCTCTCTTAATAAGTCTCAATAATAATATCAAATTATTCCCAAAGTTTTGAATGGTAATGTGCATTGGTTTGGTGTTAATTTTTAAATGTCTATTAGGCACTGTATAAACTAGGCTGCTTGTGAACCTGTATTTAATGTAGTTTTGATCATATTTTCTCATTTGTGCCAATGCAGTGGAGATTTATTTGATGCACGGCCATTGACGTAATAGCAAATGGAGTCGCTGATAAGCCCGTTTATTTTGCTGTCCCAACTCTGTACGATAATATGGTCATTTGCATTTTAATATTAGAATTTTACATTGTTTTATTCCTGCTCTGATCCTATCCAAACAGACTTGCAGCCCTGCAGAGGACCACCGCTTCAGAGTTTCTCTATTCAGAATATGAAAATGAAAACATGTGGCTTTGATATTCTATGTGAAGTGTGTAATTGAATTACGCTTTCAAATATTCAGTGCTATTGCAAAGGAAATTCTTCCATAAGGATTAGCTTTGTGGAGTTTTGTGGAGACACTTCTTACTAGCATTGGCATCCTGATACTCTGAAGAAGATTACGGGCTGCTGCGAGTAGAATTAGTCCAGCGGCTCTGTCAGAGTCAGGCTGATTAGAACGAGGAGAACTGGTGTAGTGTCGTGTTTACATCTGTTAATGCCACTCTCCCTCTTCTATTGTACTGTTCCCTCTCAGCTGAACGATGGCAGGTTTACCGTAACGCAGCTGGTTGGCATGTTGAGGGGGATCGCAGCTGGCATGAAGTATCTGTCCGACATGAACTACGTCCACCGTGACCTGGCTGCCCGCAACGTGCTCGTCAACAGCAACCTGGTGTGCAAAGTGTCCGATTTTGGTCTCTCTCGCTTTTTGGATGATAACTCGTCGGACCCCACCTACACCAGCTCATTGGTGAGTTTGGTTAAGGTCACGCATGTTTGCTGTTATATAACAATGCAAAAGCAATAATGAAATATCCCTGTTCTAATAAATCCTACAATCCCCACTAAGCCATTATAGTAGCTTATCATAAGTACTTTGTCTGTGCAAATTGGTAACCAATACACTTAGTACAAACAGTTCTTTCCTTTATAAATAATAAAATAAAAAATTATATAAAAATTTTAAATTTAATTTAATTATTATTTTTTTTGTAATAAAAAGGACATAACTTTGGCCATTCCAGGCCATGTAAACTAAAAAAAATTGTAAAGTATGCACCAAAACTCTAGCTCTAGAACAGGCTACCAGTTTTTATTAGAAATGCCTCGTTAACCCTTCTTTTTCTCTGGCTTTTAATTGGAGTTAATTGTGCTGTGTCTGGTCTTTTCATTGCTGTAATTCATGTTGTTTATGGTGTTAATGTTTATGATATTTGATTTATTGTACAGCACCTTGGTAAACAATAGTTGTTTTTAGTGGTGCTATATAAATAAACATGAGTTTAGAGCTGAGTTGAGATGCAATTAAAAAAAAACGTTTTCATGATCCATTTAATTAAATATTATTATTACTATGTTATTATACTATTATTACTATATTATTACAACTTACTATGTTAGCTGTTTATGTTAGCATAGATAATGGTGTTATCATTTGTATTTGAATTGGTAATCATGATATCAGTTGGCAATACCATGGTACTTTGCTTTACACCATGATATTGAATGATTACCATATTAAAATACCATGGTATTTACACTACATGTTATTTAAAGGGATACTATGATACCTTGCATATGCTGTGGTATTTATGGACTTGATACATCTCCAAAACCATTTTAGCATGGTGCTGTTTGGTATTTTTTGTTAGTTTATTAACCTGAGTCATCTTTTTTGGATTTTAGTCTCTGAGGGAATTTTCAGAGAGCGTTTTGTCGAAATCCAGGTGCCGGACAGAAATGTAGCGATATCTGCGCTTTACAGATACAGTGTGCATTAAGAATTGATAAGAACAGCCTTGACCATCAGAATCGGGAGTACAGATGGCATACTTGATATGAGGAAGAAGCCTGTCTCTATCTGTGTCTGATGGAAACATATGGATGTAGTCAGTACAGTACGTGATGGCTTGTTCAGTGTGTCCGACATGATAAGCTACGGATAAGGGAATTGAATGACTAGAATCCTGTATAAATCCTTTCATTTTATTTTTAGCATCTACATCAACTCTTTTGGCTAAAAATGTTGATTACATATTTGTGTCGTTACCAGCCATGCTAGCAGTCAGTGAAGATTTAGCACTAGCATGCTTGTTTAGCTCGTACTTCGCTTGGGTTAGTGTATTGATTAGTCTTCCCGTTCACATTGTCTGTTTGAGGGATAGATCAAACCGGTATGTTTATAGTTAGATTCCTGCCATTTTATTTCTACTGGTTTTCATCTCAGATTAATGAACCCAGTACCCCGTGGGGAGGAAGCCGTGAGTAGGGGCCGAGTCTTAGCGCTAATTAGGCAGCTGAAGACTCAAGCCATGTCGTTGGTTTTAAAGTCTGTGTTTGAATTTAATGACTTCTCTGTGTGTATGTGTGTAATTGCGTAGGGGGGAAAGATCCCAATCCGCTGGACCGCCCCCGAGGCCATCGCCTTCAGAAAGTTCACCTCGGCGAGTGATGTGTGGAGCTACGGGATCGTGATGTGGGAGGTTATGTCATTTGGGGAGCGGCCATACTGGGACATGAGCAATCAAGATGTATGTCAACTTTTCTGTATTACATCACTGATGAATCTCATGAAATCTTGTGTTTAGGTGACAATTTAGTCCAAAATGGCAAGTAAGAAATTGGATGTTGCATTAAAAAATGTTTAAAGTATTTTATATTGTGGCATTATTTTCATGACAATTAGTTATGTTTGTTTTTTTTGTAATTCCTATAATTATCAATGGTGTTTTCATATTTATGTAGAAATTAAATAAATAAAAAAACCATTGTGTTACAGTATTAACAACAGAAAAAATACTGTAATAGTACTTTTATTTTTGTATTATTTTTTAATCAGCCTAAATAAAAGGTAATTCATTAAATACTACACTAAGCACTTAATATTTAACATTTAAAAGATATATTATTTGTTTGCATTACAGCAATGAGAATTACATTTATCCATGCATTTACTATAATTTATATAGTAAATTAATTATATTAATATATAATTGTAGTTATTATATATTAATATAATGAAGATATTAATTCATATTTTTATTGATATCAGTTATTTATACTTTAACTTTATTTATTAACAATAAAAAACACAACTTTGATCAAATAAAAGGTAGTTTTTTTTGTTTTTTTTGTTTTTTGTCATTCCGATGATTCTATTAAATCAAATGACCATTTATTCCAATAAATCAAATCAATGGTAATACAACATATACTACAACTACAAGTATGCTGAACACCAAATACCTCGCATTTTGAATAATATAATATAATATGAGAATGACTTTTTTGAATTACATTCATGAGATTTGATAATGGGTTTGTATAAAAAGAATAAATATTAATGGTACTTCTTTTTTTTGATGGGCCATTAGTTTTGTGTAATTATTATTTATTATATTATTTTATGTGGTGAAATATGTCCCAGAAAATTCCTGACAGATTTAATGAGATCCATCCTTTTTACATTTAATACTAATCTCTTTTATCAAAATGTTTATTATCTCTATTCAGTGCTATAGCTTCTGCTGCTTTATCTGTATTGCAACCACAATGCTATGTGTTTTATTCTTAGATGCTCTTTTTTCAACTCTATTAGTCTTTATTATGGTTTAACGATTGTAACATTCCGGTCATGTACTGTATGCCTAATAAAACTCTGCATACTGGCGAGTTTGTCCTAATGCAAAAGGACAGTGTAATTGCTCTGTCTGTTGATGCTGTAGGTAATGAACGCAGTGGAGCAGGACTACAGGCTGCCTCCTCCCATGGACTGCCCTGCAGTGCTGCACCAGCTCATGCTGGAGTGCTGGGTGAAGGAACGGAACATGAGGCCGCGCTTCGGACAGATCGTCAGCACACTTGACAAGCTCCTCCGCAATGCCGCGAGCCTCAAAGTGCTTACCAGCACACACTCAGGGTGAGCAGAACACAAACCAGATTAGACACGGGTCAATTATGGCCTTGACTTACAGGAAAAGACGGATCTTCCTACTGGAATATAGTTTGTGAAATCCCAATTGGCAGAGAATGCGGCAAATAGTACGCTGTTACTGCTACTTTTACTGCTAAGCATGGAAATTTGTCATATCAGCACTGTGATATTTTAAATATATATATATAAAAATTTTCATCCGATTGTACTTCTCAGAGGTTGCTTTTTCATGAATCAGGATACAGTTTGGAGGTATATGTCATACAAGTATTAACTTATAAGTCTCAGATGTATGAAAACCTGTTTATAAATTAATTGTCATATAAAAATGTTACAAATAAATAAGTCACTTTAATTTCCAATTTAAGTACAAGAAAAAATTATATTTTAAAGTCTAAAATGACAATTACAAGTTGAATTGCTAGATACATTCACTTTTGTTCAATATAAATTACAAGAAATAAAGTCAGTTGTGATCACAACGATGTCAATAACAAAAAACTAATTTGCAAGAAAAAGTAACATTGTGATATTTAAAGTGACAATTAGAAGTCATAATGGTGAGATAAAGTCTCTTTGCACATTATTAATTAGAAATTACAGGAAATCAGAAGACTATTTGCAATACAAAGTCACATTTATGAGAATCAAAGATGCAATGTGGCTCATATGTAACGTCACATTTTGGGATATAAAGTCACAATTATGAGAAACTTTGCAACTTTGAAAGTTGCAATTTCAAAACGTTACAGTTGCAAGATAAAGTGGCACTGTGAGATTTAAAATGACAATTACAAGGATCAAAGAAGCAACTGCCATGTGTAACATTGTAGGATATAGTCGCAATTGCGAGAAAAAAAATCACAGTTGCAGTACTCACATTGTCACAAAAAAAATCACATTGTGAGATTTAAAATGCCAAATACAAGTGGGCAATTGAAAAATATCTATAGAGTTAAAACTGAATAAGCACTTAGACTAAACTCAGATTTTTCAATCTTGGAGAGAATTTTAAGAGAAGTTTTTGAGTTTCCTGACATTTGACTGATGTTTGTAAATCTAAGTACAGTTTGTGACATTACTGAGATCTCGAAACGTCTGACTTTGCTCTTCATTCTGTCTCATTGCATTCTAGGAGAAACAATGGAGCTATTAAAAAGAGATCTATCTTTCCTACGGGTAAAGCACAAGCTGAATTTTTTAACTGAACATGTGCAGCAAAATACCTATCATGATAAGCTTACCCCTCCCCGCGCCCCACTATGCAAATCATTGTTTATGTGTAGGGATTTTTCTCCCACCCAACTCCTCACAATAAGCAGTTTCAACCACATAAATTATCCAGCAAATAAATTCAATCCATAACACTGCTGAGTCTGACTAAATAAGCACACTCATTTCACTCGCATTTGTAAACGCGCTGCTCTCGCCTTGAGCGCTTTGAACCGCACCGTCTTGGGAACGGAGCAACGGCTGACTTACACACAGTGCAGTGCCCTTTCCTCTTCACTGGCTGCTGTGTATGCTCGCTGGGGAAGCTGGTTCGGTTCAGACTAGGGCTAGCGGAGGTGGCGGAGAGAGCTTAATAAGGGAGATGGAGGAGATGCTAAAAGAGAGCAATGACTTTAATTAGTCAGCTAATGAGCTTTTTAATGTGCCGGCAGTGGAGCCCCATGCCTAACGGTCGAGTGTGTACGGGTGCGCGTGCGAGCACGTCATGCCTCCGCGTGATGCTGCATGCTGATGGCCTGTGTATGATTCATTTATGTTTGCATCTGTATGCACGAGCAGCCCTGGCCAGGCTGTTGACATGCCATGATCCAATCTCCAGAGACAGCTGTGTGTCTGCGTGCGTGATTACTGTTCTCATTTGAATGAGAGTGTACACATTTGGCCTTTTTTTATTGGAAATTAAAGGAACAGTTTACCCCAAAATGAAAATGCTGTCGTCACTCCCTCTCATGTTGTTCCACACCTATATGCTGATATTGTTCCACTGTTAATCAATATTAGGAAATTTTGAAGAATCTTTACACAGCTCTTTCTGCACCTGAGTTGTACGTCATCCAGAACTGAATTGAGAATGGCTCCAATTCAGTTTCTAAATTAAAATGAAGTGGCAAACAGAATTTGAATTTGATGGTATTTAAGAGATGATTATATAGAGCGATGGATAGACAGATGGACACATATATAGATGGATGGATGGAGAGGCAAATATTTGAATGAATGGATGGATGGATGGGTAGATGGAATTATATAGAGATAGATAGGAATTAATTATATCTAGATAGATAGATAGACAGACAGACAGACGGACGCATATATATGGATGGATGGATGGAGAAACAAATACTGTATGGATGGATGTGTTAATGAATGGCTGGCTGGATAAAGGAACAAATTAGTGGGATCAGTGTTTCCTGCATTAGCTGATTTTTGTATTTTGTATTTCCCTCTGTGTAGTGATCTCTATCGAGTTGGCGGGACCCTGCCGGGCCATCAGAGGAAGAGTATAGGAGATGCACAAGACATGAAACAACAAATGAGCCAAACTCTGCCCATACGGGTTTGACTGATTAAAAAAAACACCTGCTGAGCCTCCAGGCTAGCAACAAATTCCCATTTGAAGAGAAAACCTGACTGGGACAATCCAAAAAAAGCCAATGGAAAATTACTGGAGCCGACTATTGCTTGAAGAGCCAATAGAAAACCTGTATACAATTTGGGACAGTGTCGCACCCCTCCCAAGGAGCCTGTGGAAAACTACGGCGTGTCCAATGGAAAACTGTATGGGCCTGACGGGCAGCCTGTGAATGGGGCACCTGGGGAGTGCTGGGAAAACACAGCACATGTTAATTGGAATTCTGTATGATGGCGCCTCAGGCAATCGTCTTTGTTCTTTCCCTCCCTTTTGTCATGACTTTATCGTGTTTACACTGAATTTTCATTACATGAATTAAATTGATGGCGTTTCTACTTCTCAGGTTCAGTTTGCATGTGTGCATGTGTTTCTCTAATGGCAAAAAGCGATCATTCTCTTCCATAACTCCAATCCCTTCCATTCTTCCTCTCATGCCGAGGCCACAAACGATGAGATGGACTTGAGAATTATAAGCTAACTGTAATAATGTTTTAAAAATGTATTAAATGTAAGCCCGGGCTGTTTGATGTTGGCTTGAGGATATTTTGCCGCTCTTTTTCCCTCAAAGTCTTGCTTCTTCTGATCTTTTCTTCATATTGAAGAAAGGAAGAGAGGAGTGGAACACATGAAAGTTTCAAACTAGCCAGGACGGACTCAAACTGAAGCTTTCAGAAAGAGAAGAGGACATTTTCAAAGAATGGAAAGTCCTTTAAGGGCGAGTTGACTTTAAAAAAGCGGACTGTTACGATTCAAGAAGAGTGTTTTATTTACCTCTGTTGTATTTTGTCTTCCATGAAACGCTCTTGAGAGATTTCTCCGCGTGGAGGACTTCAGACTGTGATTTAAAAACTCCCGTTTCCCCTGCCTGTGAGCGAGGGGGAATTGTGCTCTGTGTGTGTGTGTGTGTGTGTGTGTGTGTACAGTATGCTCATGTGTGCTTGAGAGAGCCAGTCGAGCTCTACAGCTTTACATGCATGCCATATTCAAAACTCAAATCTATCCGAGAGGTGAGACAATGACAGTTTGACTCGAGAGCTGTTGTTTGATGAATATTCCACTTATTTTAATTCAGTCTGTTCAAATATGCATAACTGTGTAAATAAATGCCTCATAAGAACTGAAGAGTCATTGACATGATTATAATGGCTGATTTACGAGACCCATGACACCCACATGAAATGTTCCAAAATGCTTTATTCAGTGCATACTGCAACAAAACGCTACATTACTGGTTTTTGTTTCACACTCTATTAGACATGCAGCAACAGGCAATAATCAAATTACAATTTCCCTTAAAATATTTCCCCTCTCATATGAAACATTAGGAAGTCAAATTCATTTTAGTGAATCAGTTTGTTCAGGCGATTCTAATGGTTCAAAAAAGATTTGTCATGATTCCCTGCACAATTTTATTTTTTTGCCTTTAATTATGCATTTAAGTATGAATTATTAATATTATCAATTAATATTAAACATTATATATCATGTAGAAGAAAATGTATAAAAACTGTTTTAATATTATTAATAATAAAAATATGAAATAATAAATATTAATGAAACAATAAATTATATATTAAATAAATATTTATTTAATACATATATTTTATAATAAATTATATATATTTATAATATTACAGTTAAAATTATTATATGTTAAAGGGATAGTTCACCCAAAAAATGAAAATTAGACCATGTTTTACTCACCCTCAGGCCATCCTAGCTGTATATGACAGACGAATCCAATCTGAGTTATATTAAAAATTGTCCTGGCTCTTTCAAGCTTTATAATGGCATGGGTGGATGTTTTTGTTCAACAGTCCAAAAGAAGTCAAAGTACATCCATTCATAATAAACAGTGCCACAGTGGTGAATAAGGGTCTCCTGTAGTGAATTGATGTGTTTTTGTAAGAAAAATATCCATATTTACAACGTTATAAACACTTTTCTCTCACTTCCGCTAATTGTCATGCGTGAAAGATGTTCCAGCCAGTTGATGTAGCATGCATGCGTCACGTGCGCCTGTGAGATATGCTAGTCTCGCAAGTTTGTTTACAGGGGCAAAGGAAGCAAAGTGTCCTTACTTTAACAAAAGAAAACCACTTGGCTTATATCGAAATCCTCTGACATTTTTCTTTACAAATCCTCGGTTTGTGCTTCTAATTCATTACCGGCATTTTGTTTTGCTGTCTCCTCCGTGCTTCCATGTTCGTCATTAATCACCGGCGTGTGCGCTGCGCCTACATCCTACGTCATTCACCCGGAACTGCTTCCACCTAAGACAGTTAGCAGAAGTGAAAGAAAAGTGTTTATAACATTTTAAATATGGATATTTGTCTTACAAAAATGCATCGATCCGCTAAAGGAGGCCTTTATTAACCCCCTGGAGCTGTGTGAGGTACATTTTATTATGGATGGATGCACTGTATTTGTCTACTTTTGGACTGTTGAAAAAAAAACACCCGCCCAGTGCCAATATAAAGCTTGGAAGAGCGTGGACAATTTTGCGTGGACGAATCCAACTCCGATTGGATTCGTCTGAAAGAAGAAAGTCATATACACCTAGGATGGCTTGAGGGTGAGTAAAACATGGGCTAATTTTCATTTTTGGGTGAACTAACCCTTTAATATGCAATTGATTTTCAGCATTTGAATATATATACATATATATATATATATATATATATATATATATACAGTATATATACTGTATATATACATATATATATATATATATATATATATATATACACACACTCATTGCCAAAAATATCGGCACCCTTGGTAAATATGATCAAAGAAGGCTGTGAAAATTAATCTGCATTGTTAATCCTTAGGAGAAGGGAACGAGGAGGCCAGGAGCTTCTTCAAAAATTCAGACTTTTGACAAAACTCAGGGATCGCAGGAGACACAGAAAACCACATAAAGACGATAAGACCGGACACAGAGGCAGGGAAACACAGGGCTTAAGTACTAAAACTAAACAAGGAATAAACTAGATAATTAAGGAAACACAGCTGGAGACTAATAAACTAATGATGACACCAAACGAGGAAAGGAACAGGAAGACCAAATAAGGGCACGGAAACACAGAGGGCATGTGGAAACACAAGACACAGGGAAACAAAGTGTGAAATCACGCCCCCCTCCGTAAGGCGCGTCCTCGCACCATACACCATCCAATGGGGAGGGGGGGGTCGCTCTGGATGCCTCTAGGGCGGCGCCCGTTCCGGGGGCCATTGCGGGCCAGGGGGCTCGGGAAACCATGGCGAAGCAGAGGATTCGGGAGGCCATGGCGGGTCCGGGGACTCGAGAGGCCATGACTGAGCAGAGGACTTGGGAGGCCATGGCAGATCGGGAAGCTTGGGGGGCCATGGCAGATCAGAGGATTTGGGAGGCCATGGCGGAGTAGGGAGCTTGGACGGCCATGGCAGGTCTGCCTCCAAGACCGCGGCCCCAGCCCCCGCCTCGGTCTCTACGGCAGGAACCCTACTACCACCCCAAAAAAAATTCCTTGGGGGAAGTAGGGGCTTAATCCAGCTGGGATTTAGGAGGAGCAGGCTCTTGGGGGCGCTCTGGAAGCATGGACTCTTGGGGGCGCTCGGGAAGCGCGGACTCTTGGGGGTTCTCGGGAAGCGTGGACTCTTGGGGGCGCTCTGACAGCGTGAAGCTGGACGGGACCAGCGGAGACGTAGGAGACAAAGGAGGGCTCTGTCGAGGAGCTGGCACTGGAGAGCACTTGGGAGGAGTGGAACTGGCCAACTTGGGGAACTCAGGAGACAGAGGGCTAGACCAGACCAGCAGAGGCGAAGGAGATGGAGAAAGGCTGGGCGGAACAAGCGGAGGTGAGGCAGATTCTGGGGTTAGAGTGGGCGCAGCAAACACCAGCGGTAGCGCCATGTCCAGTAGCACTGGAACAAGTGTCGGTGGGCCTGACATACTCTTTGCCGGAGGGCTTGCCATACTTTCTGCCGGCAGGCGATAGCCGCGAACGGAGGCGGGCTTGCAGTGGCCGCGAACAACGGTGAGCTTGGGGAAGCCATGGACGGCAGCAGGCTGGTTCTGGCTCGGGCGCGGACACTTCCCAGACACAAGAAGGTCCCTTCTCTCCAACTCAGTCCAGTGGTGTCTGGGAGGTCCACGGGGCGATGTTAATTGGCCCCGAGCCAGAACAGATGATGTAGGGTAGCGTCGTCCCACACCGTCGCCGCGGCGAGCTTCCAGAACTCCCCAGCGAATTCATAAAAGGGGAGATCTCTAAGGGTTAGGGCGGCGAATTGGGTGACGGCTTCCATGCTGTGGAAGAAAACAAAAAATACTTTTCTAGAACGGGACACAAATAAAACGGGAAAAAGGTGCCGCTACTTTTAGTATGGTCTCTGCTTCTGCCACAGATCTGTGGTTGTAGAATAAATGCCTCGATGAAGGAGTAAACAAACAAAAGAAACTTTAATCTTCACCAACTCACTTTCCATTAATTAACTTCAAGCAGAGACAAAGAAAAGAGTAGAACTGAGGACTTATAAAGGAATGGGAACAAAGGAGCAACAAGATGATTAATAAACACATGTGAACTAAATGATGATTAGACAAATTAACTAATGAGAACCGGAACAAAACCAAATAAGGGCAAACAGGAAACTAGAAGGGCAAACACGTAAAAATCCTTTTGATATTTTATTTAAAAAATTCACAAAAATATAACCTTTCATTGGATATTAAGAACTTAAAATGGGGGGAAATTTCATTGTGAAATAAATGTTTTTCTCAAATACACGTTGGACACAATTATTGGCACCCCTAGAAATTCTTATGAGTAAAATATCTCTGAAGTATATTCCCATTCATATTCACAATTTTGAGCAATCCAGGGTGATTATGAACATAAAATAATCCAGCCATGGCATCCTGTTTCACAGAAATATAAATAGGAGGAAAACAAAGCCCAAATTCCCTTAATCATCCATCACAATGAGAAAAAACAAAGAATATATACCTGATGTGCAGCAAAAGATAATTGAGCTTCACAAATTAGTGAAGTGGCTTTAAGAAAAGAGCTAGAGCAGTGAAAATTCCCATTTCCACCATCAGGGCAATAATTAATAACTTCCAATCAACATAAAATGTTACGAAACTGCCTGGAAGAGGACGTGTGCCTATATCGTCCTAATGCACGGTGAGGAGGAGAGTTTGAGTGGCTAAAGACTCTCCAAGGACCACAACTGGAGAATTGCAGGAAAAGAGTCTCGGGTTCAGAAAACCTTAAAAAGAATTGTCAAACAGCACCTACATAACTACGTTGTTTGGGAGGGTTTCAAGAAAAATTATCCTAGCTCATCCAAAAACAAATTCCAGCATATTCAGTTATCAGACACGACTGTAACTTCAAATGGGACTGGCTTCTATGGTCAGATGAAACTAAAAAATTTGCTTTTTAGCGGCAAACACTCAAGATGGGTTGGGTGAACACTGGGATAAAAAGTACCCAATGTGTACAATGAAATATACTGCTGTATTTTTTATGTTGTGGGCCTATATTTCTGCTGGAGGTCCTGGACATCTTAGTTAGACACGTGGCATCATGGATTCTAACAGATAAAAAAATCAATAAGTGACTGACTCTGTTAGAAATCTTATAATGGGCCATGTTTGGATTTTCCAACCATACAATAATCCAAAAACAAACCTTAAAAACAACACAAAAATGGGTCACTGAGAACAAAACCAAGTTTCTGCTATAGCTACTCCAGTCCTCTGACCTGACCCCTGTAGAAAATGTGAACTGAAGAGAAGAAGCGCCAACATGGAGCTGGGAATCTAAAGGGTCTGGAGTGATTCTGGATGAAGGAATGGTCTCTGATCGCTTGTCAGGTGTTCTCAAACCTCATCAGGCATTATAGGAAAAAATGTAGTGCTGTTAAACTGGCAAATGGAGGATTCAAAAAGTATTGAATAAAAGGGTGCCGTTAATTGTGGCCAATGTGTATTAGAGAAAAGCATTTATTTCATAATGATATTTCCCCCCCTTTTAAATTCTTATTATCCAAAGAAAGGTTAGATTTTTGTGATTTTTTTTTAATAAAATATCAAAAGGATTAAAAATGCAGATTAATTTTCACAGCCTTCTTTTATCATATTTACCAAGGGTGCCGATATTTTTGGCCATGACTGTATATATTCAGCTATTAAAAGGTTGAATATAATATCTACTTTTTGCAACTTTTTTGTTAGTGGCTCTTTCAAAAAAGTAGCTTGACTGTAGTTTAACTATGTAAAATTTTTAGTCACTTGTAGTTTGACAAGCTAATTTCAAGATTCCTCAATACTGCCAACATAACGCCATGCAATGCATGCATCGACGTCCAACATCCAATTATCCACAAGTTTGCCTGATATATAATAAAGTATAATCCCCTCGAATCGCCAGCGCTTATTACTTTACGAGCAGACTTGGAAGGCTGTTTGTCAGTCTGATCAGAGCTTCTCTATCTCTTGTGTATCTCCCTGATTTCCCAAGTAAGATCTCCCTCTGCGCCGAAGCTCTGCATTCCCCACGCTGCACAAAAGTACGTTTGATCTTTCCAATTACGCCGGCCGCTCTGTGCAAGCCTGCAGATCGGAGAGAACAGCTTGGCAGCAGAATTGGTTGCACATCAGGCTTTTTTACTGGTGGAGTTATTCGCCCAGAGGTTCAGATCCACGTATCTGCCTTTGCTGCTGCCTCATCAGGAGAAAGGAACTGTTTGGGCCAAAAGTGCAGTAATAATCACAACACGTGAACTCTCATTAAGATGGTGGAGGGTTGTGTGTGTGGGAGGTTGTGTGTTTGTGTTTATGTGTGTGTATCTGTGAAAGAGGAAGGGAGAGTGTTAGTGTGGGTGGTGGAAATACAGTAGCTTTGTTCCAAAACCTAGTGAGCTGCCTTACTGTTTACTGCCTACATAAGCATCCTGATGGTAATGAAACCTCATAAGTGACCACTGCAGAATACTACATAGGCAGCATCTCTGCATTTGCTACAAATAAATAGCCTTCCATGCAGGAGCCTTAATTTTCCTCTAATTTTATTGGTTTTGTGGCATTTTCTCCCTTTGGCATTTTGATAGGACAGTAGCTAGACAGGAAGCAAAGTGGGAGAGAGAGAGTCATATAACCTCACAAGAAATTATGATACTGTCTACATAGGCAGTAACTCTAGGCTATATATGCTGCAAAACAAACAACATTCACACTGGAGCCTAATTGTTTTTCAGATTTTAATGGTTGCATGTTAGCATGTTGCTAAGCCAAATACAGTGAAAGTCAAAACCTTACACGTGACCGCTACTACATAGACAGCAGCTGTATATGCTGCAAAAAACTGCATTTCACACAGAGCCTTTATTTTCCTCTTATTTTAATGATTACATGTTAGCATGCTGCTAAGCCAAATATAATGAAAGTCATAAAATCACAAGTGATTACTATATGCTCTACGTAGGCAGCATCTCATATTCTACAAACAAATAGCCTTCCATGCAGGACCTCAATTTTCCTGATTTAATGGTTGTATGTAGCATGTTGCATGAGATTGTTATGACACTCTCTACAGTAACTCAGGCAGCCACTCTGAAATACAAATAGCATTCCAAATAGGAGACTAAATTTTTCTCAGATTTTAATGCTTAGTCTACATGTTAAAATTGCTAAGCTAAATACTGTTAAAGTCATAACCTCAGAAGTGACGGCTACTACATAGACAACAACTCTATATATGCTGCAAACTACTAGCCCACCATGGAGAAGTCTGAATATTCTGTTATTTGTAATGGTTGTATGTTAGCATGTTGCTAAGCTAAGTGCCTCCCAAGTGACTGTTACAATACATTCTATATAGGCAGCAACACTACATATGCAACAAACAAATAGCATTCCACACAAGAATGTCATTTTTCCTATTTTTTTGTCATGTCGTGCGTTGCTAAGTTAAACACCCTTAAAGTCATAACCCCTACAGTCATTGTTCCCATGTCGTCAAAAATTGTATCCTTTAAAACTCATCTTTGATCATCAAAATTACATATTAAATAGTTTTTTCTTGTGAAAATAATTTTTTCATGCCTTAAAATAGCTTGAATGTAACTCTACACCAGTGATACTCAAATCTGGCTCGCAAGATCTACTTTCCTGCAGAGTTTAGCTCCAACCCTGATCAAAACTCGCCTACCTGTGATTTTCTAATGATCCTGAAGACACTGATTAGCATGCTCAGGCATGTTTGATTAGGGTTAGAGCTCAAATCTGCAGGAAAGTGGATCTCGCAAGCCAGATTTGAGTGTGACAATGGCAATGGTAAGTGGAAATATTGGTTTAATTAAGCCAACAACGCGGAAGAGATGGGTCTGATTCCAGGTTACTTTTACACTGTTGTCACAGGTTATTATTCAAGTTAGCGGTTCTAAATACAAATAACCACTAACAGCACATGACATCATGAAAATAGGGGGAAATATTAACAGTTAGCGAACATCTACAGAGACATATAACTGTTACCAATTAACCTGGCTGCCTTCTCACTAGACCCTCTGCTTTGCAGCACAGTTAATGATATGCTAGGATCCTCGCGATTGGTTATTTAATTTTGTGACGTAGCAAAAAAGGGCTGTTTCAAACCGCGTTTCTTTTTTTAAGGGAAGAATACTCAGCAATGGTGTTGATAAATGGATTGGCACATGGTTTGTCTAAAAGCATATTAAGAACACCACATAGACAAATAAGCAACATATAAAACCTGATTTTCACCACAGGGGGACTTTAAGAAACTGTACAAAGGCAATAACTCTGCTGCAAAACAAACCGCATTTCACACAAGAACCTCAATTTTTCTCAGGTTTTAATGGTTAGGCTACGTGTTAGCATGACGTTAAGCCAAATACTGTAAAAGTCATAAAATAACAAGTGACCACTACAATATCCTCTAAGGCAGAAACCGTAAATATGCTGCAAGCAAATAGAATATCACGTGTCGATGAGCATGTTAGCAAGATGCTAAGCTAAACACCCTGAAAGTCATAACCTGCCAGTGACCGTTACAATACTCTCTACATATGTTGAAACTTTAGATATGGTGCAAACAAATAGCATTACACACAGGAGTCTCAGTTTTTCTTTGATGTTAATAGTTTTATGTTAGTATGTTTCTAAGCTGCTATTCAGTTGCATGTTAAAATGCTTATAACATGTAGCCTAAGCTGGCTAGTCGCTGTTTTAGCTGGTGCCCCAGCCAAGCTGAGCTGGTCATGGCTGGTATTCAGCTGGTTGGTCAGCCTGTCTCCCAACCTGACAGCTCAAGAAGTGGTCAAAATGCCTGTCAAAGAGCCTGCATGATCAACCAACCAGCTTAGGCTGTTGTTGTTTTTTTAGCCCAGCAGGGAGAAGCCTTGATTTTCTTCTGATTTTAACGGTTGCATGTTAGCGGTTTCCTAAGATAAACACCCTCAAAGTCATAACCCCATGACTTTTCAGTGACCACTACAATACGTCCTACATAGGTAGCAACAAATACTGTAGCATTCCACAAATAAGTCCCAGTTTTTCTCTGATTTTAGTGGTTTTATGTTAGTATGTTGCTAAGTTAAACACTCTGAAAGTTGTAACCTCACATGTGACCTCTTCTTTTTGTCATAACCTTTTTTATTCTGCATGTTATGGGTGTAATTTTAAATTACTCTGAAATATTATTAAATATTTTTCAGTATTCACTGAAGCAAGTTTATTTATAATCTACATTTTTTCTCATTTCATCCTATTGGATTTATTTTTCACTGTGCTTCTTGAAGTGCATTCTGGGATTGCCATCTCTGTGTAGAATACATGTGATGCTGCTTTAGAATTTGGCCAGAATTGGATATCTAATGAGGCAGCATAATTAAGATTGGAATTAAGGTTTGGAACAGCCTTCACATCGGGAGCGTGCCCATCATGCCTTAGAATGCTGCCTCCATAGTCTTGGAGCAGTGCGTGTGAGTTTGTGCGAGGTCAAAGAAGACGCAGACAGACGGACTGAGAGTGTGAGAGTGTGTTAGCATCTGTGCTGTAGGAGAGAAAGATAGCAAATAAGAGTGAATGGTGGAGTGTAACTGCGCGCTGAAGACTCAGGGGGTTGTCAGAGACACATCACGGCATGCTGCAGAAGTTTCGTCGAACGTATAACTAACGTTCTCTCGGTGCGTCTGTAAGTGGAAGCTGTCAAGATGTGCTTGTTGACTGTCGGCTCAGGCTCGAAATTCCAATTAGATGGACATGGCAGATTCGGCATGTATACGGGACAGAAAACAGCTCACGGTACGGATATCGCTACAGATGTGGGAGGATGTGCTGACCTCTTTCAATTTCCATGGGTTTTACACTGATGACAACTAGATTTTCTCGATTTTCTGAAGAAAATGTGATCGGTGCTTGCAGTGCAAAAAACAAGCTGCCATGATGCTAAAGCATTTTGGGTGACTGCCAGAATGTTTCTATGCAGTTCATGAGGCGTTCTGAGTCATTGTCATCATGTTGAGAACAAACCATATGAATTGAGGTATAATTCATGTCTTTAACACAACTAGTGTGGAATGAGTTACACAATGCACATGCCAATATACGTATAAGCAATAATAACAGTAATGATTTAACCCCAGCATGAACTGATAATTACAATTCTGTGCACTGCTTCAGTGGTGCTGCGTAATTTTCTGTAGCATCGCACCTCTCTTCGTGGATTAGATGATCTTTCTTAGAGACCGTTCTGCCCCATTGATTTCCTCCCACATACACACGGGAGCAACACTGTGACACCATCACAGCATCTACTGACATTCATGCTCCTTCACAAGTGTTTATCCAGCGTCTACATGGCAAGAGAGTGTAGAAACAGGCGGAGGTGTAGATATGAATGCACTGTTGGTTTGTACTTGTTTATTTAATAAACAGACACAAGAATTACATGGTTGTTACCTGCCGCCCATGTAAAGGAAACTACATAGAGGAAATATGTGTTTGAACTGCTATTTAGGGTTTCTTGTAAAAACCAGCAGTGAAGTAATTGTATCTATTTCGGTGGTTGAAAAATATGACAACCTAAGCCACTTTAAGTGTTTCCACCTGGCATTAAGATGCGTTTCAAGTGATCCAATCACAAGTGGTTGACTGAGATTGATTACCATTTAGATGGTCTAAAACATGCATTTTCAAATGCATCAACTGTGACGGATTTTGTTCCCTTTTAGTTCATCACACTCTACATATCTTTTGTGAGAGCGCAGTGTGCGGCATACAAATATGATTAAATGAATGATGTCATCATGCTGCTTACTAGTGAGCGGGAAAGCAACCAAAAGTAAAGGATACAAATGACAATGCTGATTTTGCAACAACATAGTGAGGTTTGAATATTGTTATTGTGCTCTTTCTCAAAATTAGTGCTGTCGAAATTAGCACGTTAACGCAAGAAATTCATTTTTCCAGTTTAACGGCATTAAATACAGAGTTCTGGCATGAAACCTAGATGGCATAGTCCGATAGGTCTAATTCAATCTGACCTAATGATATTCATGGCACAGCTGATTGGTTCTCTCCTGTATCAGTAGCCAATGAGCTCTCTGCTCAACATTCAAATATATGACTAGTGCTTGCTGTAGCAGTTTGCAGCGTGCTTCAGAACAGCGAAATCAACGTCTAAGATAAGTGAATGCTCTTCTAATCCATATTACTGTGTGTATTGCGTGGTCTGCCTAAATGAATTAAAAAATGAGCAACCATAATCAAGTTTAAACTACCGGTAAGTGTCATGTTAGCAGTTTGCATTGTATGCAGGAGCAAAATATTAAGCATATTAGCAGCATCTAAATGCAAGTAGCAGCTAAATGCTAAATGTTTTGGTTTAGTTTTTTAAAGTTTTTTTTGTTTTGTCCTGTTGTTTTCCCCCGCTGCATGGACGCCGCACGATTCGTCACCCTAGAGATCTCCCTTTCTTCGAGTACGCTCGCCACGGCAACGGCGCTGGATGATGCCACCATTAATTGGCTACCATCGCCCCGTGGACCTCCCAGACACCACCGGACTGAATTGGAGAGCAAGTAAGTGAACTGGAGAGTGTCCGGGCCAGAGCCAGAACCAGCCCACCGTCAGTCAGTCAGTCAGTCAGTCAAGTCTGTCAGCTGTTCGTCAGTCAAGTCAGCTGGCCGCTATGAAGTCAAGTCTGTCTGCCGCCGCTCACTCATGCCCGCCGTCCACGGCTCACTCAAGCCCACCGTCCATCTCACATGTACCCCTAGGAATGCTGGTGGAGTATGAGGGGATGTCGAGGGCTCCAGCTCAAGAGTGCCCTCCAGTGCCCGCACCTCGAGAGCGCCTTCCAGAGCGCCCTCCAGTGCCCGCTCCTCGAAAGCGCCTGCCAGAGCGCCCTCCAGTGCCCGCACCTCGAGAGCGCCTTCCAGAGCGCCCTCCAGTGCCCGCTCCTCGAAAGCGCCTTCCAGAGCGCCGTCCAGTGCCCGCTCCTCGAAAGCGCCTGCCAGAGCGCCCTCCAGTGCCCGCACCTCGAGAGCGCCTTCCAGAGCGCCTTCCAGAGCGCCCTCCAGTGCCCGCTCCTCGAAAGCGCCTGCCAGAGCGCCCTCCAGTGCCTGCTCCTCGAAAGTGCCTGCCAGAGTGCCCTCCAGTGCCCGCTCCTCGAAAGCGCGCTCCTATGATGGCTCCAGCCTCTAACCAAAGTCAAGTCATGTCCACAGAAGTCTTATCATGTCCACAGGAACTGATCTTGTCGGTCTTGTCTTGTCATGTCTTGTCTGTTGGGGTCCCTCAGAAGATGGCAGCTTCTCTTATCTGGCATGTTTATAGCTAGCCACCAAGCCTCTAGAAAAACGTTTACAAGGTTTAGGACAATATGAATTGTCATTTTGAACCCATTTACTTCCATAATGTGATGTATTATGTGATACACAATATTTAATGGGGAAAAATGTAGGGTAGGACTAACTTAACTCCATCAGCAATTTATTAGATTGCAAAAAGTGGAAACTCATAAACAGTCACACCTGAATTTGAGTTTTTAGTCGATTGTGGTGGATGACACCCCTCTTGAAACTGGTATCCACATTTGAGGAAGATTTTCATTCAAGTTCACCCTCAAGAACATCTTGCTATACTACCCATTGTTTCTTAAAAATTGTTATTTTGTAATATTACCGTAAGCTTAATCGCATTGACATTAACAGTGATTAAATTACTGAGCTAGATTTTAGAAAAGGCCTCCTAAATTACAACACTAGTCACACATCATTTGTAAATAGCTTTTTTGGCAATAACAATATAGCTGCTGATTAACATTATTTTCCCTGCCCACACAGCCTTGATGACATCAGCTATAAAGGAAAGTTGTTTGAGGGGCGGAGCCTTCATTTTGATGAAAGAATACAAAGACAAACATTTTTTCTTTAGAATTACATGCACTACAGAATCATAACAATAAGACGAGGAATGTGTGTGAAGAATATAAATAGCATACATTTTGATTCCACGTGACTTGAGGCATTTCATAAGATTTCAGAAAACACTGATAACGCCCTTTTATGAAGCTCAGCCTGTGCATTCCCTACATGAGGTCTCAATCTTTCGTCAAACACTCTTCAGACTATTAGTGTGAACGTCAAACTCACCTAAACCTGCAATGTTTGAGTCTTCGGGGCACAGGGGGAGCTGACCTGAGACCAGCCTTTAAAGGCACATTTAATGCCTGTCATTTATATTTATAGGGCACTTTGACTTAAACACCTAGTGAAGCGCTGCAGCCTTTCACTGCCTGCCTGAATGACTGAGTGACTTTCGCCTTAGAAGGGCGACATCCCCCAGTATGGACTTTTAAGTGCTAGCAGAGGGGCTTCCAGGGGCCAGATAAAGACTTTCTTACCACACTACAGCAGTCACATTTTGGAAAGCACAAAGCACAGATTAGAGTCCCTCTGTTTGCCGATGGGATTGTGGAGGTTCGGGACCCCCCAATGGTGTTCCTGCCAGCAAAGCCAGATTGTAAATCAGAGGAGAGAGGCAAAGAGAAGCAGGAATAAAGAACCAGCTGGAAGCTCATACATTATCCTTGACGTCAACATACAGTAAGGATATAGGTCTGTGGAAAGCACAGAGGGTTCTTTTCAGAGGCCTAATAGGCACACCAGGTCTCAGGGACCTGCTGAGGAGACCACCCTGCTCAATTCGTTTCGACTTTGAGAAAGTGAAGTGGCCCCAGGACATCGGTGGAAAACCCTGAGAAAATCTGCACCATATCCCTTCAGGTTTCCCTCCTCCGCTCGCTGCATTTTTCCTCCTGATTTCTCTTGTTCCTTATTATTCCATCCGAGCTGCAACTGACATTGCCACCTGAGTCATCCAGACAAAGATGGACCAGATACTCCCTTTCGATGAAGTCATGCCAATGACCCTTGCCCCTCCCCCACCTTCCATTTGTGCTCCTATCCTCGCCTTCAGCAGAGATATTAATAGCATCTACTCCTGCCTTAGTTTGTTTTCCGGCAGTTGCAAGAATGGTCTATAATACAGTACGCTGTGATATATGAATGCTGCATATAGGTTCTGTTCCAAAACCTTTGGGCTGCACTTACAGGCAGCATCCTAAACGTCATAGAACCTCATATGTGACTCAATTAGAAAACTCCATATAGACAGCTACACAAATAGCACTCTACATGGAATATTTGATTAGTGATCTAAATAGAATTTGACAGCATATTGCTAATGTTGTGATTCCCTAATAAGCACAAAAATACAAACAAAATTGAGTAAATTGAATTGCTACTTTCAATTACTTTTCAGTGTATACATCTATCTATCTATCTATCTATCTATCTATCTATCTATCTATCTATCTATCTAGCTAGCTAGCTAGCTAGCTAGCTGTTCCCTTTTTTTCATGTTCAGGGCTCCATAGTTAAGAGACAGTCTTCCTGTCAGGATGTATAGTATACTTACGTTTTTGAACGTATAGCCTTTCAAAGTATACTCCTTTTTGTACCAAGCAGTCAGCACATGCACAATAGAAAATTTCATCCTTGTCCCATGTCTCTACCATTTATGTCCCAAAATTGCGAGTGATACAAATGTCTTTTTACTAGTTTAAAATAGAGTTGCGTGAATCTCTTTATCCACTCACACAAGTGTTTATTAACGCAGATGTCTATTGTTGTCACGGTCTCCAGTAGTTTGTTGTTATTGTCAGTCACATTCATTTCTTTTTCATGTACTGTGCTGACGAGAAAATTTGAGTCACACGCATCGTACGCATATCCTAGCGTACATGTAAAAATTTAAGTATTCGACTAATGAACTTCGCCAGGATGGTTTCTAACTTCCGATAAACTGTTGTCCTTCTGATCTCCACAGGAACAAATGTTAATACTGAGTAAAAAAACAGAGACTAAATTAACTAGACAATTTTTGAATAATACTAAGAATAAAATTGAGCTGAGGGTCAAGCTGTGTTGTTGATGGCGGCCACAACAATATCAAGAAACTGAAGGAATTCCTGGAAATTACTTGTTTTGGTCACCAGCAATTCCAAAAAGAATGTCCATGTCGTATGTATTTCATTCTGTGCCAAAGACTGACGAGAGAAAATGATCGTTGCTTGCAGCACTTGTTAAAATACTCCCTAAAGAAGGAATATGAGTGCTCTTATAATTTTGTGAACAAAAAGCCCTCCCAACTTCATAGCGATTCAGAGCTATATGTAGGAAATAAACGCCCACCTGTTATCTATGTAGTTAACCTCGAGCCGCTATATGTTATCTACCCACTCAATAAACTTTGACAGGCAAGGCACTGCCAAAAGACGATCATTGTGAAAATGTATAGTGTCAGCGCTATGAAACATAAGCTTTTCTTTAGTTAATTTCATAGGTTTTACGTTACCAGCTAGGGAAATATGCATTGACTAGAAACACCAGAGACTGGAAATGTAAAACAGTTTTCCTGTAAGAGTAAGGCAAGACTTCCACATTCAGGAAAAAGTGAATACTTTGGGTTTTAAAATGCTGCCTCCATAGGCAGCTCACTAGGTTTTGAAGCACATAATTCCCTGTGCATCTGATGATGAGGCCCACCTTTGCATTGCATTATGCATCTGTCCACTCTAGATTCATGTACGCAACGTAGTTCGGGTCATTATAAAATTGCAGTGAAATTCCACTAAAATATAATCAAGAATGCTGGATATTTTAGAGGGCTCTGGTATACAGCAAAGACGGTGTTAAAATGAATCAGTGGCACAAATTAGTAGAGTCGACCCTAACCCAGGGTTAAATGTTTTTGAGGATGATCCAAAAAGCAATTAAGAAGTATGCGAGAGGAATGCGATGATTGATTGTTCTCCGAGGGCCGTGTTTTACAATGCCCCTGTCCTTGCCGAATGGTTGCTATAGCAACAGGAAGAAGGAGGTGGACTTCAGGAGCGGGAGAAGATGACAGATCAGTTTTGGAGAGTATTGACCCTCTGTTCTTTTCAACTTGTCTTCCATTTGAGGGTGTTACGCGGAATACTGCATTTTAATCACCCGATTTAAAATGGGATTCATGAAACGGCCCCAGCAACTGCTGAGTCACAGCTTTCATAAGACAAATTAACTTTCATATGTGAGTGGTGAATGATATATGCATCGTACAAGACGTCTGAGCTCTCAGAGATGGATTTACATGCCGTTTTTGAGTCCGTTTAATGTCGTTCGACCTCTCAGGGAAGTGACGTGCATTCATGTGGGCTGAAAATATCAGTGCACCTGAAGTCAGGAATTATAATGTTTGAGTTGATGCAATGATGACTGCGCAGACATGCTTCGAAGTACATTAAAGTCAATTAACATGTTTACCGCGCTGACACGGAAGCAGGCGGCGGTATGTAGATTTAAAACATTTATAGATGCAGTTAACCTTTAAAAAATTGACAGGGAATGAGGGCACTCAAACCTCCCGAGATGTCAGTGTACATATTACCAAATCTTATTCTCGAACTAATCACAACCAATTATTTGAATTGTCGCATTTAAAGAACAACGTGGCAATGATCAGTTTAGCACTTGGCCTTATTTGTCTTAATTGGACTAGTCAGTTCAGAGTACGTGTCTGTCTGTTTGTTTGTTTGCTTGCTTTTAAGGCGTGAGGAGGAAGTGTACTTCAATCCCATCAGGGACGACCACCCGAACAGCAGCTGTGCTTTCTACCACCCCGAAACTGCCACTGCTGTCTTCAAAGCGATGGGACAGATGTGCCCCGAGATTAGTTTTTGGCAGACGAAGTGTGTTTGTTCGGGCGGCTGATCACACAAGGTTGAGTACATGTATTCAGATACGAACTTGCTTTGGAGGACCAGGTGCGTGATTGCAACAAATAAACTGACTGCAAATGAATTCCTATTGTCCACAAGCTGCGTCTGGCTATAACACCCAATTACATGAACTGTGTGTGTCGCCGAGAACAAAGCAGGGAGAGCGAAGGAGAGGGAGATAGTATCTGAATGGAATATTAGCCTGCCTTTTACTACACAGAATATACACTGTACTACCTACTATTAAAATAAGACAGTGTGCATTATGGATTAATAAATATAGGTTACATTGTTGTCACATGACCTCACAGAGCACAATGGTAAAATTCACATTCATTAGAGTTACTATTAAATGGCCATGAATAAAGAAACAGGATTTCTGCTTGCATAATTGTCGTTACATCATCAAATGCATTGCATTGTGGGAGACAGATCCTTGTGCAATGTGCTTTTTGCCGAATGTAATAGGCCACTTGGTTATTCATACCTGAAAATTTGCATGACATGTACATACTGGATACCGCAGAAATAGACCTATGCTATTCTATTCGGACCACAGCCGAGAGAAGTTTCAAAATAGAAAACGTGAGGGGAGGAAATCAGTGGGTGTATAAGATAGTGAAGGCATGTGATGTTTGAAAGGCTGAATTTAGTGACATCTATTGTAGCGGTATTGTGGTAAGCCTCAGACGCCACCAGGGGAAAAATGCATGGAGTTATGGCACTGGAAGATATAGATGTTTGTGTCAACCCTAGAACTCACTTAAAGGAATGTTTCAGGTTAAGGTTAAATTCTATTAGTAATGTTCATCAAATAATAAAAACACTTACATTGGAATATTATGGAGTGATGGCACAATCAGCACATATTTGGAAATTACAATATAGATGCACAATGTTTTAGTAACATATCAGTTATCTTCCAATTTAGAGATTTTTTATTTATTATATCAGTCAACGTCATTTATTAAGGTGTACATGCTAATTTCCATTTAGCACTTACTTTAAGTTATTTATTTACAAATATTGTTAAATCTTTAGCAAATCTTATACATTTTCATACTGTACATTCTAATGTTATTTTATTTTAAATAATTTAAAGCGTTTAGGATGAGTAGTTTTAGTTTTTTTTAAATGTATTGACACAAAATAGTCCATAACGTGAAATGATTATCAGTTTATTGCTATCAGCAAGAATGTTAAAAATCAGTGCATTCTTTGGTAATGCATAACCAGATGTTCGTCCACGAAGAAAGTACTTCCAGCTTGAAAAGAACAATTGAGACGAGTTATAGATCAAAATTTGACTGAATTATTCATGTAAGTGCTTTAAAATAAAAATACTGGCTTCACATTTCTGCTTTTAAACCCTCTGGCCATTGTAAGTGCATTACTTTAAACATGATTTTCTGTTTGTTTTATAAAGGAACGAGTCAGTTATTTTCAATGGTAATTGACAGCATACCACCGATACTGTTGCTAGAGGTTGAGTTGCATTTAACCCAGAATATTCTTTTAAACAAATCACAGGGGACAGCGTGAAGTCAGTACGCCCTCGGGGGGGGGACTTTGACGCCCTTCAAAACGTCAGTACTATCGTTTAACAGCATTATATTACGAACCATTTAGAGCAACCTACTGTGGACCAACTGTGGAGTTGTAAACCCCCCTGAATTCATAAAAACATGTCCTTGAAGAGTTTTTCCCAAGAAAGGAGGCCCTACTTACAGTTAGCAAAAACAGACTGTGAAAGTGACACTGCGGCGGGGCTAAATTGGATTGATTATATGATTAATGGTGACACGGAGGTTAGCTGGAATTTTCCTTTGCTCCTGCAGTGACACTGTCATCAAAGCTCTGGCATGTAGACAAGACCGAGGTCCCTTTAATCAGATTTGCTAAAGTGAAAACTCTCCTGCGCACAAAGGCACCATTGATACGTGGTGGGTGTCAACAAAGGAAGAGCTTCGACAAGGGGAATGGGGGGTAGCTGGAGAAAAGAGTGGACTCGGATGGGGGGAGGGCACGAATGAATGGGTGCATCTCATTGTAAAGTTAACATTTGTATGGGCCAGACAAATCTGCCGGAGGACTGCTGAGGAGCACAACTGTCACTCAAGCACCTACTCAACATGTCAGCAGTATCTAACACTGCTTAAAAACATCATGCAGAAGATGCATGGCTTTAAGAACGTGACATGAGACATCCGAAGGAGAATGTGGATTTGCAGCTTGTGGATTGCTTATGGTCCTTACATTTTTGCATTGAGATGAACAGGATTTTAGAATTTTTATTATTGTTTTTTAAACAATAGGTTATGATGTACAGTTCAGAAGAAATATTTAAAATTACATACTATTTCTATGCAAATTTGCAACTTTTATCATGTGAATTGTTTGTACAGATGGTCAGATGCTTTTTGAATTGTTCTCAAACTATGATGGAAAACATAAGGTTTTACACAAACTTGCTGCTGTCATTAAAGCATATAGACTGTAAAATATAATTTTACAAAAATATCAATAAAAAAGATGATTATTGAAGAATAGTTTACAAGAAAATACTATTTCAAAATTCCACATTTAATTCAATGTGTTACTTGCGGTTTGAAAATTATTTCTACATCTATGTTTTTCCAAATATGAAGACATGATTCGATTCACTTTTCTTTTTTTTTTAAGTGAATGCAAAAAGTGTTATGGAGACACTTTTGGTACATTTTTAGTTTTTAAAATTGCGAAATTATGCAGTTCATAAAATTCATTCACTATATTCACTTCCCGTTCTACAAAATATATATATATTTTCAAAGTTGTGAATAAAACAAAGATTGTCTGAGTATGTTTTACAAGAAAATACTATTTCAGTCTTTCTACTTCAAAATTCTACACTTCATTTAATGGTATTTGCTGTTTCTTTGTATTAATTGTATAATTTATCAGCAATTCCTAAGCGAAAAATATTTCTACATCTATTTTTTTATTCGATTCACCTTTTTTTAAATTGAATGCAAAAAGTGTTGTGTAGACACTTTTTATCTTTATATTTGTATTAATTGTATAATTTATCAGCAATTTCTAAGTGAAAATTGTTTTACACCACATTTGTTTAGTGCGTTGGCTAAATTAATTTATTACATGCATAATTGCCACTTGAGTTTGGTTAAGCAAATGAGTATTAGTCAGATACATTTGTGCTACCCTGAACTGTTTGGAGCTCAATCTGCTGTCATAAAAGGTTTGTTTATGGAGAAGCTCATTAACTACAAGTTCACCTACGTGCTCTGGATTCAATAGCGGAAAACATGGCATTTGCCGCTTTCCAATGTAAACAGCGTGTCTCGCATTATATTCCGGATCAGCTGAGGACTAGTATTCAGCACCATGGGTACTTTAATCCAATTCAGGAAGTCTGAATTCACTGCTTATATTTCGGCTGCTGTCTCTGTCACGGTATTATGCGTGGTGGCAGGGCGCACACAAGCTGCCCTTTCACAGAGAAAAATCACACAAGGCTTTGGAAATGAAGTTACCATTACAGGGACAGCAGATTCAATTAGGGACAAAGCCCTGGACAACAGTGACCTTCCGCTGGCCTGCTTCTCCTACACTGTATTCCAGTTGGGTTGAATTCAGTGGGAAATATCCTTAACCTACTGTAAGTGATATCAGATGATCTGTAGCCCAGCAAAAGAACATTCTACAGTTCTTGCGCCAAACAAACCCTCGCTGGATGCACGAGATTTGGATTGTAATGAGCTCATTTTGGAATAAGCTGAGAAATTTTCCAGATATTAATATCAACATGTAATATTTCTTTAATGATGAGGTCTGGATGCATCTATCGTACTCAGATTTTCCCAGCTCCGAGGGAATGCATGCAAAATCCCGGCAACGCATAAATGAGTTTTCTCAACAAGCGTCTACCACAAAAATACAGGCCCGCTTTGAACAAAAGAAAAGGCTTGCAAAAAACGGATATGAAAGATTCTCATCAAATTCGATTTTCAAGGTGTGCGAGCATCTCCGAGACGCCAACCCTAAAGAAATGTAATTTCCACACTTGCGTATTTAAAAGACCTGCTGGAGTGAAGAAAGAGAAGGAAGGAGAAGCTTAAAATCGTTGTGGATCCAAAACAAATAGACGTCTATATTGTTGATGCGCAGTGTGGCTAGGACGACAAAGCCGCCTGCACTTCAGGTTCAGTCTTAGTGCCAAGAGGACAGCTGGAGGGCCGCCATGTTTGTGTTAAGGGAGAAATGGTGATACACAATGGCAAATTGGACTGAAGGCCCCCAGCTGAGCCATTGTGTCTCCCACTGAGCGCCGAATGGGAAAGATTCCTGAGAAAATGGCCTGTACTCACAAACGCACGCACACGCTCGTGCGGAAAGAGGATCAGCGAGGTGTGCGTATAATAAGTCCAACACAAAACCAGACGTGCAGAGGCTTAGACATGCAGATCCACCCTGCCTCATTGCAGCGCCATAACCTAAACCTGTTCTCTATCGAAATAAAGCTGCATAACTGCCGTAGAGTTCATTAGTGCCTGACCAGTTTTTCAGCGCTGTTTCATTAGCATTCAAGGGGATATTTTTATGGAAGTCTTTGTTTAAGCATTATAAGTCATGAACCAAACCAAACCAGTCTTTAGGCAATTCAAAGCAAAACTGTATTTGAAAATTGCACAATAATTCAAAGGTACAAGACTGAGTATCTAATAAGTTTAGTGAAGGGAAAGAAATACAATCCCATTAAGCATTGCAAATGACAAAACAGTGGTGAAATAATATAAAACTATTCATTTATAGTTGTTGATTATATCAATAGAAACATCATATTTTAAGCATATTTCAAAATATGCATATACACACACATTTTGAGAGCACTGGGAGACCAACACGATTACATCACTGATGGTGTTTCATGGGAAAACTCTTTTCTTTTCTTTTTTGCACAGTTTGCTTGCCACAACTTTTTTTGGTGGAATTTTCATCACAAAGAATTCTGCCATTACACACAATTATTTAAAAAATAAGGTAAAATAATGCGAGCAGATGACTTCAACAAAAGCCTACCATCAAAGCTCACAACAGATCTGTCTTCAAAGGTTTATTGTTCTTTCAGATTCTTTCTATATTCTTTCAAATGTATTGTTTAAAAAAGTATATTTCTCTATTGAGAAAATGAATGGAGTTTTTACTTTCCGAACGCGACTGTTGCGCTCAATGGTTAGTTGAAAAACATCATCAAGACCCTATGATACATTTGTTTGATTGTCTCATTCGGTTGCAATTGTATACTTCACAAGTGGACAAATGGAATCATTGTTTTAAACAGCTTCTGGACAGTTGACAAAAGCAGATTATGAACATTTTTTGAAGTTTACCCCCTCTTGGGCTGAGATGTAGCCGGTCGCTAACTGCTATCTTTGTTATTGCTGAGTAGCACACAGACTGGCTATTGTGTAAGGCAAAAGATAGGATTTGCATGCATGTTAGACAGGATTACACACTCCAGAGTCTGGGTTGGGAACCTGGACCTCGTCAACCAACCATCAGTGGGCGTTTCCAACGTCCCATTGTAGACATATATTGAACCAAAGAGGAAAACATCCTCAAAATGAAGCAAACTTTACAAGTTTAAGCCTAAAACAGCACCGAAATTTGCACAGGACCAAATCCCACTACCTTGTTTAGACAGACTTGTTGATTCGTGTTGTTTTGGGCCGGACAGGACTAATCCATTAATCCCTGGTGGGTGATATACATATCAACTGCATTTTAATCCCCCTCCACAGGACCACGGGGCTGAACGTTCAACCTCCTGCATAATCCATTTGATTTCACATCTGCGGTTTGCACGTACACGGCCCGTATATATGTCCTTTTAGAGGCGACAGGATTGTTTTGACCGAGTCTCCTGGTGGTATAGGTGTGAATTTGCCAGAGTGCAGCTATTGCTTGCACACCTCACGGTGACCTACGGCATTAAATATAAATGACTTTTAAATAATACATTGATACACAGTGGTGAGATATTTTATGCGCTGCTGCTATCCGTATGGGGCCGAGGTGATTAGTGAAGGTGTCAGCGCAGCCATTAACTAAAAGTAACAAGTGGATTTGTCATGTGAAGTATTACTTAAGGTGAAGGCAAAGGAGGAATTATGCAAAGTTGGACTCTTGCAAATGCACAGGAACCAAATAGATTGGTTTAAATGAATATTCTGGGTTCAGGACGAGTTAAGCATTTGTGGCATGATATTGATAACCGCAAATGTTTATTATTCTCTTAGTAGTAATAGTAGTAGTAGTTCATTAATAAATACGTGCATACATGCATACGTACGTACATAAATAAATTGCATTACTACATTTCTGAAACAAAATTTCTGTAATAGTACTAATAAACTGAATGGGTTTTAAATACACAATAGCCAGGTTAATATACTGAAAAAATCCAATAATAAATTCAATTTCTTTCAATCGCATACTTTTAACATTTAAAGTGAGTATTGCTTATTCCACAGCTAGATATATTTTAACCATATCTATTTTTAAGTAAATAAATGTTTTGGGTTTTTTTCAGTATAAACAGTTTTAAGCTGATTCTAAGCAATCTGAATAATTCATTTTGAAAATATGATATTATATTAATAATATTAATAACTATTGAATGAAATCTAATAGTTGCAGACTGTGCCTTTTTGAGTGCAGAAATCAAAAATCGATTTCATTTATTACATTCACAAATCTGCATTACATTAGGTTTATTAGTTTATGCTAAAACGGTGTAAATATTAAATATTCTAAATATGTTTTCAGTGTAGAGTGAGGCACTAATACTGATTCAACAGTATCACCATAAGGTGTATAAAACAAGTTTGTTGACATGATTTTAGTGTGACAAATCATAAACTCACAACCATATTTGTGAAATTATTGTATATTCAATCTTTTATTCAATTCAAAACTTTGTTGCCATGACAACAAAATTCCATAAACCCAAAATTACCATAAAAATGATGTCCTAAACTGTTTTACAGCACAAATAATACAGAAGAATCAAAGTTTTTATAAAATTCTAAGCCATCGCATTTCTTCCTATAAATTCCACACAAATTGTCCCCATTCACTTTCATTGTAAATGCCTCACAGTAACCTTGATTTGTGCTTCTTTTTTAAAGAACGAGTCCAAATTAATTTTGTGCATATTCAATTTCCAAAAAATAAAATAAATAAATAAATCATCATTTGATGACTTTTGAAAAAAATATTGTTTGGCAACGTTTTGTTACAAGGCGGATCTGTTGGTCAGTCTAAGTCTTTTTAATATCATCCCACTGAATTTATTTTCATAATAACATTCGACGAAGGGAACCATCTTACTGGTTGACTGGCTCATATTGTCATAATGACTTATCTAGGGTGGATGAAGTCCTGGGCACAAGCTCCGGCAACATGGCTGCTTGGCTGGCAATATGGCAGCAGGGATTATTAAAACTAATAGATTACCTGCCAAACAGAATGAAGACAAATGGAGGCGGCTGCATCACTTCAAGGTTGATTTTTTTTTTTTTTACCGTTTTTCAACTGATGCTGTATAGCTTGCCTGCTGTTATCTGTGAGCTAATGAAAGGTATTTTTCTCACATGTGAGCACAGGTAATGTGGTTTAGGATCTCGTGAAGGACAGTCCTTGTTTTTCAAGCCATGGGTGTTTGTATGTGCGTCTTCTGTGCCCTTCAAGACGACGAGCATAACGCAATTAGTCATCGATCTCTTGTTGACCTCCTATGGAGTCCTTATCAATTTGTAATAACTTCCATGTGCACTTCTAATGTAATCAAGAGGCTGACTGTGAAAAGCACAGCACAGGAACGTCCATCTGAGTTCCCACAGAAACTAATCAGTAAGAAAAACAATGCTGATGACAATTCAGACACAAAAAGCTTGGTTTTCACTCCAGCTGACTCATCCGTTGGAGGGGCGAGAGAACACCACAGAGCTGGATGTGAAAATCGAGGATGCGTGTTTAGAAAACACCCTATAACGGCAAAGCCAACTGTTGGTTTTTAATGACCAGTGAAAGTCATTTTGAATTTGTTAGTAGAAAGTATAAGGCCTTGATGGTATAAGGTATTATTATTTAAAATATTTTTTTTAATAATTAAAAAGCAAAAAAATGACATTTAAGTATATTTTAGTTTACCGTAAATGCTTCTCAGTACATTCATCAGTAACCATATTTCAAAAGCTATAGTAGTACTTTTAAAATTACTTGTAAAGATGTACTTAAGCCCTGCTTAAGTGGCTCAAGTTCACTAATTGCATTCAACATAAATTTATACTGTAATACATTTTCATTTAATAGCAAATAACATCAAATTAAGGATATATGTTATTTATTTAAATATTTACATAATTTATAAAGCCGAGTGCATTTGTCAAACCGTTCAAGCCTGTTACCTAACATATTGAAAGAAAAAAATTAACTTAAAACAACTTAAATTAAAACAATTTTTTCTTCAGTTTATGGGAAATATAAGTTATATAAAGCTAAAAACCAATATATGTCCCAAACTAGCTAGTCCTTCCCAAGGGACATGTTAATTTATAGTAAATGTGCAAACCTGATACCAGTTCTTGTATGTTTATTCAAAATCGATTGGAAAAATATAACAAAATCACACAAGTTAGGCTTTTAAGCTCCAACCTCATCTCATGAAAGTGCGTATAAATAAAATTGAAAACTCGCCCCAGCAGGCACCGGACGTCTATATAACGTTGACGTTGGACATGGCGTCGGACAGACGTTGCATTCTGGTTGAAAATGAAAATCGAGTTGATGTCAGTATTTGACGTCAATCTGACATCGACTTAACGTTGGATTTTGGTTACACAACCTAAAAACAACAAAATATCAACGTCAGCTGACGTCGGTATAGGACATCAATTTAACATTGACATTAGACGTTGAATTTACATAGAATTTTGGTCGCCCAACGTCGCAACCGAAATTTAACCAAATATCAACGTCTTATGACATTGTGCGCCTGCTGGGTCTGGAACTGATACGCAAAACTGGACTAGGCATGGATACACTGATCTTCAACAATAATACGCTGCCTAAAAGCAGTTATGACTGTATTATAAACCAAACTAAGCTAAAACTAATACAGCACAGGAATCTTTTCACATTTTATCATCGCTTCCTCATTTTGTTCATTAGAAAACATCTCAGTTTTATAGGTTTAGCAGCTGATCAATTTCTACTTTTTCATGCCAGCATCTTTTTGTGCTTTTGGGATGCAGAATGAAGGCTGCATCTCATAGTGTCAGAGTAAACAATTCATTTTTGTTGTTTTGAGATGAGGATAGTCTTGGTTTGAAGGGGGTTATGAATATTTGCCATTACATTCGTGTCCCGTACACAGAGCAGAGCTAATTGCTCCACCACCCGCTGCATAAATGTGATTTCATTTCTGATAATTGCTCCAAATGTGGTTCATAAACCAATTACTTACCATAATTTACCTTAAACCTGATTTGCCTCCTCCACAAATACTACTCCTCACTCAATACTACGAACATGCGCAATATATGCCAAATGCTGCTGCTTCTCTCCTGTCTTTTCACTTTAAGGTTTTGGCAACAAATCCAACTTTTCTCTCCAGGCCCCAATTCTCTCATAGCACTGGCCTGAACTCTTTCGGGTTACCCTCGGCGTTACACTAAACGCGTTTGGCCAAAATGTTTAATCCTGAGCCGCTTATGACGTCTGACACATATTTGATCAAATAGGATTTGAGAAATGTTATTCTGTGATGTTGCCGTGGCCACAACCTGCTGCTTCCAAATGACATTTTCAAATGAAGAGAGAGGAGCTGTGCAGAGATGGCATGTAAGCCTCTTGAACGCAAATGCCAACCCACTGGCAACCCATTATTCTGATTCCGAACATCCCGCAGGATAAAAAGCTGGCATTAATTTGCTAAAAAAGCTTGTTTTTTTCCCCCACTCCATCATTTATGTCATTATACTCTGATGTCCGAGGAATGCTTCTCATTAACATAAATACGTGATGTTTTCTAGATGCTGTGACCGGTATTGTGAAGGAAAGACACTCATAAACAATTTATAAACAGTAAAGCTATCAGGAAATACATTTTCTTTTTAATATCACCGACAGAGCTGAGCGGCTATCAGAGGACATCACTCAGAACCAGACGGACGTCTGATGTCTGACAGATTTATGACAGTGTCATGATTATAACTGTCACAGTTGCTCTCAATTACAGAGATTACTGTGCCGCCTTCTCACGGCACGTTCACGCTCATCCTGCCCATCACTGCTACAGATGTGAACACGTATGTGGGATTGGGATTATAATCTTCTTTCACACAGAGCTGTTGCAGGGTTATGAGATCATGTGGATTGAGGGGTGAACGGTTAAATGCTAATTCTCTGATGCTCTGCAGTACATTGAGTGGAGTGAACTATTTTCCCATCTTGCTGGGTTTGGTAAAATGGGAGACCATGGCACATGTTATTGCAGCATTTCCTTCAACAGCAAAATGAAAAATTAAAGAGATAGTTCACTCAAAAATGAAAATTAGTATTTACTAACCCTCATGCTGTTTCAAACCTGTATGACCTTTTTTTTCTATGGAACATGAAAGATTACATTTTGAAGGATGTTGGTAACCAAACAGTGTTGGCTCCCATTTACTTCTATTATATGAACACAATGGAAGTCAGCATTTTTCAAAATATCTTATGTTCTGCAAAAGACAGAAATGCATACAGGTTTGGAACAACATGAGGGTGAATGAATTATGACATAATTTTCATTTTTGGATGCATTTTTGGATCATTTTAACTTTTGGTTAACTTGTTTACTAGATTAATTCCAGTGTAATATGACACAAAGTAGTGATAGCTATACATTAAATAATGCCCATTAAGCAAGAAAAAGATTGCTAGATTTACCCTGTTAAATTAAAAATGAACTATAGGCTATACTGAACTCTCTGAAAATGCCCACAATCCAAAATGGTAGTTAAATATGTACAACACATGAATAAAATATCAGTGATAATGTATATTTATATCATTTACATATAGCTATAAGGGCACCTCAGCAAAAGGAGGACTAGTGAATGACAGACAATGAGATAATAATGTTGGTGTTGATTAATTCGTTTAAAGCTTCTGTACTTGGTGGACACAGACTTTAATGATATTTACAGTAATAATATTTCAAAACAATCTACAAAAGGCAGATCATACGCTCCAGAGGACACATAAATATTCAATTTCCTTCTTAAGTTGAGTAAATATCCAAGAAAATGGGCGATGATCTGTGCAGGATAATTGCATGAATCATTTGTTTTTGAGAAACTCAGTTTCTTTCCCTTTGTCATTCCTCTCACACACACACACACACACACACACACTCATGCATAGAGTCCTGCAGTTCTGTTCAATTATCAATCTCTTTAAGGGACAATAGCGCCATCATGTGTTCAATCAATACAAATATCCACACTCCATATCAGAGGATCCTCAAACCATACAAGACATTTACATTAAAAGAGTCACTCAGTAAATACACTATGCAAAATGAAATCAGAAATGATAAGGAGTAGGCTAAATTATAAATCATAAAAATACAGAATATAAAAACTGCAGCATTAAACTAAAATATGTTAGAATTAGGATATGTTATACCAAATGTAATATTTGTGTGTGTGTGTGTGTGTGTGTGTGTGCCCTTCTCGCTGTTCGCGGTCTGCTAGCCCTGGCAGGGCCTCTTATCTCCCACTGTTTCAGCATCTGCTCTGTACAGCCCCACACGAGCGCTAAACTTTGGCAGATAGACCACAGAGAGAGGGGCTCTTGCTCTGTGCTGAAATATGAAAATCACACAGATAGATTCATTTACCAATGACAGCTTTTGTCATACTGCAGAGAGTGTAATTTTGTGTTATAATGTTGACTGTCGCTATTTGTTATTCAATGGCCCACTTCTTTGCTTTTAGCACCATATTTTGTCCTGTTTTCCATTCTGAGCTGTTTCTGTATTGTGGTTTAAAGCTGCAAGGCTGGAGTCTGTGTCAGTTTAACTCAGTTAGTGCAGACAAAATAAAAGTTATGAGTGGAATTTCCATCTGTGTTCAAACGGCAATATGTCACAATAATACACAGTATATATAGATAGTACACAGTGAAACGTACTCGGTTACTATCGTAACCTCGGTTCCCTGAGATACGGAACGAGTACTGCGTCTTGCTAAAGACGCTATGGGAAAAAGCCTTTTTTCTCCTTTACTGAAGCCTTATTCAATCACGCAGTGAAACTGCACGATCATTGGTTTGTGCAGTGTGATAAAACGAACCAATGTGTCGGCAGCGGAGCTGCACGAGCCTATGGCGACGGAGCCCGCCAGATCCCGCCAGAATGGGCGGGGTTATCTGGCTATATAATCAGCCGTCTCGCCATAGGATCCTCAGGTTTACTTCGACTGAAGCGACGACTGAGTCGTGCAGCTACCTGGCACGGCAAAGTACGCAGTACTCGTTCCGTATCTCAGGGAACCGAGGTTACGATAGTAACCGAGTACGTTCCCTATCGATACTCCACTCGTACTGCGTCTTGCTAAAGACGCTATGGGAACACAATTCAATCACGCCGTGCTATGGTAGAGGAACGACTGTGTAAAATATCTCCATAAGCATTACATGCTCAGAGGGAAGTATAATAGTATACTCGGGCTAAAGCGAGCTGAGCTCATAGAGGTCACGCTCGGCCCGGGTCATTCCATGTATTCCTCGCATACTCAGCACTTTCAGGGCTGAGATATGTAAGGAACCCATCAGAGAGCTTGAGTGCCCATGCAGTCAAGAGATCTCCGTTAGGGATGTTCCCACAACATAAGTCATACTCATCTAAGCAGATAGGACCTTGGCCTGTAAGGTCGGTACATCCAACTTATAAAACTTTGCAAATGTGGACGGCGAGGCCCAGCCGGCCGCCACACAAATGTCTGTAATGGACACACCGCTAGACCAGGCCCACGACGAGGCAATGCCTCTAGTCGAATGGGCTCGTACTCCAATGGGGCATTGAAGGCCCAAGGAAGAGTAAGCCAGCGTAACGGCATCCACTATCCACTTAGAGAGTCTCTGCTTCGTGACCGGAAGCCCCTTGGCGCGGTTACCGAAGCTAACAAAGAGCTGTTCCGTGCGCCTGAAGGAGGCGGAACGCTCAAAGTAGATCCGTAGGGCTCTAACAGGGCATAACAGAATGAACTCCCGGTCCTCCTCAGAGGGAGGAAGCGCGGAGAGTGTGATGACCTGAGCTCTGAACGGAGTGGAAAGTACCTTAGGTACGTATCCATGCCTTGGTTTTAGGACGACCTTGGAGTCGTTTGGCCCAAATTCCAGGCAGGCAGGGCTCACAGAGAGCGCCTGCAGGTCTCCTACTCGCTTGACTGACGCTAGTGCTAGTAGCAAAGCAGTCTTCAGCGACAGCGACCGAAGGTTCGTAGACTGGAGCGGCTCAAAAGGAGGGCCCCTCAGGGCCCTCAGCACAGTGGGTAAGTCCCACGTAGGGACAGTAAGGGGCCGAGGCGGATTCAGCCTCTTGGCACCCCTTAGAAAGCGGACGATAACATTGTCCCTGCCCACTGATTGGCCCGCGATAGGGGCGTGGAAGGCCGCTATAGCCGATACGAACACCCTGAGTGTGGAGGGAGAGCGTCCTTTATCCAGCAGTTCCTGCAGGAAGGACAGAATCACCGCCAACTCAGATGTAGGGGGGTCCTCACCGCGGTTTAGACACCATTCGGAGAAAACCGCCCATTTAAGGGCATAGAGGCGTCTCGTAGACGGGGCTCTAGCCTCAGAAATGGTATTTAGCACTCGCTCTGGGAGGCTGGTAGGCTCCCGTTGAGCGGCCAGAGGTGAAGCGCCCACAGTTCGGGACGAGGGTGCCACAATAAACCGTTCGCCTGAGAGAGGAGGTCTCGTCTCAGGGGCACGGGCCAGGGGGCTGCGGTTAGCAGCTGGGTCAGCTCTGACATCCAAGGCTGGTTCTCCCACAGGGGGGCCACCAACAAGACCTTGTGTCGTTGTTCCCTGATTCGCCTGATGACCTGAGGAATCAGAGCGATCGGAGGGAATGCATAGAGGAGGAGGTTGGGCCAGTCGTGGGCCAACGCGTCCTTGACCTTCGAATAATAGGCTGGGCAGTGAGAGTTGTCTTTGGAGGCGAAAAGGTCTACCTCGGCCTTGCCAAAGATTCTCCAGATCATTCGAACCGTCTGCGGGTGGAGCATCCACTCTTCTGAGGGGACGTTGCTCCGTGATAACATATCCGCTCCTTGGTTCAATCTGCCCGGCAAATGTGCTGCTCTCAGCGAGCGCAAGTTGAGCTGAGCCCACTCCAGAAGTCGCTCTACCATAAGGAAGAGGCGCTTCGAGGAGAGACCTCCCTGGTGATTTACGTAGGACACCACTGACATGTTGTCTGAGCGGATCAGCACATGTCGTCCCCTTAGCTCTGGCAGGAAAAACTGGCAGGCTCGACACACTGCTAGCATTTCTAAGCAGTTGATGTGGAGGTTCTGCTCCGCCTTCGACCAAAGGTCGGTTTGCCTTCGCACAGCGCCCCCAACCCATGTTGGAGGCGTCTGTTGTGACAACTTTCCTGCTGCAGACCATCCCTATGGCCACACCCTTTCTGAACCATCGTGGGTTCTTCCAGGGGACCAGGGCTGTTACACAGGCCTGGCTCACCCTGATATGTAGGCGATCATGTCGCCATGCGTGGGGTGGAACCCGTGGTTTCAACCAGCGCTGAAGGGGCCGCATGCGAAGCAGGCCCAACTGTAGCACCGGCGATGCTGTGGCCATGAGGCCCAGCATCCTCTGAAACGCTTTGACGGGGCGAGCGGTGCCGCTCTGGAAGGAGGCTGCGAGCTTTTAAATGGCCAGAGCGCGTTCCGGCGCTAGCACAGCTCTCATCTGAGCTGAGTCCAAAACTGTTCCCAGAAACGACACCCGTCGGCTGGGAAACAGCGCGCTCTTGGCAAAATTGACCCTGAGCCCCAGGCATTCTAGGTGGCTGAGGAGGAGGGCTCTGTGTGAGAGTAGTTGTACCTCTGACTGGGCCAGAATGAGCCAGTCGTCGAGGTAATTGAGAATGCGGATTCCCATCTGCCTGAGAGGGGAAAGAGCCGCGTCCATGCACTTCGTAAAAGTGCGTGGGGCCAGGGACAGTCCAAAGGAAAGGACCGTGTACTGATAAGCCACTCCCTCAAAGGCGAATCTCAAGAATCGTCTGTGATGGGGGGGCTATCTGGACGTGAAAGTATGCGTCTTTCAGGTCCAGGGAACAGAACCAGTCCTCTGAGCGAATTTGCGAGAGGATCTGCTTCAGTGTGATCATCCTGAACGACCTCCTCACGAGGGCGCGATTCAGGCGTCTGAGATCGAGGATGGGCCGGAGGCCGCCATCCTTCTTGGGAACGAGGAAGTAATGGCTGTAAAAGCCTGATTCGCTCTGAGCTGGAGGAACCATTTCTATGGCTCCTTTTTTCAACAGCATCATCATTTCTGAACGTAGAACGTGAGCGTTCTAGCCGTCTACAGAAGAGGAGACCACGCCGCTGAAGCGCGGGGGTCTGCGAGCGAATTGGAGTGAGTAACCTCGTTCTATTATCCGTATAACCCATTCTGACACTCCGGGGATGGCCCTCCAGGCCTTGGCCCGCGTGGCAAGGGGCTGGATAAACTCGAGTGGCAGGCCGCCAAGCGGGGACCTGAAGCTCGTGATAAGAGGGAGAGGAATGTGCTCCCTTTTGAAAATGTTTGTGTCTTATTTCCTTGCTATAACAGCGATCAGTTGTGTGGGCGCTTTTTGAAAGGGCCCAGTGTTCACAACAGTATTTACCACAAACTCATTGCCATCGGCACCCGGAGCTAAACGGGGTGTTTGGAGGCATGACAGAGGCCATTTGGGCCGTGGGCACAGCCCAGAAGCGTCAGGAGTCTGAAGCTGTCAGTTATAATCATAGTGACAACTTGCTTTCGATCTGCCTAAAAGGATCAACCACTCTTAGAAGAGGGGTATTAATTACCATTGTGTAAACACACCAGCAGATCAAAAGTGCCGCGCGCATCCTCTCAGATCCGCTCATAGCGGACGAGGGGAGGGGCCATCTTCACTGAAGAAGGCGAGCCGAGATCAAAGAGTGAAACGCGGGGCTGCCCTGGCGTAAATTCACTCAAGCTTGATCGCGCGAACCCTGGAGCTTGCAGTTTCTTCCCCGAGATAACTGGGAGAGTAGAAACACTAGAGCAGGGGAGGCGTGGCCACCTTCATTGAAGAAAGGGACCGTGAGCGCGGCAGGGACAGACTGAAGCTTTCATAATGAAAGTAGCGCTGGCAGATCAAAGAGCTGCAAGAGGCGCTAATACTTAGTGTAAACACACTGGCAGATCAAAGACTGTATGCAGAGTGAAAAACGCGGGGCTATGCCGGCGCGAAAAATCACTCAAGCCTTTTTTTTTTTTTTTTTTATCCGTCTCCTTCTCCGAGGTGACTGGGAGAAGAGAAACGCGAGAGTCGGGGCCGCCCAGTGCAGCATGTTACAATGTGCACAGAAGGATTGAGCCACTCAATGTAATGAGGCGCGCTAATCCACACGCGCTGGCAGATCAAAGCGCTGTATGCAGAGTGAAACACACGGGGCTATGCCGGCGCGAAAAATCACTCAAGCCTGAACGCCCAGCCATGCGATTTTACCGTCTTTTTCTCCGAGGTGACTGGGAGAAAATAAACGTGAGTGGGTGGCCGCCCAGCGCAGCATTTTACAATGCGCGCAGAAGGATTGAGCCACTCAATGTAATGAGGCGCGCTAATCCACACGCGCTGGCAGATCAAAGCGCTGTATGCAGAGTGAAACACACGGGGCTAAGCCGGCGCGAAAAATCACTCAACCTGATTGCTCAGCCTCACTCGCTGTTCCTGTCTCCGAGGTGACTGGGAGAAGAGAAGGGGGGAGGCGGGGCCTGCTACATAGAGGACCGCGAGCAAATCAGAGTAAAGCCCGGCTTTCGGCGAAAGCAGGCTGCCTGTGTGAGCGCAGTCTCAGTGACGCACACACATAACTTTCCACTCCGGTCCGCCAAAGAGAATAGAGCCGCCCAATGAAGGAGGAGCTCTGATTCTCACGTGTGAACACCGGCGGATCCGAGCGCTGCAGGAAGCTCCGTGGCTCTGATGTTTCATTCTCCGAGCTTTGCTGAGAGAGGGGAAACGGGAGAGCGGAGCTGCCTCCACAGAGACGGACAGCGAGCGGGAAGAGCGAGACTCATACTCGAACGAGCTGTCTCAGTAAGCGCGCAGTCAGTGCGTGGGCGAGACCCAGACAGGCGGCACGCGCTCACTGCTCTTTTGCATCGTGCAGGATCCCCTGCACGAGCCACACTCGCTGTTGCGGCATTTGCAACAACGCCGATAAATATGCATTTTTATAGCACTCACCGGATGGCGGCAGCGAACAGACCGGGGCTTCTGCGGGGCTGGAGCGCGGTGAAAGCGGCGTCTCAGCTGGCAGGAGGTCTCTGGCTCAGCTGCGAGGCGTGTCAACGGCGAGGCGGCTTCTTGGGATCAGCGAAGGCGAGATGTCGTCGCTGAAGGAGAAGAAATCTGAGGATCCTATGGCGAGACGGCTGATTATATAGCCAGATAACCCCGCCCATTCTGGCGGGATCTGGCGGGCTCCGTCGCCATAGGCTCGTGCAGCTCCGCTGCCGACACATTGGTTCGTTTTATCACACTGCACAAACCAATGATCGTGCAGTTTCAAGGCTTCAGTAAAGGAGAAAAAAGGCTTTTTCCCATAGCGTCTTTAGCAAGACGCAGTACGAGTGGAGTATCGATAGGGAACTGCTGATTTTTTTCTTTTTTTTTTCTTTAAAGATGAAATGTGTATTGTTGTGAAATGTGAATGCCATTTTTTATCATGTCAAAATAATTTCCCTTAGTGAAAAAGAAGTACACTTATGCTCCAAAAATTGACTTATTATGGAAATAATACTTTAAAAGAATATACATCAGTGTGAACTGAGACTGGAGACTTAATTGCATGTGATTTACAATTAAATTAAAATGTAATACAGTTTAAATTAATAATAAATGCAATATTGATCTTTATATGTAAGTTCATAATTACTTCTATTGTCTTTGAAATTGTTCAAATGTAACCTACTGTCAAATATACTGACAAGCATTTCATGTAATCTCTAGTATGTCATGTATATTTGTAATTACACATTTATTATGAAGTTGCGCTTAAGTACATTAAAAGTACATTTTAATCTAAGTACAGTTTGTAAAATATATATATGCTTGTAAGATCTGAGGTATACTACAAGTGTGCATGCAATACAATTATATGCTCTTCTTTTTCACAAGGGTTCTATTATACGAGCTTATTATACATTGACAACTATAAGTATACGTTGATGGTAAATGCTGTGGCATCAAAACATTCATTGCTCTGAATGTTTGAACACTCTTATTAGCATGCCACAGCAATATTAGCTCAGTCAAGGGCTCTGTGATATCTGAAGAAAGATCTGCTAGCATTACAATACAATCTCATTAGTAGATTGTTAACTTGCACAAGAACTCAGAGAAATGTGCTATTTAAAATCTGCCATCTTATACACTGTGGCGGCCAGTTTTTGTGAGCCAATAATATGAGCCATAAATAACTCGTTAGATGAAGGAAAATGACATCATCATGGTGCTGATTAGCCGATGACATCTCAGACTATCCTAAACTATGATGTAAAAGGCAGGTGAACGTTAAAAAAATATAAATACATTTCATGCTTTAAGAGCCATCCAAAAACACTGAGAACTCTCACCTGTATCCTGTGTAGTGAAGGGTGGTGTCTATCCTCCATTCTCTGAGTCCTGTGCGTGCTCCACCCTGGGCGGCTCCACCAGCTTCTCATAGGACAACACCATCATGATCTGAGCAGGACAGTCATCATTAGTTTCTTTGTTAAAGGGTCCCTTTACAAATGACAGACATTTTTCCCATAATTAAAAATTCTGTCATATTATTTAGTTTTATACTTAATATACAAACTGAGCATATGTGGATGTAAATATTTTCTTTTTTTAGTTAGCATATTATTAAAAGGATTGTTGCAATCATAACAATATTTTATGAATATATCTATATATTAAAATCTACAAATAAACTCTGCTAAGGACGAGTTGAGTTCCTTTTTTTTCTTATTTATTCCCCTAATTTTATATTTACGTTGGTCTGAAAGGGGCAATCTTTGACCCTATTTTTATGATTTTTTTGTACAGTACATTACTAATTCAATATGAACATTCATGGGAATTTCAACATAAATTTTTTATACTAAACTTCTTGAAGTGTCAGGACCTTGGGCACAAGACTAGAAATTACTTCCAGCCTTGATACTGTCAATGCTGCTACTTTTTTACCAACATATGTTATTATTATACTGTAGCTTGAGATAGCACTATACAATTTCTAAACACTTACAAGTATTAACTGTCTGATAAAGTGTTTAAAATCTTAAATTTATACTTATTTCCAAATCACCTTTTTGAAAGAAACAGTCCTCAAATTCTAATGACCATGCAATCTCTTTTAATGGAGATTTTTTTTAAGTTGACTGGATCTATAATATCTGTTTGCACAAAGCAATAAATGTAACTATAATTGAGGTGGTAAATGTGGTTATGATGACATACTAAGGGAAATCTCTGATAATGTTACAGAATCGGTTATAAAGAGTCTGTTCACGCACCAAGATGAGGGTCAGTAGGAGCATCATCATACCCAGCATCACATATAGATTTCCTATTAGACCCCCGGCCCACAGGGGACCGAGAATGGTGGCAAGACCCCCGACTGAACGCCGTACACCCTGACTAAAGCCTGCACACACACACACACACACACACACAACAACACCCAGTCATGAGATTCAGCACGTAGTTTTGAATATTTAATCAGTGACAATATGTGACATCTATACAAACATGAGTGTTACATGTTTTCTCAAGATCTCATCACTCTTTTTCTTCTGTCTCTTTTTGTATTCTCAGGGGACTTCTCTTTGTTTCTCACCTTGTGTTTTCTCAGCTGTAACCTTAGAAAAGAGGGACACCTGAGACACGGCAACGAAAGGAAGTCCCAGTAACTGCAGGAACACTCCGATGATGAACTCAATCAACTCAAATGCAAAACCACCTGATCAAAACACATATCATATCGAGAATGAAAGTGAGAATATCATTCCAAACAGACAGGCATTCTAGCTAGACAGATAGACAGACAGACGGACGGACGGACGGCCGGATGGATGGATGGATAATTATATTGAGGCATGGATAGACATATGAACAGATGGACGGGTATATATGGACTGATGGAGAGATAAATATATAAAGGGATGCATAGATAGGTGGAATGGATGGATGGATGAATGGATGGATAATTATATAGAGGAATGGATAGATGGATAGACAAATGGACACAAATATAAATGGATGGATGAATGGAAAAAATATTGAGGGATGGATGGACAGATGAATGCATATATAGATGGATGGGTGGAGGAAGAGTGAGGAATGCATAGATAGTGGGAGGGATGATGGGTGAATGAATGGATGGATGGAGAAATAAATATATAGAGTGATGGACAGACATATGAACAGATGGACACATTTATAGACGGATGGATGGATGGATGGATGAAAAAAGTATTAAGGGATGGATGGATGGATGATGTACAATTATACAGAGGCTTGGATAGACGGATGGATAGATGGATGTAATTTATAGATGGATGGATGGATGGATGATGGACAATTATTTAGAGGCTTGGATAGACTGATGGACAGATGGTTGCATATATAGATTGATGGATGGATGGATGGATGGATGGAGAAATACATTTATAGAGGGATGAATACACAAATGAATAGATAGATAGATAGATAGATAGATAGATAGATAGATAGATAGATAGATAGATAGATAGATAGATAGATAGATAGATAGATAGATAGATAGATAGATAGATAGATAGATAGATAGATAGATAGATAGAGCAGTTCCAAACTAATAATGCATATCATTGAGTTGGCACCAAACTGAGCAGGCATATTGTGTCTGTCCATGCCCAGGTGTATGCCAGTTTCTCTGGACGTCTGCCACACACACACATACACACACCCTGTGGATTGGCCAGGAAGATGAGGCACCAGACACAGGCCCCGCTGCAGATGAGCAGCCCCACCGCCAGCACCACCCGGTCCTCCAGCACACGGCTCAGCCAGCGCACCAGGAAGAAACCTGCAATTACCTCCACCCCACACAGGCTGTACATCACACTGTTCCCCAGCTCACCGAAGCCAAAGTACTTCTGCGTCAGAGGGGTCACCATGGTCTGGAGACAAGAGAACACAGACATCAACCATTCAGAACACCCTAGCAACCACATAGCAACACAGAACAACTAATAGCAAATCTTGCATGAGTAAGAATCACTCACATTCTTCTGGCAGTGTAAAGTAAATGCAAAATTATAATGTATCTAACGTGATTTTTTCTTATAGAAATTTGATTTAGAGTGAAAGAATAAAAGATAATGAAAAGGAACATAATGAACTCTATAACCAGTTTGTCATGTATCTAGGTCAGGCAACCGGGAAGGTAAATGTGTGTCAGTTTCAAATACCTGATTATATTAAATCAAAGCTTAGATTAGATTACATTAAATAAAATTTATGTTCCTACTACTCTGAGCCTTAATCAATCATAATTGGACAGACACTATTTAGTGGCTCAGATGAATTTAGGACAGTGTGCGGGATCTGGAGACTGGCTTTCAGAAGCATATTGAGCACAATTTGAATGTAACTTCATCATAAAAGTATTATTTTTATTATTAAATACTCCAAATATTGGCCCCACTTACTTCAAAGAGCTTCACTGTAATCCACCTTGATTTATTTATTTATTTGATTTGATTTATTGGTAACACTTTAGAATAGGGAACACTTATTCACTATTAACTACGACTTTCCCCTCAATAAATTCCTCATTTGCTGTTTATTAATAGTTAGTAAGGTAGTTGTTAAGTTTAGGCATAGGATTAGGGATGTAGAATAAGGTTATGTAAAATAAGGCATTAATATCTGCTTAATCACTACTAATAAATGGCTAATATTCTAGTAATATGCATGCTAATAAGCAATAGTTAAGAGACCCTAAAATTGATTTGGTTTTATAAATCAAATGAAATCATAGACATATATACATAGATTCCTCAGTAGTGACTGTTTCTATGGGCTAAGCCATCCAGCATTTTTGGAACGGTCTGCGAACCTTTGAGAGCATTGACTGTCTGCGTCTACAACAGCAAGTTATACGCTTTGAATATTCATTCATTATTATGGCGGATGACGTCCAGTTGACCGTTCAAAAATGGTGGACGCGTCAATATATCTAGAGTGGTCGAATAGGGACTCTATACATATCTATGGTTTTAACACCTTGCAAGCATATTAAGACACTGCAGCATGTTTAAAGATACTGCTAACATTTTAAACATGTTGCTAGCACATTTCTAATATATTTTAGAACACTGCTAGTATGTTTTAAAACATTAATATGATTTAGCATGATTCAGCACATTGCTAGCATAGGTTTTGCTAATGGTTCCATAAGTGGGATCTGTTTTAGCATATTTTAGCATAAATTGCTAATAAGTGTTTATCTGCAATGGTCATCTGACAACAAGTGAACCAGCACTGCCACTGGTGCCACCTTGAAAAAATTAGATGCTGATGAATTTTACCTCAAGTGCTGTCTGATTGAAGAGAGTGATGAACTGAGCGGTGAGGAGAACCACCACCTCCTCTCTCAGAAACTCTACAGAGAGAGAGAGAGAATGTTATAGATCTCAGGCATTTCAAAGCTGCCAAGACAGGATTGAATATAATGGAGATATCTACCATGCACACACACACTGCAATCGTAGAGCAAAGACAGAATGAGCAGATCGATAAAGCTTTTTCAGGCCACTACTCTCTCAGATTAGCACCTCAGATACAACAAAGAAGGAATCAATGCCACACCAACCCAAAATTCTCTGCCAAAAAAAAAAAAACAATACAATAAACACTGGGCTGCACCTTGACTGGCACTGAAGTTTTCAAAGGGGTCAGAGGTGTCTAGAGAGGGGGAATCCGGAGGAGAAGGTGGGAGTTCAGATGAGAACTGGGTCTCAGTTTGTTCTGGATTGACCGAGCCATACGAGTCCTCTACTGCAGCCCTGTTTTCATCTTCCAGATTCATGAGGGGCTCATCTTCTTCACCTCTGAACTCTCTGAGGGGCATGTTCTGCTCAGGGAATGAGTCCAGTGGTGGGATGTCCCAGTACAGGATCATTACTGCAAACTGCATAAGCACCCACATCCCGCACATGAAGAGCTGGGTCAAGAAGAGCACAAGTCCAGCAAGATTTAAATAAACAGGACAATTTACATGAACAGGCTTAAAAATTATGAATAAATAGATTTAAAAAAAAAAGGTTAATCTAAGAACATGTCATGTCATATTTTAGATTTGTAAAATTCTTGTTAGATTCCAGTGTTTTTAATTCATTTAATTTAATTTAATTAAGATTAGTAAAGTCTCATTAGTTAACATTAGTTAATGCATTAACTAATAATAACTGAGTAATATAGTTATTAATCTTTGTTACCATTCTTAGTTAATAAGAATGAAATGCATGAAATGAAAAAAATGATTTTTTTTATAGAAATTCCTTTTTATAGAATTTCCATTTTAAATAGAACATTATAATGTCACCATTTTATTTTATTTCATGTTTTTTATTTTTGCTAAATTTCATTTGTATTGTTATTATTATATTTGTATTATTATACTATTATAATTATATTATATATTTTTATTATATTATTATTATATATTTAGTTTTTGTAATCAGCAAAGTAATCGTCTTAAATTATATCTATGAAATATCAGCTGGAGTGCCGGACATGTCTCTGTTATTTGATATAATAATATTAACTCTACTTATGAGCTGAATCACGTCTGTTACATTTGGAGATATCCAAAATGTGCCGTGTTACCACATATTCACATTTCAAGCTGTGTCAATCATGTGCAACATAATGTGTTTCAGAATTCAAGTAGATTAATAGAAATTAACCAAAACAGACTTACCCCAGGTGAGGTATACTTATTTACTACAAATGGACCGAGTTTGAAATCACACAACCTTAGAAAGATATTGAAAGCAGGACCTGAAAATAAAAATGCACAATGTCTAAATATTAAATGGAAGAAAGTACTTTTGCCACTTATTATGTAGAGCACTAACTCACCGATCAGAAGTCCAGCCTGACGGCATGCCATGACAGCTGCAAAGACTCTTGCTCGCTCTTCAGGGAGAGTAGTGCGTGTGAGGAACCCAAAAATTGAGGACCCAGCTCCTGCTCCAATACCTGATGGAAGAATCAAGTACTATAAATGTGGTGTACTTTGCATTCATAGAAATATAGATAGTTTGACTTTTTAAACTATATAAGATAAAATAGAAATGGTATGTTGCATACAGAAAATGAATACAGTTTTTATTAGGATGTGTAGGAACCTTCCACCTCCCTCAGCTCCACCTGTCTGCTACTGGAATTATGTATAACTATTCATGCAGTATATCTTAAGCACACACATGGACAAAAGTATTGTGACACACCTCTTAATCACTGAATTCAAGTGTTTCAATCTAACCCATTGCCACTGGTATATAAAATCAAGCACCCACCCATGTAGTCTGCTGTGAATTTTAGTGTTGGTACTGTGGAAGGATGCCATCTTTGCAATAAGTCAGTTCATGAAACTTCTCCCTGCTACAATTTCTTCTCTATAGATTTTGTTAGAGCTCTTTTGACTTGCCCTATGTGCTACTCAACGTCAGTATAGGCTACATTTATGTATGTGCAACCACTCAAGCTAATTCAGTTTTGTTTTAGAGTTTCCAAAGTCTTCATTGTGTTTTAACACAATTTTGTTCCCTACCATACAAATAAGTGACTTTAAACACTGATGTTCAATAGGTGTTGAATTATATATATATATTAAAAAAAAAATCTTAGAACTCAAAAATATGACATTATATATTGACATTACCACTTTTAATAAGATAGTAAACAATTTTTGAAAAACTCTTACATTTGTAAGTAATTACAGTCTCTTGGGGGTTGAATACTTTTGATGGCAATTGTGTGTGTATATATATTTTATAGTTTTATATATTTTATATACTTTATTATACATAATAGATTCATACATCTAAACAAGTTCTTGTGTCTGGTCAGGATGATTCAACACTGCAGTAATTACAATCTAATGAGAATCATCAATCAAACAACAGATCTCTCTGTTAGTATCTGTTTGATGTCTCAAATTACATTAATGATGATGGTTTGCACCACAGGAGCAGAGAAGTTCACAAACAAACAAAACTCGTTGAGACTAATGGAACAGTGCAACTTCAAAATATCCTCACCTGCAACAAGACGGCTGGACAGAAGAAGCCATTTTGAATATCCCATGAAATACATGAAGTTTCCTATAAGACAAGTTTGTTGCAATGAACAAACAGCATCACAAGAACAAGGGATATCTGATCTATTTCAAAACCCACATCACATTATACATCTCCGTTCTACAGTACTGACCCACAATTTCAAACACATTGGAGAAGATGATGATGTTCTTTGTAGTTCTGGTCTTGTCTGACCAGTGACCAAACATTGGACCAGACAGCAGCCCACTGAAGCTGAACGCAGATAGACCCAAGCCAAGAAAATAAGGTGGTGCCTCTAATAACTGCAGATATCTCCATATAGTGGGCAGAATGACAGCTGGGAGAGAGAGAAGACCATTTAAACAGTAGATGTGCAAAATACAATCAATACATTCACCATTTACACTTTAATACAGTTTTCTTGAGGATTTTAAGCACTATCGATTCAAACAAGCAATCTTGCTGCATTTGTATTAGGAAGAAAAGAAAAGAAAAGAAAACTCGTCAAATATACTTACCATATTCCACGCCACTCAAAAGAAACATCAATCCAATTGTCAGAAAAGACAGTTTTCGTCTTTGCCTGTAATCCATCGTAGTGTTTCTGTAGGTTATTTTCTCAGCACTTGATCATTCCTCTTCTTCATGGTCCAATTATTGTAATGAGAGGGATGATGTTCTCCATTACTGGCTCTGGTATGTAACCTCGTCTCACTGCCATAGCTCTTTTTTGTTGGTCAAGGCAAATTCATTTTATTCAGAAAAAGAAAAACTATAAGCCGTGTGGTGCCGGCGAGTTTAGGATAGACTGGGGGAAATTTGGTTTTGATGATTTTACACAAACACGCGGTTGTTGTTTCAGTGAATCCCTTTTCCTTGAATATGATCATTCAGGTTTCCCTCATGAGTCGAAGATAAATGCTGTATAATGTACTCCTCATTGATGCAGCATTGAAGATAAACAGAAACACTTCTAGGAGTGTCTGTACAGAGAACACGCACCAGAGATCTAGTATTACCTGTGGGCTTGTATCCATTATTTATCGTGCTCAGGTGAAGTGGACTGTAATTCTACTCCCATAAAGCTGTATCTTCACTTCTTTGGATCGTTATTAGAGAAATTCTGCTAATTATACTGACAATTTATGCAAATGTCGGGTGACACTTCATGATAACTTCATTAAATAGTCATTAACAAACATGACTGCTTTTTATTATAATACCAATAAAAAACACACTATGGTATTACAGTGAATTTTTGACACGTGCATTGGGGTCTTGTGTAATTATCCATATTATATGGTAATCATTCAGTGGCATGATATATCAAAGTACCATGGTTTTATAGCATCGGTGTACCATGTTACCTCCTGTACACCTTTGTAGGGGACATTAGAAATGTAATAATAGTTTGATTAATATATTTAATGCATATATTTGTATTTGAAAGGAGTGTGCTAACTTGTATTAAATGTGAACTTATAATGTACTTCAATTCTTACAAGTTTATTTTTCTTTTTAATATACTTACAGATAATGTAATATTCATTAAATAAAAAAAGTTACTTAAAGAGACCATGCTTTCATGGCTATTTTATTATTATTATTATTATTTAGAGAAGTATGTGTTGTATGAATGTGTTGACTAATATATTAAAGCATATTATTACATGTATTTGCTCATTTATTTATTTAAATGTACTAAATGTATCTTTCTAAAATGTTTAACTGTAAATATATTGAAATGACATTGTCAGTGAGTCCTAGTCAGCGCAGTCATCAGCCACCACTTACCCACGATCACAATCACCCGCGTTCTGATCACCCAATCAAGCCACCCATAAAGCCACGCTCCACTTACTGACTGATCGTCCGGTCTACCGTTCACTACAGGAACAAAGCCAGACCTGCTATACTTACCTGTGTGACTCTGTTTCCTCCGATATCCCGAAGATTCTCCACCGCTCCCTGGATTCCTCTTGTGCTCACCATTCCTTCCCTGGCACCGGCTAGCCTGCTTACCTGCACTCAGTTCCACGGATCAGCCTTCACCTAACTCCATCTGACACTCAATAAAGTTCCCTGTTTGATTCACCTCTGTGTCTCCTAGTGTGTGTCCTGATAGACATACTGTACAAGATTCAATAGAAATTAAAGCATATTTTAATTTGCCATAAATTCTTGTCAGTACATTTGTCAATACACTGTAATTAGGAAATTAAGTAATTCTGAAATGACATATACTTAAGTACATTGAAAAAGCACTATAAATTTCAGATAATTGCATTTAATACATGCTATAAAACATTTAATAATACATTTTAATTAAGTTGCAAATTAGCATTAAGTGTTCACAACCCTTACATTCAGTTTGCACTCAAGTATATTCTTTTAAAGTATACTATTAAAATGTAAATTTTATTTTCATAATATGCTAAAAGTGTCTGCTAAGAATTATGCGATATTTGATAAAGACTTCTTAGAACATTTATTATAAAATGTTATCCTTCCATGTTTTGTATTTAAAATTCAATACAATATTTAAACCAATATCACTTTTTTTTTTTGTTCTTGTGGCCCATGTTTGTCTCTCATAGAGTTAACAGCATTTGCTTAGCATCCTAATCACATATAATGTATACTGTATCAGATATGGTTTTACTGTATATGGACACCATGTTCTGTTTCACAAAGGCCCCTGAAAGTACTTTCATATATACCAGCCAGAGGAGTTCTATAACCAACGACCAGCCAACTAATACCCTACACTGTAAAAAATTACCGGGATTTTAACAGTAAAAAACTGCGAAAATGCTACAGTAAAAACCCGTTAAATGGTTAACGGTAAGTTCCTGTACAGGCAATTTACAGGGAAAACCCGTAAACTGACATTCCCAGAATTCCCTGCGTTGCATTTCAAATTTTGTTTGAATTTGATGTTTTTTCTTTGAAATAACTGTTTCTTCTTAGATTTTTCTTATCAGTTATGTTTATTAGGGTTGTATGTTACATCTAGGCCTGGTTGCACAGACAGGGCTTAGACTAACCCAGGATTAGGCCATAGTTCAATAAGGACATTTAAGTAGTTTTTATAAACGTGCCTTAGACAAAAACATTACTGGTGTCCATCTTGAGACAAAACAAAGGTATTGATATATTTTAAGATCAATCAGTGCAAGTTTCTTTCAGTTGAAACAGCTCAGACTTACATTTTAGTCTGGGACTAGGTTTAAGCCTTGTCTGTGAAACCAGGGGCTAATGTTGTTAAATTGTTTATTGCATATTTCAGTTTAATGAGTCTCACGAGTCTAATGTTTTTTAGTGCTTGTGTGAATGACACTGTGCACCTTCTATATACAGTATGTTATTATTTAAAAGCTGCTTGTGATGGGCTTTGGTTCATCATGTGACTTTCTCATCACCACCTGCATTTGGTGGTTATCAGTGTAAAGGTACAAAACAGATTTCAGTACTTCAATAGATTGGTATATTAACATTATATTAGTTAATGAAATTTCGGTATTTAACTGTAACTTTAAGTTAAAACCGTAAAACCTAAAATGTTGTTACTGTATTTTTTACGGTAGAATTCCAGCAACCACAGCTGACGTTTTTTTTACTGCCTAACAAATAATGCCAGAACAGCTTATACTTAATATGTTTTCATTTGACAAGTCTAAATGTAGGTCAATAATATAACATTTTGACATTTTACAACTTAATTTCACTATAAACTAAAGCTTAACTTAGCAAAAGGTAGAATTTTCACTTGGAATAAAACTAATAACATTTTGTTAGTCAGTGTTAAATTTAGTTTACTTACTATACATAAAGACAGCTCTGAAAAACCTTAATGTTTATTGTGGTGTTTTAATTAGACATCATAAAACGGTATGTGTTCCTCACGTCAACACTCTGCTGCCCAGCAAAGATAGGCTACTGTTTAAACAAATATTATTTTTTTTTTTTTTCTATGGTGCTATTTACTTTTGGACAAACTGAACAAAATGGTTCAGAAACCATGATATTTTATTAGACCAATATAAAAATGAACTTTAAGCAAATAACAGTAATTTCACTTTTTTCAGGAAGACCAATCAGAACAACTAAATCAAACACGTACTAGCACCCTGGCAGCCACCTAAATTACTCTTTGATGCTAAAAAAAAGCTTCTCAGGTTATTTTATTCAAGCTGCAATGCTTACAGCCTCAGCAGTTGCTGATCAGGTGATCCAACAAATTGTTTACTTTTTCATATACAGTAAATCGTTCATTAATAATTAACATTATTTTGGATAAAAACTCATTCATTATTGATACACTGTTGTGCTCATAAAGTCCTCAGTTTTGTCATTCAGTGTAGTGAATCTATCATGCACAGAAGAACGCATGTTTTGAGGTAAGATTTGGAACTTACATCATTTTATAATCTGTGTTACAGGAAAGTAAAGACAATTCCATGGGTTTCTGCAGATGGGGTTGGGATTTGGACACTTTTACATAATATATATAAATATATATATGCATTTGGGGGGGGGGGGGGGGTGTTCATTTGCTTCATTGTTTCGTAGTTTACTTGTGAAAATACAAAAACAAAACCTGTCAGGACTGCTTAGAGTCCCATAGGACATAATTATGGTCTGGCTGCAGGGGTTCCTATAGAAACCCTCTGTGGCATCCCTGTTCAGGCAAAGGAAAGATATTCCACTGATCTCATCTGGATGAGAAGAAAACAATCCCTTAAGTGCACTCTGTTGTGCACTACAAGGTCTGACGGCTATGCAGCACGCTGCTTCTGTGTCTGGATGTATAGTACATTGACCTTGTCAAAGTGGGGTCAGTGTTGTGTTAATTTAGTGCTGTAACCCAGTTAAGGGTTACATAGTAAGATAGAAATGCTGCGGAATCAGTCCCCGCGGGGGTCTTTCAGTGTTCCTGTTAACATCACCCTGCACGGCGCGCGGCGACGACACACACGGTATGTATGGAGATCGTATCCACTGCCTCAGTCTTCTCTTTTACTAAAGCTACTTGTCCAGTTCTGAAACTGAGATACCAATGAATTAAGCATTGAGTTATTCCAAATATAACAATAGCAACTATTTGTTGTCCACTACTTTTTTATATTTAACCTTATATTAACTTAAGTAGAGACTAAAATCATGACGGGATAGTTCACCCAAAAATAAAATTGTCATAATTTACTCTCTCATGTTGTTCCAACCTGTGAAAAAGAAGTGTTTAACTGTACTAAATGTGCACTTGTGTACTTCAAACCTTAAAAGTGTATTTAAAAGGTCCTTACACTGGCTTCCAGTTACATTTAGGATTGATTTTAAAGTACTTTTACTTGTTTATAAGTCACTCAATGGCCCAGGACCTAAATATATTGCTGATATGCTCACTGAATATAAACCTAACAGACCACTCAGATCATTAGGATCTAACACCAAGGGTTCACACAAAACAAGGGGAGTCTGCTTTTAGCTATTATGCGGCCCGCAGTTGGAACCAGCTTCCAGAAGAGATCAGATGTGCTAAAACATTAGCCACAATTAAATCAAGACTCAAAACTCATCTGTTTAACTGTGCTATATGTCCGAACTCACTGCAATGAATTTTAGGTATAATAATTTTCTTTAAATTTATTTTAAATCAATTTCTATATCATTTTAAAAATCCTTGTTTTTATTATTTTTATTTCCATGTTTTTATTGATTTTTAATGTCTATTTCACTTTCTTTTATGTAAAGCACTTTGAATTACCGCTGTGTATGAAATGTGCTATATAAATAAACTTGCCTTGCCTTGCCTTACCTTGCCTAAAAAAACTGTACTTACAGATAATATTAATTAAATAAAAAGGCAATGTACTTTCTTAGCATGTTAAAAACAATTGAACTTTGTTATAATGTCAGATCATTTTAAATCATTATTTTTAAATAATTTGTTGGCATGCTTGAAAGAAGTACACTTATTTTAATATGTTAAAGCCTATGTAAAGTACTGTACTTGATTATAATTTTAACTGTGTTATTTGATGTTACATTAAAAGTTGATATATTTTAAATGTAATTTATATATTTAAATACATGACACAAGTTTCAATTGAAATGACATTAAAGTCAGCATGTCAGTACATTATATTATACATTTAAATTTATATTAAATGTAATTTAATTGTAAATAGCATGCAAGTAACTGTCCAAAAACTTTACATTCAGTTTGCACTTAATTCTATTCTTTCCATAATAAGTATCCTTTAAGTAACCCCCTACCCCCCACTTCAAGTCATAAGTCATACATAGTCAATATATATAATATATACAATATAAATAACTATATCCAAAATGTATAGTTGCTTTTGAAAGTGTGAACTGCTTTTATGGTTTTATTGGTTTTAGGATTATGTTTTTTTGGGGGGGGATTTTTGTGGTTTTTTTAGCTTTAGGTTGCCATGAATTTCTGATCGTTTTTCTGAATTTCTCTTTTTGTATTTCATGGAAAAATAACAGCATATAGATAAAGTTAAGTAATGTAAAGTTGTGTTTGTTTGATTTTAGGGATGCCTTCTACCAGCAAGCCCAAATGCAGGAAAATGGCAAGTGGAGGAAAGCGAGGGAGATGAAGTGCAATGAGAAAGCCAGAGCACAAATCCCAGAGTCCAGCGTAGGAGAAGACAGAGCCGTTCTCTTGGGCTTCAGCATGATGACCTTCTCCATCCTCATGTACTTTCTGGTGGGAATCGTGATGGTGAAACCAAGTCTCTACAGGTTAGTTTCAGGTCTTCAGGTAAACTATATGCCTTTAAAGAATAGTATCCTTTCATGTTGTCATTTTCTTATTGCTGATCTTGCAATTAAAACATCAGTTGCTATCAACACAATGAAATATGATAACCATAAATAAATATGAAATAAATTGTGTGCCAAAAATTAAGTGCTAAAGAGTTTTTTTTTTAAATAATGAACATTCACCACAGTTATTTTTATTATTATTATTATTATTTCCTCCATATCTCAAACTATGCAATGTGTTTTATAGCGTTCTGTGACAGAAAATCAATTTTAAATATTTTGGAATAAAATAATATTTACCTTGATTGTTCTTTGTTTTCTGCTAAAAATGTCTTGTATTTAAAATGAAAAATGCTATACAGCATAGCCATACATTATTACATTTTTACATTGTAAACCTTCACATCATTTATTTAATGTTTGTGTTTGTAACAGTGACTGGAAACCTAATAACTGCACGCTGGTGCATATAGATTTGGTGGATGAAGTGATGGATTGCCGTGGCATTGATAGCTTTAAATGCCTGCGTGTTTTGGTGAGCAGTACCCCTGAAAAAACACTTCGACTTTACTACGATGAAGACACTGTCAAAAACAAGCCAAAGGTACTGTCGTCAGTGTGATTCAACTTTGACAATTTAAGCACCCTGTCATTCCAAATCCTAGGATTTTTTCGTTCTTCTGGTTTTCTGGAATATGATTGTAGTGTCAAGCTCCAAAAAAAAAAAAAAGCACCATAAAGATACACAGAGACTAAATTTGAAATCTTTGTAGATCTCATTTACAATCTCATTTATAAGTCTGCCGACCAATTAAAATTTAGTATCCTCATATATTTGCATAAATGCAACTTCAAATTAGATTTGACATTTGTGCTTTTATTTATTAATAAACTCATGTATTAGTTTTATTTCAGTCTGCTCCTTACACAAATATAAACAGACAAAATAAAAATTGTGAAATAATTATTTAGCATAATTCTACAAGTTCCACTTGCATCTTAAAATTCAAACAATCCTACTATTTATTTTATATTTATCTATTTATCTCTTCTTTATCTATGTATTTCAACAACTTATTTTATGCAGGGTCACACTAAATAATTATGATGATGGTGATGATGATGATAATGATGATTAATTACCATTTAATTAACTTAAAATTTTGAATTACTGAAATTTTGAACATGATCTAAATTGTAATCACACATGGCAACTATGTATCATAAATGAAAAAGTAGCTCAATATTTCAAATGGCCTTTTAAAAAAGTTCTGAAACATTACTGGAGTATCACAAAAACCCACATCATCTTTAGCATTAGTTTTGTGTTGCATTGACACTACTGACATTATATGTGTGGCAATTTGTAATTTAAATAAAAAAAACAATTATATATAATACTAATTTTGACTTATTTCAGTGAGTCAAAAATACTTCATTTTACGACAAATCGTTTTGCCACTTTTATGTATTTATTTATTGCCTCTTTTATTTATTGTATTTTTTTATTTTCTTCATGACAACAAAATGAGCGGTAATGCTTTAAAAATGAAAAAGACTGTCCATTACTTAAAGATTACATACTGTTCCAAGTTGCAGACTAAAAATGTGTGTGTGAATGTGTGTGTGTATATATATATATTTACACACACACACACACACATATATATAGTTCATTTTTTCAGTCATTGACCATGTAAATGTCAGAAATATCTATTTCAATTTTACATTTCATTAATACTTGCCATAATCTCTCCCTCAGTGTTTCTACACTCCGAAATGCCAACGAAACAAGACCGAACAAGAGGCTGAGGCCAATAACATCACAGATGCATTAATAATGAAAGGGGAGCAGAATCTGACATGCCATCTCAGTCCTACATACCCAAATGACGCCATCTTTAGGAGGAAATACACCATTCAAATGGCCTTGTACTACCTGCTGTGGCCCAGCCTGATGTTGTTTGTTGGAATCCTGCTGGTGGGGCTGGTGAAGCTCAACCAGCATCTTGCCTTCCTCTGCACTGACATCAGTAGAGAGGAGTTACTAGGCAAGCAGAGGAAACTGACGGAGGGAAGGATCTACAGGCTCTTAAGATGGAGGTCCGGAGGCCCCACGGAGCAGAACAACCCAGTTAGATAGAAGATAGTTTAATGTACCGCAGTGGGCAAGTTAGTAGTTATAGGCCTGATTTCACAGACAGGGTTTAGCCTAAGCCAAGATAAGGCCATAGTTCAATTAGGACATTAAGTCATTTTTATAAACATGCCTTAGAAAAAAGCATTACTGGTGTGCATCTTAATACAAAACAAAGGCACTGAGATGTTTTAATATCAGTCAGTGCAAGTTTCTTTCAGTTGAAACAGCTCAGACTTACTTCTTAGTCTAGGACTAGGCTTAAGCCTGGTCTGTGAAACCGGGGGTTAATGACTTTATTCAGAGTCTTATGAAGTTAACATTAGTGCCTTACACTCTATGGCCACAGATTTTTATACATTTGTTCATTATAATCAATGAACTTAATATAGAGGGGTTTGTTTCTTCATTGGAACTGATTTTAACAATTTTAGCATTACATCCTGTGCAGTGAATGGGTGCCGTCAGCAAGTCCAGCAAGTAACATCCTACATGAAGTAAAAAGCTGCAAATTTCAATTTTTGAATGAACTATTTTTAATAACAGTAAGAAAAAAAAAATCTGTTAAAAAAAACATAATACAGTATGCTGGCAAAACATTATCCGTTACGTTTTTTGTAATTTCCTTCAACCTTTAAACGCAACACAATTCAAAGCATAATTCAAAATATGGGTGAAAAATCAATACAGAAAATTCAGTTCTTGTTTCTTTTGAAATGGCCACTTTTCATGATCCAATAAATCAAATCCTATTATATAATACCAAGCCCCTTCCTGTTGAATATTTTGTGTCACTCAGAAATACATCACATTGCAAGTAAATAGCTTGTGAATGAATTAAAGTCAAATTTTTTTTTTTTTTTTTTTTTTTTTTTTTTTTTAAACAAGCTTGTATGAAACAATTCATTATAGAAAAAAATTATAAACATATAGTATTATATTTACTTATTGATTATTCAAATGAATTATTTTTCTAATATTATTAATCAAAAAATTCTTTATGATAATTTTCCCAAGTCTTATAACAGATTAGAAACAGTGTCAAAAAGGTTAGATGTTTTAATGTCTGGATTATATTGCATAATTATTCAGTATATTGTATTATTAATAACGCCCTTCTACAAACAGCACTAACTCCATCTGGAATAGAGCAGCAGTTCAGAGATATGAGTTGTGGTTACAATATAGCTTAGTCATGTCAACTACCAGTCAATCCTTGAACAGCAGGAGGCCAAAAACCATTTGAAGAAGAAATGAAAGCTCCTTCATTCACTTCACTAAGTCTGTCCATCACTGTGCCCACTTTGGGGCTTTGCCAATTTGTTCACACAGTATGGAAAGGTACTGAGTGAGCTTGACCGTGAGTATGATGAGGGTTCCTCCAGATAACATGCAGGAGGGCCAGAAGAGAGAGTGGAAGACTGTGCTGCTGCCATACAGACGGTTCAGGAGGATGCTGCCCTGATGCTCGCTGGAGTCATGGTAACATGTTACCTGCTGGTGCATCTTCAGATGCTCCCAAATATTCTGGATCATAACACGCAGGGCGGTGTGGTCCTTCTGGCATTTGGGCACATAAAAACACTGGAAAAACAAAGGCGTGAGTTATTTGTTTAATAATATTTATTGATTAATTTTGAATTTAAAGAGAATCATTTATTACAGAAATGTATAACTTATCATTTATTTATTTATTTTTCTGAATAAGGTTTTTTTGTGGGGGTGGGGGGGGCAGTAATACATTTATTCAGCAAGGACACATTAAATTGATCAAAATAATGGTAAAGTGATTTATAGTGTTACAAAAGATTGTACAATTTGTACAAAAACCCCAGTGACGGGTAGGTTTAGGAGCGGGGTTAGGTGTAGGTAATTCGTACAAATTCATACGAATTGTGCAACTCGTAAAATACGTACGATTTGGTAAAAATCATATGAATTTGTACGATTGAGGTCGTACTAATTGGTATGAATTAGCCACCTTGTCAAATATGTACAAATTGCCGTGAGATCAGGCTGGCAAATCTTAAAATGCAAAATGACTGAAAGTGAGCATTTCTGAATGTCTAGTTTTTGGATTGGCTAAAACGCTTTAGGAACTGGACTGCATAAACTGGAAACTGTCTTCAGAGAATTGAGTTTATTGACTCCAACAAGTTGAAAATGTTCTATTTGGTCTCAATTTAATCTCATTGCTGTCTGGGAGAAACCACTGAATTAATTAATTTCCATGGTCTTCCTAAATTCACTGAATGATTGACCTCAGAACTGACGTCCAGCATCTCCTCACTGTGAGAGAGCAGCCCAATGCGGCCGGTGGCGTTCAGGCTGACGTAGACCTGTAGACAGCACCAGCAGGTGCTGACGTAGACCTGAGCTCCACCAGCAGTCTGAGCCACAGTTATATGAACAATTGATATCCTTTGTTAGAGTGGAGTTTAGCACAGTGCAGGTGGTTTCATCTGTCAATACACTAGAACACAAAAGATTTTTAAATTTAGACTCAAAAATAAGGCTTCCATAATGGTTGAACATTTGTCTGTTAAGAGTCGAGTTTAGCATGGTGCAGGTGGTTTCGTCTGTCAATACATTGTATTTTACACCAAAAAGAAAACTTTTAAAAGAGAAATACACTCAAAAATCAGGTTTCTATATTGGGATGAACATTTGTGTGTGCAGTACAGCAAACACTAAACCAGCGGTCATAATTATTCAACCCCTATTACCCACAGTTATCAGAAGAACACTGTACACAAGCATGGCCTTCATGCTGGGACACCTCACCAAACGCCACTCCTGACCAAGTAAAACATAAGAGGCAGACTTGAATATGCTAAAAATAAATATTTGAATAGACCTTTGGAGTTCTTAAAGAATGTTTTTGGAATCATGTGACCAAACTGGAACTTTTTTTGGATGGATTATTATGGTATGTGTGGTGCAAAAAAAATGCTTATGAGCAGAAGAATATAGAATGTACTTGAGTGGCCTGTCCGGTCTTCAGTTTTAAATCTGATTAAAAATATTTTGTGTAATTTAAAGAAAGTGGCAACATGAAAAGATTTCAAGCGATCTGGAAGCTTTTGAGGCTAAGATTTATTGGAGAAGCTGGCAACATTTATTGGAGATTATAAAGAATAAAAGACAACATTTGGAGGTTGAATAATTCTGTAAATTAATGTTTAGAGCCAATAATTTTTTTTTTCATTAACTTTGCATTCTCAGAATCACTGAAAAGTGTATTAATACACTTTATATAATAGTTTATTGATACCTGGATTGAATTGTTGTCAGAAAATATTATTCTCTATCTTGCAGGTCGAGGGGGGTGAATATTTTTGATCGCAACTGTAGATACACTGATGATGCAGTTATTGTTTTAGTTCACAGCTAAATATTATTCAAGAAGTCATGATATAACACTACCTGTCTGCATAAGCACGCACCATGGTGATGCAGATCACAAAGTACATCATGATCGAGCTGAACACCATTCCCAACCCCAGCAGAATGGCTCTGTCCTCCCCGGCCTTCTGCGCCGTTTCTGTCCTTTTTTTGTCCTTTAGCTCATTTCCCCTCAATGTCTTATAAATCACCCTGGGAAAAGAAGTCCAAACTGTGAAATAGTTTATAATTTATCAAATGTATAGTTCCAGTCCTGGGTGCTGATTGGCCACAGATGATATGAACAACAGTCATCCAAATGAAAGTTAAGGCACATATAGAGCAGGTGCTAAACAATTGCACACCTTTGTTGTGTGACTCGTGTTGCTTTGACACCCTTCACAAAGAACATCTTGTCTGATGCCTGTCAGTGAGATCTGGAAGACCTAAAAACAGAGAAATCGCTGGATTATGACACAACACTTATGGTAAAAAGCCTTTGAATATTACATATCTAAAAATGTACATATTGAAACTGATTTGAGATGATACATTTTCCATTTATACCATAGTTCCGTTATACAACTCTCTGACTCTCTCATAGTTTAACACATTGTTTGTACAGAAGCCAGTAGTATTGATTTTACAATAGACTGGTTTTACTATGTAAAGAATATATTAAGTATTCACTGACAGTGCACTTCAGTGATGCATAAATCAGCCAGGAAAGATGGTCCATAACTCTGTAAGTGCAGTTTCTGAATAAATCTGAGTGGAGATGGCCTTAAGAAAGCTTGAAGGGCAGACTGAGCAATACCTTTGCAATATCAAGTGGTTTGTTTGAGTATGTCTACTTTCCACTAAAATCTAAATTTAGTTTAGAAACAAAACCCATTTTAAATAAATATTTCTCAAATCCCTTTTAACATTGACTTTAGACAAACTGAAACTGACCCAGAGACTGAATATCCAGTATGTCATGTCCAGCCTTATTAATTCTGGAAATGGGAAATTATTTGGAACAGGAAGCAGATTTACATTTGAATCTACATGTGCATACATGCATATATTCAGCATCCTGTGGGATGTGGCCTATTCCACTCAACTTAAACAACTCTTAAATATGAATTTTGTCCAATCTCTGTAATTTTCTAAAGAACTGAACTCAAACTATTATTACTATCTCAACATACAGTGCTCAAACATGATTAGCATGCTTGAAAGTGCTCCCAAAAAATTTTTTAAGGGTGGCCCATGCATATTCAAACAAAGCTTGAGCACTCTTATTTGCAGCTATGAAGAGCAGGTCATTAGGGGGCAGCAATGGAGTTGATGGTTGATAGAGCCCAACTTTCAAGATTGCCTTGTCATTACTCAGAGCATCAGGGCATGAAGGGAATTACATTACTATTACAAGTAAACACTCACGTATACATGCTGTATCGGCAATGTCAACTGTTTTTTAAGCGGAACATGCTTTTGCTAAATGCAGAACCATGCCAAACATAAAGCATTCTAGAGTAAATGCGTTATTGATTCACTGACCCTGGTTTGGAAAACAGCCCAAATCCTTATCCCTGAAACAAGTAGACAGAGTCTACTTGGACAAAAAATGCTAAAGCTCTTTCCTTTTGTCCAATGTCATATGATTTTTAAGTAATGAGATGATTGAAAGCACTTAGCAATGAGGGACGTACTAATATTTTTACAAGTTCCTGCTGAGAATGAATAGGCCTTTTCAATCAACCAAAGGGTTTTTGGTTGATTGAAACCGTCTAAAAACGTTGTATCCATTTGATAAATGGATTTAAAAATCAATGCATACGAAGTCCTGTATTCTTTGGAATTCACAAATAAAATCTGCTTTTCATTCAAGTCAACGGACAGCAGCTTAGTGGCTTTCTATTATATTTTTCTATGTCTCACTTGAAGTAGCAGTTGCATTTAACTCCAGGACAACTTGAATCAAAGAAAGCACATGAGTGACAATGTATTTCTGAAACATTTTCCCTTCACGAAATGTGCTCTGGTATCCTCTGAGTGCTTATCAGAAGGCATAGTAGCATTTAAACCCAACATGCATGTTCTGTTTTACTAATCAATATATTTAATCCAAAGCTTTCCGTTTATATCTCTTGCAAGGCCAAGGTCTCTATACATACCTGTATCGATAGATTTGAGCCAAAGTAGAGCAATGAAATTTCAAGAAAGCATGTTGAGTCAATAACCGTCAGCCTTCTCTTGCACCTCTTGAGACCTGTAAGGGTTTTTAAAATACCCGATAATGCTGCTGGCAGATTTGTGGCGTTGTGGGCCGTGTGCCAGTGTGTGAAACTGTGTAGGGCAGCAATTTCCTGCCAAATGATGCGTGGAATGAGTCCTTCCTAGCCGGCCCGACACCCTGACCTTGCCCCTTTGAAGCATGGAGGTGAAGAACTGAACAGAAATAACCATGTGCCACTTTTCGTCAAAGCCCTGTCACTGAGCTTGCATGCATGATTTATGGTGTTTACTAAAGCAAGCATCACTACTACGATTACTCATACTTAGGATTAGTGATTTGATCCCCTAAACCTAAGGGCAGAAACATAAAGCATTTTTACACTATAAAACCAAACGATTTTGAGCAGGCTAAGGGAACAGTTCCAGTTGCATTTCTGTTTGGACATGCTCAAAGTCCCTTTCAAGGCAATTTAGTTCCTGAATGGGGAAATACAAAAATGTGCTAAAAATTATATCATAGATTCTGCTACTCTCATATTACACCTAAAAGCTTTATATTGTAGCATAGCACAACGTAGAGCAATGGCTGAGCACAAGTTTTACTAAGCACAAGGCGGTTTTGTTTGTAACTAACTTGTTCAGCATGATTCGTTTGAAACAACTGTTATAGCAGCTGACCTGAAAGAAAAAACTGATTATAAAATTTAAAGAGATAGTTCAATCAAAAATTAACATTCAGTTATTATTTACTCACTGTTGTTCCAAATCTGTATGAATTCCTTTCTCCTGTTGAACACAAAAGAATATATTTTGAAGAAAGTTCATATGAGAAAAAATACTATGGAAGTTAATGGCTACATACCGGTATCTTTTTTGTGTTCAACAGAAGAGAGAAATGCATATATGTTTGAACTAACATCTCACCACTAAAAAATATTTTAGTCCACATCTCAACTATACTCACCTAAAGGATTATTAGGAACACCATACTAATACTGTGTTTGACCCCCTTTCGCCTTCAGAACTGCCTTAATTCTACGTGGCATTGATTCAACAAGGTGCTGAAAGCATTCTTTAGAAATGTTGGCCCATATTGATAGGATAGCATCTTGCAGTTGATGGAGATTTGTGGGATGCACATCCAGGGCACGAAGCTCCCGTTCCACCACATCCCAAAGATGTTCTATTGGGTTGAGATCTGGTGACTGTGGGGGCCATTTTAGTACAGTGAACTCATTGTCATGTTCAAGAAACCAATTTGAAATGATTCGAGCTTTGTGACATGGTGCATTATCCTGCTGGAAGTAGCCATCAGAGGATGGGTACATGGTGGTCATAAAGGGATGGACATGGTCAGAAACAATGCTCAGGTAGGCCGTGGCATTTAAACGATGCCCAATTGGCACTAAGGGGCCTAAAGTGTGCCAAGAAAACATCCCCCACACCATTACACCACCACCACCAGCCTGCACAGTGGTAACAAGGCATGATGGATCCATGTTCTCATTCTGTTTACGCCAAATTCTGACTCTACCATCTGAATGTCTCAACAGAAATCGAGACTCATCAGACCAGGCAACATTTTTCCAGTCTTCAACCGTCCAATTTTGGTGAGCTCGTGCAAATTGTAGCCTCTTTTTCCTATTTGTAGTGGAGATGAGTGGTACCCGGTGGGGTCTTCTGCTGTTGTAGCCCATCCGCCTCAAGGTTGTGCGTGTTGTGGCTTCACAAATGCTTTGCTGCATACCTCGGTTGTAACGAGTGGTTATTTCAGTCAAAGTTGCTCTTCTATCAGCTTGAATCAGTCGGCCCATTCTCCTCTGACCTCTAGCATCAACAAGGCATTTTCGCCCACAGGACTGCCGCATACTGGATGTTTTTCCCTTTTCACACCATTCTTTGTAAACCCTAGAAATGGTTGTGCGTGAAAATCCCAGTAACTGAGCAGATTGTGAAATACTCAGACCAGCCCGTCTGGCACCAACAACCATGCCACGCTCAAAATTGCTTAAATCACCTTTCTTTCCCATCCTGACATTCAGTTTGGAGTTCAGGAGATTGTCTTGACCAGGACCACACCCCTAAATGCATTGAAGCAACTGCCATGTGATTGGTTGATTAGATAATTGCATTAATGAGAAATTGAACAGGTGTTCCTAATAATCCTTTAGGTGAGTGTATAAGGATAATGACATAGAGGAACAATATTGTTAAACTGTTTTTCCACCATCAGTCCAAACGGTTCTAAGAACGAACCATGGTTCGAGTTATGTTTCCACTTGAGCCCGATTCAGCACGACACGATTATGAACTATTCTCGGCCTGAAATTCTCAGCACAGTTAGCTCTCCTCCCATAAATTTTGCATCTGAAAGTAAATCATATTAATAAAATCAGTTATTTTATTATTAAACTTTGCTGTGCAAAGCCTGGAATACTTTCCACTATTTTTGCCCAGATTTTTGCCCCACTTTACACAATGATTTCACAATCACTTGCGAAGTGTATGATGGGTGCAACTTAGATTGGTTTTTTTTAGCTTCAGACTATGATTCCATCCAGTTGGAGGATCTGAAACACGATTTAAATTTTGAGTCGATTTTAGAACTACAGTTTGTTCAACTTCGTTGCTAGGAGATGCATGTTTGTGAATGAGTTTGTGCAGGAAACCAATTAAAAGTCTGTTAGTGTCTGATCTTCCGTCGTTCAGTGAATGATGCCCAGTTTTTCCTCTGTAGCCATTTACAAAGTCTGCAAATGTTTGATGCCCAGTGTTTTAAAATCTGCTTAGAATCTAAAAGTCGTGTAGTTCAGTTGTTCTCTTTCTATTAAAAAAGAAAAATGGTGGACTTATGCCCATAAAAAGCCAGACGTTCTATTGCCTTATGCTGGAAAAATGCTAGCTGCCCTTTCCTTGGACTATGGCTGAAAAACTTAATATCAACCTTGGCTCTTAAAAACTTATGTACTAAGAGAGAAAGCATCTAACGTTTACGATATCTGGGAAGTGTTTTTAGACTTTGTTGAAAATATAGACATTGAAGAGGCTCTGGATGTGTTAAGTTATGCAGTAACATGAGGAATGTATGGTATTAACTGTCATATGTTTATGCCTTTTTTATATTATAATACTGCCAGGGGAAAAAGTTCAGAAAAGAGAAATAATTTTTTTTAAAGTTGTGTTGGTGATTACAGCCTTAACTCATCCTGCACAATTTGTGCAAGACATGGATAACATTATTTTTCTATTATTTGGTCAAGCATACGGCAGATCATAAAAGCATACTGGCAAATATTAAAAACAATGCAACTTTCCAGAATGCCTAACCCAGACAGCAAGCAGTGTCGGAATTTCACACGGGCCAGATGTGGGCTGGATCCAGGCCAAAACTGTTGCTGTCTGGGAAGCAACCATATAACAATATACTAAATAACCAGCCATTGATGACAATTGAACAAGCTAGCACCACTCTTGTTTGTGGCTACTCTTATGTACACATTTTCAAACATGCATTATGTCGAGGATAACGATGAAACTAAGAAATATTCGCTAACAATGACAGCAAGCACTTCAGTGAAGCATCACACATGTCAAACATGGCTTTATTTTAACCTCCGTGAGACAGCAGGGTTTCTTTGCTGACTAAAATTCTCTACATATCTGAAAGATGACAGATATATCATTTTGTCCCGAGGGCAAACTGATGAGAAGAAGCCAGAACTGCTGTGCAAGAAGGCACACTCTTTTATCTCAGTGCAGTCTGTCCATGTGAATGCACATAGAGATGATAATTGGACTTTTTGACGGTCTCTTTTAAATTCCGAAATCCATTTAACACTTTTCACATTTCGTCGCAAATGGAATGGAGTCCAATCTTTAAATTTTCCTTTATTTCTGCAAAGAGCCCATGTCTCAAAATGATGCTATCTATGACTCCAACTTCATCTCTGTATACTCTGCTGAGGCTGACTAGTTCTTTTTGGGGAAAAGTACTACATCCACATTATTTTCTAGATTCAATCAAACTTAGAAATCCCAAATCTTTTATTTAATAATCAGACCAGTCACACACCCTTGTGTGCTTTACAGTGTGTTGAGCAGATGCTTAACGGTGGGCATTTACACCTGTTGCTGGCAATCGCTTTTCAGCTTCATCTCTTCATGTGCCCATTCAACCCTCTGAGAAATGTCCCTGTCCTTTTCCGAGAATGTTCCAGGTAGTATTTTCTGCCTATAGCGTTGGATTATTATAGCATCATGGACAAGTGTTAGGATGAGTTGAAAGGTCTTTAAAAAGTCCTGTCTCAACATCACAAAATACCACACATTTAAAAACACAGACATGTCAATTGGTTTTGTAAATATCCTGTGGCCCCACAACAGGTTTGTTGGCTTCAGTTTGTTTCCCGCGCTCCCCACCAAAGGTCTGTTGTGGCAGAATGTAGCGGTGCGAAATTCCTCAAAAAGGGCAGATTAATTTATGGCATCAACAAATGCACGTGAACAGCTATCCACAGTCATATATTTCGAAAAGTGAATTCCACTCATTTTACGGGGCTCCAAAGTTGCAAAAATACACAAAACTACATAGAGTTGCTTTAAAGGGATAGTTCTCCCAAAATTGAAAATTACCCCAGGATTTACACACCCTCAAGCAATTGTAAAATGTCTTTCTTCTTTCAGATGAATGCAATTGGTGGCATATTTAAAAAAAATGTCCTTTCTCTTCCAAGTAGGGGGTTAATAAAGACCTTCTTAGCGGAATCGTAGCGTTTGTGTAAGAATAATATCCATATTTAAAACTTTATAAACCACAATCTCTAGCTTCCACTGTCGTACTGGAGGTGTTTCAGTGGATGACGCAAATTTGAAAAAAATGGGAATTTGTACACATAAATGCTGGGTTAAATACAACCCAGCGCTGGGTAAAATATGGACGAACCCAGCGATTGGGTTGTTTAGACCAAGCACTTGGGTTACTGCCCAGAAGGTTGGGTTAAACATTTAACCCAACTGATGGTTGAAAACAACCCAGCATATGTTCTGTCCAATATTTACCCAGAACTGGGTTGTATTTAACCATTTTTTAACAGTTTTAGAGTGTATAGGAAAAATGTTGGAGGATTTCAATATAAGCCAAGAGGAGACTGGTTTTCCTTTACTGTAAACAAAACTTGATTCTCATGAGACTAGCATATAGTCTCTGGAGCTTATGCTATGCTTACGTCCTACAGCATCCACTGGAACGCCACTCTCTCGTGAACACACATAAGACAGTTAGCGGAAGCTAGAGATTATGATTTATTTGTATTCTTACACAAATGCATCAATTCACTTCAGAAGGCCTTTATTAACCCCCCGGAGCCATGATGGATTTTTATGATGGATTTATGCACTTTATTTTGCTTCAAAACCTTGACCACTACTCACTGCCATTATAAAGCTTGGAAGAGCCAGGACATTTTTTAATATAACTGATTGTATTCATCCAAAAGAAGAAAGTCATATACACCTATGTAATTGGGTAATTTTCATTTTTGAGTGAACTATCCATTTAAATTTCGGTCAGTTACAAAAAGTGTTATCATATGACTGAAAATTTGGCATTATTGTTACTCTATTGTTATCACCAAGGCTGATCAACAATAAAATATTATTGCATTTTAAAATAATACTTTTTATTTTGATTTATTTTAAAATTATTAACTAAATTGAATTTCCAGCAGTCCAGTCTTCAGTGTCACATGAACCTTCAGAAATCAGTCTAATATGTTGATTTGGTGCTCAAAAAATATTTCTTATAATTACCAAAGTTTAAAACAGTTGGTAATTATAATGGAAATGATGTTATAATTCACTCACCCTCAGATTGTTCCAACCCTGTATGAGTTTATTTTATCTGTTGAACACAAAAGAAGACATTTTGAAGAATGTTGGTAACCAGTTGATGGTATCCATTGACATCCATAGTATGAAAAAAACACTTGGAAGTCAATAGCTATACTGTCAACTGTTTGGATAGCAACATTCTTCAAAATATCTTCTTTTGTGTTCAACAGATAAAAAAATAAATAAATCATACAGGTTTGGAACAATTTGAGGGTGAGTGAATGATGACATTATTTCTATTTTGGGGTAAACTATCCCTTTAATATTTTTGTGGAAACCGTGATACATTTATTAGCAGAAAAGAACATTTGAAATGGAAAATCTTTTTTAACATTTCTTTTTACTATCACGTTTGACCCATTAAAATTGGTCCTTGCTGAATAAAAGTATTAATTTATTTATTTATTAATCTTGAATTAGATTAGTATCAGTTATATTTGATATATTCTTGGAAATACTAGTTTCAACTAGCATTATGAGTCAGGGAGAGAGAAATGAAATAAACAGAGTTGAACTGAGGGGGTAAATAGGCTTAATGCCAGTTTGTACCACTGGGTGTCTCTGTTGGAGTTCATGCCTGTTATTTCAATACTGGCTAAACATTAAGAAGTGTGTGTGTGCTGCTTCTATATTTGGGTGGAGTTGTTCCCTTTTCCCTCAACTCATCATACCTAAAATCACCATTACTATTTTAAATCTAAACCTAATTCTTAGGTCAATTAATCAAAACTGGCTACAATGTGCCGAAATGTTGTTTTGAGTCCAATCTGACCTCCTGGAGGAATGAAAATCCAAGCATAATTTGTTGTTGTTGCACTAAAGGCCTCCCAGTTGCAGCAATTACATATTTGTATTTTTATATATAGAGACAAGCTGGGTATGCAATCTGTATCTACAGTGTATTTCTGGAGTGCTGCGAGTTATGAATGTACTGCTATTTAAGTGTGCCATCTCCTCGTACCATTCATTACTCAGACATAATATTTCAGGTTAATGGTGCGTACGCCAAATTTCACAACACTGTAATCTTGGGAACACACAGCTCTGGAAACCATCCATCTGGTAGTTATTGTGATGCCAGACTCTAAGACCGATGACCTTTCCATGATCAAAACCGAAGTCACATTTAGATGCATTGGGCAGTTTCACAGCTTGGTGGTGCATTAAATCTGTTGTTTATGCGATGCAGCATAATGGCATAATGGGCGTGCTTGGATTTTAACACATCGAATGATTGTTTCTTATCTGAATTCATCTCTTATGATTTTGTTTGAAATTACATTGATTTTAAAGTCATTTTAAAGGCCACATTTTCCCCTGCTTGCCAGAAGCATTGCTCCTGCTCTCTCTTTGTTGGCCAAAACAGTCCCACAACTGAATTGCAAAGGTCTTAGTAATTAGGGACAACTGTACAAGACAACCAAAATGCATCGCTTACAATTCTAATTAAACTGACAATATGTGTTTTGATAGGAGACCAGTGGCTGAGAATCTCATCAAATGTGTGATGTTTCACTCCACGCTAAATTTGGTGTAAAATGGATAATCGTGTCTGGCTCCGAGTGTTCCAGTTTTTACTCTCTCTTTCCCCGCTTTATGTTCCAGCATTAATTTGATTGCCTCATTTACAGCCAGCGCCAGTGCTGTTGCCAAGGATACAGGAAACACTTTTATTGGTCTGTTTGTATCCAATCTTTGTATAAAGCTGGTACTGAAGCGTGAAAAACTCTACAAACATCTGACACAATTGCCAAGGGCATATATTCATGTAAGAGACAATCATCAAGGACAGAATTATTTGCACATAAGCCACTCTGAGCAAAATAAAGGGGCAAACCTGAATTTTTTTTATTTATTTTTTTTGTCCTTTTTAAAGCACAGTTGTTCTAATAACAGCAGCAAAACATTAATTACTCACTTATTAAAGGAATAGTTCACACAAAAATAAGAATTTGTTGACATTTTACTCACGCTCAGGCCATTAATGATGTAGATGAGTTTGTTTCTTCATCGGAACAGGTTTGGAGAAATTTGGCATTACATCATATGCTCACCAGTGGATGGTCTGCATTGAATGGGTGCCGTCAGAATGAGAGTCAAAACAGCTGATAAAAACATCACAATAATCCACAAGCAATCCACACCACTCCAGTCCAGCAAGTGACATCTTGTCGGCGAAAAGCTGTGTGTTTCTAAGAAACAAATCCATAATTAACATGTTTAAACTTGCCGAAATACAAGTCCATAATCCAATAATGCTTCAACCAGTTGTCCTCTCACATCAAAACCCACTGACATATTTGTTTAGAACTGTTTTCATGTTTGATCTGTGCATATTTCTTGATTCAGACAAGATATACAATATTATGTATAGAGGAATTATGGAAGGTATTTTAGTTTAAATGTCTTAATAATGGATGTGTTTATTACAAACACACAGCTTTTATTATTGTGATATATTGAGATGTTTTTATCAGCTGTTTAGACTCTCATTCTGACGGCACCCATTCACTGCAGAGGATCCATTGGTGAGCTAGCGATGTAATGCTTAATTTCTCCAAATATCTTTTGATGAAGAAACAAATTCATCTACATCTTGGATTGCCTGAGGGTGAGTACGTTTTCAGCTAATTTTCATTTCTGGACAAACTATTCCTTTAAAACAAATGAATGAGTGATTGGATTGACCTTTACTTTTAGGACTGTCATATTACGGAGAGGGAGAACAGATTGCATGTTCATTCAGAAATCAATCACACTGCACAGTACAAATTATTAGCGGTATAAAATCCAATAAGACAATCATTACTTGGAACGTGACATTCAGGATTTAAGATGCACTGATACAAGTACTGCTTCCTATACAAATATATCCTAAATTAATTTTAGTAGTGTCCAAAATGTGGTCCTTATATAATGCTCATAAACACTGATCTCATCATAGCCGCCTGTCTGAGAACAATATAGAACAAACACAAAATGATATACAGTATGGATTATGATGTGTCAAGCAGTAATTCAACCGGACAGCATGCATGCTGGTGTTTTATCTGATGGGTTCAAAGCTCAGTCCTATCCTATAACACCTTTCCCAACCAGCAAAGATATTTCATTGTTGTGTCATCATCTCCCAAACATAGAGGGGGAACAAAGCTTTGTACAGGGGCTACCAAGTTAAATTAGGCCAGACTTATTTTTGTGTGTAAATATATATATATATATATATATAATTTATTTATTTTTTCCAGCTACGGAGGGGGAAAACAGTTCTAATACTCAAGGGACTGATTGTAAGTCACGGGACTACTGCGATGCTTTTAGAAAACTTATGGTATATTGAAAATAGCAGTGTAATACGCAGACCAATGATGTCAGTCTGTTATTGAATGACTGAGCAGAGGAGATTGTGGGTGTGGCGGAATTACAGGCAGTGACCAGCCAGGCAAAAATAATTTCTACTTCAGTGGTGGGGGTTGGGCGTTCAACCGTGTTTTTGAACATCAATCCTATTTTATGAACTTTAACGTTTTGTTATGTATTTTTGAAAAAAGTTGACTGTGAAATTCAATACGGCACAAATCAGAAGATTTCTATTACAATTTAATACCGCACATCAACATTTCGCTTTAATCCCGCATTTCAAATGTATTTAATAATGTTTAATTTATCTGTTTGTGTTTTATTACTACTATTATTTTATTTATATATTTGTGATTGGCAGGAAGCCCCATTGGCCTAATATCTCATTTTCGCCTGGAAAGTCTCCGCCCTACTGCTAGTCTGAGGCCGTCGGCTTCCTCTGAAGCGCTTGGCTGTCCATATACTGCTAAATGTTTCTTTTATTCCTTTATATTCCCTACAAACAAGCAGGAAAATAGATATTATTCGAGGACAGAAGTATCGCTGTGGAGTGGAAAGGTCGAGAGATACCCTTCAGTCGGCGCTGAGGCACATTTGTTCAGTACTTTAGCTCCAGAAGCTAGCGGTTGACGAGACTGGAAGCATCGGCACGAGTAAGACGAGCCTCTCCTTCTCCTTCCAAACACATCCCGTAACCCAGCCGTGCGCGAGCTGACCGTTCCGTGCTCCGTTTGCGTTTTTAGATTGCTAAAGTGTGTTTATAAGCCATTAGAAGTGTTGCTTTAGCAGAGTGAACGTGCAGCGCGTGCTGCGCGCGGTGGGGGATGGGCGCCCTGGTTCCTCGCGCCGTGCACGCGAGATGGACGTTGACAACAACTAGCTTTTATTCAACCGACTAGTTAGCATCGTTGCTATGGAAGCAGCCACGTGCTGGAACTAGAATCGCTCTTTTTTTGCATTTGTGCTGGGAGTCTGTTGTTTCCGGTGGCGTTTATCCACGGTGCGCATTAGCCGTAAGCTAATAATCGAATGACATGCATGGCGCTTCCGGCAGGGTCTTAGCGTCACAGTTACGATCAGATTAAAAAAAAATTAGTACTCAGGTTTTTTAATGATGTGTTATTAACTAAATGTATTATTGTGTTTTATTAGGTAATTTAATATAATGACCTGTTTAACGCTACCCTTTAATTGCACGGGTGTCTTTTACTGAAAACTTGATTAGAGAAACTATAATCGACCACACAGTTTAACAATGATGATGAATATTATTATAGCTGCTGCATAATTAGGACTTTGCTCTGTGATGTATAATATTGCGTTGTTTATTGTTTTCTGAAGGACAAGGACATTTAGTTATTTGATACAAATGCAAAAAATAGATTAAAATAAGTTAAATAATTAAGTTTATTGGTTGAGTATTAATAGTGAGTAGAAAAGCAATGTAATAATGTTGCCTAATAGAAGCTAAATATTTTCCTAAGGAATATTAATTGTCCATAGTGTAAAAAAAAGTGAACTGTATAGATCAGGGATGGGCAACTTCAGTCCTGGAGGGCCACTGTCCTGCAGAGTTTAGCTCCAACCCTAATCAAACACACCTGCCTGTAGCTTTCTAATGATCTTGAAGACCTTAATTAGCTTGTTCTGATGTGTTTGATTAGGGTTGGAGCTAAACTCTGCAGGACAGTGGCCCTCCAGGACCGAAGTTGCCCATCCTTGGTATAGATGCCTTTACAATTTCTGCGTGGAGGGCTCTTACATGAGGATGATCATATTTTGGGGTCCTTGGTGGCATCTAAAAGAGTTAAAACCCTGCTCTAAATGACCACATGCTAACAGACTTTCAGGTTGTTCTGAACACACGACTCCAAATATCAAAGGTGTTTCATATCCTCAGACTGATCTGTGGAAATCTGTCAAGCTCTGACGGCCCAAAAACTAGACTGGCTCTGGCTTTCAGCAACTAGCATAGATGCGTTTAGACTGAAAACCGGGGCAAAAGTCTCTGCCGTTAATGAATGAAATCTGAAAACTAAATCTTTTAATGTTTTATCTTGCGTTGTGTAAAATAAATGTAAAGGTGCATGGTTGAAACTGTAAAAACAAACATTACAAGCTAATTTTAGTGTAATATAGCGGAAGTTGTTATATTATTTGCTTCCCCTAGGTTTCTGTTTTAATTTTTCTGGACTCCTTTTTAGTGGTTAAATTAAGTTTTATTAATCAAAAAGCGTGTCTAAATTAAAATCACGAGACTTCAATTTATTCAAAGTTTAACACAAACTACATATTTAGGGCACTATGAAATGTTTTATTCTTTCCAACCTTATGTTTTATTGTTACCAAATTCTGTGTTTTAGCATGTCTAATTATTTGAAAGCATAAAGCAACTTTAATTTATTCTTACAGTAGCTTTATGGTTTTTGTGTGTTTACATTTTTAAGGCATGAAACAGTCATTTAATTGATCTTTTAATTAATAACAATTAAACCAATTTAATTTTTTGGAAAATAAAGAGGATTTAATATTACAATTAAAACACTGAAGAAATATTATATGTTTTTAATCATTTTAGTAGTAGTAGCCTATTACATGCATTCTACTGAACAATAGTCATATATTTCTGCTGCAATGTCTTCAAGTTAAACTTAACTTTTATTTTGGGGGGTTGCCGTGAATACCTTTACATACCCCCTGATATAATGGCAGGGGAAACACTGGATCGTTATTGTGATTGGGGTAAATATTGTGCCCTGTCATTTTTGCTTCCAAAAGCCTGGCCAGTGGCCTTCCTTTCAAATACTTTTGATGGATTTTGAGGAAATTTTATGCACATCTTATTAGTTTTGTATCAGGCATTGGTCAGCCATATAAAGCTCATATCTGTCAACCACTAGTGCAGTGCAAGTATCATTCTAGTAGTTTCAGAGACTTGTTTTAGGTTGATCTCACTATCTCAGCATTAGCTGCCAGTTCAGCGGTTTGCCTGCTGTGTGATCAGATCCAGAGCCGCAGTACAGCTAAAGCGGAATAGGTCACAACCTGCCAGTGTATCAGATACTTTACACAGACCACACCTGTGTCTGTGTGAACGTAACACTTATGTAATCTTCATGTAACTTTATGATTATTACTTGGGAATAGAGGAGTTAGCCTAAATGAGTTTCTTTTGAAAAGAAGCACCGTGAATGGCCAGGAATGTTGTCGTTGTCTATGATTTTATACAAACACCACTGAATTAATTTAAAAAAATCAGTTTCCAGAAATATGGACATGTGAAAGAGGCTGGAGGTTTTCCTCTAAATTGTGATGTGTGATGATGATTTACTATTTGTTTAAAGCTAAATGATTCTGATGTTAAATGACAATTGCTAGTTAATGGATGATGTTAAACATTTTCACTTGTATTCTGTTAAAATGTTGCCTCTTCTTAATGAAAGAGAAAAAATAAAAGACTGATTGTATCTAATACATTCTTTTATTTGCAGGCTGATTTGACTTTGCTCCCATGGATGGCAAGAGTATGAGCATCTAATCCACACTTGGTATCATGGTAAGCAAGTGTCATACTTTATTAACAGGGATCCTTAAAAATCATGTTTCAAATTTTTAAGTTATAAGAAGTCTTTAAATATCCTTCATTGCATAAAAAGTCGTTTGAAAAGGTCTTAGATTTGATGACAGAATCCAATTTTTGTATTTGTGTGGGACTTGTGCCAGCTGAGTAACTGCTGTTTAGATGAATGGGTATTTTTAAAAAAAGACAGTTTTGCTATCTGAATAATCAGTGGGGTTTTTCTGTCTAGAAAACAAATGTTCTGGTCTGTGATTACGATGGCTGTCTGATAAAAGATTTTAATGTGAAGACATATAGCCAGACTGATCTTACACTGCTTAAGAATGTTATGTTGCGTAAGCACATTTTATTTGATTGTCAATATGGAAACCGTTGCACTTTCGGGCTGTTGACACAACATAAACAACAGGGAGTCATGTAATATGATGGGTTGCTGTTTTACGTGAAGGCTTATTAGACTGTGAAAGAGGCTTAAAGACCAAACAAGAGGCTGTACGAGTGCATCTGGAGTATTTCCTCTTGTTTAACACATACAGTTCTTCCCATCGCAATATCCGTCCCTACTGTGTAGCTTCCTAACAGTTCTTTCCAGTGGTGAGTAAATGGCTGGAAAATGTCCCCAGGGCTCTAATGGGCTTCCATGAGAAAGTTCAGTCAAGGAGGTCATGTTCAGTTCTCTGTTTGATTAAAAGGCTTACGTTGATTGTGTACTGAGAGTAAGTTTACTGCATCTAGCCACCTTGGCTGGGATTGTAAAATTGTACAAGCCAGTCAGATGTACTACTTATTTATATCTGTCTCTCTATGTATCGATCTATCAAATACTTAAAACTTATTTGTGTCAGGAAGTTACAAAATATAAAACTTGTAACTTCATTTTATATTTTTTCACCTTAGCAAAAAAATAAAAAAAGTTAAAGCAGCAGGCAAAATTTAAATCCCCAAATTATGAAGACAAACATGACATACGTAATGTGCATGACCTGTTTAATAAATGACAGGTAATAAATAAAATTGTTGTTTTTAGTTGATTTAGAATTTTACGAGCTATCAGCTGGTGAAAAGGTTGGTAATATTGTGAAATATTATACAATTTACTGTTAATTACTTAATTTTTGTGTTAATATATTTCATAATCGAATTTAATCCCAAATCAGCATCCTTACTGGTTTGTTGCTTATTTTTTGGGAAACCTTTATTTTTTTTTTTATTATTTTTTTTTTTTTTAAGTATTGTGTTTTAGGATTCTTTGAATAGAAAGTAAAAAAAAAAAAAAAAACTTTATTTGAAACATTATACATTCATGTCCTCGTATACATACCTTGTAAAAGTATACATTTCTTTACAAGTTGGTGTCTGCTATATAAAGTGTGTCCGGTAATGTCAATGCTCTATGCTGATGGTGAAGCACAGTAACACAACGTGCCTTTGTTTTCCAGGCTCCACTCTCGCCTTGACCTCTTGGTTCACCCAGGATCCAAAATGAGCATAAGCAGTGATGAGGTCAATTTCCTGGTCTACAGATACCTGCAGGAGTCAGGTGTGTATCTGATCATTATCTGCACACTAGCTTCTTCATTTCAGCTAACGGCACATACTCTGTGTGTACACTGTTTCATATTGCATGCAGTGGCAGGTTTTTGCCCTCTGACATGTTATATCCTAGGAACTAATTAGTGGTTCGACCACCTAACGAACCACCCAGAACACCCTAGAACCCACATTGCATACTAAAAACCACTCAGGACAATAGCAACTGCATAGAAACTCCTTGGCAATTATCCACATTTTGACGGTGTATTTTGAGCAAACATCACACACTTTTTGTTCTTGGAGTGTAAAAATTAGATTTTTTTAAATTATTATTATTATATGCTGTTCATTTAAAGTTGTCAGAACTAATACCAGTGGTATTTCACTATATAGTTCACTTTAGTTAGTGAACAATTTCAATAATTTAACCCTTCAAACTCTTTTAATGCCTTCAAACTAGAGTTTACAGATTGCACATCTCTTGATATCAATGGGAATAGTGCACTGTAATGACAGAGAGTGAAACTTTCAGCCAGTAAGTGTTCAGGTGTTGGCAAGTGAAAATTAAATGTGCTAAACCTAGTCTTAACCTTTAACCCAAACACTGCCAAGTGAAATCTTAAAAATGTATTAGGCTAACAATAGACAAAATTGGGTCAGGCAGACTGTTATCGATTATGTAACATTTTTAGTTTCTTTATTGACTTGGAACCAGAGTACCAATACTTTTGGCCTCATTGTTCACAAATACTTCTTCCTAAATGGTAACAGGAGCTGTCTTCCTTTCCTCTGCAGGCTTCTCCCACTCAGCATTCACCTTTGGCATAGAGAGCCACATCAGCCAGTCCAACATTAACGGAGCTCTGGTGCCCCCTGCTGCCCTCATCTCCATCATCCAGAAAGGCCTGCAGTATGTGGAGGCTGAAGTCAGCATCAATGAGGTCAGCGCTGGTACTGCTACCAGATATGGATATTTTGCGGTTTGCCCATTACATATGCAAGATGCGCTCAATCTGAAAAAATGTGCTCAACCTTCTTGTACCTTTTGTGTAATGTGTCACAGGACGGTACTCTGTTTGATGGACGACCGATCGAGTCGCTATCGTTGATTGATGCAGTGATGCCAGACGTGGTGCAAACGAGGCAGCAGGTGTATAAGGATAAACTGGCTCAGCAGCAAGCTGCCGCCGCCTCCAGCACCACAGCAGCCACCGCTGCCAAGAACGGAGAGAACACGGCTAATGGAGAGGAGAATGGATCTCACATGCTGTCTAGTAAGCTCACGCTCAACATTACTTTGTCAGAACTGTTGAAATTGTCAATAAGGAATACTATTTAGTCCATAACACGGTTGAACCTGTGACTTTTCCAAAAACCACAAATAAAATTGTCAGCATTTACCTATCCTCATAAGGGCTTTTCACAATATCAACTATTAATTATTAGCCATTAACCTCTGGTCATTCTCAACCCTGGGTTTAAGTGAATCCTGGGTTATTGTTTTCAGTCTTTACACTGGGTTAGGAATTAATCCTGGATTTTCAGGTTGCAAGGTTTCACACAGTACATTTGTAAACCCCAGATTAATGTTCTTTGCATATTTGTGGCACCGACCTGTTTAAATAACATCTTGTCTGGTTTTTGCTGATATACCATCAGTCATGAATAGACATTTCCCACCATAACCAGTGTTTTTTTAGAGGTTATACTGTTATAGTATTTATCATTTTGGATTAGCTTGTATTTGTTATATTTTGAGTTTTTATTTTAATATTAGTTTTAGTTATTGCTATTGATTTTTTTTTTTTTTTTCATTTTTAGTCAAGCTTATTTTAGTGTAGTTCTAATTTTTAAGTTTAAACAAAAAAAATTGCATTTTTAAAGAACATTATGGCTGTTCATTTATATGTATAAATTAAGCACATTGGTTGTCTTTAGGATGAATGATGTCTGGGGTGGGAATCTTTAAGCACCTCACAATCACATTCTAATTCTCACGATCCAATTCTAAAACAATTCTTAAGATACTTTAATATTATTCATTAAGAAGGTCACAGACTTGTCAAAATTTATTCAAATATCAAATTTATTTGTGCAGTTTTATTAAATTACGTTCATAATTCAAATTACTTTTTAAAATAATTACAAATAATTAATGTTAAATCAAAGCATGTGAAGAATTATTAACTAAACTAAGTAAATATTCCAAACATCAAAGCAAGTATAAATCATACCTGCAAAATTTGCCGTTTTGAATCAAAATATGTAATTTTTGTGTCATCTCACATACACAGAAAAATGATCTCAGAATCATAAAAGAGAGAATTGTGATGCATTGTAGAATCTAGTGTTGTTGTTTTTCCCTCCCTCCCCTAATAATGCCTCTTCTTTTGAAAGACCACCATTCAGACATGATGGAGGTGGACAGGGCTGTGGAGATCCCAGCCAGTAAGGCCATGGTGCTGCGGGGCCACGAGTCTGAGGTCTTCATCTGTGCTTGGAACCCTGTCAGTGATCTGCTGGCATCTGGGTTGGTATTAAGCCAAAGCCACAGTGTATTTTCTCAAACTGTGAATTTTAATAAAAACTCTGTCATGAAACTCTAGATGGTCGCAGGATGATTCGCAGTTTCTATCTCAATCTGATATAATGACATCGTTATTCACATGGCGCAGCTGACTGATTTCATTCGCATCAGCAGCCAATGAGCTTGCTGCACAACATTCAAATACTTGGCTAGAGCTTGCTGCAACAGTGTGCTTCAGAAACACTCCTACATCCCCAGCTCCACCTGTATAGATGTTATATTTAAGGGTTATTTCATATGTTATATGTGCAGCAGCAGCAGTATTTCTTACATGCTCTGTACAGCGTGTCTGTGCAAGTATTGGCAGTTGCAAGTCTCTGTATTTGCTCAGCAGCAGTGTAGCAGATCTATTCCACTAAGACCAAACACATCAACATTGCCTTGCATATTAACGTACTAATCTTCCTGAGAGTTGACATGACAGAAGTCCAGTTATTGATTTGCACATCTTAGCTTAATGTCCTGTACTTTTTGAATGGGAGTTCATCTCTGTGTTTTGTTCTTGCCATCAGCTCTGGAGACTCAACCGCACGGATATGGAACCTGAGTGAGAGCAGTGCGGGAGGATCCACTCAGCTGGTGCTGCGGCACTGCATTCGGGAGGGGGGGCAGGATGTACCCAGTAACAAAGACGTCACCTCACTGGACTGGAATGTGAGTGCTGGGACTAGCGCTTATAAACCACAGGAACCCTGCTTGCAGCTTTTGCATCTGAGCCTCTTTCTTTTTTCCACACACTTCATACAAAGAACAAATTACTCAAATTCATATTCTATTTCTTGTTTTGGACAGAGTGAAGGTACACTTCTCGCCACAGGATCCTATGATGGCTTTGCCAGGATATGGACTAAAGATGGTGAGCTTTATATACTCACAAATCATTACTTCATCAGTTACAAAATCCTGTTTATCTAATAAGTGTCCCATAACGGGCAGGTAATCTTGCCAGTACACTGGGGCAGCACAAAGGTCCCATATTTGCTTTAAAGTGGAACAAGAAAGGAAATTTTATCCTCAGCGCTGGGGTTGATAAGGTATAGTCTTATGTGATTATTATATGCTGTCAAAATAAGATGATGTGGTGAGGTTGGCATGCTAATGTGAATCTGCACCTTTCAGACCACCATTATTTGGGATGCACACACGGGAGAGGCCAAACAGCAGTTTCCATTCCATTCAGGTGAGTAACAAAAATCACTACAAGCTAGGGGTGGGCGATATGGCAAAAATATCATATCGCAATTTTTTTTATTTATTTTTTTGGAAATATCACGATTTCACAATTTCATCACAATTCTTTGTCATGTTGGTTTTACTATTTTGTCTGAGCAGTGCAGCCAAAATAATTTCCCTATTATAAAGACAAAGCCTTTCAAGGTAACAACATATAAAAAAGAATGGTGGATATTTAGGCCAAAGTGGGCAAAGATAAAAAATCTTTGTCATTATTTTATCTTTGTTCTCTATATATATTATACAATTAAAACAAACAGTGCTTTATTTTCAGGTACAATAGGGATATTTAGCAGGGGCATTCAAGAAATTGAATGAACAAATATAAAAATAAAACACTATATAGATTGATTCCTATTAAAGTAAAAAAAAAAATTCTCTGTGTTTTGTTGTTTTAACATTAAAGAATAAAAATTCTGTCATCTTTCTGTCATAGTGTTTTATTTTTATACCATCATTTACTCACTCAAAATTTAAATCGGGTTTTAAACCTGAATGAGTTATTCTTCTGCTGAACATAAATGCTATTTTAAAGAACGAGAATGTGAAAAACCAAACAATTGCTGGTCCACAGTGACTTCCGTAGTAGTTTTTTCCTGCTATCAAAGTCAATACACTAATTAATAAACATATGGATGACAGGTTTTTTCAGCTGTATGTTTATGATGTGAACTGGAGGATCTTCAGAGAGAGTATTTCTGTATAGCGATTAGATGTGGGATTTTTTTAACCCCGCACTGAGAAGGGTTCTTTGTTATAGATAGAAATCTACTTTTGGTTTCAATTTAGAATACCTTTTCCTTGTCTCCCAAATGTATCGGTTGTGCATTAGTTAGGTTCAAAAGAATGATTATGAATGATGTAATTTGCATTTTCCGCCTGCAGCTCCGGCTCTGGACGTGGACTGGCAGAGCAACAACACGTTTGCCTCCTGCAGCACGGACATGTGCATTCACGTGTGTAAACTGGGCCAGGACAGACCAGTCAAAACATTCCAGGGCCACACAGTAAGCCACCTACATTAGATATTCTTCTATTGCATATATTCTCTTGTTAAATCTTCATCAATATTTACTTTTTTTTTTTTGTATTGTTTTTTTGCATTGACTGTTTGGTCTCCCAGAAACCCTCAAAAGTGATATTTTGACCCTGTAAAGCCTTACATAGTCAGAAATATCACTTTTTTTTTTTTTTTTTTCGTCGTCTTCCAGGCAGTTTCGTAACGTTTTATGTTGATTGGTAGGGGTGTGCTCAAAATATCGATTCTTAGATATATACCGATATAATAAAAAAAGATACAGTATACAGTACAGATATTCTAGCCCTTAGTATCGATACTCCGCCCAGCCATTAGGGGGCGCAGCGGCGCCCGCGAGTTTCAAAAAAACTCATGGAAAATGTTAAAGCAAGATGTAGCATTTAAGTGATTTCATAGTGAAATATGTTATGGCAGTACATGGTGTCACAAAAAAGAATTATAAGAAGATTTAATAAGAAGTTAAGAATAATAAGAAGAAGATTTTGTGCTTGTGTGAGCTCAGACTGTACCCTTGGAAAGTTAAATGTTGACTTGTGGTAATTTCCAGATTAATACAATTTGTGTACAATTAATCAGAGCACTTAAAGTTGCAAATATTTAAGCAAAATGCACTTTGTTATAATGCACTTTTGTCTTCAATAAATTGAAGAAAAATGCAGAGTTCTGTTTGTTGAGTAAATGTGTTCAGCATTAACTAATTGGCTCTGGCCCATGTATTTTTATTGAATCGTATCGAATCGTGTCACATTGTATCAAATCGTATCGAGACAGCTCTGTATCGAGGTACGTATCGAATCGTGACCTGTGTATCGAGGTATGTATCGTATCGCCAGGTTCTCCAAGGTATACACCCCTATTGATTGGAAATTATTAGTTATTGCCCTGATGGTGGAAATGGGGATTTTCACTGCTCTAGCTCTTTTCTTAAAGCCACTTCACCAATTTGTGAAGCTCAATTATCTTTTGCTGCACATCAGAAATATATTCTTTTGGTTTTTCTCATTGTGATGGATGATTAAGGGAATTTGGGCTTTGTTTTCACTTCTATTTATATTTCTGTGAAACAGGAAGCCATGGCTGGATAATTTCATGTTCATAATCACCCTGGAGTGCTCAAAATTGTGAATATACTTCAGAGATATTTTACTTAGAATTTCTGCCAATAATTGTGTCCAAAGTGTATTTGAGAAAAACATTTATTTCATAATGATATGCCCCCCCCCCACCATTTTAATTTTTTTAGATTTTTGTAAATTTTTTTAAATAAAAGCTCAAAAGGATTAACAATGCAGATTAATTTTCACAGCCTTCTTTGATCATATTGTGCCAATATTTTTGGCCATGACTGTACATACATGCATGCATATATATCTATCTCACATTTGAGGCATTTATTTATATATTCATTTATTCATTCTAAACTAAAAAAAATTTGGTCAGAACAAAGTTTCAATGACAACAAAGGATGAAACCAAAGAAATTGTATAAAATAAATAAATGTAAATGTAAATATATGTATTATTATTATTAATATTTAATCTAATTTGATATAAATTACATAGATATAAAATATATTGACTAACTAAAATTATAGTGGCAAATACATTGTTACAGAACAGGCTGCGTATATTAAAAAAAATAGATATAATTATCTATCCCTGTAAATATATCGTAATAAAATGACCTTTAAAGTTTTCAATTGTTTTAATTTAGTGATTAAATATTAAGATCATCTTTATTATTGTTGACAATGCGTTACAGTGATGATTGAAATACATGTACTTCAAATACCTACTGTATCATTTTTAATAGACATTTTCAATATTGTTTTCAGTTGGTCTCATATATGGAATACAAATACAAATTTCTGCATTTAGCAGGTGCTGCTAAATGTTTTTTTTTTTTAAGGTTTTTTTTTTTGCACTTTGTGACTGAGGCAGACATTTTGGAAATTAGCTGTTCTTTTTCCTGAGGAGCATGGATAAGCAAATATGCGCCAAATATGATAGATACAACATTGTAGGGTTAAACATCCTAACTGATTACATAACTGAAGATTTCCTTTATTCTCAGAATGAAGTCAATGCAATCAAATGGGATCCAACAGGAAATCTCTTGGCTTCCTGCTCTGATGACATGACCCTAAAGGTGAGAGAGAACCAACCTGCCATCTCTCTTTTGATGATTTTAGCTTTTTACTAATTAGGGCTGTGCGATTTGGGGAAAAATATTTAATTACGATTTTTTTTTTTTTGACAGATTGCGATTTGATTTATGATTTGAAATTTGTAAAGTCAAGCTTCAGCTCAATATTGTGCAGCACAGTATGAGTATCGTTACCCTGCTGAAAAAAACAAACAATAGAAACCATCACAGAAAAATTTCCTTTTTGTTTTGGGCATTATTCCGATAGGAATTACTGTTGTTCTATTGGTTGCCACCTGCTAGATTACATCGCACCAATAGAATGCATCAAATACCAGTAGACACCATTATAGTTTACATTAAAACCAATACAATTCCCATTATAACCCTTAAATCCATTACATGTTCTATTGTGTTTTGGGAGGGGTTCTGCTGTTTGTTTGCTTTTTTCTGCTGGGAAGATTATAATGGTATTACTACTTTTACAGAATTACTGAATTTCACAGGAAAGATTTGTTTATTTTTTTATAAATAAAGAACTGTATTTGTTTTGTCAATTATTAAAGTATTACATGTTACACTGGCTGATTTATTCATTTTTAAGTATTTGGGATTTTAAGAACAAATGGGAAATGTGCTGAATGTTTCATTTCATCCAAGTGAAATTGGCAAGCAGTTAGTGTTATAATGATATTGTGATTTGTATTGAACGTTAGCTTTGGAGCATGAAACAGGACACTTGTGTTCATGACCTGCAAGCCCACAGTAAGGAGATCTACACCATCAAATGGAGCCCAACTGGCCCTGGAACCAACAACCCCAATGCCAACCTCATGCTGGCCAGGTACACAACCAACCAACAACACTCTTCATTTGGAAAGCCTGTCTTTTTTAAATTTCATTTTGATTGGCTAAATTTAAATTAATTCTTTTTGTCTTATTTTCTGCCTAAAGTGCGTCGTTCGATTCAACGGTGCGTCTGTGGGATGCGGAGCGTGGCGCCTGCATCCACACACTGACCAAACACCAGGAGCCCGTCTACAGCGTGGCATTCAGCCCAGATGGGCGGCACCTGGCCAGCGGTTCCTTCGACAAGTGTGTGCATATCTGGAACACACAGGTACTATAGGCTCTTTAACAAACTAATACTGATTACATATTCACATGAGAATATTAAAGTCTCATTGTTTTTTTTTTTTAGACGCATTTGCTTTGGCCAATTGTTTTGTGAAGAGAATGATTTTAAATGTCTTTTGTCACTTTTGATAAATGTAATGCATCCTTCCTGAATAAAAGTATTAATTGATTTTAAAAAATTTAAAATAAGAACAACAATCTTACTGACCCCAAACCTTTGAAAGGATGTGTATAAGCTGATAATTAATTCCTTTAAATGAGGAAATATAATGTACAGACTGAAAAAGTGTTTTGAAAGATTAACTATATATGAGAATTAGAAGACGGCAAAGGAAATCTAAATGGAAAAAATGTAGAAATCATTATCAGTTATTATAGAAATATCCAGTCTTGACTGATATAAGAAAGAAAAAATACATGTCTAATACTGTCCAATATTAATAATATAAAATGACAACAGATAATATAACAAATGCAAATGCCATTACATCCTTTGTCCCTAATACTGAACATCCAGGTTTTCCTTCACAATCACATCTAACTCATCCATTTTTATTTTCATTTTAGTTTTGTAAATAAAATCTGAAAATAAAAGTTTGTATTTTATTGTTTTTAATCGTTTTAAAATGTTCCAAATGGCAACATCAGTTTAGCCGTTTATACCCTAATTTAGATGTTTAGACATAAGACAAGTCTATCAAGTGTTTTGATAAATATGCTTAGGAGCATTAATCATCGATACAGTTTTCATCTGCTGATCATTAACTGGCCTGGCTAACGTACTGATCTGTCATTATGATTGGCGTTTTTAACTTGAGTTTCGTTTTCCTCCCTACAGAGTGGTGCTTTAGTCAACAGCTATAGAGGGACGGGGGGGATTTTTGAAGTATGCTGGAACTCCACTGGAGACAAAGTGGGCGCAAGTGCATCAGATGGATCGGTGAGTTTGTGTTGCAAAGTCACTCAAATGTCCTTTGGCTATGATGTAGATACAGCATGAACTGAATCTGTTTGAAAGCCATTATAGTTTTAAGTAGGGCTGCACGATTAATTAAAATAAATCCAAAATCATGATGCAGAGGCGTCTTACACGCGAGCGGTTCATTATTCACCGGCATTGTCAGTACGGCTTAGTTCACAGTAAATACTGCTCCACCCAAAAAAATTTTCTTCTGAGTTTGTGTCACTTTTACTTGCATTTGAGAGCGCAAGATGTACCAGCCATCTTTCCATACTTGTAATGAGAAGCACAAAAGTAGGGCCCTATGAAATCTCCAGTAAAAGGACTCCAGTCCTTTCATTTTTTCCCAAATTCCATTAAAAAAAATTCTAAATTCCATTTTTTCTGAACTCCTTTTTAATGGTTAAATACAATTTTATTAAACAAAAAGCTTGTCTCAGGGCCTGAATTTCGTTTTTTTTTTTAACTGAGGGGGTATCCCCCCCCCTTACATGGGTCACATTATGGGGGGTTAAAGATTCTGGGGTGGAAAATAAATGGATGCATCGGGGCTAAATCAATCATCTTCATTTATTTATGTCTACAGATTTTAATGTATAGTGGTTTTCAAAACAAAATTTGTCATGTCTCTTCCAAACTTTCTAATCTTTAATCAAAAAATCTGGTCAAAAATTTGCCTTCCTATTACGAGGTGATATTTGACTCCTTAAAGTGATTTACAGGGGAGTTTTATTTTTACCTTTTGTTATTTAGTTTTTCTAACTTTATTAAAAGCATGTCATTTTTATGTCAAATTTAAAAATATATATTTATAAGCTTTTTAAAATTTCTAATTAAAACACAAGTAGAAGAATAAGTTACCAATCAAATGAAATCGGTATTCAAATTAATTTATACAGAGGTGGAACAGAAGAACACAAAAGTGGCATGTAGGTGTATTTTCAGATATTTAATGAGCCTCGGAGGTGGCAAGAGTGCAATTACATTTATAAATTCATGTTGAGATTAATGTTTTAAATATAACATTTTGAATATAGAAATATTTAATGATTTAAATAACTGAAATGATATGTTAATGAAACTAAACTGCCAGTAGGTGGCGGCAAGTCACTGATTTTATCACTGAATCATTCATTCAATTGATTCGTTCGAACGGCTGATTCATTCAGGAATAAAGCAAGTGACTGTCTTTATGAATGGGTAATTTAATTATTGACTCACTAGATTCGTTTAAAAACACACGTTCATTCATAAACGAGACACCGCTGTGTTTGAATGGAGATGCGCAGCGGCTCAGCTGTGACTTTTTCAAACAATTTACGTCAACGAAATAGAGCAAAATCAGGCAACGGTGTTATAGTCAGACAATGTAAGTCACTTCAATTTATTTTATGCCTAGGGATGTATCGTTACATCCCTAGGCATAAAACATTAATTTAATTTATGAAAATTAAACATTTTATTTTTGACAAATAAAGGGGATTTACTTTTACAATTAAAACATTGAAGAAATATTGTATGATTATACCTTAAAAATAAAGTTTTGATCATATTAATAGTAGTAGTACTAGTATTACGTACATTCTACTGAACAATAGTAATGTATTTGTGCCACAGTGACTTCGTGTTAAACCAAACTTTTATTTTGACGAGTTGCTCATGAAGTGACTCTCAGAGCAGTTCTGGAGATATAGTTCATGTGTTTATGTCCTCAGCAGACGCGAATATCTCCACGAGCGTCACGCTTGCTTCAGTACGAGTAGTAAACAAACTCGCACGTCTGCGCCATTCATCAACACAGAGACACGCAGAATTTTGCGACAAATGCAAGTCTGCATCACAATTTGATTGCAGTGTAATGACCTACTTTTGATTAATTCATCCAAACTTTGACAAATTCCCTGACATTCCGCGTTAAACTGTAAATTCCGTTTTTATGACTGGATTCCTGGCTTCCGTCCACGTTTTCTGCATCACTACACATTTAATGTAGCTAACGTCGCAGCTTCGTGTCATCTACACACTCATTAAACTTTGAGGAGTGAGGCACTGACAAATGACGGTCATTGTGACACTGGAAAGGGATGGCGATATGGAGCCATGTGCTTTTTTTTTAAACATTTTAATGGGTTTAACATTAGATTATCAGTTTGGAATATACGCTAATTTGACTAGAAACACTGGAGACCGGAAATGGAAAGCATCCTTCCGGTTAAGAGTCAGGCGTGACTTCCGTGTTCAGGAAAAATGTCTATTTAAAAAAAAATAAATTGCTGATAATTTTCTCACAATTCTTACTTTTTTCCTCGCCGTTCTCAGAACTGCAAAGACTCGCAGTTGTGTGAAAAAAAAAAAAAAAAAAAAGTCATAATTGTGAGAGAAAGCAGTTGTTAAAAGTCAGTTAAAAAATTCTGTGCCATAAACAAAAAAGAATTGAGGAATTTTGAGATGTAAAATTGCAATAATGAGTTTTATTACCTTTGTTTTGAATCCCATGGTGGAAACAAGTTGCCATTATAATCTCACAAATTTCATAATAACTTTTCTTCCCTTTATCAGGTTTGTGTATTAGACCTAAGGAAATGACGTTGCTGTTGGGACGCCATGGACCGACTATGAATGTGTGCATAGCCAAATTTACCCACTGTCCCTGGCCCATCATCCACTGCTGTAGTCGACCCGTGAGGCGCCAGACCGCAGCCCAGACCAACGGTCCATCGCAACACGGACCCATGACGCTTACGACACACAAGATCAGCGTGCCAGAGAACTGTTATACACAGACACACTGGACACAAGAGAAATACACCGCATATGCACACACACCCACACACACCTCATTAGTTCCTGTGTTCATCATTCCAAACCCAGAGGGCCGAGGTCCACGCCGCTGTCGTGCGCATATTGCACACGTCAGCGCTTCAGTGATGGTTTAGGTGTAACTGCATGAGCTAAAGAGCAGAGCTGTTGAATATGGCCAACTCGTGGCCGTGTGATTATTGAGTATTGGCGCTGTATGTTTAGTGGCTCTGCGACTTTTGGAACTGTTCTCCAAAAATGCTCAAGGATTTTTTTTTTTGTTGTTTTTTTGCCAAACTTTGAGAAATAATTTGATCTTTTTTTTTTTTTATACATTTCTATAAGAGTACAGAAATCCTATTAAATGACTCAACTATATTTTCTAAAACGAATGCCCTGTGTTCTTTTATACAACCTATGCAACTTTGTGGCAAGACAAAACCGAACTTGCAGTGCATGAATGGGTGACACTCATAGGTGAAGCCTGTACGTTTAAAATATCCGATAGGCCCACCCTAAAAACACAACGGCACATTCACTCTCGCTATTACAGAACACATAGCTTCAACATCAGGTTACCCATTACTTTTTTTGGGGAGTTCATGATTGTCCTCCTACATTGGTATTTAACATGACAGCTCACTTAAAAATGTTTATTACAGAGATTAGTTCCTCCGATTTGATGTTCTTTCTTTAGTGTTGCGTCGTGCTGTCATTTCCTGCTTTTCTATAGAGGTCCGAGCTCTGACTGATCCGGTCTGGTCATTACTCTTTCAGTGCTGCAGTGAATTGGTGTGTGTGTGTGTGTGTGACTGTAACGGCTGTAGTCTGTATGGCTTCACGTGAGTGACAGAATTATGGGTCGGTGCGAATATTTTTTTTTATTATTATTCAGTTCCAGTCAGGCAGTTGGGAAGTGGAGGCTGAGGTGGTGTCGTTTCCGCCCATTTTGCTCACTATTTTAATTTGTAAAATGACGTCATTGCGCAGTGATTGTATGGTGTGAACAGAAACTGACGTGGAAAAATGTAAATGTGACCACAGGTATTTTTACTATTACATGCTACTGTTATACTGGACCGATTTTAATGTAAACATTGATGTTTGGGATTTCTCGCAGCCTGGTTTCTTCAGGTGACGGCACATTGATTTAGAGTTCACTAGATGCTGTCACGTGTCTTTATAAAATACCATTAGACAGTCATAGTTCAGAGAAGCAGCTTTTAGCCAGCACACTCATGTCGCCTCTCAGCACTTTACAGCACGTACTCCCATGAAATCCAATGAGCACTTAAAACATTTTTTATCCTTTGGACTGAAATTACTTGAGTGATATTAAACATTTACTTGAATGAACCAGATCTTCTGATGATGATTATTAGAGAGTGAGGCGGCTGGTTTAAACTTGTAACTTTTTGTGTGTGTGTGTAGTTCAAAATGCTAACAAATGCCTTTTTCTTCCCACGAATCTGCATCCCCTCCTAAAAGGATCAAAATGTCCTTTTTTTTTTATTTTTAAGATGAGTATTTCGAAGCTTGCTCTAATATAATCAACAAGTAGATTGTACGAAAATACATTATTTATTATATTGTCTATGACAGTGGAATGGTATTTTATAATGTTTAATTTTAAAGAGATATACTTTTTACAGTGTGCGTGCAAGCGTTTGCTTCTCTTGGTCGTCGAAGCCTAGCACTCTGCTTGCTGTGTCCACGGCCCTTTGAAATTTTGTACTTTTAAAATCTTTTGTAATTCTGATGTTGTTTTTAGCTCTAAGCAAAAGCACGTACATGGGCATATCAAAACATCCTGGACCATGTATATACTTGTTCAGTGATTTTTGTCTCACTTTAGGTAATCTTTAATCTAGTTTTTTCCTTTTTTAGTTCTTTTTCCTGTTTTGCTCACTCTCTTGCAGAAATCACTCACTGCGATGTTGATTTGACTGTTGTGATTTGAGTCAGATCAAATGAAAGTCCAGAATAAAATATATTTTGATAATAGTGTTCTCTGTCTGTGCTTATGAATTTCTATGAATGCAGAAATGCCGTCTCCTGTGGCATCAAGAGTATTGCATTTAGGTTCTACTGTGTATGTTGTATAGTGTGTGAATACCAGAATGTAGCATTTGGTTTTAATAACAGCAGCACTGCATGAGCTCCTCAAGTTTATGTAATATCTGATGATCATGTTTTCCAGCTAGGGAATAATTCACTCGAAAACAAGAACATCTGACTGTCTGTATAAAGAGTCACATGATCAGTCACGCATCTGCTTATTTGATTAGTCTTGCAGAAATACTGTACAATCATCATTTTGTCAATTTTTTTCACATTCAAAATCCTAAAAAAATAAGCCTAAACTGATACAATTATCTTTCTTAGGTAGACTGTGCTCCACCACCCAAAACAACACAAGCAAAGACAAAGGCAGCCTCCAACAAAAAGGCATTTCATTGCAAAAAAAAACTTTTCAATGTATTATTTAGGGAACTATTCATACTTTGTACATTTACTGCAGTCTTGGGGTAGCTGGGCCAGGAATGGAAATATTTTTTTTGAATTTGGTAGGGGTTTTGGTTATTACAAAAACAAACCAAAAAATAGTTTGTTGGGTAATAAAGCGCTAGATCGCCCAAAAATGAAAATTCTGTCAGTTTCTGGTCCTCAATGACGTCCATAGTATTTTTATTTTTTCATACTATAAAAGTAAGTGGCTACCAGCAACTGGTTGGTTGCCCACATTCTTTGTTTTACAGCCCGTTCATAACACTCCACAAAACCCAGGCACTGCATAAATAATAATAATAATAACAAATATAGCTGCAAGCAGCAATTACGGGTCCAAGCACTCCAGCGGCAAAATGAGGAGCTAAGCATAGCATGATCAGACCAAATGCAACGAGTACTAAAAGCAATTTTAGGGTGATTTCAATTGAAATGGCTGAAAATCATAAATACAACCTCTAGTAATATGATTAAATGGCTTATCACTTTTGACTAACAGGTGGCGCTGTTCTGTGTGAGGTGACAATGGCACACAGTCATTATGTCAAAGCTTTGCAGAGGTATAGCCTCAGGGTCATTTTAGCACCATGCTAAAATTAGTTGTGGCGCTGTACGAAAACGGTTTTGTCTATCGACACAAGTTTGGAGAAAATTGGGCAAACGGTTGAGGACTTTGAAAAAGTAGGTTTTCAACATAAATCAAAATGGCAGACAGGAAGTTTGGCTGACTATGGCAACATTGCTATCACTGTTCTCAGCATGACCCAAGGAATCTATTAATACCAGTCTCATTACAATAAGAAAAATTCACAGAAAGCTATTAGCATTTATTTGAAATTTCGTTATAACTTTTGACCAATCTTTTTGAGTACTTTCAGGTCATGGTCTCGATGGTACATACAAAGTCTCGTAATGGTACACCAATGCATTCGAAAAATATAATATTTTATATCATAATACTCTATTGTTATAGTCAATGGTAATTTCATGTTTTAGCGCCACCAAGAGGCAAAATCACACCAAAAGTTGTATTTGTCCTTTGGTGAAATTATTTCATTTTGTTTTGGAGTTATAGGCATTTTTATATATGAGAAGAGAAAAAATGACTGATGGCTGATTTTGTTTGCATTTTTGTGCCACTTACTATCAAATTTTTGGCAATTGGGCATTAACGTATAGCCAGCACTACGTTTTAGAATTTCCTATGGTGGTTTCATGTCGATCGGAGAAACGATTTCTATGTTTTTTTAAGCACTAAAATGCAACCTTACACAAACCATAAGGCAAAATCTGCCAAGTTTGGTATCGCTGGATTCATAAGTCTAAAAAGGTGACTTGTGAAAATAAGTTATAAGCATGTGAATATTTGATTTGGCTCAAAACTTCTCAGGCTCCTTCAGGGCATCGTGCTGATGACCCATACCAAGTTTCGCAACAATACGCCAATGCGTTCGTAAAATATAGCATTTTAATACAAAATGGCTGACATGGGACAATTGGGTATCATTCAGCTCGGCATGATGCACCTAATCTAAAGAGATTTTGTGTTTAACACCAGTTTTGTGATTTTTGGCCAAACCATTCTGAAGTTATAAGCAAAAATATGCATTTTGCATATCTCCTGACCACTAACTCTAGTGGCATAGCACCGAAACACTGCAGGTAGCCTCAGGTCATGCTTGTTATGAAACAAACCAAATTCTGTCATTTATCAAGAGACTATCCGTTATCCGTTTCAAGGTAGTCACAGACTAACTCGTCATGTTAAATCAAAGTAATGCTGTTTTTGTATAGGCCTATACTATATAGCCTGACAGCAGGGGATGTGTCATCAATCTGCAATCTCCACATATGCTAAAACGATTTACACACATCTAGGCACTCTTCTAAATCTTTAAACTTTATATACTATTCGTTCTTCTACACTGAGTTTAAGAGTGATTCTATAATTTGGGGTACATGCCATGTCCATGGACTCCATTATCAATTTTACAAATCTTTCATTAACTTTTCACTTCAAGCAATGATCACTTTTATATCAGGGGACATTTCTAATTAATTCAATACAAAAATCCAACAGATATCCAGCTTGTATCTTGCAAAAACGGCTTATTCTATACTGGAAGTTGCTGTTTTTGTGCTGTCCAGTTTGGTAAATGTGAGGTTTTGCTCTTCAGATTAGCTCTAAAATACATTTTTCTGTATATATTTATTTGTGCAAAATAATCATTAAATTATGAGAAAGGTGCTTTAACAAATATTTTGCTCATGCATCTACATTAAATTATCCATTTTGTGTACGTCCAAGAAATCAATGTCAACTGTGTTACTCACTATGAATCAGGAATGGCTTGTTCCAAAGTCACAGGCCCAACATCACTTGATGTATTTTCCTTTTTTGGAGGGAAATTTGAAGACACTGTGGAAAGTTATAACTTCTCCTCTTCAATATTTTATCTATATTATTGTCTGCACGTAGAGTAGATTAATTGACCGTCAACTGTGTTATCAACATATTCTGGTGAACTTGCATCACATGTTATATTTATAAATATGTAGAGATAGAATATAAAAACATAAGTTAATCAAGGTCATGTACTAACTAGTCCAAGGTCAGCAGTTTGCACAAAGCCCTAAAATGGCTGAAATGTCAACTGTGTTACCCATCAGCTGTAACACGGTTGACAAGGATTAACACGGTTGACATTGTTGGCAATTCAGGGTCAATTTATGCAATTTATACACACTGAGGAAAGCCTTTGAGCCGAAACATCCTTGTCCTATTGGTGATAAAATGTAGAATAAAACGAAAAGAAAAGACTATTTAATGTGAGTGCGGATCATGGTTTTGTCTAATAAGTGATTTAATGGATCAATGTGCCTAAACGAAAGATCAAGCGACGAAAGAGCGCAGTGCAAACAACTTTTGTGGGTCAAGTTATGCTCCCACTGAGTGCTGTTGATAAAAAATTAAATAAAAAATATTCACAAACTATTGTCATTACACAGAAATTACATAGGAAATGCCGAAATACCATGATTTGCATTACAATGGATAAACTTAACTGATCTAATCAAGCCCACATTTTCTATGAACTCAGTAGGCCTATCCATAATATTATATACACATTATATTCATATATATATATATATATATGTATGTATATACAGTGGGTACGGAAACTATTCAGACCCCCTTAAATTTTTCCCTTTTTGTTATATTGCAGCCATTTGCTAAATTCATTTTTTTCCTCATTAATGTACACACAGCACCCCATATTGACAGAAAACCCTTCTTAGAGCTGGCCGTCCGGCCAAACTGAGCTATCGGGGGAGAAGAGCCTTGGTGAGAGAGGTAAAGAAGAACCCAAAGATCACTGTGGCTGACCTCCAGAGATGCAGTCGGGAGATGGGAGAAAGTTGTAGAAAGTCAACCATCACAGTAGCCCTCCACCAGTTGGGGCTTTATGGCAGAGCGGCCTGATGGAAGCCTCTCCTCATTGCAAGACACAAAAAAACACCTGAAGGACTCCAAGATGGTGAGAAATAAGATTCTCTGGTCTGATGAGACCAAGATAGAACTTTCTGGCCTTAATTCTAAGCGGTATGTGAGGAGAAAACCAGGCACTGCTCATCACCTGTCCAATACAGTCCCAACAGTGAAGCATGGTGGTGGCAGCATCATGCTGTGGGGGTGTTTTTCAGCTGCAGGGACAGGACGACTGGTTGCAATCGAAGGAAAGATGAATGCGGCCAAGTACAGGGATATCCTGGACGAAAACCTTCTCAGGACCTCAGAGAGCTCAGAACCTCAGACTGGGCCGAAGGTTTACCTTCCAACAAGTCAATGACCCTAAGCACACAGCTAAAATAACGAAGGAGTGGCTTCACAACAACTCCGTGACTGTTCTTGAATGGCCCGGCCAGAGCCGTGACTTAAACCCAATTGAGCATCTCTGGAGAGACCTAAAAATGGCTGTCCACCAACGTTTACCATCCAACCTGGAGAGGATCTGCAAGGAGGAATGGCAGAGGATCCCCAAATCCAGGTGTGAAAAACTTGTTGCATCTTTCCCAAAAAGACTCATGGCTGTATTAGATCAAAAGGGTGCTTCTACTAAATACTGAGCAAAGGGTCTGAATACTTAGGACCATGTGCTATTTCAGTTTTTCTTTTTTAATAAATCTCCAAAAATGTCAACAATTCTGTGTTTTTCTGTTAATATGGGGTGCTGTGTGTACATTAATGAGGAAAAAAAATGAACTTAAATGATTTTAGCAAATGGCTGCAATATAACTTATGGTCGGGTGGTTGTAGTAAAAAAGGCTCTCGATGAAGAAGTAAACAAAAAGGAGTATTCTTTATTTAATAGCATCAACACACTTTTGACAATTAACTAACTTAAGAATGGACAAACACTGAAGGGAAACTCAGGACTTATAAAGGGACTAGAACAAAGGCACAAACGAGATAATTAATCAAACACAGGTGATGGGGATGATAGATAATTAACTAATGACTAAACCAGAACAGGAACTACCAAAAAAGGGCAAAACCAAACTGGACAGAAACAGACACGTAACAATAACAAAGAGTGAAAAATTTAAGGGGGTCTGAATACTTTCCGTACCCACTGTATGTGTATAGAGTCTGCAAATTAGCCTAGTTAGGGATAGCCAAAATCCACTTCCAAAAGCACAAACATGAAAAAAAGATGTAACTACTGTATTAAATACAATTAGAAAATGTTCAAATATTTGTTTCATCTTATGTAACCCACATGAAAAAAATACTATAGTAAATACTACAGTGTATTATACTCTATATATTATAGTATCTACAACACTTTGTTAAAGAATGCTACAGCATATAACTATAGTGAACTGATAAACTGTAATAAATACTGTAGTATATTTTAGTTTTTGCTACAGTAAACTTTAGTGTATTGTAGTATAATATACCCTATAGTTGTAAAGAACTTAGTACAGTATTGTGTGAAGTAATTTGTTTATATTACTATAGCTGTTATATTACCACAGCAACTATAGAATTACCACAACAAATTAATTCAAGTACTTTAGTATGGTTCAAAAACACTGTTTAGTATTAATTACGATAGTATTTTTTCATGTAGGAGTTCTTCTATTCAGCAAGTGATATTTTGTGCACTGAACAAGGTACATTTCAGAAATCTGGTCACCAAATAGGCTTTTCCACGAGCGTCTCCTTTAACATTACTTCAAACAAATACGGGAGTGTCCTTCATTACCCAAATGCACTCGGTCTCTGTGGTCGGGTCACTTCGAGACAACTTCTACAGATCAAGGTTCTTCACCGAGCAAAAAACTAGACAGTGTTGCTCTGGTCACAGATGTCTCTAACTGGTTTAGTGAGGAAAGTTGATGTTTAGACCACGGAGATGTACTTTAGCTCGGAGCTGTAATTCAAACATGCTGTGGATCGACCTGGTAAGACCCTCTTATGATCTTTATGCTGTAACATTAGTTAATTTTATATTGTCAGTCCTTATCACATTCAGCTTACCGACATTTGCAAGTCATAAGTAGGCTAATACGTACAAGTTAAAATACTTTTAATTTGAATCACTTCACTAAAATAAAACATTAATTAATTAAAAAGATAAAGTGTGAAATTATAAAACAAACGTTATCGTTCAAAATTAAGGCAAAACGTATTTGGACACTTTCAAATAGTTTATATAGCCTCTAAAAATCACTGTAACACCACTCATGTGTTAATGTCATTAAAAAATAATAATAATAATTCAGAGGCTCAGGCAAGCGAAGTTAGTTTTGATGAAAATTCCAGCATCATTTGTTTGCAGTTGCTACTTGGTTTGACGTGTGTATATATATATATATATATATATATATATATATATATATACATGCAAATAATAATAAAATGCATTTTAATAATTTTCCTTTTTGTAAATTTTGAAATCTGAGCGTTCATGTTCCAGACACTTGAATTACCTTAAAACCCTAAGATTTACCAACTTTTTATTTTAAATGGAGTGGACTGAGTATCATATCATTCTCATTTTTTCCTAATGAGTCAGATGAATACCAGTGAACACTTATGTTGTCATGTGATGTTGAAAAGATCCACATGTTCAATGAGTTAACAAAATTTTGTGCATTTTGTGCACATGTTGTCATCATTTACTCATTCTCATGTCGTTACAAACCTTTATGACTTTCTTCAGTGAAACACGAAAGAGGTTTTAAATAATGTTTCTTGTCAGCATGAGGATAACTAAATCATGATATCATTATTGGGTGAACTATTACATTTTTAGGGTAACATCCATTTCTCTGTTGTCCTGTCAAGTGTATGCTGAAGTCTTTCAGTGATTCCATTGGGTTTCAGACCCTCAGGCCTGTTTTCTCTTCAAATTTGCATTTGCATTGCATAGCATTTGCATTGCAGTACTTTAGATGTGAAGATATCCTGCATTTTCTTAGAAAAAGTTGTGTGTCAAACAGATTATATAGATAGATTAAATAAGATCTAAAAAAAATTAAATTAAAGATCATTCTCATGATTCACCATTCGAAACTGAATTTCCAATATATATATATATATAGAACGGATAAATTAGTTTTGAATTGTGAATCATGAGAATGACCTTTCAGTGCAATAGAGGTTATTTTTTATATCTCGGCAAGACTAGCTTAAATGAAATCTTGTTTGGGAATTGGACAGACTAGATTCATGCAAACCAATGAGGTACATTAGAAATGACCAACCAAGCTTGCTTAACCATTTCATTTGAATAAAACTCATCCAACGCCACTGAAAGTAGGACACTGCACTTTGTGTTGCACTCCTGTGTTGGTTTTGTATGTAAAGGAGTAAAAAATATTTTCTCTCTTTTCCCAAATTAATTTAGTTTAATTTATTAAATCTGTACAAATCTGAATATTCTTGTAGAAGGCATGTCTGTGAGTGTTATAATGGGAGAACGTAACCAAAATGTCCAAAAAATGAGACTTGCCAGGTTACGTTAATGTAAATAAAAAGAATTCAGGCGTCTTACTTTTTGATTGATTTCCTGGTCTCATGTTATCTCACTCACTGGTCATTCTTGTCCAGAATAAGTCCATTGAAGTTGTTGTGTACGTTTCTCTTACAGACTTTGATAATCACAGCGGAAGCACCTCATTGGTCTTTTGTCTTGACAAAGGCTTCAACATCAATGTCAGCTGAACAATCACAGTACCAGACTGTTTTCCTGTCTCATATTGGAACCCAGACTTGGACATGGTTTGAAGGCCGCTATGACTCTAAATGAAACTCAAGAATCTCACAAATTGCAACAGGAGCTGTGATATTTTTCAAAATGCCTAGATTCAAAAAATACCAACTACAGCTAATAATAATATTCTTTAGTACCTTAATGCTCATGGCGTACTGGGAACAGATTGACAATAACATTGTAACCCATGTAATGTCTTTCTCGTACCGCTACCTTCTCAATAGCTTCACGTTCATTAACGCAAGCTTTAGAGTCAATCCCGAAGACGCTATAAAGTACAACAATCACAGATACCTAATAAACCACGAGGGGAAGTGTGGTGAAAAGGACGTTCTGCTCCTGCTCTTTGTGAAAAGCTCCTCTGAGAACTTTGAGAGAAGGCAAGCCATTCGCTCTACTTGGGGAAACGAGACGTACATTGAAAGGAATCTGGGTGTTACTGTAAGGGTGTTGTTCGCTCTTGGCCTCCATCCTGAACCAGAGCAAAGAAGACTACTTAATATGAAACTGCTGTTTGAGGACCAAAGATATCACGACCTCATCCAGCAGGACTTCATGGACACCTTCCACAATCTTACTCTGAAGCTACTTTTGCAGCTTGGCTGGAAAGAAACCTACTGCCACCGTGCCCAGTTCCTCATGTCTGCAGACGACGACGTCTTCGTTCACATTCCCAACTTAATTCCCTTCTTGCGAGGGATTGGCCGCAGTAACGCCAAAGACCTTTGGATAGGAAGGGTGCACCGCGGTTCACCTCCCGTCCGAGACAAAGAGAGCAAGTACTACATGTCCCAAAACTTGTACCCGTGGTTGTCTTACCCAGATTACACCCCTGGATCTGGGTATGTCCTCTCCAGAGATGTGGCTACCAAAATCTATCAAGTTGCGCTCACCATAAATGCTTCCTTTCACATTGATGACGTCTTCCTCGGGATCTGTGCCAAAATGATAGATGTTGCTCCCAAGGACCATGCGTTCTTTTCAGGAGAGGGAAAAGCTCCTAATCACCCTTGTATCTACAAACAGATGATGACTTCTCATGGACACGTCAAAGACATTCGGGAAATGTGGAAGCGTGTAACAGAAGCTGAAGTTGGTCAGATACCCTCAGGACTGATTTGGAGGCTCTACTGCACTGTCACAAAAGTGAGGCTCCTATGTGTACCGTTTCTGTCAAACTCTTACCCATGTAAGGCAGCTTTTTTTTGAATACGACAGTTAACTCTCAGATTACCAGAGTAGCTTTGTACAGTATTTCACAGGACAAGTAGATTAGATTGGTTTGTAAGGAATTCAGAGTAATAAAAAAGTAATTTACTGCAGTTAACATGAAATAAATTTGAAAATTAAGAGGAAATGAAAGTGCAGTGTTCACTGTGAAACATGTCATTTATATTCATTGAAAAGAAAATGTTCAGTTCAACTCGAAGTCATCAGAAGCACTACCAGATTATGAAAAATTTTTATCTGTTATCTTGGGGAGCAGATGATCAGCATGCACTTTATAGGTTCCTGCATTAAGCGTGCCATCAAATTAATCTGGCTTTCATCTGTGTGTTTGCAAAAACAGATAAGAACATAATTGCTTTTAAAGAGGCGGTGCCCAATTAAATAAATCCATTCTTCAAACCACTTGCTGTGTGAGCCACAGGGATACTGGAGCCTATCCCAGTGCCTCAGGCCAAAGGCAACAACAAGCCCTGACATGAATGGATGGCCAGTCCATTCCATGTCTGATTGGAAATGGAGATATAAATTGAGATAAAAAGTTTCTTAAAATTGATCCTAAAACGTTCTTCTATCATGCCACGCATTACACTCTTAAGGTCAACGCCAGTCTCTTTTAACATATTTCTGTGCTGCGGTTTTCATGTGCTTTCTTTATAGAAGCAGATTAAATAATTTCCTGTCCAGAATATTTATATTTTAATTCATTTGACTGTGCTCAATCTGTTTGACATATACTCCTTATAGGACTGGTATAAAATTATTTCTGAATATATTCCTGAATATAACAAGCACAGTTAATGGTTATCAATGATAACATTTATATATAAGGATTCATATTAATGGAATCTGATAGCAAACCCTTAAGCAAACGGCAGTTTTTGTGCTAGTGGGCTAGTTTTGCTTTACTGGACACTTCAAGGCTTAGGATGCGTGTAGCCACACGAAAATTGGCAGATTTGCATTTCAAATGTGTTCAACAGATGTTTGAAGGTACAAAGTACAAATGACTTTCTGAAGAAAGGTAAATCTGATTATTGTCCGGTGAGTGATTGCACATATACATTACCTGGCCAACAATATGTGGACACCCTCCACTAATAAAGTGCTGCAGAGATTTTTTTGTAGGCTAACCTGAAAATTTCCCAAAAGCAACTATGGTCGCAAGATTCATTACCAATACAGTTCAGTGGAACTTGTGACCACAGCTAGCCAACAGTGCTTTTTGCACCCCTGGTTTCCTCAAAAAAAAAATGGATTTTCCATTGCCTTTTTGCCAAAAATAAGTTGTGGCTGACTCAAGCTTATGAATCTTTTTTTTTTTTTTTTTCATTCAGTGTAGTTTAATGTCCCAGACAACCTCTGCAGTCCTATTAAGTCTCTTGTGAGCAACAGACTCTGATTCAGAGATATACATCACCCCTTGGCCCCTTAACCCCACTGAAGACAAATCCCACAGCTGCAAAAGTGACTCAGGCGAAGTGGGAAAAGCTACCGGAAATTCCAAGATGACTTTGAAATGAGCAGCATGGGGAAAGTAAACAAAATCCCACCACCCAAAAACCCCTGCAAAATTAGAATAAATCTCTAGTGATAAATCTCCCAAGAAGCAGAACTCATTTTGGATAAAGGCTGGAGAAGTCAGTCAGTAAAAGGAAGAGAACAAGGGTGTGGTGTGCACTTTCTTCTGACCAAATAGTGCATTGTCCAGCTTGGAACAGAAACTTGAAATGGGTTCTACTTCTATTCATTGCTTTAAATAGTTCCTTTATAGAAAGGAAACTTCAGTAATTACTCAGATTATGTGGAAATAACTAATTCAAGAGACACCAGACAACAATTCATGGACAGAATAATCATCCTCTTTATTGTCAAACAGGACAAACACTACATAGAACATTGAGTTAAGGTGTTAAGACCCACCTTTGAAGAGGACTTCACAAAAAGAAGTACTTGATAAAACAATATACATTCCACAAAACTAAAAAGTGCCTTTATATTACTAAATATGTGAAGTGAACCAAGTTAAACTGCACACATATGTTAGCATAACATAATTGGCAGACTTAATGCAGCACTTGTATCTTTTAGTCCACAAGTAAATTACTAAACGATGAAGAACATCTAACACGTACATTTTGAACATACTAGGGAAAAAATACCTGAAAAAGAATACATGTAAAGAACCCATGTTTTGTAAACACCACCACCAGTAAATACTGATATGGCAGGAGTCTACAACCGTCCACACAGAGAGTCAACGTCACGTATCGAATTCGTAAGTCAGATCCGCAGCCAGCATCGAGGAGAGTCGTTTTTTTTTCTTCCAATAAAATAAGCGCAAATGGAAGTGATCATTCAACGGCTATCCCTGCATTAAAACTCACCAAAGTTTAAATCAGGTCGGCAACATTCATGGGCATCTCCTCAACAGTTGTGTTGTAAAACGTCTCAATGTCTCGAAGAATCCTTTTGTCTTCTTCAGTAACGAAGTTAATGGCTACACCTTTTCTGCCAAACCGACCTCCACGGCCAATCCTGAGAAATGACAATAGCGAAATCATCAACATTAAAATATGAATCGTTAAATGCAGTGTTGACACCTGCAAGTTTTACTCACCTATGGATATAGTTCTCACGATTTGTTGGCAAGTCATAGTTGATGACAAGTGAAACTTGTTGCACATCAATCCCACGAGCCTGCGGATACAGGGACATCAGGGTCAGTAATGCTAAAGATGCACAACTCAAAATGACTTTTTGACAGACTATTGACTTTTTCATGGATATTACCAGTATACAATAGTTTTCTCAGAGGACTAGAAACAGGTTTAAATTATAAAATCTCATTCAAAATCTGTCAATTTACCCATATAGGTAGAAACACAGTTCATGAACATTTAATGAGCAACTTTGTGCTCAATCTTCTTAACTTAAAATAACTAATGCATATCTTAGTTTTATGGCCATTTGTCCCAATGCTTGGGGGAGTGCAACAAGCCTTTCAGAAACCCTAAAAATAGAAGCCCTACTCACCAATAAATCTGTAGTTATGAGCACTCTGCTAGAGCCAGACCTGAACTCTCTCATGATTATATCTCGCTCCTTCTGATCCATGTCTCCATGCTGGAAAACAGAGACTGCTTTAACCCACGCAAGTCATCACGAACATCACACTGGTTTAGAAACTCTGGACAAGTACAATCAGTTGTGTTTAGAAACAATTCTCTCCATGAGAAGTCAGTCCCGAAAGATGGTAGAGCATCATTTCATACTTTATCCAGCATTAAACGTCATAATGTGTAATCTGTCTTGTAGATCAATCCCTGGCCTACCACTAACTATTAAAACCTTTTTCATGTTTAATCTATTAACATATGGGTATGTACATCAACTTACCAGAGCAGACACGGTGAAATCTCTGGCATGCATCTTTTCAGTCAGCCAGTCAACCTTTCTTCTCGTGTTCAAGAAGATAACAGCCTGGGTGATTGTAAGGGTCTCGTAGAGGTCACACAGCGTGTCCAACTTCCACTCCTACAGAATGAGTTATAAATTAGCATTAACAGAGAATCACCACAAGGTGTCATCCTACACCAACATCCTGATTTCATAATACGTATGGCACAAAATCTCGAGACCTTGGACACCGGACATTAAGAAAGAGGTCCGTCCTAGACTCATTTCCGACCGTGTGCTTTTACTCTTCCTTCTTTAAGATTTAACCAGTACTAGCATGAACACCAGAGCGAGACCAGAAGGCCATGAGCTGGTGATTTTAGCATGGCGCTTTTAAAAGAAGGGACATGAGATATTAAAGACAACTGGTTCCTCACCTCTCGTTCTACATTGATGTAAAACTGCTTAATACCCTCCAGAGTCAGCTCCTCCTTTTTCACCAGGATGCGAACAGGTTCACGCATGAACTTGGTGGTCACCTCCAGCACATCAGCAGGCATGGTGGCCGAAAGCAGCACAACCTGGCAACAAACAACACAGTTATAGCATGGACAAAAATTCAATTCTGGGTCAATTCTGAACACACTAGTGAGGGATTCTGCATTTAATATAACTGGTAATAGTTTATTGTCCTCATAATTATGCTGATAAAATATTCCTAAGTACTTGATTTGTCACGTCTTGCTTTAATGACAGCAGCACCTGAGCTGCATGAACTCAAAGTCTGGGTAACATGTGATGCTTGTGTTCTTCAGCATGACTTGATGCACAAGGTTCTCATTAAATAATAAGCGAGAACATTTGACTGAAAGTCACAAATTTGACGAGTGAACTGGAAATGGCACAGAATGTCTCCAGTTTGGCACAACTTGATTTTTTATTTTTTTTTGAAAGTTTAAAGTCACAGATTTTCAATATGGTATTCAAGACTTCTTCCAGTTGAAAATGTATTGTTGCTCTGGACCTTGAAACATAAGCCACTGGACATTAAGAAAGAGGTCCGACTCTGTTTCACTTCCGGTGCAGGGCTATTGCTCTTCTTCCACATGATACTCTGCTAGCATCATTGCATAAACCAGGGGAACCTAGAATATGCCATTTTAGCACAGTTCTTTTGAGCGGAAGACACCTCCGTTTAGAGTCTGGTATCAAGACATTGACTTACTTGGATGTTTGTGCTCAACTTCTGGAAAATCTCATAGATTTGATCCTTGAACCCACGACTCAGCATTTCATCGGCCTCATCAAGGACAAACATCTTGATCCATTTGGGAGCTGTAAAAAAAAAACCTTGGGAGTAATTCAAACCCTTACTAATCCATTAAAACATGGTGGTCAAATGTATGATCAGTTAAGTTGTAAATTTCTCCATAACAGGTCAGTCCCGAAAGATGATAGCATCACGTCATACCGCATCCCAACTGGGCATGCCCGTTTTAGTCTAATTTATTTGCATTCACTACTTACACAGGTATCTCCTGTTCAGCATATCAAACACACGGCCTGGCGTGCCAACGACGATGTGTGGAGCCTCCGCCTGGAGTTTTTGCATTTCGTTCCGCACGTTGGTGCCTCCAATGCATGCATGGCAAGAAGCGCCCATGTAGTCACCCAAGGCCAGGATAACCTTCTGAATCTAGAGAGCAGAGAGAGAAAAAAAAAAAAATTAAATAAAAAGAACACTTTATTTCCTCAAGTACTGACGTTTGATAGTCACTGTGCACTAATAAAGCCAAATATTGGACAGGTATGACCAGTTGAAAAGGTCATCTCCATAACAAGACAGTCCCAAAAGCAGTATACCATCTCACACTTTTTTCCACAGTTCCATTTTGCTACGATCAACCCATGGAAATCACCTGGCAGTCCAACAACCAAACTATTAACTAAAATCGAATTTCCAACCACTTACAGTAAACACTCTTGTACTTAAGTAAATTATTCTGGCTGAAGCACTAACTAATTACTTCCTGCCAAAAAAAAAATTATACATTAAAATGACATCCACATTTAATAACTGATGGAGCAGGAAGAACAGCAAAAGAGTACCTTGAATCGGGCTACTGCCAGAATATGCCGCCTTGGTCTGAGACACTAAGTTTATGGTGACCTCAGGTACAGCATACCTGCTGAGCGAGCTCTCGGGTTGGTGCCAGGACCAAAGCCTGAGTCTCTTTCTGCTCAATCTCCAACTGCTGCAGGATGGAAATGGCAAATGTGGCCGTTTTACCAGTGCCTGACTGGGCTTGAGCGATAACATCATATCCTATGGAGAAATAAAAGAGCAATTCACCCTAATGCACAACACACGCTATCAGGTTAAAATGAACAGAGATTCAAACTTGAATTTAATGGACTGCAAATAAATGTACATTAGGCAAATTGGATACAAATAATCTTGTTTACTGAAAAAGCATGTCAAGCAAACGTTAAATGTAACTGAACTGGTTTGTACCTTTTATGCAAGGGATTATAGCTCTCTGCTGGATTGCCGAGGGTTTCTCAAAACCATAAGCATAAATTCCACGAAGGAGAGTTTCCTTCAGGTTCATGTCATCGAAATTGTCCGTAATCTCGTTCCAGTTGCTCTGTAAAATAATGCGTATGAGATCTCACTTAATACACTCAGCTCATCAATTACAGACAATATTATTACTGTAAACTAATGGGACGGGGTAATATGCTGCCTTCAAAATCACGTCAAACAATGAGTTCACATGAAAAGCACTAATATTGTAATTACTATTGGGATTTTCAATAAGCACCTTTGTACTATATTATGGCATGTCAATTGGTCAAGTTTTAAATGTGAACAAACAGGGCTTTTGCTGCCTTCACATGTTCTCAAACTTCCTACTTCATAATTAGGAGTCATTGCATTCAGCTGCTTGTAGTCGGAAAGAACAAGAATCATAGGACACCGGTGTGGCTGCTTGCATAAAATGCTTAAAGCAAATTTATAAGTCAGTCATTTAATTTTCTTCTAAAAGACTGGTCATTATTTCACATACATAATGTAAGGGTCTAATTTTAATCTGAAAAATAACAAGTCTGACCCACTAGCTGTTAGACAAGGGGGAAGGAGTCTTAAGACAAAGGCTGAGTTTATGCAACTGGCTTGTTCATTTTTGCTCATTTCCAGGGGAAAATCTTAAAGCTGAAATTCACTAAAAATGTTAAATTAATATCCAACCTATTCTGAAAAAATAAAATGTATTAAATGACAACCATATTATTACCCATGCTGTTGTATACATTCACAATGTTATCTGGATAATTTCCTGACAACTCTGAAGTAGTCATATAAATGGAGATTTATTTTTTTAAATTGGCTAGTATTAGTTTGTGATATTGACATTCATGACAAAAATTATGAAATTTGTATGGTATCAAAAGTTTGACATCAAAAAGACCTTATGACTAAAAAAAAGTGTGATATACGGTTACCCACAAATAAGATTACTCATATCGAGATTTTGGTCTTGAGACCATTCATGTCCAATTTCCAACTAGGAAACTAATAACTACCATAATTCAGATAGCAACATGTGCTCACATTTATTCTTGCTAGTCAAAATCCAGTGTGCAATCACAGATTTTTCTTGTGTTCAACACATTTGCCTCTCACCAACAAAGTTGCTTGGACACGTGAGCTGCGATTCATGCATTTTTACTGACAATTTTTTTGCACACGAAATGTGACGGCACCGTAAGAACAGTAACATGGACTGACAAAAAAAACCTTCACCCCAGAGATTTATTAGAACCACTAAATCACCCCCCCAGACTTCACTAGGATACAAACCTCGATGATACCATCAGGCTCCATTCCTTCAGGCCCCCCATGGTCTCGATCTCGTGAGCTGAAAAAAAAAAATAAGAGTAACGTTAAACTTTTAGTACAAGAAGTTTCTAAAACAGTATTACAGAACTCGAACCCCCAGGAAACGCGCGCGTGAGCGAATGAACGTTCCAAAAATGCCACGTGGACGACCGTTAACAATCAAAGCGGTAAATAACCACTTTAGTTAATAATAGGGTTGTTTTCTGTCAAAATAACTTCGTCATGGTCTTCCTTAAAGCCTCAAATTTGGTCCGACTTATTTACAGCAGAATCACCTCATCACGTTTGATGTGCTAAAAGCGGTTTCTACTACCCATAATTGTTTTATATCATCAATTATTTAGCTCCCGATAAAACAAAGATACAACTACGATTTTATGAAATATAATATTTAAAGGTAACGTTAATGAACGCGGTATGAATGTAAGGCCTCAAGCATGGAGGCCACGAGTTAGATTTCAGGGTGGGCGTGAAGCCTAGTTAATAGCCATCGTTTCGATCCTTAATAACTGCACTTACAAAAATATTAAATAGTATTAAAATAGCCCATTTAGTCCTAGACGTGCACGAGTGCGGAGTACGCGAGAATCCACACGCAAGCATAAGTTACACCGCTAACAGGCGCGGCCTGCTTAATATCACAAACACCACGTATATCCACTATAATTAGCCCGACGCCTCTCTAGTTCAACAAGATACTCATTTACGGACAGTATTTGACATAAAGTGAATGAAGGTTACGTGTCATAAAGAGTTTACCTGTTGTAATCAGCAGAACCGCTAGACATGGTCCGTTCGCGACTTCGGCATTCACTCGGAAAGGAAGAACATGTGAATCTCTGGCGATTTTATCAAACCGGAACTTCTTTTTGCACATTTGGATTAAAACTATATAAACGCTAAAACAGCTACACGCGATTGACATTTTATCGATTGCGACAAGAGATGTAACTCGAGCTAAATACGTATTAATTTTTAGCAGTGTTTATCTTTGTTATGTCGAAGTTTGCATGGGACTATATGGAGAAGCGCAAGGATATTGCACCAATGATAGGGAGTAGTGGAGCCGCTACGGGGTCTCCACAGTTCTGGCCTTAAAATGGGACTGAGTTAAAGTGACAGTTCGTCTTAACCTCCTGAGACCAGAGAAAAAAAGAGTTAGGGAATTTTTTTTTCATGTCTTTACATTGTTTAGAGCATTAAACGTTAAAAAATATATATATAAAACAATACAAATTATATTTAATTAATAAGTTATGCTATGCCCTCGGTAGAAGGGCATCGGGACTCAATTTCTTTAAAAAAAAAATAAAATAAAAAGACATGAATGAACATGCATAGGCAAAAACAATAGATTTTTTAAATCACCAATACATTTTTAGTTTGCAGGATTTTATTTATTTTTTACCAAACTTTGCATAAAGATGATGTTATAACAGAATGATTTGATATACCATTTTTCTTTCTGCAAAATGTGTGTAAAATGGCTATAAATGTGACCCTGGACCACAAAACCTTTCTTAAGTATAAGAATAAATAAGCTTTCCATTGATGTATGGATGGTTAGGATAGGACAATAGTTGGCTGAGATACAACTATTTGAAAATCTAGAATCTGAGGGTGCAAAAAAATCAAAATACTGAGAAAATCGCCTTTAAAGTTGTCCAAATGAAGTTCTTAGCAATGCATATTACTAGTCAAAATTTTAGTTTTAATATATTTACAGTAGGAAATTTACAAAATATCTTCATGGAACATGATCTTTACTTAATATCCTAAAGATGTTTGGCATAAAAGAAAAATCGATAATTTTGACCCATACAATGTATTTTTGGCTATTGCTACAAATATACCCCAGCGACTTAAGACTGGTTGTGTGGTCCAGGGTCACAAAGGGTTTTCTCATTATATACAATGTATCTATAAACTAAATCTAATTTGCATTTTAATGTGTTTTTGGAGCAACATGCAATGAAAAAATAAGTGTAATAATGCGAGTAATAATTGATACAATTTTCCTAATAATATATAATATTTCATAGAATATTGAAATATAATTTCTTTCCCTATTCATTTGTTATGTCTCCCAAAATGCATAATAAACAAGATTTTAGTCCCGGTGTCCTCAATTGAGGACATGTTTGAAATCAACGTCCTGTTTCGTAACAGGAAGTCACATTTTGATTTGAAACCCCATAACACTTTCTTCCTGAGATGTTGATTTATGACACACAGTTTAAAAAAATAGACAGGTTTAAATGATAATTACAAAATATTTTCATATATATAAGTGTCACTAAATTAATGTCAGACATTTTTGAAGACCAAGGAGAGGGAGTGGTCATGGTGAAACGTCCAATCATTTGGTATCTCTGAAAAGCCCTGAATGTGCTCTGTACAGGACATCCAGACTTAAAACTGTGGCATGTATATCTCAGAGAAATTCACTTAAATATAATGTCCTCATATGAGGTCGCAGGGTCTTAAGAGGTTAAAATACAAGTTTTAATTTATTCACCCTCATGTTGTTCTAAACATGCATGGCTCTTTCACCTCAGTCACCAGTCTCCATCCACTTTAACTGTCTGTAAACATCTTAGGAATTCATTGAAATGCCCCAAGTCTCTGCTGCAGGGCAGAACTGGGCAGATTTCCTCTGCTCTCTTAAATCCAGAGGAGAACAGCGACGTTCTGCTTCTACCTATCAGACACTCCGACAGATAGCTACCATCACAGTGCTTTCACATACAGGAAAAAAACACCCAATCAACTCGAGAATCAACTCGATTCAACAATTCAGTTTAGGTATTCAAAAATGAAAGAAACAGAAAAAAAAAAAAAAACCTAGAAAGAATGCATTCATGATTGTCAGCATAAAGTTACTCAATTAACGTACTTCCACAGAATAAAATCTGATTTTAAACTGGCAACATATCTGAGCAGTATTAAAGACTTTAGCCAGAGAAAGCTGCTAAAGAAATACCTTATGAGTGAACACAGTCTGAGTGAAGCAGAGCTGGAGAGCTGTGTTCAGACTGCACTGACGGAGCCATAGAGGTCCTCACACAGTGCAGCAAATATCAAAACACTAGAGATGCCTATTTCAACCAACTAGTGTCGCCTGAATTCCAGCAAGCGAGCAACATACTGTAGAGAAACTCTTGTATATTTTGGGAGAAAAAGAAGAGTTGACCTGGCAGCGCAGTATGTGTCCTCCTGCCATCAAATGAGGGACAGAGGCTCATAGGGACATAGGGTCCCTCTTTTTCATTAACAATTGCTCTCTGTATTAATTTACTTGGTCTTTTTTTCATTTTGAAAAGATGGAAATGTAGCCTATGTGTATATATATATATATATATATTTTTTTTTTCACAGTATGTTTGTATTGTATATTTATTGCTTTGGCAACATTGTGAAATTTTACGTAGTCATGCCAATAGAATTAATTTGAATTGAATTGAATTGAATTGAATTGAGAGAGAGATAATATAGATCTTATACCTCACAGATAGATAGATAGATAGATAGATAGATAGATAGATAGATAGATAGATAGATAGATAGATAGATAGATAGATAGATAGATAGATAGATAGATGCCATTTTCTGCTTATTCATCTTAAAATAATCTTACAATTCTTTTTCACATCAGTGGACGTTAGATTAACCTCTTACAGACTGATTTTTATGTTAATAGTATTTCGTATATGAGCATAGCTGCGGTACAAATGTGACTGCGCATGAGCGGAAGTAGGTGCAGGGCAAAGAGGGATAGCGGAAGAGGGAGTCTGGAAATCACAAACATGGTAAATGTGAAAATAATAAAAAAATATATATATATTTTACTAATGTGTGTTACAGTCATAAATACCCATAAAGCGCTGCGACGAATCCTGTTCAGATGTTATGCTGTTTTGACGACATTCCTTTAAATCTACCTAAGTTAGCAGGAGAGTGGGTTTATTGATGAATTAATTGTTAGACAGATGTACAGAGCAGGTAGCTTTGAAGCTAGCGGGGTCAAAGCCGTTGGACAGCAGGGCTGTCAAGTTCATTTTACAAACGAGAAGCCGGACTAATGGGCTACAGTAAAGGATTATTTGTTTGTTTATCTGTTACAAAATCTTATGCAAACAGTGTGAAATGCTGCTGAAAAGCAGTTCAGTTGACAAGCGTTCGTTTTGTGTGAAGTCTTCGTGGTATATATAACTTATATCCATACTTGGTAGTGTACAGTAAATAAATGATTTCTACTACTTGTCACTAAATATAAAATTACAGGGAAAGATAAGCCATTTGATATCAATATGCCATTGAGAGACATACAGACTGTGGGTCTATATACAAGAATATGCTGCTGTACTAGAAACTGTTGATGTACAATATCTAAGTGAATGTGACTTTATACTTTTTCTCTATTACAGAACAAGCTGAAATCCTCTCAGAAGGATAAAGTTCGCCAGTTCATGATCTTTACCCAGTCAAATGAGAAAACAGCATTGAATTGTTTGTCTCAGAATGATTGGAAACTAGACGTTGCTACAGACAACTTTTTCCAAAATCCCGACCTCTACATACAGAATCTAAAGGGAACACTAGACCGGAAGAAGTTAGAACAGCTTTACAATCGGTACAGAGGTAAGGATTGAGCAGCATATCATTACTTTAAAATAGTGTTGTGTGTTAAAAAATAGTTTTATTACCAACACACTAAACCATGCTTTGTGTAATTCTTCTGTAAGAAAAGAGAAAATGTCTTGCATTGTACTCATTTTACAGACCCTCAAGATGATAACAAGATTGGTGTAGATGGAATCCAGCAGTTCTGCGACGATTTGGGACTTGATCCAGCCAGTGTAAGTGTTCTGCTAATAGCTTGGAAGTTTCGGGCAGCAACACAATGCGAGTTCTCCAAACAAGAATTTATGGAAGGAATGGCTGAGCAAGGGTAATTATTATTATTTTTAATCACGTCTGAGCTCTCTGAATCGACTTTTCCCCTCATCCAATGTCTTCCATGCTAAAATGCTAATCTTTGCCTTTGTTTTGTCAAGATGTGACAGTATGGAGAAACTCAAAGCACAGCTACCCAGGATGGAGCAAGAGTTGAAGGACCAAGGGAAATTTAGAGACTTCTATCAGTTCACTTTCAACTTTGCTAAGAATCCAGGACAGAAGGGCTTAGGCATGTGCTGGGTTCATCCTCATTTGTTCCTTTAATTTTTATTTATAGTTAACTAGTGTTTTTTCAGTTTTATTGTTTTGTTTTTCTCTAGACCTAGAAATGGCAATTGCATACTGGGATTTAATATTGGCTGGGCGTTTTAAATTTCTAGATCTATGGAACAAATTTTTATTGGTGAGTATTGTTCTGTTCATGGCTTTAAGTTCTGTATAGATTTAACTTTTAACCCTGAATATGTTTTTAAATCTGTATTCAACTAGCATCATCAAACTGAAAAACAGATAGTGTTGCCCTAAAATCACAACATGGTTTGAGCCAATGTTTATTAGGGTATTAATAAATTGTATTGTCTAAAGACTGGAATACGCTACACAATTTTTAATGTCTGAAAACCTTTTTATAACACCAGGCATCATACAGTTGCACACTTTAAAAATGTTTACTTTGGAAAAACTGTGCGTCACACACTAAATAGCTGAAGATCTCACACTAACAAACTTTCAAGTTTTTCTGAACACAACAAACTCTGGCAGAAACATGCCCTTTGTTGCTAGAAAATGCATGATTATTTAAAACAATGTGTTCCAGAATAGGCTCAAAATACCAAACATGTTTGGATGGATCCATAGTGTGATGCTAAAAAAGTCTGTGCACAGGAAAAACTGTGATTTTTCTGCAAAATCTGTCAACTCTGGTTGCCCAAAATCTACAGACTGAGATGTTTCCAGACTGAAAAAGTTGTGTAGTGTATTCAAGTCTTAACTGGTAAAAGTAATGTTTAATCACTGTAAACCTGGATGAAAATGTTTTGATTGCTTTTGCTTATGCATTGCAGGAGCATCATAAGAGATCCATTCCCAAAGACACATGGAACCTTTTGTTAGATTTCAGCACGATGATCACAGACGATATGTCAAACTACGATGAGGAAGGTTAGTTTGGAATTTTCAATTCATCTTTTACAGGTTTATACAGTGCTGCTTGAATATTTATGAGCCCTTTACAATTTTCTATATTTCTGCATAAATATGACCCAAAACATTGGTTTTGCGCACAAGTCCTGAAAGTAAACAGATAGAAGCCAATCAAACAAAGAGTCAAACATATTTTCGTTGTCATTAATTTGAGAAAAATGATCCATTGCTACGTATCTTTGAGTTGCAAAAGTATGATGGCAATCTTTGCTTTCAGTCTGGTGTGACCGCCTTATGCAACAATAACTGCAGGTAAAGTTTCTTGTAACTGCTGATCAGTCCTGCACAGTGGCTTGTAGGCGTTTTAGCCAATTCCTCAGTACAGAACTACTTCATCTCTGTGATGTTGTTGGGTTTCCTCCTATGAACTACTTGCTTCAGCTCCTTCCACAACATTTCAGTTGGATTAAGGTCCAGACTTTGACTCGGTCATTGGTAACACAACTTGTGTGCTTGGGGTCGCTGTCTTGCTGCGTGGCCCACTTTCTCTTGAGACTCAGTTCTCAGACAGATGTCCTGACATTTTCCTTTCGAACTTGCTTCCATCAATGATGGCAAGCCATCCTGGCCAAAATGAAGCAAAACATGTCCAAGCCATGAAACTACCACCTCCATGTTTCACAGATGGGATAAGTTTCTTATGCTGGAAAAGAGTGTGTTCTTTTCTCCAAAGTTTTATTTTGGTCTCATCTGTCAACAAAACCTTTCTCCAACAGCCCTCTGCTTTTCCACGTGATCTTTTGCAAACTGCAGATAGGCAGCAATGTTCTTTTTGGAGAGCAGTGGCTTTCTTCTTGCAACTCTGCCATGCACACCATGGTTGCTCAGTGTTCTCCTGATGGTGGACTCACGAACATTAGCCAATGTAAGAGAGGCTTTTAGTTACTTAGAAATTACCCTGGGTTCCTTTGCACCCTCGCAGACTATTACACTTTTTGCTTTTAGAGTGATCTTTGTTGGTTAACCACTCCCGGGGAGGGTAACGATAGACTTGAATTTACCCCATTTGTACACAATCTGTTTGACTGTGGCTTTGTGGAGTCCTAACGCTTTAGAGATGGTTTTGTAACATTTTCCAGCCTGAAGAGCAACAGCAATTCTTTTTCTGAAGTCTTCAGAGATCTCCTTTGTTCGTGCCATGATTCACTTCCACAAACTTTGATAGATCCCTGTTCTTGAAATGAAACGGCGGACACTGACACCTGAGAGTCATTCAGATGGACTCTAATTTCACCTTCAAATTAACAGCTAATCCTAGAGATTCACATACTTTTGTGGTGCACAGATAATGTGACACTGGATCATTTTTCTCAATAAATAAATCGCCAAGAAAATATTTTTATCTCATTTGTTTGATTGGGTTCTATTTGTCTACTTTCAAGAAAATCTGATGATAATTTGGGTCACATTTATGCAGAAATATAGAAAACTGTAAAGGGTTCACAAACATTCAAGCAGCACTTTGTATATATATATTTAGAGAACTAGTTAACATTCACAAGGTGGTTATGATGTCAAATGATTAGACTCGGTCCTTGTTTAACTTAATCGTGTGTAGATTTCAAAATGAAGTTGCATTCGTTCATTCATTTTCTATTTTTTTAGGAGCATGGCCAGTACTTATTGATGATTTTGTGGAGTTTGCGCGACCGTACGTTGGCACCAAGAGCACAGCTGTATAAGTACATTCCTTCTGAGGGCCGTCTGGACCTCACTGAAAACAAACAGCTTCTGCTGAGCACAGAGGACTGAACTGAGATCTGCTTTGCCTTTTCCAAGCCCTCAGGACTGAGACATTTATACGAACCAGAGACATTAAAGGCATCTTCAGTCGTCTAATGGTGGTTTGAGCTTTTATCTTTTTGGGCCGGTTTTTGTTTTGACTTTATGCAGGATCTTATTCAATCTCTGGGACTTCAGTGGTCTCATCCAGATGAAGCAGTTTGTCAAACAAGCTGTCACCGATACAGTTAGGAAATGTCAAGATCTTAATTTTAGTACTCCATGTGCATTCTTGCTTTGAATGTTTATTTCTTTCCAGTTGGTTTTTATGAAAATTATACATCAGAGATTTTTGATTGTTCTCTTTTTTTTTATAAAGCAGAGTAGCTGGTGTCTCGAGAGCCGGTCATATTTGCTTTCTTTTTGTGTTTTATTGTGACTTAATGTACTTTTTCTGTTAAAATACCCAGACAGTGGTTTTACTTTGCTTGTTTGGGTTTGATTAAATCGATAGGTCATAATAACTGAGAAAATTAGATTTTACAATCCTAGAAATAATATTAATTTGAACATTACCTCAGTTTTCCTTGATTAATGACTCCATTTGATGTATTGACATACTGTGTTTGCAGTTCATTCAGCACTTTGATAAATCATATAATCCATACAATAAAATCAGGTTATAGTTGATGAATAAAGTCGGATGGCCTTGAGAATATTTTGTGTGTGTGTGTGTGTGTGTGTGTGTGTGTGTGTGGTAGTTCAGTGAGTGTTTACCCACACAGTGCAACTTTCATTGTAATACTTTAAAGTTCACCATTCATCATTTACTCACCTTCATGTTGTTCCGAACCTGTATGGCTTTCTTTGTTCTAAAGAACACAAAAGATGATGCCAAACAGTTTTGGTTACCATTGTGGTCTTCTATTATAAAAACATATTACAAAGTAATTATAGTGTCTTATATATTTAATACTTTATGTACAGAAGAAAGTCTGTCATACAGGTTTGGGATAAATTATTTCCAAAAGTAATTTTTGGATATTTAATTATAAGGGACTATTAAATCACAAAGTTAAACAGAACCTTAATTCATACTTTAATTCACAGAATTAAAGTGTTATTTTTTAAAATGTCACAATAACGAGGTAATACATAATCACACTAACAGTTGCCACAAAAATGAAATTTACATACATTTCATTGCTTTTAAAGCATTACGTGTTTTTTTGTGTTTTATTTTTCCAGGAGGATTATAATTCAACATCATTTTTAAAATGTGAAAAGTTTTTTGCATGTGATACTTTGCTAGTAAAATAAATAACTGAATAGTGTAGTTATCTTTATTATTATTATTATTATTATTCCTTCATAAAAAAAAAAAAACAATCCCACAAAATTCACAGGTTGATGTTTAATGAAATGTTTAGTTTAAATCTTTCCAAAACATGGATAAATGCTGTGTAATATTTCGAAAGACGTAAGGAGCGTTTAGCGTCACCTATCGGTCCAATACGGCATGTCGATAGTGAGCGTCGTTGCTAGGAAACGAGTCTTGAAAACACAACGATAAACTGCGGCGTTGCTGAAAGACTGGTCGGTCTAATATCATCGAGCCGTTTATGTTTTACTTCTGAACGTCTCTGAAACAACAAAATGTCTAACACCCTTTTAGCAGAAGTTGGCTGGGACGCGGGGTTTGCCATCCCTGTAGCTGACGCAGAGAATAAAGCATTAGAGGAGGAGGTGAGTCAGAAGTTCATCTGTTATTAAATGACTAACGTTATATCATGTTTAAGAGAGGTGTTTGTAAATCTCATTGTTTTTTCTTCCCTCCACAGCTTCAGAAGAAGCAAAAAGAGCAATTCAATCTTGAGAACAAAATAAATAAAAACAAGGATGTGATAAATGCTCTGACTGAACACCTCAAAAATCTAAGACAAGAGGTTTCCCACACTCAGGTAACTAGGAGATTATTGTGGAGGAACTTGATTCTGCCTATATATATATATATATTTCTGTTTTTAAGATACAATGTTTGCGTGTGTTCAGGCATTGTGCAAAGCCAGAGAGAAGGAGTCTGAATCAGAGGTGCATTTCAGAGCACTGGCTGAGCGAGAGACAGGCCGCTTGAAGCAGGAGATCAGTCAGCTGGAGAATCAACTGAAAACACTGAATGAGAAGAAGAACGCTCAAGAGGTTGCAGCTGACACATACACCATCCATATAACATAACCTGTGCTTATAGCAATACAAAGAAACCATCACTGGTGTCTCACAGACTACAAATGCATACAAACACATTTACACACACTACAGTTAAAAAGTCTGGGGTCAGTCATAATTTATTTATTTTTCATGAAATGAATGCATATTAAGCAAGCACTCATTAAACTGATCAGAATTAACAGTAAAGACATATATAATGTTACAAAAGATAAAATGCTTTTATTTGGAACTTGCTATTCGTCAGAAAATTCTGTGCAATTCAAAAACATTATGCAACTGTTTTCAACTCTGATATTATTAATAAATGTTTCTTGAGCAGCAAATTTGCATATTAGAATGATAGGAATGGCTGCTGAAAATGCAGCTTTGCCATCACAGGAAAAAAAGAGAGAAAATTTCAGCTATATTAAAAAACAAAACATTTATTTTGAATCATAATAGTATTATTGTTCTAATCTTTCTGATCCCAGGTGTTTGAATAGCACTGTAGTGTACACATTATGTTATTTTATAATGTAATTAAAAGCCTAATGTAATTCTGTCAATCATTCTTCACAGAACAACATCTTTAAAGCCACCCAGAAACTCGATGAACTGAAGAATCATCTGAACTGGGATCAGCAGAACCTGGAGGCCTGGCTGCAGGAATCAGCTCACAAGGATGAAGACACCATGGCCATCATCAAGTATGCCAAGCAGGACGAAAGCAAGATTCGAGTGAGTTCCTAGTAACAGTGGCAGGATCATCTGTTTGAGTCGGGTCAATTTGTATAGCCAGTTCGGCTGTCATAAGGAAAATGTGGGAGTCTGTCTTGCACAAGCTGTCCTTGCTTTATTTTATTTTATTTATATTTTATTTTATTTTTGATTCACTCACTTGTATGGCACATATTTTACAAATTTAACTTTTTTTTTAAATAAAGTAGTATGCTGTTAAGTTTATAGTTAAGTGTTTGTATGTCTGAACTGACATAATTGGCTGGTTGCAAACTGCTTAGCCAAAATTTGTTTTCTTAAAGACTGGGCATAAATTGTCTTAAAGTCAATTGCAAAATGGTAGATTGGCCCAATTTTAATCATTAAAGTAAGACTAATTACCTCTTGGCTAACTGCTAGTTGGTCAAACTAGTTCTTTAGAACACAGTCTTAAGACAATATAGCAGCTTGCTATGTTCTTAAGACAATATAGTAGCTAGCTATGTTTATGCAACTGGCCCAATGTCTGCCTTTGGAAACAGGAGTTGACGCTGAACATTGAGAAGTTGACTCTTGAAGCCAACCGGAAGAGAAAAACCTTGGACAGTGAAGTCACTGAGACTGTTACAGAACAGGTGATATATGTTTTCTTGCTCTCTCACATTTTTCAGTTGTGAGAGGACATTTTTATGATTTGACAATGCCATCATTCTTATAGACTAGCAAATACACTTGTATTTTGGGATGCAGATTGCTCTTGACAAGACAGCCGAGAGCTTTCGTCAGGCTCACATTGAGAGACAAGAGATGATCAGCCAGTGGGAGAACACCATTGAACAAATGAGAAAAAGAGACCAGGAGATACAGCAGTGTGCCATGGTAACCTGAATATACGTAGCACTCTTTTAATACAAAGACATGATTAAATCCACGGTGTTTCTTTAGATGAAAACATATATAGTGCAGTTTTTTTATGAGAAACATAAAAATAGCAATCTGTATCTACAGTTTAATTCAGAAAATGGTTTATTCAACTTTGAATGTCAATCACTTGATCTTCTAGTTGCAGGCAGAGGTGAACCAAGTGATTAGAGAGAAGAATGATATGCTCAAGGAGAGGAAGGACTTCATGGAGCGTGAGATAGAGAACAATAAGGAGCTGGAGAGGAATATAAGCACGGCTGAACGTCAGGCGCTCCGACTAAGGCAGCAGCTCCAGGAAGAGGAGAGAAACCAGAGACGTCTGCAGGATGAGGTGGGTCTACCAAAGCTTCCCAACACCACAACTCATTTCCTAAAATGTGGATCCATGTTTCCACGCTCTACTGTCCTCAAGCGGTGACCCAGAAACCGATCAACGTCTATCATGATGAAAGGCATACCATTTGTCAAAACACACTGTGAGGAGGATTGAGTCCCATCATATTATCAAGGCTGTTTTGGTACCATGACAACATTTCAGTTTTTTTTGTTCTTCAAAGACCTCAGGGAACTTTGCAAATACCATAGCAGATGAATATGGTTATTATGTTTACTAAAAAAGTACCATGGTTTTATCATATGATTCCATTATGTTATTGTATATTTTAATACATGCGTTTTTTTTTGTGAACAATTATTTTATTGGCTGTCAGTTCAGTTCAGGACAGCACAAAACACAACACACCAAATACATCAGTTTTTCATGTTAATCAAATGCAAATGTATTTATGAATTTGGTTAAACTAATCAAATGTGGTGCTTTGCTCTCAGGTGGAAGTGCTGAAGGGAACTTTAGACCGAACAGCCACAGATGTGGAGACCACCAGATCTCAGTTAACCAGCATGAAAAAGGACATTCAGTACAAAATAACAAAGTAATGCTTTCTCTTTTCTCAGACAACTACTCAGACTTACAGTTCACAGTCCAGCAATCACTTTCTGACTTGTTTTTCCGCAGTTCTTTCACTCGCATCTAATAGGAAAATCCATTACAAGTAAATCAGGAGAATAGAAGAAACAGAACAAAACAAGTTCTAAAACAACAAAACACACTGAGTGTGGTGCTTAAAGTCAGATCTGACATTACATAAACAACGTAGATTCTTTGTAGTAATATATGCACTTCTTTTTTGTAGAGTTGAAGAGGCAAAGCTGCATAACTCTGCTCTGAAAGAGAAGCTGCGGTTGGTGATGGAGGCGGTGCTGGATGGTGAAGAACAAGCAGCACAGATGGAGCAACTGCGTAAAGAACAGGAACAGAACATCAAAGTGAGTTTCACTCCTTAGACTCATTTTCTCTTCAGCAATTCACTGCCAATCTGGGCATCATTTTGTTCTGCATTGAATAGCCGTATGGCTCATAAATAAAAGGAGGCTGCTCTCTCTCTCTCTCTCTCTCTCTCTCTCAAGTTCAAGTTGCTTTATTGGCATGACGTTTGTGTTACAATATTGCCAAAGCATTTGAATACAGAATAAAATACAGAATATGATTACACCATGAATGTAAAAAAAGAGACAATATATGAGTAATAAATGAGAGAAAATAAATAGATAAATGCAATAAAATAAAAATAGCAATAGCAGACAGTATTTCTAATATTAATAATTACAATTATATACAATGAAGAATGTCAGATAAAGCAATTGGATACAATGAATTAACCATTTCGTATGGTGTGTATAGTGTATACATACAATCTCAGCTCATCTCCGAGTATATAGCGTAGTTTCACTGAGTCATGGATGGATCCACAGAAAAAAAATGATCGATTTGAATACTTCAAATTGTGGAAAGAGTTTTTTTTTTTTGCCTTGTAGTGGTGTATTTGGGGCAGACAAGAAGAAAGTATTTCTCATTCTCTATTTAATTCAGGTCACAGTGTTTGCGTAGTCGCTGTTCTCTAGGAATCCAGGGTTTTTTATGTCTTCCTTTCTCTGTTTCTAAGTCATGGTTGCTGAGTCGGTATTTTGAAAGGATTTGTCTTTCTTTTAATTGTTTGATAGTTTGCCATTTTTGTGGTTTTGTTAAGGGCCAAAAAACATTGGAGTTTTGTTTGAAGGTCAAATTCGTCATCATAATTATACTTTAGATTTTTGTCAATTTCTTTATGAATGTTGGGGTTGTGATTGGAGTTAGACTCAGCTTGAGCTTCATTCATTAGTTAAAGGACGAGTGTATTTAGAGAATGAGACACTGTGGGGGATTCATTGGCAAGGAGGGCTTTGTATTGAATAGATTCAGTGTCAGATTGACTCAGGTGACGCCAGAATTGAACTGCTCTTTTTCGTATTGCAATGTGTAATCTCTCTCTCTCTCTCTCCCTATCTCTATAAATGTTACTATTTTGTTTACCATGTATTGACCATTCAGTGCCATTCAGTGTCCAGGAGAAGAATTATGCAGTATATTATTATTATTATTAAAAATTTTTAATTAGCTTTTATTTTTACATTTTCAATTTTCATTTTCCTTTAGTCATTATGTTATATTTTCTATTTTGTCATTTTTGTTTTAATTTTTTTATTAGGTTTAGGTTTAATTTATTTTTATTATAGTGTCATTTTTAATATATTTTTATTTATTTCCAGTTAGTAGTTTTAGTTTAAGTCTACTTGAACTCATTTTAGTTAGTTGCCAAAGCAACATTTTTAATTTTCATTTAGTTAAAATATTTCATGTCATATTTCAGCTTCATTTGAATTAAATATGCTTTTAATAGTTTCAGTTTTAATGACCAATAATAACCCTCATGCAAAGTTTTGGAAAAAAAAATAGAACACACAATGCACTGTTGCAGTCCATAACCCATGAAACATTTCTTATCATTAAATAAAAAAGTAACTTTCTCATTCTACAAATTAATTAAGGCACAGTATGAATAATGGATATTCATTTACAGGTTTTCTAAAGATTACATTATAGTGGCATTTTGAGTACAGTACATTTGGCAGCAAATGCAATCTAAATTTAAAAATAGCAGAAAAGTGCAATTATCCAATATCGACTAATACATATACTTTTTCAATTATTATTCATAAACTACTAATTTTAAGCATGTCTGTTAATGACCTATTTATGAAAGTTGTTAAAATTTTTCCATTTATCTGCAAGTCATATTTGGTTTAATAAAGCATTAATGCATAATCCTAGACTGATCAATACGATTTAGTAAACATTTAGGCTGTACGCGAAGACAGTGTCTCCATAATTGTCTTTATCGTACTTTAATTATATTTGTAATCAAAGTTTTTTTTTTACTGTTTGTGTGCATAGGAGATCGATGCTCAGCTGCTCCGGCAGAAAGAGCTCATGTTCAGAAAGAGTCAGGAGTTGCAGGGAATGCGTGATAAAGAGAAGAACATTACAGCTGAGATTTTCGCCACCCGGGCCGCTATCTCCAACCAGGACAGCAAACTCAGCAAACTGGACCAGAACCTGCTCAAACAGCAGATGATCGTCTCCAACCAGGCAAGAGAACCATGTCTCTGTCAACAAATAGTTATTATCGTCCAGTTAACACAAACTGGGTGGTTGCTTTCTAGAAGCTGACAGATGACTTGAGTTTCCCTCTTTTGTTTGGTCTAGGACTTTCAGATCCAGATGCTGGAGAGGAAGACTTTACACTTGCAGGGGAAGGTGAACACAGAGGAGAAGGAAGCTCTGGAGAAGAGGGCTTCTGATCTGGAAGAAGCTCTAGAGGAGAAGAATAGGACAGCTGCCACCCTCACCACACAGCTGAAGAAACTCCAGGTGCGAGTGTGCACTACACTATATTCGTGAATATACACACACTCTACCATTTAGATCAGTAATTTGACAAAAGTTTCTATTTCAGATAAATGCTTTTGCACGTTCTATTCTTCAAAGAATCCTAAAAAAAAAAAAATGTAACATTGATAATAATAATAATAAATGTTTGAGCAGCAAATCAGCATATTATAATGAATTCTGAAAGATCACGTGACACTGGAGTAATGCTGCTGAAAACTATAATAAAAAAAATTATATATATATATATATTCAAACAGAAATCACTTATTTTAAATTGTGAAAATATTTGACAATATTGCTGTTTTGCTGTATTAAATAAATGGAGCCCTGGTGAGCACAAGAGACTTCTTTTAAAAGCATTACAAATCTTACCAATCTAAAACTTTTGAACAGTGGTGTATATATCGTTTTTTTTCTTCTTTTTTTGATATTGAAACATGTTCTGTTTTGGTGTGTATATTATATATTCTCAGGATGATATACGCTGTGTTAGGAAAGACACAGAGAAGATCGGAACAGAAAAAAGAGAACTGACCACCAAGATCCATGAGCTGGAACTCTTCATTGACAACTCTGAGAAAGACCAGAAGAAACTCAGGCTCAAAAAACAGGTGAATAACTTGATTGAACCTGGAAGAATCAGACAGAATTCTTCAGCAAAAACCACAGAACTTTTGGTATATTTGAAATATTTTGCTAAATTTGATAATGCCTTTAATTATCAGTTTCTCAATAAACAGAATTTACAATCTCCCCCACCGTCAGCACTTGCTATCAGAACAACTAATAAAATGTCAAATATATTTCTCATCTATTGTAGATAACTTAATCGAGCATTTTAAAAATATCAGCAGTGTAAAATGGGAGAGAACATCATTTGCGTCTGTTTCACACTTGTGTACGTTTCATCCCTTCAGGACAGCATGGTGGAGAAAGCTCTCCTGAAGATGGAGGTGCAGCGGCTGAGAGATCTGCTCTATGACCGAGCAGATGGAGTGCTGAGCCTGGAGAAGAGACGTCTGCAGCTGCAAACGGCCATGAAGGAGAGAGAGGAAGAGATCCGTGTGCACCGAGAAATGCTTGCTAAACAGATCAAGCTCACTGAACAGGAGAGACAAGGGCTCAGGTAAAACACTACTGACTAAAGAGCACAGTAGCCAATGGAGTTTTCAAATTATTTAAATATCTGGTGTGGCTTTGAAAGATAGATACTAAAATGAATAAATAAATAAAATTGAAATAAATTAATACCATGATTTATGACTTTTTTATTTTTATTAAATTTTTTTAAGTGTTCATATTGTAATTGTGTACAGTGCGTGCATAATTATTGGGCACGTTGATATTCTGATCATATTTTACCAATTCCAAACCCCATCAATCTTAATAACTACTATTCAGTTTATATTTAATCATTTATAAGTGAAATATAATTGTCTATTTAGGCTGGAAGCGAAAAACTTCTTATATTCAGGTGTGCATAATTGTTAGGTATCAGGTAAAATGAGCCAAAAAAGAGATTTAACTCAGACTGAAAGTAAAAAATTATTAAATTCCCATGAGAAGGATGCAATACTAGAATGAGCAAAGTTAAGGCATGACCATTAGACACCAAAATGCTCATTGTGTCATCATGGTCAGAAAAAAAGGTGGAGAAGAAAAGACACGTTAACTACAAAAGAATTAAGATGAAGAATTAGGTGTAAAACCATCAGGAACCATTTAGTCTCCAGCGCCACCATTTTCCAGAACTGCAACCTTCCTGGAGTCTCCAGAAGTACAAGGTGTCTGGTTCTCAGAGACTTTGCTTGGGTAAAAAATCCTAAAAAATGACCCTCACCTAATAATAGTACAAAGTCTACACAAAGACTGATTTTTATAGGCTTTAAAGACAAATAAGTTGTGAGTGACTCTTGAAGTACCAGCATCGCATCCTCTTGTACCACTCTTTCAGGAATTTATCTTCCAGAATCTGTCAGTAAGTTTTGGGAGTTCATTTTTAGTCCATCTCTGCAAGACAGACTTTTCAGGATAGGAAATGGACTAAAAATGGCGCTAGAGACTAAATGGTTCCTGATGGGTTTGCACCTAATTCTTCACATTAATTCTTAATTCTTTTGCAGTTAGCATGTGTCTTTTCTTCTCCACCTATTTTTCTGACCATGCTAACCCAATGAGAATGTTGGTGTCCAATGGTCATGCCTTAACTTTGCACATTTTAGTATTGCATCCTTCTCAGGGGCATGTAATAATGAGTTAAATCTCTTTTGTTGACTCATTTTATCTGCACACCTGAATATAAGACTTTTTTTTCCATTCCAGCCTTCATGGACAATTATATATCACTTAATAATGGTTATTAAGATCGATGTGGTTTGGAATAGGTAAAATGTGCATGAAAAAAAAAATATGATTAGAATATCAGCGTGTCTAATAATTATGCACGCACTGTAATTTGTAAGTGCTATTTAAACTATATATTTTCTAACTACTATTAAAGTAGAAGATCTGCACTGATTTCATGTCATATATTTAATTACCGCATTTATTTATTTTTTTTCTACACATGGTTGGTTGTGACAAATGTCCTCAGTGCTGCTGTGAACGAGAGACTGTTCAAAATTGACAAGATGAGGAAGAGGTACGAGATCCTGACTGTTTCTTTGGCTGCACCAGAGGGAGAAGAGGAGAAATCCCAGGCCTACTTCATTATAAGGGTATCATACCACTGTATTGTATTCTGCCAATTAGATGCACGGAGCTGCATCATGTTCAAGGTAGAATCAGAGTAAAATAATTAATATTGCTTCATGCATCAGATTCCTATATAAGAAAGGCTTAGATCTGTAATCAGTAAAATGTGATGGCATGCTTAGTGAAGAGTACATCACTGTTTTTATTAGAATGATTTCTGAAGGATCTGATTACTGGAGTAATGATGCTGAAAATTGAGAAAGCACAAGAAAAAGTTACATTTTAAACTATATTAAGATGTAAAACAGTTAAAATGGATAAATCTAAAACAAAGAAGTCAAGCTTTTCTACCTCATGACTTTTTTCACATCAGAATGAACATTACCACTCCAGACAGCTCTATTTCTAATAAATCCTGGACTTTTCCTGAAGGCAGCTCAAGAGAAAGAAGAACTCCAGCGACAAGGGGATGATTTGGATGCCAAAATCCGCAAGACAGAGAAAGAGATCCATGCATTGGAGAACACCCTGCAGGTCGTCAACAACTGCAATACAACCTATCGCAAAGCTCTGACCAAAGTCACAGAGTCCAGTAAGTTCATTCACATCATTTATATTTCCGTATTTACATGTTATACAAAAAAGTGTTAAAAAGAGATGCTTTACCACCAAAGAGGAGATGCAACCAATAAACAAAAACTCTTGTAAATAGGGAAAAGGTGCAACACTCACTCTTAAAGAATTACAACTTTTTATTGGTTAACATGTGATGTTTCGGCCATAGTCAAGGCCTTCTTTGTGCTTATAAAGTCAGTCTCAAACACCGTAACTCATTGGCAGCTTCATACGACATTCTTCATCTGTAATGTCACCACTTTCCCACAATGTATTGATGTAGTCAATGTACTCATATAAATGGTCTGGTAAAGTTATCTGAACTATGAAGAAACAGATGGAGTTATGCTTGAGCAACTCTGATGTTAATTTACATGTGTCACGCACGATTATGTTCTGTTTAGTTTCTAGGGTATGGATTTCATTGACTGTGCCTTAGCCCGAGTTTGCATTCATTTGTTGCCATGGTTTCTTATTAGTTTCACACCTCTTCCTTGGTTCATTGATTATCATTCCTCAGTGTGTTATATGCTGCGTTCCAGACAACTCGAAATTTGGAGTTTCTCACCTCCTACTTGGAAATAACATCTGGAACGCCACTTGAAGTTGGACATCTGTCTTGTGAACTCGGGGCAGATTGATCAACCCAACCTCAGCGAGACACGTCATTTGACGTCACTCCTTCCTACGAGCATAGTGTGCAGTCAAACTTCAAAACATTAGACATTATTTGTATGAAATTATACCTTAATTTTTAGCCGTTTTACAAAACGAACAGCAGCATTTTGTGTAATTTTTTTCTGTTTTTGCAATAATTGATACAAAAACACGAAATGCTCCCTGAGGTTGGAAGTGGGGCTTTTAAACTCAGATGTTCCCTTATCTGACCTTGTCTGGAACGTTACTGTTTATGGTTACCGTGTAGTGGTTTTAATTTTTGGTGTTCAGAAACTCTCTCTCTCTCTGTCTTTTCTTTTAAGTTGCCAGCATGTCAACTGTCAGCATTTTTTTTTGATTGTTTATTTATTATAGAAAAAGGCAACATTCATGGCTTACATTAACTATATACAAGAAAGGGTTTGCATTTAAATATATATATATATCGAGGGGTGAGAACCAGAAGGGCGTAAGTGACATTTCACCAACTTTACAGGAGAGCCAAAACTAAAATTTTACCACAGTTTGATCTGACTTTGTGTACTGATTTAAATTGTTTGTAATACAAATTTGTACACTCATGGATGACAGTACTTTTGCCAGTAGAAAGAGCTCATTAAGAGCTTTCATTTGATGTATATATCTCCATTTCACCAAAAATGTCTGGTTCTCACCCCTCGATATATATAAAAAAATGTTTATATATATATATATATATGTATATACCAATTGTGCAAGTTCTCCCACTTAAAAAGATGAGAGAGGCCTGTAATTTTCATCATAGGTACACTTCAACTATGAGAGACAGAATGGGGGGAAAGAATCCAGGAAATCACATTGTAGGATTTTTTATGAATTAATTGGTAAATTCCTCTGTAAAATTATGATGAAAATTACAGGCCTCTCTCATCTTTTTAAGTGGGAGAACTTGCACAATTGGTGGCTGACTAAATACTTTTTTGCCCAACTGTGTGTATATATATATATATATATATATATATATATAGGGGTGACATACCACATCAACGCACACCTAGAATACCAACTATTTATCTTTCACTGTATTTGGTCTATCGAGTTATTGTATTAGAAAGTTTCTCAATAAATTGTGACCATGCCTTAATTCACTGCCAGCATTTTTGATCATATTCACAATTCCATCAATGGCAGGAAAAGAGTTGACGTTTCTTAGAAATAGTTCATTCTCATTCTTGGTTCTAAACTACATGCACTCGTGACAACTTGTTGTCAAATGAAATATATTTAGCTTAAGCCATACGGCAATGTCACTTGTTTGCTGTATAGATACTGTGCAGGTTTTTATTTAACATAGAAACAATATCTGGAATTTTGCAATGTATATAATCACATAGAAGTTTATTGTGAACTGAGAAGTGCTCCATGTTACTGTAGGTCCTGCGCACCAGGAGAAACTAAAGCTGGAGGAACAGAGGCGAGCAGCCGAGGAGAAATACAAATACAAGAAACGGCAAATCCGAGAACTGCAGGAGGACATTGAAGTAAATATTTCTACTGACGTAATCATTCCACCAGACAGAAAGTATAATGCACTGTAATGCAAAGTTTGTCCTTTCACTTTTATATTGATGTTACTGGGTAATTAAAAACAATGTCTGAAAACATCATTCACAACAGGTCAATCAGGTTCCTGCAAACCTGCTCTATGAAAAGTGAAATATCTTAAGGTTGATTAACTAGGCCAGGTTCAGTGATAACAAATATTTTGATGTGCATTAAAACCAATTAATAGATGATTTTAGTACATAAAGCATGTTTTTTCCACATATTTCAGAGCATGTCCCGCACATTGGAGAGTCTTCTTCAAGAGGAAGCAGTCCAGAATGAGAGTGTTGAGAGGACTCGAGCCCATGTGCTCTCGCTCAACAAAGACATCCTCTCTCAGGAGGAGAAACTCAATAGAGCCATCAAACAGGTCTGACTGCCCTCACATATCCTGCGGTTTTCCTGCTTTATCTTTTCAGATTCCTCATCAAATATTGTTTTCAATAATAAATAATGAATTCAGCTAAAAAAAAGTTACCTAAAGACTGTTAAATGGCAGGTTCCATTGCCCACTACTTAAAAAAGTATGACAACTCTACAAATATAGCTCTCTCCTATATTTTTATGTGTATACACACACAGAGTATGGCCAGTAATGACTGATTATACCCATATTGTTGTGATTATCTGTTATAAGCTTTGATCACCTTATCTCTAAACTATTGTTCTTATCTCACAGTGTGCCAAACATACCAGGGAACTTCGGTCTGCTAAAAACACCAATGAGAAGACCTTTGAGGAACGTGACATAGAGCTAAGAGAACTCAGAGAATTAAATAAAAGCGTAAATAAGATACTCCTGGAAACCATGGAGGAGAATCCTGACCTGTCATCTGCATTGCAGATACGTTTTATGCAGGTAAAGCACGACATAGGAACAATTACCCATCATCATTTATAAGCAACATGTAGCAATGTAAAAACAACAAATTGGTAGAAAGTAGAAGCAATGATAAGTTAATTGCAAAAAAATATAAAATGGAACCGTAACAAAATGTAATGGTAAGCATAAGGGACATTAAAACAATCTTACGTACCACAAACTTTTAAACAGCTTTACATTTTTACAGTGGTGTCAGCTATCAGAGGATGCTTTAGTAATTGCTAGCTTTTTCAGGTTGCTAATTAAATCTAATGGTTAATGTCATTATTTTCCTCTTTTAAGGCTGGTTTGTCCCTGCCCTCTCCCGCATCCACTCCATCCAGCCGTCTGAGCTCAAAGATCAACTCAGCCCGCAGTTCTGCTTCACTCCATCGGTATTCACATAATCATCCTTTTATCCACAAATTATTATGATTTATAACCCACATATGCATCTGCTCCTATTACAGCATAATTATCCAGTCAAGTGTGACAATTTAAACCAGACAAATATGACATGTGGAATGCCCTTATTGTTGTCTTGTGTGCCCCACATACACATCAGACCCTCAAATCCATCAGCCAGCAGCAGTCCCAGAAGCCAATCTGTCACGTCCCCTGCAGTGAAGACAGTGGATCTAGGTTTGGGCCTTTCCGTCACGTCCCCGCAAGGATCTCGGCCACCCAGCGCTGGCAGCAGCAGCAGGAGCAGCAAGTGCAAAAGCCCTTAGACAGAGCCAGACACCAGTCTCTATGAAGAACAGTGAAGTTATTTTGTCTACTTATACCAGTACCACTGTTCTTCCAATTATAACTCGGTGTTATATTTATTCAGTTCAGTGTTTCTTTAAAACAGCTTTGGTTATTTAAAATTCAATTTTCAGTTTTTATTTCCCTATAAATTAGTTTCAAGGAGAAGTAAGACTTTTAGACTTTACTGTAAACACAGTTTGATTATTAACTCTTTGGTTTGGAAGTACAGACACAGTTCTTGTTTCATTTTACTACTCACTTTGATTGTGTTACATGGCAGAAACAAGAACGAAACAATAACAATAAAACCCTACATTCATGAAATGCTTCGGCCCGTGATCAATCAAAGGTATCAGGTGAACAAAACAAAAATAAAATCAGAATAACTTCCGTCTACTGCCCATTGTGTTTGTGCCGTCAGTGCTGGGGTGTGTTTAATCTCATTGTTTATGGAAATCCATGAGACACAGTTCAGTCAACGCCCTCAGACAGCCTAGAAACCTGAAGAGCCACTGAACATTTATTCAGACACGTTCCTCCTAAAAGATCAGAAACATGGAGAAAGTCTGCATCCTGTTTGTTGGATTTCTGTGTTTTTCTGTGGGACAATCGACCACTACCGGTGAGTGACTGATCAAACCCGTACTTCTTCTCAAAGTGGCAAAAATAAAATGAATCTTAAGTCATTATTCAGGCTGAGGCTGAACATTTTGCTGTGTTATACAGTAGCTGTACTAAAGTCAACCTATGTCTGTAGTACTCTGATTCATTTTATGATATCATGGATTATGATAAAATGCTGAAATATTGACTTTTTCATTTACATCAGTTGCTTATCCACTCACAAACCCGGTTTCTGTTTGTTTAATGTTACTTACAGTTGATCATTCAACAGCAGAAACAACATCATCTCCACTAACAGACAACTGGACAATAACTTCTGCACCATCAACTCAGCAGCCTGGTACGATATCATATTTTGCTCGTCGATATAGTTGGTATAATATCACAAATTAATATTAGTCAGCCTACAGCTATTCAATCAGACATGAACTTGCGAAAGTGATCTTCAGTTTAAAAAGGAATTGGAATTCATCCAAAAATAATAATTCATTATTTACTCACTTTCATGTTGTTTCAGAATGTATGACTTACTTTCTTCTAAGGAATGCAAAGGGAAAAAAAAATATGATGAAGAGATTAAGTGTTTTTGTCCATACAATGAAAGTTAAAGGGATCCAAAATAACACTGGACCCCAAAGCAGTGTTATTTTAGTATAATTGAGATATTATTCTAGTTGTTGTTAATATTCTGAATGAGATTTTTTTTTTTGCTTTCATGTTCATTTTAAAGTTTTGTGTGTGTGTGCCATTTTTATTAGTTTTTGATGTTTTAAAATATATAATTTTTTTATTTAATTTATTTTATATATATATTTTTTTAAATATTATTATTATTTTTTATTGTTACATTTGTATTATTATACATAGTTATTTAAGTCCATCAAATTCAACTAAATGAAAATGAGAAATCCTGCCTTGGAAACTAGCTGAAATAAAATAAGTACAGTTATTTATATTTTATTTCAATTAACATTTATTTAATTTAGTGGTGTCAAAATTACGGTTAATGCAGGTGATGCTTTTTTCGGAGTGTCTATTTACATTAAGTGCAAATAGCTCGCCATGTTGGCAAAGGCCAGAGCCGTTGAGAAACAGATTTGCTCCCATAGGCTTCCATAGGAACTTAGGAATGCGGAAGTAAAGCGTGTCATAGTTTCAGCGTTGACGCCCATTCATTCCAGTGCTTCTCAAGCACAGTCGCCAGAAATTTGAGGAAATTACAGCATTTTTTACCATTTTTAACCGCCTTATCCTGTGTGTTACATTGTACTATGTTTTTACTCCTCCATAGTTAAACAAGAAAAACCCATTAATATTATTTCCATTAAACTCCACAGACAAAATGCTACTATCAGTGTATTAAACGAATTAATCAATGGACGTTTTGTGTTAATATTTGCCAGGAAATGCTGCAAGTATACCCGCTGTTGTTGTCTGACCCGATTAATCCCATTTAAACATATTGACAGCGCAGAGTTGTTTGGAACTATTGAGCGCTCCGTGAATCACGTGACCGCGCGGCGGCGAGATCAAAGCGTGTCGCAACTCTGTTTCTCAATGGCTCTGGCAAAGGCTATTTACACTAACTCCGCCCACTAACGTGTGATTGGTTTCAGTGGTGTAGATGGTAAGGCTCATGCTTTTTGACACAATCGACCCGAGTTCGAACCCGCCCGAATCTCATATCGCATCCGAAAGGCATTTATTTTCAATAAAAATGAACAGCAAAAAGTTGAAAATAAAAGTATCGGGTAGGGTTAGGATAGGTGTAGGGAGGGCTTTATTGTCCCGATAAGGTGACATCCATTTAATAATTTCAATTAAAACTATAATTTACACTCAATATGTTCAGTGGCGGAGCCAGGATGTTTTCATAGGGGTGGCCAGCAACCAGTCTGGGGTGGCACAGAAATCTTCATTATTTCAATATAAAAATGTGTTTTGCTAAAGTACTAGACTGTTTTAGTGCCTTAAACTCAAAACCTCCAAAAGCTTGTTCTCCAACATTGCATACTGATCATAGATGAGACTTGCAGATAGTGATAAGAACCTAAAAAAGGCCAGAAGTCAACAGCACATAAATGCTAGAATGTAAAGTTATTTTATACATTTAAATGGTTTCATTTTCATTTGTACTATTCAAATTAACAGAAAAAAATATTTTCTAGTATAAGTGCACTATGCTCACATTTACTTGTGCATTAAATTCCAAATAAAAAATACATATCAGCTCGTGATCTCGATTCATATTCAAACCCAAAGGAAGGGCACAGATATGACATTTATTATAATGGGGTTATGTGAAGATTGGTTTAAGTTCACTTAAATTAGAAGTTATTTTTTAAAGTCTGATAAATGTTAAATTGATAGCTCTTAATTATACTGTAATGTTGAATGGCTATATTCAATGGTTAAATATTAGGAAAAAAATTCATAGAGACATCAGTTGCCTTCAGTCATAAAAAAGATGGCATTAAACATTGAAAAATATACTTTGTTGTTTCTACATTCATTTGAAGATTGAATGTGAAATTATTTCAATATAAAAGTATAATTAAAAACTTTAATATAAAGTGGGATTAATTGCGATTAATTTCAGTTTTTATTTTTTAATCGATTGATATTTATTTAGTAGCTAGATTTTATGGTTTCAGTTTTAGTTAACTATAACCCTGTTTGAAAGAAAGTCAAACATATTTGGAACGTCATGAGAGTTAGTAAATGATGATAGCATAATGATTATTGGAGGTGAAATGTATCTTTGTAGTAATTTGGAGATTAGCTTTGGTTTTAATATGACCCACTCTTTTCTCATAGGCCCTTCAGTAATTACTGGTTTGAGAATAAATGTCAAATCTCTGGTCGATCTGTCCAGTGACTCACCTGAGATGGAGCTACTTGTGCGTCAGGTATCATTTTAGTCTTTTTTTTCCCCCCACCTTCCTAAAAGTGTATCTTGACATGTAAAGTAGCAATGTAGCACCACTTAGCCTACAAAGTTCAAACCAAGTAGCTTTCCGCTGGTCAGCTCTTGTGACAAACTTGAACCCAATGTAAAAGAGAAAATATTTCACAAAATTCCTGATCATGCAGATAGAAATGACTTGATTTTGACTGTGAAAATTCACAAAACAATGGTAAATGTGACCAAACCTTACGCTTGTAATGTATGCCGTTGCATTCAATTAAAAACAAAACAAAACAAGGGTATTTATTTTAAACCTCGCTCAACTTTAAACCCAGCACACCTGCTTGGACGCCTGTGGAAACTTGAGGAGATACATCCACAGAAATCACTAAACCACCAGTTATTAAAAGTTATTTTTTTTTTATAAAAGTGGCTCATATAATATTTCTTATTTGTTTTACTGTATTTTCATTTTTTTAATCTTTGCACTGCTATATAAATATAAAACTACATAAAGTTTTAAATTGCTTTTTGTCATTTCAGATTGAAAATTTCATTCCTTCTCAACACAAAGCAACAACGTTCATTACCGTGAGAAGCATCAAAGGCTCCAGAACTTCTTAGAAACATTAATATATTGTAAGCTAGTCATATTTTAGTGAGATCAGATAAATTGTCATGACTATGGTATACTTCTTTGTGTAGTTTTATCAGCACATGCATGAATGTGATTTTTTTTTCTGTGTATGAAGTTATTTAAATCAGCAGTAGTGTCATGGTACAAGGCACAACTTTAAGATTAATTGTTGTGAATGAAATACTATTAAGCTCTGAGTCGCCGTAGCAAATAAACAGTATTTTTTTCTGATGACAGGTTTTCGTTTTATATTATTGATATATTCTATATGTAATTTTTTGATTGTACTAAAGCAGAAAACGACCATTTAGGAAACATGCTCACATACTTGTTTCTCCAATAAACAACAATGCTACAGACAGTTGCGTGTCCACAATCTGGCAGAGTCTGAGGAGGGACAACTCTCTAATATTTTGTATTTGGACTGCAGCACCCATTTCAACCGTTAGCTGCCAATATCACAAACTGCTCCTTTAATAGATCTCAGACTCTTTTGTTCATAATAGACAATGGATGTCTCAGATACGATCCATAACACTACATTTTCTGAAAAAAAAAATCTGTTGTAAAGCCTATGATCAAATTACATTATGTATAAAATTACAAAGATGAGGTGGAAACAATTGCAACAAGCACAATACTTTAGAAATGGTGCAATTCAATACAGCTGTTTGTATTTTATTGTTTTCGTTCTGCTCTCAAACACAGTGATCTTGCCATGCTTTATTAACAATGAATAGCTATATGGGCGACTGCTAAAATACTACAAGCTTGATGAATGACGAGCGATTCATTAATGTTTCATGGTCTTTGTCAGTGTATTAAATCATATCAAAGACCAGCAGATCTCATCAGTAGATGGTGCAGTTGGCAGTCGAGTAGTCCAGACAAATCCACTCATTCGTGTACTGCTTATAACCCGCAGCATCCACCAGCCCGCTGCCTGTGAATGCACAAAACAGATTCTAGTTTCTCTTGAGTGACTGGAAAAGAAGCACAGCATATAACACATGTGAAAGGGTCTCACCCTCGATGAGGTTGTAGAGAGTGCAGTATGTGATGCCATTGTCTTCCACCCTGGCCCATGCTTTAGAGATAGAAAATCCCTGTGACAGTGGCACAAAAACGAAGCCAAAAAAGCCATCGAGAAGGAATAGTTAGCTACTTTGTGATTCAGCGGTTCAAAACAGAGAGAAGTAGCACAACTGTTTTCAACCTTGATAATAAGAAGAAATGTTTCTTGAGCATCAAATCAGCATATTAGAATTATTTCTGAAGGATCATGTGACACTCAAGAGTAATGGCTGCTCAGCTTTGGCATCACAGGAATAAATAAAATATATTCAAGTAGAAAAGAATGCTTTTCCCCCCCAAAATTATGACGATGGGGCAAAACGAACCAAAACTTTGTGGGGGACTGTAGAGTTCTTGCATGAACTTTTGACTGATTCGTAGTCCAGCAATATGTATTTTTAGAAACAAATGTTTTATTTATTTGTTTGTTTATTTGTTACCCTGGACCACAAAACCAGTCATAAGGGTCAATTTTTTGAAATTGAGATTTATATATCATCTGAAAGCTGAATAAATAAGCTTTCCATTGATGCATGGGTGCTGGATCTGAGGGTGCAAAAAAATCGAAATATCAGAGACAGTCGCCTTCTGAAGTTCTTAGCAATGCATATTACTAATCAAAAATTAAGTTCTGATATATTTACGATAGGAAATTTACAAAATATCTTCATGGAACATGATCTTTACTTAATATCCTAATGATTTTTGGCATAAAAGAAAAAACGATAATTTTGACCCAGACAATGTATGGCTATTGCTACAAATATACCCGTGCTACTTAAGACTGGTTTTGTGCTCCAGGGTCACATATTTTGTTATTTATTTATTTTTTTTAATTCATAAGCAACTTGAGAAAAAAGCCATACATTTGTGGCTTTCTGTCATTCACTCATTTTTATAATTATAAAAGTGATAACAGAAACATTGAAATAAAGGTATAATAAAATGTTTCTTTGTATAGGAGGCAACATACTGCCTTAAAAACGGCCTCGTCTCCCCACTGTCCCTCACATGTTTTTGATATTATAGAAGGAAATATCAGCGGCAGAGCATTTTACCGTCACTCTACAAACAGATTCTTCGGTTGACACTAGGTGAAAGTTGAGATCCTCTTTGCTGGTCCACTGTCTGTTGGTGTGTTTGGCTACGATGTGGAAAGGTGTGGCAGACTCCAGCTGAAGAAGACAACAGTTCACTAGATTGTTGGCTATATCTTAGGAAATATCGTCACACTTCTTGTGCATACAAAAACCTTACAGGATTGTTACAATTGATGGCAAAAATATACACAGTAAATGGCTTGAAACAGTTTTATGTTTTTGTGAAAACATTTTGCGAAGTATTCTAGATGGCAATAGAAATTTAATACTTTTAAAAGTTTATTTAAATGAATAGTTAAGCCAAAAATGAAAAGTCCTTTAAATATGTGGATAAGTTTGTTCCCTCATTGGAACAGATTTAGAGAAATGTAGCCATCACTTGCTCACCAATGGATCATCTGCAGTGAATGGGTGCCGTCCAAACAGCTGATAAAAACATTACAATAATGCACCAGTCATCCACACCGCTCCAGTCCATCAATTAATGTCTTGTGAAAAGATGCATGTTTGTAAGAAACAAATCCATCATTAATACATTTTTAACCTTAAACTGTTGCTTCTGGCTAAAATAATCCATAATAATACTTCCTTCTGTGTAAAAGTTCATCCCCTGTTGTCCTCACACATTAAAATCCCCTGACGTAAACTGTTTTGGAGTCAAGACGAGCTGACTTTTACCATGGGGAAAGCAATATGAATGAAGGGCTTGTGTTTCACCTGAAAGCAATGGTTTGAAGTTAAAAATGTCATAATGATGAATTTATCATAACTTGCAGCTTTTCACTTCAGAAGATGTTAACTGGTGGACTGGAGTGGTGTGCATTACTTGTGGATTATTGTGATGCTTTTATCAGCTGTTTGGACTCTCATTCTGACGGCACCCATTCACTGCAGAGGATCCTTTGGTGAGCAAGTGATGCAATGCTAAATTTCTCCAAATTTGTTCTGATTAGGAAAACTAACTCATCTATATCTTGGATGGCCTGAGGATGAGTAGATTTTCAGTAAATGTTCATTTTTGGGTCAACTATTTATTTTAAAGCATGAGCAATAATAATAGTGATATTTAGCAAATAGTACATAGGATGATCTTACCTCATACAGGCATCTCTGTCCAACTGTCATACAGCCGGACATGCCTTTCCAGGCCTTGATCTGGTTCACCAAACTCACATACACGTCCTGGCATGGGATCCCAAAGAGCCTGACAAATAATGAGAGTCGTTTCAGTGCAATGCCATGTTCTGAAGACTGATTGTAACCACTAGGTGGTGTGAATTTGTCAATTTGATTGTGGATCTGGGGCATGAATTCAGACCACTGACATCCTTAGGCTTGCGTCATGCATATCAAATGATCTTTATGTGGAGGGTCATTCAGTGAGTAATTTGCATGGTGGATGATAGAGATAAAGATCAAAGCCTTGTGGTGCTAGTCACAACTTTGTGATTTGTCTTGGTTTATATGCAGCTCAGTCATAAGATTTATATACACTCTTAAAAATAAAAGTGCTTAAAAGAGGTTCTTCTATGGCATCGTGAAGCACCTTTATTTTTAAGAGTGTAGGGTGGAATGTTTTTTTTCTCTTCCAAATATCCAAAACACCAACAATTTCAAACCAACTGGCATCTACAGAAAAATTATGCTAATTAAGCACTTTAAAATGACTTTTTAAAACCTCTTTTTCCTTTAAAAATATTTTGCTAGATGCTTGTGTATCCAATTGGTTTGATATTTTGTGATACATAACATTCATATATTTAAAATATATTTATATATGCTATATTGCTAATCAATACATAATAAAAACATACTCAGATTATGAAGCACTTTAAACTCATTAAAGTATCACTTAAAATACAGAACAATACAAGTGAACTAAAACAGTAATATCTGCCTCTCACCCACACTTTAATATTAAAACAGCCTCTCTACTGTTTTTCTTTCTGAATTTATTTTTCAAAATTACTAGGCTGACTGAAAACTATGAAAACGTGACGAGAAAGACTGATAATTATTTACTGTTATTTTTAATTAGTTATAAATGATGAGAATCACAGCCATAGAAAATGAAAGTTACATAAGAAATTAAAGAAAAAGAAATAAGGCATTTATTAAACACTTTCAGATTTTTAATAAGTATCACAATGTTTTGAAAGGAGGTAGATCATGGAATCCAGTGTTATTTGAACATCATATATATATATATATATATATTGTTTATTAATATTTTTTACTAATGCAGGTTTATTAATATTATTTGTATATTGTACTGCTATATTTAATACAATTTTGAATTAGATTTTTTTTCTCTATTATTATTTGTTATATTTCTATATAGCTTATTTTTGCTTAGGTTTTAGTAATTTTAGAAAACTTTAATTTTATAATAATTTCATAACGAAACAGTTAGCAACTGATTTCCATTGTAAGTTACCAATATTATTCTTCAAAATATCTTTGTTTGCTTTTAACATAAGAAAGAAACGCACACAAGTTTGTAAAAAACTGAGTGTAAGTAACGGGTGGCAGAAATGTCATTTTTGGTTGAAATATTAAGTTATACTGATGCTACATTTATTAAGTGATATATAATGATGACCACACTTTATGTACCCATCTAATACAGTTAAAGATCAGTAATCTTACAAATGCAACGATCAACTTACACTTTGTATAATATGAATGCAAACACACTGGCAGCAGCTGAAACAACCTTTCATGCACACAAGGTAAACAGCATTTTACCAGATGACTCTGCACTGAGCGTGAAGCGGTTCTCCTGTTGCCATCAGGTTGATCCCCAGCATCAGGGTCAGAGTCAGCAGTGAGATTCTGGTCTGCATGGTGAAGATCCGTCAGCGCTCTGTGGGTCCTGTCAGTGAACAGATAGAGATGTGCTTGAGTTTTATACTGAGGTGTAATGTATGTATAGAGCAGCATCAGAGCTGTCATGTGGGGGTCAGATGGGACGAGGAGCCACAGCATTGATTAGCAAGGGTCACGTCGCGTGAGGAGCACAAACACAAGTGTTCGAGCACTAAATATGTGTTCTTCTGTTCTTAGAGATGCCTGCATTAAATGCATTCATTCACTGTATGTCAGCTGACCTGGTGTTTTTTTTTTTTTAAAGATTGATTTTCTTTTTTAATGTATAAAGGCCGTTAAGTAGGCTAGCATGTATAACTTCTGAGGATTTATATGCTATTTATTTATGCTATACACACAAACAAGCAGCCTTTTTATAAATATAACTATTAACGGTAAGATACTTGTAGTCATTTAAAAAAAAGTTTCACAAAGTTGGTGTAGACTGCAACAACTGCACAAATGTCTTTGTATTAAATATGTAAACATAATATGAGCAATGTATATGTACTGTTCAAATCTGTGGGTATGATAATAATAAATGTTTGTTGAACAGCAAATCAGCATATTGCATTGATTTCTGTAAGATCTTGTGACATTAAAGACTGGAGTAATGATGCTGAAAATTCAGCTTTGCCATTACTGGAATGAATTACAAAATACAGTATATTAAAAAGAAAACAGTTATTTAAAATTATATTAAATAATTCACCTTTGTAGTAATATTTAATATTGCTGTATTTCTGCCTTGGTGAGCTTAAGAGACAAACATGAGCAAAAAAGACATGCAACAAACACTTTTTAAAATATTTGAACGGTGTTGTAGTGTACATACAGTCTTCCACATACAAATGTCTACAGAACTATGTATATAGTACCATTACTGTTTTTAAACACGGTTTCAGTAACAGCACATTTCAGTCAGATTATCAGTCGCCGGCCGCGAAGAGAAGCATTCATAACATTCGATCATAATCATTTTTATTGTAGATAAAAATATATATAAATTTCAGTCTTACCCAGTCACATAGGCTATCCAAACCCATTTAAAGAGTCCTCAGAAATAAATAAATATATATATAGGCACTAATAACTTACCATATTAATTATAGCCCATGCATTGCATAGTTATAATATAAACGTCTGTCACTGTTAACAGATGCTTTTTGGACCCGTGTAGTTACAGTATCTACCAGCAGGGGTTAACAAAGCCATATTCACCAGACAAAATCGAATTTTTATTAAAATCACTGGACTATAAAATGCTAACAGGTAATTTTCTTCAGGTGTCACTGGATTCATCAGTACTAAAATTAGCAGGTGTTTTTCAAAAGTCTACTTTAACTTAACCAGACTAATGTAACTTTCCGTTACTGTATTCACGAGTATGTACTACATTACCACATCTGTTTAGAAAACAGGACTATTTGAAATGATCTTGAGGTGATGAGTTCATTTTAATCAAATGATGTAAATGTTGAAATTACACTGAGTCATAGGACAGCATGAAGCTACGTGAGTTTTACTAGCTTTCCATGACACGAGTCAGAAGTTCAGCTCCGTTATGACATCCTCATTTAATTTTATTTCAATCGTTGTGTGAAACCAGAAACCAACAACCACAAAAACAAGAAGAGCAAGCTAAATACATAAAAGTTGGACATACACTGACAGAGGTGCAAGACAGATGAGATCTAATGACTTCATAAAATGTTTGGATTGTCTCAGATTGTGCGTCAGAGGCGAAACGCATCTCTCACTATCAAAACCCGGATATCCGACACTGGAGCTTCTCTATTTTTAGCTTTAGCCATCTGGAAAAATCCCCAAGTCACGACCCATCAATCACAACATATTCCACATCAACCCAGCATTATATATTTAATATGTTCAAATAACATCTGTAAGGCAGAAAAGCAAATCAATCGCTTTCTAAGAACATATTCAGTGACATACTTCCGGTTTTCATTTGTCAAATGAGCAAAGGACATCAAATACAGACAACCAGACACTAAGTGCAGCTATCATCCAGAAAAAAAGCGCACTAATATCAAAATGGCAAAATCACTTAACTTTAAATTTCACAACTCAATATCAAAAATTCTTCCGTTTTTACTGCATCTGACAGTACAAAAACGAAATGTGCATTTTTGTTTACAAGAAAGTCCCATGAGTCTATACCATAGTCCCAAAATGGGCTGATGAGTTGTCATCCAGTTTGTCTGTACATTCAGCTTCTTGGACCCGTTTCCTTTCGAAGTATGAAACCAAACAGAAGTTCAGTGTCTCCCAGTGTCTTTAAGCACAATCCTCTTCAGTCAATGGTTTAACAAGAAACTTCATTCAGACCTTGACAGAAGAAATGAAACAAAAACATGGCGAAAAGTGATGAAACACACCAGTATGATAAATTACACACAGTATTTTGCTTTTCAGTTAAACTGAACTTTCTTGGATATCTTGAAGATATCGTCAGAATTTGATCTCTGTGAGATATATGTACTAGAAGTTTATAAATCCATGAGGTATTTGTTTTTTCTCAGAGATGGAATCCATGCTCCAGGCACGTCCTCTTGAAGGAGTTATTGGGTCTTTGGTTCTGCCAGCTTCTCTGGCTCCACATCCAAGTCAGTGAAGCAGCAGACACACATGATCTGAGTGTATTTGGTGACGGAATCTGGCATGGAGTAAAGAGAGAGAGAAACAGGTTGGAGAAAATGGGGTTACACTGAAATTTTTTTTTAAAGTTAATGGAATATATTTACATTTACTGTACCTATCATTTCACCTGCACCGTCCCACTGGAAAATATTTTTTCTTATATTAACTATGAGCTTTATTATATTTGAGTAGATATTAATAACGAGTAGTGTATTGACAGTCTGAGGATGAAGTAAGTATTTAAGAGACTAGAGCTGCTGTAAATATGATATGTCTGTCACATAGCCTTCCTCCTTCAATCCAGACTAGAACATTTTGCGATTACCTCTGGTTGTGTTCATTACTTCTGAGTCTGAATTTGAGGTCCATCTAACCACTCCTTTGCTGATATTTAGATTCACATAGAATAAATTAAGCAAAACTGTGAACTTGCATGAATAATAGTCACATGTTTGTTGTGGTGGAGCAGTAGCTGCTATGGTTATAATGCTTTCATCACATGACTTCAATGCTTTCATTGCTGACATGTTTCCTTTCACTGCTTTCTTCATATTCCAGATAAAATGAAATAAAATTTCCTTCAGGAGCGGATCTACCTGGTTGGCGACTGCCACCCAAAGCTGTGCCACCCCAGTATTATCAGAGAATAAAATATAAATGTAAGCAGTGCTACTTTTCAGCCGCGGCGATGACAGCGTAACAGAAAATGATGGCAAAAAAGACACGTCTTTCACTAAACTGTGAGTTAGGTAAGAATCTTGTATTGCGGTTTCCTCGATTGTTAACATAATATAACTGATTTTAGTTGGCCCATTTTCCCAAACCATTCATTCAGCTCTCAAAACAAAGACACATTTCTCAAAAAGTTTAACAATGAGTGAGTTAAACATAATGTAGCAAAACTGATGACACCAATCAGAATCTCTGCATCCTAACAACGGAGAGAGCTGAACGAATACTACATGGGTTTTATACTTACAGTATAATTACAGTACAGTACCAGTACATTAGAAATTTCACTGTTCTATATGTACAGTAAACTGTAGCACATGTTGTACACCTTCAAACATGTGACTGTCAAATTTTATTTGTAACCTTTTTTTATGTGTAGCTACTGCATGTTTGCAGAACTGAGAAATGATTGCCTAGAGATAAAGCTAGTCTTGTGTCAGGAGACCAGGAAACTGCTACAGTGCATTTATGCATTTATGCATTTAGAAGACACTTTTATCCAAAGCAACTTACATTGCATTCAAGTTACAGTTTTTACATTTTATCAGCTCTTGCTTTCCCTGGGAATGGAACCCATGACCTTGGCGTTGCTAGCGCCATGCTCTACTATTTGAGCTACAAAGTGGAAAAAATATTTCATTTCCTGTGTGATATTAGTATTTCTTGTGGCCATTTTACTCTCTCTGACCCTTACAGTTAAACAGGACATTTTGCACTTACTGTAAGTTTTTGTCATATTAAGATCAAACTGGTAAAGTCAGATCATGGAACCAGGTCTCTCAAGTTTTCACGTACTTGGCGTACGTGAAAACTTTTTGAATTTGAAGATCAAGGTAAATTGTACTTCATTTGTCTTCCAGGAAACATGCAAGTATCTTCTGTCGCGTCAGAAGGGCAGTACTAAATGGAAAAATATGATATTTCAACAAAATAAGAAAAATTTGGACATCTTCATCCTGTTCAAAAGTTTTCACCCCCCGGCTCTTAATGCATCGTGTTTCCTTCAGGAGTATCAGTGAATGTTTGAACCTTTTTTAATTGTTGTGTTTGAGTCCCTCAATCATCCTCAGTGTGAAAAGGTGGATCTCAAAATCATACGGTTACTGCTGGAAAGGGTTAAAATATGCAAAGGATACTGGAAAACTGAAGATTCTGCAGGACCTGGAGGATTTTTCTGAAGAACAGTGCTCAGTTTAACTGTTCAGAACAAACAAGGGACTCATGAACAACCATCACAAAACAAAAACACAGTCGTAGATCATCCAGGTAACCACACACAGTATTAAGAATCAAGGGTTCCCAAACTTTTGAATGTGGTTATTTTAATAATTTCAGCTAGTTTTTTATCTTGTGGACTATATGTAAACATCTTTTATGGAAGATATCTTACTCAGGACAGTACTAAATAAAAAATAACATGCATTTTGTATGATCTCTCTTATTTTGTTAAAATTATCCACATTTTCACAGATTCTGCAAGGGGTTCCCAAACTTTCGCATGCCACTGTAGTATTAATGTACATACTGATACTGGTAGAAAGAGACTTACGTTGAAGAGGAGTGCAGGTACAGGAGTGTAGCGCTCAGCATGGATCAAATTTAAGCTGTTGGGAAGGTGGCCTTCTCTTGCCCCCACAAAAAACAACCTAACATGAAAGAATGCAACATTACTACACACATATATCGAGACTTCAGAGTCCTTGTTGTTTTAACTGGCACCAGAACCTGGAGGCGGCAATGATGGAGGCATTGAGTCCTCCGTAGCAAGACATGGCCACATCAATGGGGACGATCCAGCTAATGGGGCCCAGCACCTGATTTCCAAATGTCTACAGATGGGGACACAAACTGACATTTTAATCAAATGATTGCTTAATGTATTCAATAAAGTCATAAAGACTAAAAATTAGATATCTGATCATCATAAAGATTCTTACTACAGCCACTGCATCACTATTCATGAAAGAAGGCATGTCCAGAACGGCATAGTAGGACAAGTTGGTCAGTATGTAGATGATTGTCACGATTGGCATGGAGACGGCTATAGCGATGGGAAGGTTCCTATGAACAATTAAGGAGAAAGATTAAACATTAAGAATGAATATGGAACATGATGCATTAATTTTTATCTAGCTCTAGATAACAGTATCTGCTAAATGAATAAATGCACATGTGATTGTGGAAAGAGAAACATGCCAGGTCTGAAATGTACTTGTGGTGGTAGCCAATGCAACAAAAATGGTCTACAACAAATAAAAATAAATATTTTTAAATATGAAATATTTAAATATGGGTCATTGAATCATTCGCTCAACCGATTCATTCAAAATGCAGATTCATTTAGAAGTTGGCCTCATTTATTTTTTAATTATGCTGATTTATGAAGAAACAATTATATAAAATCTCCATCTCCAGATTCATGTTTTTACCCAATGTTACCTCTCTTTTATGTATGCCTAGACTACATGCAGTTTCAGACCTTTAATTTGCCAGGCTACATTTTGTCATTTTTCTTTTATATATTGTTACTCATAAAAAAAAAATGCTTTTGTAGAGTCATATAATTGCCTTAAATGACTGGTTTCTAAGGCTACTAGGGAAAAATGGATATGCTGACACCTCTCAGGGTTCTAGATCTCCTCAGTAACAAAGTTGAGCGTGTCCCAGCCAGAGTAGGAGAACAGAGCTGAATAAAGAGCCAGGGCAATGCTGCCCGCCTCTATGGAGGAACCCTCGAATGGACTATTGAAGTTCTTTGTTTCTCCTGTGGTGCACACAAGGAAGTATGAGAAACACAGAGAACAAATTATAAGGTTGAGCAGCACGAGAAACACCCTGAGATCTCTAGTTAATTAGATATGGATCTTTCCAAACAAGTGTAGGCGCAACCTGAAAATAATTAAGAGCTGCTTCCTTGTTCATGCGATCTTAATTCCTCTTATTTACCGTAACAAATCCACCCCATCAGTATCCTAGACAAACTACTTTTACCGTTAATTATCTTAATGATGCCCACTGTGATGACGAGGAGCAGAGACATGATCTTGGCGTACGTGAAAATATCTTGAACCAAAGTGCCCCACTTCACATAAGCACAGTTTATGAAGATCAGAATACCTGAGGAGAGAGAAATAAGGAGGAACACATTAAATACATTACGACATCAACTGTGTGACAATCAGGGCATTTCATATTAATGTTTTCGTCAAAAGATGACTCAAGATATTACATAAAAGCTTGCTTTTTTGTTTTGCTCTTATATTTCTCAGAGACCACAGAAGGCACTTTCCATGAATACAGTACTCTATAGTGTCTGAGAACTATTGAGCATGTTATATAAGCTATTAACATAGCATGAAAGTAGGTCATTCATATCAAATCAAAATCATTTCAAATGGTGATTTTGGCCTTTTCCACTTCAGGGTCTTGACCTTCTCAACAATATGCAACTAATAAAATAATACAACACTATATTATTTAAATTCATGGCATTCAGCTTTTAATGTTGTGTCATCTTTTCTAAAATCTTTGTAAAAAAATTATTTTATTGTTATTTATCTAATAATATTACTTTATTTGTATTATGCATTTTATTTATTATTATTATTATTATTTTTTAAGTCTACCAGGGGGGTGGGTGCTAAATTTGCACAGCTGCTTTTGTTTTATACTACTGTTCCCAAAGAAAACTCAAACAGTTGTTCATGTATTTTTCTAGTTTTTTTTGTTGTTGTTAAAAACAAAAAAATAAATACATTTTGGTAATAGCTTAGCAAAGATTGCAAACATTATACAAGATATATGTAAAATAAATCAGCTCATATAATATGATGTCTGATCTGAGGTTGAGATAAGTTAAGCAATAAGCATTCATATTTGCCAAAAAGAAACAATTTTTTTGGTCCCCTATTCTTGGAAAGTGCCAGGTCCCATCTCAGTTAGCATGTGAATAGTGTGTTGTTACAGGCTGTCCTCATGCACTGGTGGATCATGTCCCTGCCTTCTGAGAACACATTTAGCTCTGACTGGAAACTGTGTGAAGGCAACAGCTGCTGAGAAGGAAAGAGAAACAAAAACACCTCCTCTGTCCCGTGTGCCAGAACAGGCAAAAGAGAAAATTGGGCAAATCTGAGAAAAGTGACACATTCATCCTTGTTTTGTTTTCACTTTGCTCAAACTCGGTTTGCTTTAGATTACATGAACCAAAAGATATTTAAATAGGCCTAGATTTGTAAATTTAAACAAAAACCATTACAAATTAATGTCTACACTTGGGCTTAGACAACACGAGCCACCAACAAAAAAAAGTTCATGGGATTTGGACCCGTAGTGATCTTTGTAAATATAATAATGCATGAACATGGTAATCATTCAGTAACATTGTATTACCATCTGAAACCATTGTTGTACCATCACTTTTTTTTGTAAGAGACGTGTTGATGATCTTTATAAGCGTTATAAGCGGTTAATTCTGGCATGGAACACACTCGAATCACATTAGGGAAGTACAGTGGTTGTGAATGCCATTTAAGACCAAAGGATATACTGTACGTGTCTGTATGTGAAATTTAGTGAAGTAAAAAAAACAAAAAAAAAAAGGTGATGTGAAAGACAGCAGAAGTGGAAAAATATTTCTCTCTCACTCACACACACACACACACACTAAATAGGCATATTGAATAAATAAAATCACTAAAATAACATCTGCATTAATAATATAATATATTATAAATGTTTTTATCAAATGACATTTTTCAGGTGTTGTTTATGATCCTATCCTTCTTCCTCAATGCCTGAACAAAAACATAACGCAATGTGCTACTTGTTTTAACTAAAGCTTAGTTCACCTACAGTAAATATGAAAGTTCTGTCATCACTCTCATGCCGTTCTAAACCTGACTGACTTTCATTCTTCTGTCAAACACAAAAGAAGGTATTTTAAAGAACTCTGGGAACCAAACAACATTGGAGCCCATTGACTTGTATTCTAAACACTGAGACATTTCTCAAAATATCTTCTTTTGCAAGAAAGACACACAGTTTTGCATGAGGGTAAGTAAATGACAAACATTAACATTTCTGGTGAAGTATCACTTAGTCAAAAGACTTTTCCTTAAAGAGTAAATGCTATGCTAAGCTAATTAGCCAAGCTATTTGAAAACACAAAGATGAATGTTAAATGCTTTGGTAATATGCGCAATTTAGATGACAAATTCATTTTTCATGATCAAGAAAAAACACATTAAAGACTTTATAATGTATTGTTCTTAATCATGAAAAATGCTCTAATCAGGCACTGAATTGGACACATAAAAAGCTGTCTCAGGTAATACAATGGCTTTGGGGTGAAAGGGGGACAGGATCTCACACAACACAATCAACCGAAAAGGAAAGTTGTTTCAGAGGTGGTTGATGAAAGATTAGTAAGATAGTATTGTTCTTTGGAATAACTTGAAGAGAAAGCAGACAAGACTTTACAGAGGGAGCATTCACAATCTCTCTCACAGAGGACTCACAGAGACAAGCTGCTGCTATCAGTCTCACAGCATCGTACGGAGGCTGACAGGTTGGGTAGAGCGCTTCCACCAGGTAGTTGGCAAACGTCAGCGAGATGACCGCCTGGCTGGCCGGCTCGACCAGCAGGATGGATGTCCACAGGCGAATGAAAGCAAGGAAACCCCCAAAGGCCTCCAGGATGTACACGTAACTAGCACCAGACTTTGTAATAGTGGTTCCAAGTTCTGCGTAACACAGTGCGCCAAAGACAGAAAATATTCCCCCGAGAGCCCAGATGACCAGCGAAAGGCCGTAGGAGGCGCTGTACATCAACACACTCTTGGGCGACACGAAAATGCCCGAGCCAATCATGTTGCCCACAATTAAGCAGATGCCGTTAGTGAGAGAAATCTCCCTCCTCATGATCATCTTCTCCTCCGGCGCGTCTGGACCATTGCAGGCTCCAGCCGGCTTCTTCAGGTCCAGGTCTCCCTGTGACCCCGGACAGAGCTTTTGGCCTAAAGACATCAGTTTTTTCATGCTGAAGGAACAAGAAGTCAACAACTATTACAGCTGTAATCACTGATAAAACTCGTTAAACGCAGTTTGGATGATGAGCATAGTGTTTTTGTTTGGCCTTAACATCCCAGATATCTTGTTTCTGACTAATTTGCCAAACGCATTTTTTTTTACTTGTTTTTTTACTGGAATTTTTACTTCTGTAACAAAAACCATTCAGAACAACAAAATCATATTTGGTCTACAGATCTGTCTATACCATATTGTAGAACATAAATTTGCAATTGGCATAAAATATTACATAATATACAAAAATATTGGTGACACTTTTCAATAAGGTTCTGTTTGTTAATATTAGCCGAGTACATTAATCAACAAATTAACAGTAAAAATATTTCTGTAGCATTATTTATTTATCATGCTTTGTTAATTTTAACATTTAATAATACATTATCTATTAATATTACTGAATTAACATGAGCTGAATGAACAATGGCTAATAATTAAATAATTGATATATTTTTATATCAGTAATATATAATTGCTATATTTTTATATAACTGATATAAAAATATAGCAATTATTTAATTATTAGCCATTGTTCATATATATACACACATACATACACACACACACATACAGACTCACAAATAATAAGAAATAATAAGTAATAATGCAACAAATGTATTGCTCCTTGTTAGTTAATGCATTAACTATTAACTACAACTTTTCCTCAATACATTTGCTGCTTATAAATATTTAGTAAGATAGTTGTTAAATTTAGGTCTGGGGTTAGATTAAGGGATCTAAAATATGATCATACAGAATTAAGCATTAATATGTGCTTTATAAGTATTAATAAACAGCCAGTATGCTAGTAATATGCATGCTAATAAACAACTAGTTAATAGTGAGAATTGTTCCCTAAAGTGTTACCAAAAATTTTAATTAAACTAAGATTAATAAATGCTTTTTTGTCACCAATATTCCTGTATTTAATGTTGTCTTTAGCACTTTTACAAATGAGTTTGGGAAACAGTACAATCAAAAACAGCTTGAAATTAATTCATTTTTAATTAATAATGACACTAATAATATAAATCGCTTCAAATTGAAATATTTCACCAACAGGCAATGCCCTCACTAACCCCAGTATTATCATCGAAATGGCCACTAGTTTGGGGTCTTATTTAATATATTTAAATGTTGTGCCAAAAACAAACTGTACTTTACCTTTAATCATGTCAGAAGGAATGCTGTGGAAAAATTGAAAATGGATTGTGGAGAGGAAGATGTGAGTTATGCAAGTTTCCAGAGTGATGGTGATCCTGGTCAGAATGAAGAAAGCTAGACTGTCAGTGCGTAACGGGTCAACAGGATGAATGCTGTCGCAATCCCAGACCACAGACCCTGGTGTGTTTTTCCACCAGAGGCAATATGGCTTCTTGAGTTGCCCTGTCTATTTTAAGAGGTCTGTACTTAGAGAGAGAGAGAGAGAGAATGCCTGTCCCCTCCTATTGATAGTAAAAGTAGCTCCGCAAAACCCTATTGAACTAAAGCTTGCCTTTGTTATCTGATCGATTCCAGTTCTGGCTCTGCTCTAGAATTCAGTTTAAAGACAGGCTGTTTCTCCATTATTAGGAGGTGTTTGCTAAGACAATCAGCACTATTGCTATGAACCCTCTCACCTCAAGTATTCAACTTGTGCAACTCGTTCTGCACGGTTTGTGCAACACACATAATCAAGGAGATACATATTCAATGATCAAACCCCACAAGGGTTATTTTTGCCTGGCAGATGATAAAATCGATGAAAAGTCTCAGTGTTAGACATTTATTTACCAGGGTCTGTATTCACAAACATCTTTTGTCTCATCAATAGGACTTATTCAAAGAGTTTTTGCTTAAAACCTGTTAACAAAACTGCAAAGAAATGTTTTATGAAGGAAAGAATGGAAACCTGAAGGTAAGAGGTGGCCCTCTTGTTATATCAATGAGCGTTCTTACATCATGCAAGCTCATTGGTCGACAGGGAACCACTATTTGTCAAATTAACAGAAAAGTAGGCCTATATACGACCATTCAAAAGTTTAGGATTGATAAATATTTTAGAAGAAAGAAATTAATACTAGTTTTCTGCAATGAGGCGTTAAATTGATCAAAAGTCAAAGTAAAGACATTTTTAATGACAGGAGAGTTCTATTTCAAATAAATGCTTTGGAACCAAATAAATGGTTCCATTGAAACTTTAAACTTTGGGGGGAAAAAGTTTTTGTTTTTGTTTAAACATTTATAATAATTTCTTGAGCAGCAAATCAGCATATTAGAATGATTTCTGAAGGATCATGTGACTTTGGAGTCTGGAGTAATGATGTTAAATTCAGATTTGCATCACAGAAATAATATTCATAAATATATCTGACTGTATTTCTTATTGAATAATTGCAGCTGTGAGGAGCATAAGAGACTTCTTTAATACAAAAAGGTCTCATCCTTGGGTTTAAGATTTATTTTCAGCCTTAGAATGATCTATGAACTCTTTTTAAATAAACAAACAAAAAATCTAAGAATTCTAAAATTACCACATTTAAGAGTTGCTGATAAATTTCAGATACAGTATGTTTTTAGTAACCCCCCCCCCAATTAGTTTGTGAATATGGCCCCAGATATCAAAGAGACCAATAATTCTAATGCAAATCAATGAGAAATGTCTTTTGTAGGTAAAGAGAGATTTCAAAAGCACTCTATTGTTGAGAGAGGTCACGCTTAATCCAGATTAGTACCAACTATGGTGTAAACAGTTCTGGAATAGAAGAGTTCAGAATGTACTTTCAGGTAACACAAAAACAAGAAACCCCACACATTCAGGAAATTCTACACATTTTAATAACACTTCAAATTTGACCATTTTTGTGGAAGTTCCTCACATAGTACCAGAGCACAGATGTATGCTACTTGTACACTGCTACATATGCTATACATTATTGTCATTTTATATTAGATGACAAGCCATTTAGATTTGAAGTCTAAGAGCTTCAAGGCAAAAAAATAATAACATTGATATCAGTAGTAGTCATAAAAAAAAAAAAAAATCCCAAGCCTGTGTGATTTTGAATGTGATATGAACAAAAATGCTAATTTTCTGCATCCAGACATATTTTCTGCATTAAGCAATGTCTGATATATTGCTAAAATGAGTGCTAAAGTATATTCAGCCTCTGAACAATCTAAAGATGCATTCAGCCTCATAGCATCACCGGAATGGCACAGCACTGAGAAGCAAGTGATATTTTCAAAACTATATAGATAAAAAAAACTTAAGATGCATGTAAATTATCACAGAGAAAGTCTATAAATAAATACAAAATAATAACAGACCACAAATACTCTTTATATTGTAAATGGTCCCAAACCCTGGACAGTCAACATAAAAATCTGTAATAAAAAGACTGATCCTTTCTGCTCAAAAAAAGAAAATATTAACTACAAATCTGATTCTTGCCTCGAAAACAAGTCAATAACATCAAACACCAACCGAAATCAAGTCCAAAACTACAGCATGACCGATTTAGAGAAGGGAACATAAAACAACCAATATCAGTGCATTCCAGAGGACTAACGTAATCAATCTAGGGGAAATACACCACCTCTGTAACGATAAGGCCTCTAAAACAATGCCTGTTTGCACAGACAGGAAGTCTACAGCGCAGACGCATGCTAAACCCACCAGCACAGGAATTCAATGCCTGAAAACACTAAATAAGAGAAAACATGACTGGCTCATCGGTCAAGCAAAAAAGATATTGAATTTCAGTTTGTGTTCTGCTTAAAGATCAGTAGAGACGATATTTACAGTGCTAGCTCTAGGCATTCCCTTTGGTTCAGTTTCTAAATAATTTAAAACATAGGAAGCATAATTAACATCGGAAATCAAAACTTCAAACAACATGGCAAAAAACTGCTGGTCTAAACTGGCAACGGTTTTATAAACAGTAGCACGCAAAACTATTTGTTCCTTGATAAAAGCATCTCGCCAGTAGCGTTTCTTCAAATCTATCCAGATGTGATGTAAACATCAGTATATTCAATACGGTTGCTTCATGCTAGAGTCTATTTTATGTATTAAAAGTGCTGTAAACTTCCTCTGTCTGCTGCTACATCTGGAGTCAATGATAACCAGTGGCACAATACTTACGAAGAAAGAACTTATCCAAGACACTTAAGATGAAGTGTGAACAACTCTGGGCCGCATAAGGTTCAATAAGCAGGTCATTGATTATCCTGTTTATTATTGAGTTAATGCTCTTGACTATAGAAGCCCGTTTGCCACTGAATAAAAAAAAACAAGGTTATTGTGACTTCTCACAATTCTGACTTTTTTTCTTGGGATTGCATGATACAAACTCGCAATGCTGACTTAATTTTTTGTGATATAAACTTACAATTGAGAGTTGTAAAGCCCTAAAACAAAGATTGTTCATAGAATTACGAGTTTATGTCTCGCAATTCTGACTTTATAACCTGCAATTGCGAGTTTATATCACACAATTGAAAAAAAAAAGTCAGGATTGCAAGATGTAACCTCACAATTGCAAGAAAAAAAGGTGAGAATTGTCAGATAAAAAGTCACAATTACCTTTTTGTTTTTGTTTTATTCAGTGGTGCAAAGGAGCTTCTGTGCATGACTGACATGGCATGAGAGAACAACAAAAACATAAGAGAAGAAAAGGCTTGTAAGTAATGCTGGCCTCAGCCAGTTTGTGCGAACGCCATCATTATAGACTCCAGTGTACTGCCCTATTCAGCCTGGATTGATTCGGCTTCATCAAGCGTGTTGTCTAATATTGCTTATGAACAGGATGCTACAGTAGCCAGCAAGGAAAGAATGACATCTGATTGACTCAATGGAAAAAAAAGTGTCAGGAAAAGAGCTAACCTCACTGATAAAAACATTCTTCAAAAGAAAGTCATGTAGGTTTGGAAAGACATGAGGGTGATGCTGACAGAACCGTTGTTTTTGGGTGAACTATCCCTGCATGACCAAACCATCAAACCACTGGTGTGCCAATGGACTTTATTTCGAACTTCTTATTTAAAGTGATGCAAATGAAAAAGGGCCACGATACACAGTATGCAGCATAGCATCTGCTCAAAATGTGATGTTCAAGATCATGTCTAATTCTCAAGACGTATTTGTTGACTGAACCCATTGGATACAATGTAACTTTCAACCATCAAAGCCTTAACGGCGTCTACCCTGACTAAGGTCTGCATCTGTCCACCAACCCTAACACAGCACTCAACACAAAGCGAAACAACCAACAGCCCTCACTCTGAGTGCCACTGTGGGAAACAAGCACTGGTTTACAAAAAGGAAGAACGAAACCGCTGATTCACATGAGTTTTCATCAAGTCCAGACATGTAACTGTGCAGTAATATGGACGTTACTTGGCATTACAGGAGGGTGTGTTTTTCTTTATAACTTTACCTCAAGTCTTCTATTTTACTAAGTTTGCTGGCATGAAAAAAGTGCAGGATCGATTGCTTAGGCAACCAGATTCTTTCGATGGCTGGAATAAAGGTTTAAAATGTGACAATGTCAAACCACCGTACTGCTTAAATTTGTGTCCCTTTCTTCAAGGATTTATACATTACGTCAACACAAGCCAAGTGATTATTTCACCATAGTCTGCCTGTACAATGCGTTCAAGTTGATACCATAAAAAGTGTGTCATAGGCACCAACACCTTAACCACAGGGGCAAAAGCACTTGTCCAGGCACACAAAGTATCGGCCAAGCAGCACAAACAAATATAACAGCGTGTGAACAGGAACCATCCTTAACTGAAAGAAGGACTCACAGAGCTCCGGTTCAAGAGCAGTGATTGGGAGCTGGGAGAAGGTCAGAAGTTTTGTGTGTTGTTGAAGGAGCTGGAGAGGAAGGTGGCGCTGGGGGCGGTATAAGGTGGCGGCGGAGGGCTGGTGGTGCTGAGGTCGGGGTAGGGATGCAGGCCCATCTGTTTGTTGTCCTGGAGCTTCCGCACCACCACACGGCAGAAGTCCTCGCTGTGCCGCTCGCAAGTGTCCAGAAGTTTCCGTACTTTGGCGGTACGCGTGGGCTGGTTCACGACCAGTTCATAGTCCTCACGCATCAGCAGCTCCCGGGACAACAGAGCGTCTAAACTCTGATTGAGACACGCCTCCGTCATCTGCCGCACGATGTCCTCCCTTCGAGCAGCAATCCAGCGAGCCGCTGGACCTAGAGTGTCAGTCACAGTCAAAGACAGTCGAGAGTTTAATTTGTTTGTGTTTAATGCCATTCCAGCTTCTGCAGCTATTTTCATGGCGAGAACATTTTTTTTTTCTTTTTCTAAAAACTCCAAAACTGTATTTGGCTTAAAGGGTTAGTTCACCAAAAAAATGAAAATTCTGTCCAAATAGCAGATAGTAAATAGTAGTCTGTCCTACAATAGTCCATGTGACATCAGGGGTTCAACCATAATTTTACGAACCATAATTTTTTTTAATCAACATAATCAGTGTTTACGTTCAGTAGAAAGTGCGCACTTTCTACTGAACGTAAACAACGCTTATTACGTTAGTATACTCTTCAAAATGGCAGAAGAAGGTAACTTGGGTAGAAGACTTGCTGAATAAGTTATGTTATTATTGTTTTCTTTGCAAACAAAAAGTATTCTCGTAGCTTCGTAAAATTACGGTTGAAACCCTGATGTCACATGGACTATTTTACCGATGTCCTTACTACGTTTCTGTGCCTTGATCATGGTAATATCCTTATAGCTTTCGGATTTCATCAAAAATATCTTAATTTGTGTTTCGAAGATGAATGAAGGTCTTACGGGTGTGGAACGACATGAGGGTGAGTAATTAATGACACAATTTTCATTTTTGGGTGAACTATCCCCCTTTAACCCTCTTCAAAAGAGTTAACTGAATAAAAAAAGTTCTCTCAAAGAGTTAAAACCAGCACAATCTAATAAAACGTGCTTAATGGATAAAGGGATTCTGCGAAGAGAACATGTTGGAGGATCTTCCCCATATATTAAAAACTCGTGTCATCCTGGAATAACCTATTCGAACAATCTGGTCCCATCAGTTTGAAAACTGATAGAAAATTATTTTTCCAACATTGGGACTAATTTCATGAAGTTTATTCATTGTATATAGATGACATTCAAGAGATGCTTAGGCCCTGTTTAAGGTTTGGCTAACAGGCGTGATTACCTTGTGGGTGTGGCTGCAGCGTGAGGGGTTGTATGACAAGAGCCAGCTCACTTTCACTCTGAGGCGGGTATGGTTTGTAAGGCATGTTGAGGTCGGACACGGGCTGCACCGTCTGGTTTTCAGGGCTGAGGTTGTTCCGAGAGCAGTGGTCCACGAGAGGCTTCGGAGGATCAAGTGGAAGGGACATTAATGATGCCGGCGGACCAGCCTGAGCACCTGACACACCTGATGATGTAGAACAACACCAATAATCGAGCCAGTTAAAAGAATCCAAAGATGGACATAAGACGAATAGATTAGGTGCACGTGACTACATTCCCCCAACATTGTCATCGTTTACTCATTAGGGCTTTTCACACTGCGCTTAACCCTGGGTTATTGTCAATCTAAAGGAACATTCATGGTGACCTAGTTTGTTATTAAACTCTGCTCTGGAGTCCTGCATTGTAGTGCAAAAACTTGTACAGCGTAAAACAATGCAGTGTTACAACATTATGACTAGATGCTTAACAACACGCATCTAATGCAACCTATAATTACATGCTTTGCGCAGTCACAGAAAAACTGTGCAATATATTTCAAACTGTCCAAACTGTTTCAATAAAATTAGAAGCACACAGTTCCCTAGAATATCATTATATGCTTTAGCATTAAGATTTGTACTCATAGAAATTACTAAAGTAGTCAAACTTGTTTATTAGAAGGGGGTGACCCAATACTTTTGGCAATATAGTGTATATCCAAATAAGAATGTTTACCCAGGGGTTAGGAATATACAGATTGAAACATCGGTTTATGAAAAAACAGGATTAATTGTTATCCCAGGTAAAGTGTAGGAATAAATAAAAAGAAGCCAGGTTTCTGTTTAGAATGACACAGGGATTAACTATTTCAAGTGTGAAAAGCCCTATTATGTTTTTTTCCATTCAGCAATTTATTTCCATGGAAAAAATTAAGTCACACAGGTAGTGAACAACATGAAGGTGAGAAAATATGATGGCGTAATTTCATTTTTGGGTGATCTATGGCTTTTAAAAGAAATGAGTCCTTGCCTTGAGAGGGATTTGATATGGTAAGGAAGCCCGGATGGGAAATTTCTGCTTCCTGGGAAGAGAAGGATTCTGATCCAGATGTGTCCTGTCATGTAACATGAACAAAAAAATTAAGACACACACCAGAACACTCTTATCTCAGCTTAAATACTGAATCATCAACAACCCAGGACTTATATTATATATATAAAAACAAAAAGTAAGTGACTTACTGGCCAAGGAACAGTTTGCTCCTTCACAATCTTTTCCTCGATTCTTTTCCCATTTGTTTGAGTCGATGAGCAGCAGCTTGAAGGCCTCATATACTGAGGGAAGAAATGCATGAGAAATTACAATAGATTCAATAGTTGTTGTTTTGTTTTTATCTAGGAGCCAGAAAATCCAATCAATATATTTCCACTGACTAAATGTAGCCAAAAATAGGTATTAAAAGTCAAATTCTCCACATATAAATCCATGCAAAGTCAGTCCAACCCTCAAAGACTCACCTTACTTCGTTTGACTTCCAACACTGCTTCCAAGAAATCAATCTCATCAAATCTTCTCAACATGGGCTCCAGTTCAATAAGACAATCTGTATGCACAAAATAATTAAATAAACAAAATAAAAATAAATACACAAAACACAAAAACAATATTAAGAATTAGCTTCATCCAAAGCATTCCCAAACTTTTTTTTGACCTGAAATGCACATTCGCATGTTCACAGTTCTCTGATTTTGCCTAATGGTCATGGTCATTTCAATTTAATTATTTGATACTTAATCATTTTAGTAAGTGTTTTACTTTTTATTTTACAAATATTCACCTTTATTTGACTTTTTTTGTGATTTAATTAATTATTAGCTTTTCAACACCTCTGAATCTCAGTTTGGGAAACTCTGTTATAACTTACATGGCATCAATAATTGTTCACTTCCAAGAGTTGCTTTCACACCAATACAGTGCTGCAGGGATGATGCACTTTTGTATGCTAAAACCCAGAACGGGTTAGCATTTGAGCACTTTCAGTTTAATTCAGGTTTTTTGGTTAAATGCCTGAAATAAGGTCTGTGATTTTTTTTTAAAAACATTTACTTAAGCAGCTAAATGGGACTGTAGAGGTTTTCTGGGACATTAAATGTCATCGCACTGACCAGGTACACTATAAATCACTTGCAAACTTGTCTAACTTTCAGGGAAAATGTTTTTTTAAATAAAGACTGAAAGAACAATCTAAAGCTTGGTGGTGACGTTACGTGAATGTGGTCATGTAATGCATTCACAGAGAATTGGTTGATTGTGTTTAGACTTGAAAGCTGTTCATTTGTGAAGATTATTATGATGAACCACATGTCTAAGAATCATAAACTTCTGCTCATCCCACAGTTTATTTTCCACAATAATCCCAAAGGAAATGGAGAAATCCTATTGGGTTTTTGTCAGGGGTACCAGGGTAAGGCTAGTTTCAGGCTAGTCCGTTGGCTGAACGTCTGATACATACGGCACACAAAAGTGGAAACACTTCAGGAGTTTCAAAGTTGTTGTCGGATTGGTTGAATTATACAGGATTTCCGCGTTCTTTAACGTTCTGGCTGGAAACAAAGATGCTGTGACGCCAAACCCCCTCACGAAAGAAGAAAGCTGTCGTGTTTACAACTGTGACGATGAATGCTTATCAGGATCAACTAAACGCTGGATTTTCAAAAGTATGTGAAATATTTAAAGTTCTTTAAAAAAACCTCAGAGAGTTTTACACACCGGTCTGTTATTGTGGCGACATTTCCACGCCCCGAAACGTGACGCTGAAAGAAACGAACTGTGATTGGTTGTTTGACATGTCGGTCAAACAGCCTCATGGGCGGGCCTTGGCCAGTGAAAGCTGCCATGGATTCCAGACCTTCAGCCGTCAGTCTGAAGGTCTAGCTAAGCGAGACTAGGGTGAGGCTAACTTCCAGGTTGTCCAATAAAAACAAGAACGTCACCACAGCAGCACTCAACTGCGACCCATATCAGAGCTGACATGATGTGTATCCCAAATCACCATTTCAAGTGGACTTGGGAGTACAGTTTAAATTTTTTGGGACTACTTTCATATATAAAAAAACTGAACTCAAATGAACTCAGGGCTGTGGCAAAAGATCTTACTCAATGTTGCCTACTGCTTACTAGGAAATAAAATAGTCTGTTGTTAATGGGGCATGTTAAAAAAAATCATCAATGCCTAAATCTAGATATCAGACTTTCACACTTAAATACTGATTTATTAAACCTTATCTGATTAATAGACTTTTCTGGATGAATGACGCATGAAGATGACCCCAATGCTCTCTCTGTCCGTTCACAGTCATTTCCTCATTCCCCTGATCTGTGGCAATGTTTGTAAAAGAGAAAACTTTACTTGTAATGACTCAACATTTCTACTTGTCTATAACACCAAATTTTATCCTGAGATGACAAAATTACCAGTAAAGACCAATGACTGAATTGTGGTTAAAATAATTAAACCACAAGAACAGGTCACCCTATTGGATTGTGACAGCATGAAGCAAACAAGTTCAGAAGGATTGCAAAAAGCAGGGGAAAGGTCAAAGGCGGGGCGCAGGCTGACACTCACTGAGAAAGGAGGGCCGTTCATCTGGGTTGGCGGTCCAGCCACAGGTCATGAGGTTAACGAGGGTCTCTCGGCTGGGGATGTCTGCTGGCAGACTGTCCAGGCCCGTGTCGGGTCGAGATCCGCGGAGAACGCTGAACATGATCTGCATGGGATTGGTGGCCTCTGCTCACAGAGAGAACAAGAGGACAGTGTCAGAGGACAGACGAACTGCTGCAGTTTATGAAATGGAGGAGGAAGTGTCCATGAGAGGAAATCTGTGTCATCGTTTTTTTTGTATCAAAAACATGACACAGCAAAATGTGTTTAGTGCCGAGTAGGGCTGCACAATGATTCTGACTTCACTGGTTGCTGTTAGTTTCAAGTACTAGTACAGTTTATCAATATCTTGAATTTGTTCTTATATATGTTTTCATTTTGATTTTAGCTGAAGTTTGAGTAATTTTGTTGTTCTTTTTTTTTATTATTTACATAATTTATTAAAAATTGTTTTTCATTTAATTTTAGTTTTAGTCATTTTAGTACATCAAGTTAAACTAAATGAAAATGAGAAACTTTGCCAGTAACACTTTAGTTTAGGGACCAATTCTATCAATATTGGCTGTTTATTAGTACTTACAAAGCACATATTAATGCCTTATTCTGCATGAACATATTCTAGATCCTTTAATCCACCTCAAATTTAACAACTACCTTACTAATTATTATAAATTAGGAGTTTACTGTGGCGGAATCTTGCTTAATAGTTAGTTAACCGTGAGAATTGGCCCCCAGACTAAAGTGTGACCACTTGGTCTTGGCAACTAGCTGAAATAATAATAATTTCCCAGTTAAAATTTATTTTATTTGAAGTATCAGATTTTTTACAGTTTTAGTTAACTTTAATAACCCTGCTGTTTGTGTTTTACTGAATAAAATTAGTATTTTAGTACAGTATTTCATGTCAAAGAAAGTCTTTATAACTTCATGAAAATTTGGTTTTGTTATTTTACCTGTATTTTAAGCATGGCATAATACAGGTCTAATAAAGGTCATAAAACCATATGCAGATGCATCCTGCTGTTTATTATGCCCTTTTTTTTTTAACTAGTCTTGTGTGTTCCAGTTCTAATTTCTTTGTTGCTTCCACTCATACTGATATTAGTATTCATGATACAAAATAGTCCCATTGTTACATTCAGATGTCAACATTAAAGTTCTTCACCAAAAGCACACCACAAACACAGTGATGCACAAGAGGAAATATGCTTTGTTGTCTTAAACCCACAAAGAGAACAATCTGCTCTTGAACAAACTCAGCTCAAAATAAAAATGCAATTTAAAACCCAAATATAATTAGCATTAAAAAATGTATCAATCTAAAATGACCCTACTTATCTTGGCTGAAGTTTTTGCTTGTTTTAATAAAATGCTTTGAATAAACTCTTTTCATGTGACTGTTGATGATAATGTCATACAGTCAAGCTGTAAACATATTTCCATATTTGTGAAACACTCTGAAAGGCTGTTAACTCAGGAACCGATAAGACCAATTCAGTCCGATCCGTGAACTTTTTTTTTTTTTTTTTTAAACCAGATCACTAGATTGACAGAAAAGATCTGATTAAAAAGAATGCTTTATTCACTTTGTTCACACAGATTTGGGCCACATTTAAGTGCAGTCAGAATGTAAGAGATATGAATTATGTGACTGTCATGGAACCCATTGGTACACGTTTCTATAATTCATGATAGACCCTACCTTCATATGGTATCCGTCTTGAAAGCACTTCCCATGTGATGATGGCGTAACTGAAAAAGGAAGCACAGAACAAATGAGAGAACGGTTTCACTGCTCCATCCACATCTGGCAATCCCCCTTTGGAGATAAAACACACACTGTCCTATCGGTGTGATAATTTCAACATGCCCTCTGACTAAGATCACAAAACCTCAGACACGCTGGCAAGTTGACATTTAGTTTCTAAATCACTTCCCTTTTTTTGACCAGAGCAGTGAAGGACACAATAAAGGCCTCTTTCATGGGTAATTTTGGTGAGCTATGATTAAACCCAGAAACTGGTTGAATTTTTTTGTTCTGTTTCCCAGTCTCTCTCTTTGTTCTGAAAAATTGGTAAAGTATTTTAAAAATCCACCCATAATTTCCAATACTGCTATATTCCTCCCTACCAATCAAAGAGTTGCACATCTGTCAATCTATGAATTTCCATGACTTTTTCCATTCACTTATGCCTTGGATGAGGATCAAATATTTTAGATAAGAATAACTAGAAAAAAAAAAAAAAAAAAAAGTTTCATGACTTTTCCAGGCCTTTTTAAACTCCCTGACATTTCCAGGCTCACCATATGAACTCTGAAGATAAGTTAAGGGTGGAACATGTCCCTCATCTGACAGGAATTTTTCCGAGTCAGCATTAGACTCGGGCCACGGATATGCCCAAAAAGGACATCTGAACGTCTTAAGGGGATGCCCCCTCAAAAAATACAGGAACTGAGAGAGAGAGCAGTAGTTTAAAAGATTGTAGTTGAAATAATTTGAAACTCAGAAGTTCACCCATCTGGTCAAAACTGGAAGCTTTATAAAATCTACAGAAACTGACCTGTACATGTCATATTTGACATCAGCTCTGCGGTTCTTGGAAGGTTCGTACTCCTCGGGTGGCATATAAATGACCGTACCTCCCATTTCGGCAGGTTTGGAGCTGGAGCCTTTAGTGATAGAGAGCTGGCGCCATTTAGATAAGCCAAAATCAGCTATCTGTTCACAAACACAGACATACAAGATGCACATTAGATCAGAAAATCCCATGTGAAGTCGCAACAAAATATATGGTAACACTTTCATTTAGGAACCAATTCTCACTATTTACAAGTTGCTTATTAGCGTGCCTATTACTGGCATATTTATTGAATTTATTGAAGCAAAAGTCATAGTTAATAGAGAGAACTGCTGAAGTGAAGTGTGACCAAATATATTACATACTTTAAAAATGTATGCTGGTTAATGGTTGAATTTGAATACTCAATATAGGTTTTTCAATGTTTTCAAATTAAAAAGGGCACCACTATAATACATTCATCGCCATTTTCTAAACTTTGTTGTTTTTAACTTTTTTTGTAAAACAACAGAAACAAAATGCTGTGCTAGCATTTTTATCCAATTACAATGAAAGACGACAGGGGTTTTAAAGGCTGTATGTCAAGACTTTTTAGTGAATAACAACTAAAATGTCAGTCTGCTCTTCATGCAAAGCTATTCTATGACTTTAAAAATTTGAATTACTGCACACAAATCATATGGAGCACTTCCATGATACTTTTATGGTGCTTTTGTGCCCTTTTTGAAGCTTTAGAGCTCCAGTCTCCATTGTAATTGCAAGTAAAAGAGTGACCAGTAGATTAATAAAAATATCTCCTTTTGTGTTCCACAGAATCAAGTCATACAGGATTGAATTTACATTACAGAGAGTAAATTATGGCAGAACTTTCATTTAGGGGCTAACTCTCCCTTTAAAGTTGTATAACATGTTATACTAGCTAAACAGGTGGTTTCAAAAGTATGAGTATTCACTCATCATGTTTAAAAGAGAGCAGTAAGACTTTCAGACTTGGGAAAGAAACATGACACTTTCTGGAAAGAATAGCTAGATGAGAAGAGCAGGCTTACAAGATACTGACTCTGATAACATTCAGACAAATATGGAGCTCAGCGCTTTACAACAAGAGCTGAAATTCCAACAAAAACATCAATAGTTGATCACCTCGACGTTCAAATACCTCAAGAACTGCTTTCATTTGCAAGTTCCAGGAAAATACAAATGCATCCAAACACACATGTGAAAGTGTAATAAAATGGGGTATGGAGACATCTTCAAGCAAACCTTAACATGGTGCTCCCCATCCATCAGGATGTTCTGAGTTTTAAGGTCATGGTGTAGAAGGGGTGGCGTCATATTGTGGAGGAAGTTTACTCCTAAAGCGATCTCATAAAGAATACGCAGCCTCAATGGCCAGGCCACCACTGGGTACATTTCTTTCTGTAATGCAATAAGAAAATACAGAAGTGAACATTCAAGAACCTATATGCCACAAAGCAGAAAGTGAAACTGTACATTACTCAAAGTGAATTATTACACTAATACTACCAGACTAAACAGGAAGCATGTTTGTACATTTATACCTCATGCAGGAGCTCATCCAGTGATCCGTTGGTCATGTACTCAGTCACGATGCAGAAGAACTCGGGCTCATTGCACACCCCGAAGATCTGGATGATGTGGTTAAATCGAGCTTTGTGAAGCACCTCAGCTTCCTTCAATAAACAATTCCTTTCCCTGCAACAAAAGATGTGTTATAATATCATGCGATACAGTTATAAGTCATTAACGGCCTGTTTTCCCACAGCTTTTGACCAATGAATTTACACGATTTTTTCCTTTATTCCTTGAATTATCCATTCTTCCATGGACTTCGTTCTATGAAAATCTTGGCATCTTGGAACGGTTCATAAATTAAGATATTTTACGGTGCTTCGGTTTCCTTTTTAAAGGCCATTCATTATAATAACATCATGGAAAGAGTATATTAAATATTAAAACACACAATATTACAATTCTGGACAATACTGATAAGCTGATAATCATTTTCATAGTAACGGATGATCAAATTATTCTTCTGAATAAATAAATTAAACAGTAAACTAAATTCAATCATTTTAAATGCTACAAGTGACTTTATAACACTTCAATGTTATAGTATACAGTCTAAAATTATATATGTAATTTTGGGATTCGCTAAAGATTAATTTTAGTGAAATATTAAAGGGATAGTTCACACAAAACATGAAAATCGTATCATTTCTCACCCTCACGTCATTCTAAAAACCCATAAGACTTTTGTTCATCTTTAAAAACACAAATTAAGATATTTTCAATGAAACCAGAGAGATTTCTGTCTCTCCACTGAAAGTCACCCAAAACTCGTGTTTCAAATGTTTTTTTTTTATTTATAAAATTCGATTGGTATGGATAACTTTAACTGTTCTTTGTGTTTCAAAGATGAACAAAACTCTTATATGAGTGAGAAATGATAACCGAGCCATAGATGCTCATTTACCCCACTTTTAACATTAAAATTAAATAAATAATAAAACAGTCGATAAACATTATGAAACAGATATTTTGCATCCCTAGAAGGGTGAGCAGTGATTTTTCCTTTAGTTTTTCACAGAAAAATAAATAAATAGGGATGAGTAAAAGATGACAGAACTTTAAGTAAACTATCATCTTAATTTCCACTCAAAATATTTTCACGGCTTTAATTTTCAAGTTTTCTGAATTTGACTTCTTTGCATGTCTTTACAAGGTTTTCCATGATCTGATTATTAGCACAAAACAGTCAGCCAGTGTTTGTCCCAAAAGAGCTCATAGCCCATCACATTCCTACTTTCACAGAACTAGAAATACATTCATTTCCCAACTGCAGTAAGTTACCTTTAAAGCATGCTTATCTGCACAGCATCCTTTCCTAAAAACCTGCAACAACCAGCATTTATGGTCACACCAGACTGAAACCATCGCGGGGCATAACAAGCCCAGCAATCGACGGTTTATGAACCGTGCATTTGAGCTAATAAGGAAGCAAAGTAGAGCCTGAACCCACCTCTCACCGACCGGTGAATCCAGTTTTAAGCACTTGATCGCCACTGTGGTGCGCCAGTCGCTGTGCTGCGCCCTGAACACGGTCCCAAAACCTCCCTTACTGATGTAGTGCAGGTCCGTTAGCTTCCGATACGGGATCACCGGTAAGGTGCTGGTGAGACTGCAGATGTTGACGCAGCCGGTGTGCTCCATGTTTGAGGACAGTATGAGATGAGACGGGCCCGTTCAGCTTCAGTAGTAGAAAGGGGAACTGAAAGCGCACTGCTAACAGTTACAGCTAAAAACCCTCACAGAGAGAGACGATATCGCGCACATGTTGTGAATGCGGTCTAATCTACACTACCAGGAGACAGGCGTTCAGGTGCTTCTGTCTCACTACTAATGTATGTAACGTTAGAACAAATATCCTTGTTAAAAGTGTCCCTGGATAACAGATGGAAAAGAAACGTGTCCTACGGATCGCGCTTGGAGACACGCCCCCAACCCGAACGACGCATTTTATATCACGCCATAAAAACAAACTGCAAATTAGCGCCAAAACCAAATAAAACCACCACACTTTGAGATTTAACGATTACGAAGCGCTCGGTGATTATTTCGCAGGTGTGTGAATGAGTGGGTCGGACTAAAACCGCAACGTTACGTTTGTTTGTGTGTGTGTGTGTGTGTGTGTGTGTGTGTGTGTGTTTGGGTAACCACCCGTCTAGCCCCGCCCTTGACATGCGGATAGATGAATGACATCTCCACTAGCCAATCACAGACGTCTTGTAAACCCTTTAAGCAAATCCTGTCGCAGGGGGCGGGATTTCTCGGAATACAGGTAACGTTAGGGAAAAAAAAAACAACAACGCCGATCACACGTGACTTCAGCTTCCGGGCGTCAAAAGGGTCCACTTTTGATTTGATGACTTTTTTTGGGGTACATTCACCAGACCTGAACACTGTGAACCGTGAACAGCTTTTAATTACTTGCATTATTTTTATGGTTATTAAGCGTATATTAAATATTACTGAAAATATTGTAATCTGGACGTTTGCTCAGAAATGTTATACACGATACACCGTTTCGACTGCCGCTTGCTATCGCGTTTATTTATTTATTTTGTTTGTTTATAATTATATGTGTGCAATAATTAAATAGAATATGGTTATTCATAGTGTTTCAACTTATTTGAACTGTTATCAGACGTGTTTTTGACCAATGAAGGCTTCCTGGGTTATTCCATTATGATGTAACAAAGGGAATTCCCAAGAGATTTTTCCTCACAATATTATGGCACTGCATCCAGCCTGAAATAAAAAATAGAGAAACTTTAAAGAAATGTATGCTGACATGCAATAGAAATCAGTTCCCTCCTCAGGTACATCATTTCCTGTGCTTCTGGGTTCAGTGATGATAACAACAAGCTGTCATGCAGAGGATGGAGCTGGTTGCCTTGGTAACCGGAAGTGTTTTGCTCTTGGCACAGAGGGAGAGAGGAAGTGCCCTGAGTTACATAATTGCTCATTCTGTTAATGGTGATGATAGTGCCATTACTGGAAATGTGGTGTAGATGAGTAAATTATTTGGTATTTTAATCCAGACAGTGTCGGAGAATACAGGGAGGTTATTAAATGATTAATTATATCATCATAAAAATGGCTAACATATGCATAACAACTGCAGAATAAATGAAGCAACACAATGGAGTTTTCTTGTTTAGTTACAGACTGATTTAAATGCATTTTTAAAAAGAACTTGTTACCATCCTGTGAATTTAACACCCACAGCAAGTCCCAATGGCGCTATCTAGTGCTTTTTAGTAAATCCTGCAGTGGGTTTTCACATGTGTCCTCATGGATCCCAGCAGCGATGTGTTAATTATTTCTCCACACTTAACTTTTCCTCTTTCCAACAACAAAATGCAAAACAAAGGCAGTCATTAGGGAACTTTTGTGGTGTGAAACCAGTCATTAAACAGCAGGGAGGAAGAATGGACCAGCTTTATTTCTTCATTAACTAAAGGACTTTGTTACTACATCACAAAATGTGTTAATACTTTGTCACTGTTTTTCTCAAACCAACACTCAAATGTTACACGATTCTGCAATACGGTTTCAGACAACTATAATAAAATGTAGCTAAAATGCAGTAAAAAGGGGTAAAAAAATATTGGAAATGTAATTGTTATGCTAGGTTTTTGTAGATCTACATTTACCATACCATGCAAATACAAATGACTTGTAAATTGATCGTATGGAGAAGGTGTGGTTTGGTTGTGTCTCGTCCGTGATCTGATTCACTTCTTTTAATAGTGAGGAATGCAGAAGATGACATTCAGTCAACTTCTGCTAACATTAGATTCATGACTTTTTTTCCCCTAGGTCCATTGCAGAAGATACACCATGTTTTACCAGAACCACAGTCCAGATGTTGTAAGCAGAGGAAATGTGATGGAGTATTACAGCAATGGATTTTGCAGAGGAAGCAATGAAGAAAGGACACTCAAGGTCACCTTGCTTGGATATAAGGTCATGGAGGAAAAGACAAAGTTTACAGTAAGGATTTACTTATTTGTGGTTCTTTTCACACTGCTGTCATGAATTTATATTAGATTCTCTGGTGTTCATATTTTAAATGCATAGCCCTCAATGGGCATATTTCTCTCCAAAATAGAAATTCTGTCATCGTTTTCTTTCCTCATGTTGTTCCAAACTTGTTTTTTTTTCTTCCGTGTGAAACACAAAAGCAGAAATTCTGAATAATGTGCTAATTTTATACTTGCAATTAAACAAAATGGGGACTGGACCTTCACGCTTTAAAAGGGAGCAAAAGCATCATAAATGTATTATACAAGTGTCGGTCACACTTTATATTAAGAGGCCTTAACTATTTATTTACATCAAAAAATAAGTACAATGTACTTATTGTGCTCATATTGTATTGCAAAACACTTTTGCTGCTATTGAGGTGGGATACGGGTTAGGTTAGGGACAGGTTAAGTGGTGTGGGTAGGTGTAAGGGTGGGTTAACAGTGTAATTATAAATGCAATTACAGAAATTAATTACATATAGGTATTTATGAAAATATAAGTACAATGTAAAAACATGTACACAATAAGTGCATTGTACCAAATGATTCGTTTAAATGAAAGTACATAGTAGTTAAGGCCACCTCATATAAAGTGGGACCCAAGTGTCTTCTAGTCTTTGTGTGCCTTTGTTTCAAAACAAACCTAAATAAACAGGCATTGTTCACCCAAAAAGGAACTCTGCCTCATGTTGTTCCAAAACCATAACACAAATTAAGATATTATTTATGAAACCTGAGAGATTTCTGTCCCTCCATTGAAAGTCCATGAAACCAAAACATTGATGATTCAAGAAGTTTATAAAAACATTGTAAATATGATCCATATGAATCAATGTGCGTTAATCAGTTGCTTATATATGAATAGAAACCTAAATTAAATTGGTTCAACGTTTAAAATGATCATGTCTCTTCAGAATACTTGGTTTAAGTCACTTTTACATCAGTTTTATGAACATTTTGAATTGTCGGTTTCATTATAAATACATTTATTCTTGTTTCAAAGATGAACAAAAGTCTTGTGAGTTCAAAACAACTTGAGTAAATGATAAGTGAACTAACCCTTTAAGAATCACATGGAAAAAGTTGGAAAATGATTCAAAGGCAGTTTTTAGTGATAAAGAGGACATGATGTTCCCTTTTTGCACTTCTCAGGTCTACAAGATCTTAGTGAAGCGTGCACCAGAGAGCTGGCACATTTTTAGACGATACACAGACTTCTCTCGGCTACATGACAAGGTCAGGCACAGGTGACTCATGTCAGCTGACAGTGCAGTAATAGAGACATGCTCAGTTTTTCTTAGAATTTCCTTCTTTTAGATGTGGGTGACTCTTTATGTGTGTGTTTTCAGCTGAAGGAGGTGTTTCCTTCGTTTAACTTTGCCCTGCCACCCAAGCGTTGGTTCAAGAACTTCAGCGCTGAATTTCTAGAAGAGAGACAACTGGGCCTACAAAACTTTCTACAAAACCTGATTGCTCTTAAAGACGTGAGAAATAGGTACTTATTACATTATGCTTCTTTTAGCAACTGACTTAAAAAATAGTAATTGTTTACTCGCCCTCATGTTGTTCCAAACCTGTATGACATTCTTTCTTCTGCAGAACACTATATATATATATATATATATATATATATATATATATATATACTAATTTTTTTTTTTATCTCTACGACCCCAAACATTTGAAACATTCTTAAAAATAGAAGAAAGAAGAAAAAAAATCATATAGGTTTGGTGTGAGAATGTGAGAACCTCTGGTTGAGCTGAGCCAAAGTTTAATACTGCTTTTAATCTGTATTAAGAAAAATAGTTCTGAATTTAATATCTGTGCAAGGTACAAAAGAGGCTTAAATTAATGAATTTATATATATATATATATATATATATATATATATATATATATATATATATATATATATATATATAAATAAATTCATTAATTTAAGATGTTTAAGATGTTAATTTGGGCTAAAACTGCCATTTAGGTTTAGCCCAAATTAACATCTTAAACTCTATTTTGTACATATTTTGGATTTCAGTTATAGTTTGGCACACCCGAATTTAAAGGAGCCCATTTCCCACATACACTGGAGTAAATGGATAAAAATAGTCACATTTTACAGAAATCAGCTTCATTTGAAATAAATGATAAATGATTTATTTCATGATAAACATACAAATAATCCAATTTAATTGTATTTATTTATTTATTCTGAATCTGAATCCTGTTTGAGAACTCATCTTGTTTTTTAATGTTCTTCATCAACAAGTATAAAGAACAGTGAAAGATGTTAATGGTAACAAGGTTGCAGATTTTGCCTAAATAAAGCAGTCACTAAGTAGGGCTGATTAATTTGGGACCAAATGTCATTAACAATATTACTTTAAAAATATATTTGTTTGATAATTGTACAGGGTTGAATGATTGAGCTTGACAAACACAGTCAGCTATATAATACATGCTAGCACTGTTGTCAATATATGTGTGAAGATTATTTGCTGCCACAATGTCACACTTTAATGGAAAACCGTAACACAGTAAGACTGCTTTCTCTTTACTGAAGCGAGGCAGTCAGAGAATTCCTATGTCTGGATGACCCACCCACTGCTTTTGACGATATTAGAGAGAGATGGGTAAGCTCACTCAGTTGCTTCAATTATTTTATCCAATTATCTGGACATACCAGCTTACAACCACATCCCTGACCACAAACAAAAATAAATAACACAATGGACTAATCCATTTCTCCTGCTGTTCCTACTAAAGGCCTTCTGTGAGACACTGGGAGGGACCAACTGTTGCCTTCAAAGAGACTTAATGGACGATGAGAGAGAGACTGAGTCCCTGAGAAATGTCCCGCTGCACAAAGAACTCCAAATTAGCCAGACAGAGAGGACAAAGAAGTAATGTAGCAACATGACCTATTTGTGGGTTGCTTAGGAAACAGGGACAAGCAGGTGGATTTCTGGTTTTCTGGCTGAAATTAATGACTCCGAAATGATTCTTATGCTCAAGGAAATGAAGTCTAATTGGATTAAGTGCCGCACAAAATGCGGCCTCTACCAGCAACACTAATTGCTTGTAGAAATACCAAAGTGTTATGCCCATTTAAATTGGTAATGTAATTTGTATTAGATTTGCAGATTTTAAATGCAACATTGAGCAAAAATGTGTAACTTTTAACCCCGTAAACCTGACATATCAAATAATAGTCCGAAAAAAAACATATTATTATTATTTTAATGGAACAGTTTATTGAACCTTTAGGAAAAAGTTTGCATATGTGTTTTTTTTATTATCATATCTGATACATCATTATAGCTCATACACTCACCTAAAGGATTATTAGGAACACCATACTAATACTGTGTTTGACCCCCTTTCACCTTCAGAACTGCCTTAATTCTACGTGGCATTGATTCAACAAGGTGCTGAAAGCATTCTTTAGAAATGTTGGCCCATATTGATAGGATAGCATCTTGCAGTTGATGGAGATTTGTGGGATGCACATCCAGGGCACGAAGCTCCCGTTCCACCACATCCCAAAGATGCTCTGTTGGGTTGAGATCTGGTGACTGTGGGGGCCATTTTAGTAAAGTGAACTCATTGTCACGTTCAAGAAACCAATTTGAAATGATTCGAGCTTTGTGACATGGTGCATTATCCTGCTGGAAGTAGCCATCAGAGGATGGGTACATGGTGGTCATAAAGGGATGGACATGGTCAGAAATAATGCTCAGGTAGGCCGTGGCATTTAAACGATGCCCAATTGGCACTAAGGGGCCTAAAGTGTGCCAAGAAAACATCCCCCACACCATTACACCACCACCACCAGCCTGCACAGTGGTAACAAGGCATGATGGATCCATGTTCTCATTCTGTTTACGCCAAATTCTGACTCTACCATCTGAATGTCTCAACAGAAATCGAGACTCATCAGACCAGGCAACATTTTTCCAGTCTTCAACCGTCCAATTTTGGTGAGCTCGTGCAAATTGTTGCCTCTTTTTCCTATTTGTAGTGGAGATGAGTGGTACCCGGTGGGGTCTTCTGCTGTTGTAGCCCATCCGCCTCAAGGTTGTGCGTGTTGTGGCTTCACAAATGCTTTGCTGCATACCTCGGTTGTAACGAGTGGTTATTTCAGTCAAAGTTGCTCTACTGTCAGCTTGAATCAGTCGGCCCATTCTCCTCTGACCTCTAGCATCAACAAGGCATTTTCGCCCACAGGACTGCCGCATACTGGATGTTTTTCCCTTTTCACACCATTCTTTGTAAACCCTAGAAATGGTTGTGCGTGAAAATCCCAGTAACTGAGCAGATTGTGAAATACTCAGACCGGCCCGTCTGGCACCAACAACCATGCCACGCTCAAAATTGCTTAAATCACCTTTCTTTCCCATTCTGACATTCAGTTTGGAGTTCAGGAGATTGTCTTGACCAGGACCACACCCATAAATGCATTGAAGCAACTGCCATGTGATTGGTTGATTAGATAATTGCATTAATGAGAAATTGAACAGGTGTTCCTAATAATCCTTTAGGTGAGTGTAGATTATGATATTGAAGAATATGGAACTCATACTCAAGTAAGACACACAAACTGAGCAAAAATATGCAATTTGGTGCAGTCGCTGATATTCATATGGCTAAAAATGAACATGAAATATATAATAGCTTGTAATCAAAGCTCTGTAGTTTTTATTGTGGGGTCAAAAATGGTAAGCAATCAATGCCATACAATAATGATTGAGTGATGAACAAATAAATGTTCCTCAAAAATATTTGATACTCACATTTTAACATTATTTTTCTAAGTAAAGGAAATGGTAAACTAAAGTTGCTTCAGTCCAGTAAGTGTTTAGGCATGTAGATGATAGAAGGCATGTAGATGATTGTGTATTACAGATTTTCAGAGAAGCTTTGATCATGCTGATAAGTTAAAGGCTGTATTAAATATGATACAGTAGGCTTTACAAGGTTGAGTTTGAGTTAAGATGAATTAAGTAGCATGATTAATGTAAGTGAAATCCACCCTCATGTCATACTATAAACACTATATGAAGTTTTCAAGTTGATCAAGACTGTACCACTGGACTAACATATCACATATGTTTAACTTCTCCCTGTTTAACTCCATATAGTGGCATGTATCGTACCCAAGAGGAGCTGAACAGAGAGCCCAGAGACGTTTTAACAGCACAGGAATATAAAGAAGTGGAGAGAGACGCCCTCAGGAGACCAAATAAAAGGTAATCATGCATGTCTACCATATAATTGATTCTTTTTCCACGTACTCCCTTTGCAATGAATTCTAGCTGAGTCTTATTATTTAAATAAACATCCCATAATTTTACTGAGAATCAGGATGTGTCTCGGGAGCATTTTGTCTTATTATATTGCTTGTATCTCTTTTCAGTTCTGAACTGGGGTTCATAAGGAGCCATGGAGCGTGCTGGTGCGGATCAGCAACTGACAGTCCAGAAAAGCACAGTTCTAAGAAGCCCATTAAATAAATTAAAAGAAAGGGGGAAAACCTCAGCAAATAGGGCACTTTCTTCAAATCTGCTGTTTGTTCTTAGTCCATAATAAGAGCAGAAAAGCCGTTTTGCTTATTTTGAATGAATCAAAATGATTTGGAGCACAAACGCTTTTAATGACTTAACTGAAAAGATGTTCTTTAAAAGGTTTAATGATGTTTGTGAGTACATGTGTGATTCTGGTTTGTTTTATAGAGATTTTATAGGACATCTGCATCAAACTCACACTTGGACTATAGCAGCTAAAGAAGTAACGTCACTCGCTCTCTACAATTTTCTGTTCGTTACCCAGATTTTTGACTTCTGTTTTGGATTATTCACATTTGAGTATTGGCTTTTGTGATTTGGATTGTGGAATAAATTGATACACTCGGATTCTTCTGATTCAAATGAGTCATCAAGCCAGAAACTGTATAACTTCTTGGAAAATGAAAAGGAACAAAAAATACTTCTATGTATTACTTATCTGAATGTTTTATTCATGCATGTATCATGTGTGGCAGATATATTTTCTGTCACATATTTGATATTTGAATCAACTGTTCTAGTGCAGCTGGTATCTGTTAGACTATATCTGTCCACACAACATGATCTTTCTGGTGAAGCTGATTGAGCTAGTTAAGAAGCCTGGTTGGTATATTATGCAGCATCCAAAATTCAACATGAAATGCAGTGATGATGTATTTTTGTTTAGCATTACCCAATAGGATTTTGCTTTTGGATTATAGCAGGCTTTAAGATCTGTGAAACAAAAGCTTATTCTTACACAATATTTTTTCTTCATGATAATCTCCACAAATGAACACAACCTAAATACAGAGAAGTAAAAAGCTGAACGTAGACTATAAACGAATCCCACACTCGTATGACTTCATTTGTCACCACATTTAAGCTTCAACAATTCCTTCCGGCTTTATTTACAAAGCATTTTCCCTGACAGTCTGAGCTAGAAAAGATAGAAAAACAATGACTAGTAAATAGATGAGTTTGCTGTTCAGCATGATGCCGTTTAATGTCTCAGATAACCTCTGTAGTCCCATTTAGTCACTTGTTAGCAAAAAAAAAAAAAATAGGTTTTACTGATGTATTTTATGTCGTAGAATAAAACATGAAAATACCTTGAGCTTGTGTTAAACGCAGACCTTACATTTTTACCAAAAACCCATTGTCTTTAAGACGATATGGAACCGGAAGTGCGAAAGTGCTAACTCGTTTCAGGGTTTTGGCCTGCAAAAATACGAGATCCCTGCAGCGCTCTATTTTACTGTGATGAAAGAACTATGAAAAATTGTAGCTACCAAGTAAATAGCTGCCCACTTGGTGGAGCAGCCTAATTTTTAAAAACTCAAGGTCTAATGCGTGATAAATTGCCTTTACGGTGCAGTTTTGACTTGTGTCAGAGTATAATAAAGAGGATAAGTATTATATGCCTCAGTTCAAATAGGCCTATCTCAGTGGTGTTTGGTCTTAGACGTGATTTCTGTGCCACTAGTGGCACCAAATACACTGTAAAAAAAATTCCGTAAAATTTACGGTAAAAAACTGGCAGCTGTGGTTGCCAGAATTCTACCGTAAAAAATACGTTAGCAACGTTTTAGGTTTTACGGTTTTAACTTTAATTTACAGTTAAATACCGTAATTTCTTTAACTGATATAATCTTAATATACCAACCTATTAAAGTACTGAAATCTGTTTTTTTCCTTTGAAATGCACTGATAACCACCAAATGCAGATGATGATGAGAAAGTCACATGATGAGCCAAAGCCCATCACAAGCAACTTTTAAACAATAGCATATATAGAAGGTGCACAGTGTCATTCACACAAGCACTAAACACCATCATGGTGAGACTCATTAAATGAAATATGCTATAAACATTAATTTAACAACATTAGATGTAACATACAACCCTAATAAACATAACAACAATTCAACATTATTGAAGAAAAATGTTAATTTATATTTTTTAATCTTACCCAAGACTGAATGGTATGAAATTGTCCACAAAAAATGAAGCAGCACAACAGTTTTCAACATTCATAATAATCAGAAATATTTATTGAGCAGCAAATCAGTATATTAGAATGATTTCTGAAGGATCATGTGACACTGAAGACTGGAGTAATGATGCTGAAATTTCAGCTTTGATCACAGAAATCAATTATATTTTACTATATATTCGCCTAGTTTAAATTGTAACATTATATATTTCACAGTACTGTTTACTGTATTTTTCATCATCAAAATCATTTGTATTGTCTTTTCCACAATTGGAGCTCTATTCCTAAAATGATAGATGTCAAGCTCCTGCAAAAGGACAAATACTGTATATGATGACCAATAGAAAGGACCCATAAAAGCAGTCCACAATCTGCACTATTCTAGTCTTCTACACAATACTGGAGCATTGTGCCATATGGACTGATAATATTGGTACTTAACTTTAGTGATATTAAACTGTCCCTTGTACAAATTCTTTAAAATTCTTTACTATTTGTCATATACACCAGAAAAGACAAATTATAATGTCAAGAATATGTCACTCATTTATGGTGTGGTGTGTTGCGGACCGGGTTTGGTGGGCCGCTCTGTGCCAAAAAGTCCAGGGCCACTTTTTGGCCCCAGTCCACCCCTGGTGGTCAGTGAAGTTGTTTCACTTATGTGTATGAAATTATGCATATTAAATGATTAGTCATTTGTAATGAGCCCTTAATGATTTAAATATAATTGAAATGTCTTAATTAAAATGATAACTTTGTTCAAATCAATTTATTAAATCATTCCCTCAGCTTGATTAATAACACATCAAATGGTGCAACGAGCACAATAATAAACCTTCTCTGAAAATGCAAACTAAGCAAAAATGTAAACTCGGGAAAAAAAACAGTATCACATCTTCTTTCGAAGTTTTCTGAAGGGAAGAATGATTTGGTCCAAAGCTTGGAAGCCTTTGTTTTAGTTCAGACATTTAATGTTAACATGTCTTGAAGGGTTTAGTGATTTCTGGCCACTGTAACTGAGTGGAAAGCAAACACACTGTCATCTGCAATCAGTGGATGACAAATATCTCAGCCTGCTAAAGTCATACATGTGAATATGGGCCAGTCAGCAATTCCACTTATCCCTGAGGATAAAGCTATCAAATTTGATCTCGCGGACATTATTAGACTCAGTTACTCCCTTACTTTACACTCTCTGTGCTCTCCATCGATCACTAGAATATCTGTAGACATTCAGCAGTAGTGAAATACAACACAATGGCCACATGATGTTTCATTTATGATATTTTCACAGAAAGTCGGGGGCCTGATTAACATGATACTGCTAAATAAGTACTAACTCATGGGCCAAATCTTGAGCGAAGGCGATTTTGTGAGCTGGTGGGATCATGGGGTCACCTCTGTTGTGTATCTCCAAAATTAGCAACAGCCAGAACCTGGACTTGTTTAAATTTTCCCGTCAATGTTGCCTTAAAATTAAGCAGGCAGTTTTCGAAAGTAATCCTGCTCACAGGATCCTTCAATCTCGGTTAGTCATAGAACAAAGGAAGGCAAGTGAATCAACAGTACTAGAACGAACTCGCTGTTCCATTTGGCAGTAACATCAAAGATGTCTTGCTTTCTAGTTTATCCACAGTTCATCTTAATATAATAAAAGTCCATATCATTTACTCATGAATGGTGCATGTGATAAGGACACTGTGATGTAATACAACAATATACTTCATTTTTAAGCTTGTTTCAGAACACTAAGCCTGCACAAATTTGCAAGAAATCTGTGCGTCACAGAAAAGCCCTTAGTTCTTATCTCTTCACGGCATGTTAAACCATAATAGGTCATGACACTTTGTGAAGAATTAAATGCAGAGAAATGGCACAGAACATGCCATTGATTAGCAACAAGCAAATGTGGTAATAGTTTGCAAATGTTCAGCACTCAAAGCTGCGAGAAAAGACAAAAAGTCATTTTTTACTGGTCACTGCATGGGCTGACTCAGTATTTCATTGGGAAAATATTATGACACATACACCATACTGTGATATTGTCGACATCTGTAGGTTAAACCCATATGCTGTGCATTTAGCCCCGGCAGGAGGCAGGAATATGGGTTCCCAAAGTAAGTAAGCAAGTACGTAAGCAAGCAAATACATACATACATGCATGCTGTTTAGGAGGAGATAATGTATTTTGGGGAACTTTTCCAGTGAACAGCTTCTTCAGTATCTGTCTGCTAAATTTGAGTGGGCAGGTAGATCACACCCTCGTGCAATGTAAAAGGAACACAATGTACTGAACATACATCTCTCTCTCTCTCTCTCACGCTCCCTGCACTACGTGCCTGTAAGATAACGTACTGCACATTGCAGACTTCAGAGCTTTCACGCATCTGGACAGATGTGGACGAGAATCACAAAATGCAAAGTGGTGCTTAAATATAGAAGCTATGGCAGATCTCTTGCTTTGCAGTCCTATGGCTTATGCACACCAAGGACGGTAATTGTAATGAAGACTATAAAGAAACAGGGTTTTCCACAACACAATTATAACGATAACAGCACAGAAGAACTATAGCATTGGAATCATGATCAGAACACTTACTGCTTGGTGGTTGCTCTTTTATAGCTCAAGAGATTTCATAGAGTGGGGATATATGTTTCAGAGAGAGTCTCAGAGGTTAACATTCCATAGGATTGCATAAGAGATAATAATAATAATAATAACAGTAACATCAATCAATAAATAAACAAGAAAGCTCAAATCATGTGCTGGAAGAACATAAGAGGTTTTTGAGTTCTGATTGAAATCTCTGACTTTGGGCAAATTGTTCAGAGCCGTAGAGTAGTCACGTCTGGTAATTCACCAAAAACAGTTTTGTAACATCTCTTTTTTTTTTCTTTTCACATGTCAAGTCAAAAGCCCTGGTGTATAATGAGTTGCATTGTAAGTCATAACTGCAATTACTTCAGCACATTATCACTGATATCAATATCTATTGGCTCTGTGTGCTGCAAGATTCACTGACTGATTTAGGAAACCATTCAGGGAAACAACAAAACTAATAATTTTTTTTTGCAAATGATCTGTGAGCAAATCCAAGTAGATTAATATTTCATTTTTTCAACTCTGTTTTTTTAAACACAGAATGAGAAATAATACACCCCACTGTCCTTGAACTATAAACTCCCCTTTCTGAGGCTTCCTTGAATAGCTCTTCTCAAATTGGCAGACGTTGCTTTGAGAGACTACTGGAAGCATATACAAGAATATAGCTGCAAGCAGCAATAACGGGGCCAAGCACATCAGTGGCAAAACGAGGAGCTAAGCACAGTACGGAGCATCAGAACAACTGCAGAAATGAGTAATTGAAGCCATTTTAAGATTATTGCAGTCCAAATGCCTGACAAATCATTTAAAACTACCAGTAATATGATTGAATGACTTTTAAAAACATCTGCAAGCAGTCTTCTTGTATTCTTAATGCTCTTTGTAAACACTGAATCCACTCAGTACTGATCATGAATCATCTAATGAATCAATTCCATGAATTATGTTTTTAATTATTTTCAGAGTTGATTAGTGTCTATGTCCTTGATGGGTTTGATCGGCTGTGTGTCTTGCATTTTCCTTTGATACAATATCACATGCAATTTACAAACACATACAGTTATGGTCTGCACTTTCATATAAACCATTAAACATGTTCCATAACATAAAAAAGAAAAAGGCTAAAAGAAAAAAGATAAAACTTACTTTAAATTATAATAAACCCTAATGTAGAAAATACTAAGGAATGCATTAAAAATTATTATACAACATATTTGATGCCTTTTTACAAATTTTTTTCCCACCTTGCGATTTAGGGCTTCCTGTAATTGGTCAGAAAAATTGATAGCCTTGTCCCCGTACTCACACCATTGATTGAGCTAGTGTTGGCATGTCAGGATTCACAGATAAACATATTTTCAGAAGTTCTGAGAGCACCTCAAAGACATGAATCTATAAATGGATTACTGTCATCCTTGCACATTTTTATGGAAAGCATTTCAGCATTGACAATTGACACATTTCACTTCTAAAAATAAACGAATTAAATCAGTGCTAAATAGGCAATTGCTTTTGTGGCAGATCTGTTTCATATAATGTGCACTAATGCAACAGTAAATGTAACAAGAAAACCAAGCACTCTTGATTTTAATGTGTAATGAACAAAAGCATGAATTTAGACACATCTTGCAACAGAGCAAGACATATTCTATATCCAAAGGTTGCGAGTTCGAGTTTCAGGCCGGCAGGAATTGTAGGTGGGGGGTTAATAACCAGTGCTCTCTCCACCCTCAATACCACGACTGAGGTGCCCTTGAGCAAAGCATCGACCCCCTAACTGCTCCCCGGGCGCTGCAGCATAAATGGCTGCCCACTGCTCCGTGTGTGTGTGTGTGTGTGTGTGTGTGCACTTTGGATGGGTTAAATGCATAGCACAAATTCTGAGTATGGGTTACCATACTTGGCTGTATGTCATATCACTTTCACTAAGTGTACTTAAATATTTTTTTTCCTTCACATTTCTAGGTTTTCTATTATCGGTTTTCAGCTTTCATTGCACTTATGACCATCTAGTTTGCAATGTGTAATATTTAGCATTAGTCCAACTCCTAAGCTTTTATCAGTGTGAAAAGGCTAGTTGCTTAGTAACGAAATAAGGAGAACAATAACAATGTGTTAAAATGCACCTCTAAAGCCAAGAAACTAGCCACAAACCTTTTCAGTCCAACCTGTTCTGGAACATTTGTTCTTTCCTGAGGCTCAATAAGGACAAACAAAAAGCAAAGCTAAATTCTAACCCCAAGACGATTACTTTCCAGACCTCCTTAATCATAAGCAAGACACCTAGTCTGTCCATGCATGACTTAAGTCTTGGTATGAATCAAACTGGATCGAACCAAAAATAAACGGTGGATTAAGCAGCGTGAAGAATTGGATGATGTCTTCATTCACATAACACACCTGAAAGTTTGGACACAATGTTCACAAGTCTGCTTCAACTGGAGGCATAAGCACAAGTGTGAAGAAGAAATAAGTTCCCATGAATTCATAGTTTGACTTGAATATGATCCCATGCCAAATGTAAAACACATTCTAGGCGACGCTTTACAGCCTCACTGTGGAGCTCTATTAATTACAGAATAAAACAAAACAAAAGACTATCGGCACCAGTCGTCTGTTTTACCTTAAGCGTTAGCTGTCACCAAACACCTCATGCTGAGTGTGAGTGTGTGTGTTTGTGTATGCTGATAGTGTGTCCAGGCACGGAATGTAACACTATTAGCTGTAGTATGGGCCATTGGAGTGGGTAATGATTTAATATCTACTTATGCCTAAGGGAGGAGAGTGTGTTGTATTAGGACGCGTATGTGCCGAAAAAGAACTACTTCAGGATTTCAGGGTCAGCTGACAATTAGCCCCACCTGATGAACGTTAGTGAATCAATTGTTCCTGGCCTCAAGCTCCAAAAACACACATTAACGAGCAGCTAGAAGATGCTGTTGCACTAGAGCTGATTATTTTAGTCAATCTAAATAGTTTTAAAACAAGTAACATTTACTTGACATTGAAAAGCCAAGAATAGTAATATAATAAGACATAGACATATATTGAAAAACATTTATTAGCCTATTGCCAAATAGTTTCTCTTGTTTTTAACATAAAACCTGCTAAATGTTAGATTTATGCTTAAAATAAGAAAAAATGCTATTGGGGTGAAAATTATGTTCTCTGAAAAGTACTTTTTATACAACAGTTGAATTGGATTGGCTAAAGTGTTTAAGAGTGCTGATAATATCCATATGGGTCTCACCAGAAGATGGTGTCTCTTCAAATTTGCTCACTCATTTTCATTCACTGCTTCAAGTGGACTTAGTGAAGTAATATATAGGGAATACTGTATGTTGGTGTGGGGGGAACTTCAGGTTGAAACCAGGATTTTTCAGTGACTCTTTTTTTTTAAGTACATTGATTCTACATACTCAAAAAACACAAAAAAACAAAAAAACAATTCATTGGATGAACTCAATTTAATTGAGGGCAGGATTTCCATCCAATAATATGTGTAGCCTCGACTCATAAAAAACTAATTCATGCGATGAAATGTAATTGAGTTGGGTCAACTCAGTTTGATCAAATATAGTTTCAATGAAATTTATACATTGATGAAATATCTATTTTTTTATGCTTGTTGAACTCAAACTAAAACATTTAACTGGAAAATAAATTATTAGGCCGACATCCTTCTACACACAAATACAAAATTATTTGTTGGATTTATGTAACTTTAGGCATCAGCCAACTTATTAGGTATAGCATAAAATGGCATTGCTGCCGTGGCATGCCCATATATATATATATATATTTTTTTTTATTATTTATTAATAAAACAACTTTGCTTTATGTTAGCAGGTCCTCAACCCAAGCACATGCTACAGTTTATCACAATGGTAACCCCCCAAAACACTAACATACCAGAAACTCTTTTAAATACAAACATAGAGGATTAAACATTAACACGTCTCCCAATTTTATCTCTAAATAAAAAATGCCTAAAATAACATTTTATTTCAAGATTTACTCTCCTTATCCAGTCCTGAGCAAAGCATGATGGGAATGGAAATCCACTTCCTAGTTACACAAATAAAATCATTTATGTTCTTTCAAAATGAAAATATTGAATTACATTGCATTTACAGTGGCACAAAAAAAAAAAAATGTTGCACACATATAAACACAGAAATGTTTTGAGATCTGATTTTTTTCACATCTATTCTGAGCCACTTCCAATTATGTTTTTAATCAGATACATGTCTGATATCTGACTTGCATTTAACACATATTTGATTTCCCTTGTAATTCCAAAATGTAAGTTATCTCTCTAAATACATTTTTGAGTCCCATTTAAATGTTTCAGTTGGCCTGTATCACTTGTGGCAGCAGCCTGTTAACAATGTTTCTGTTACTCCCTGTCTAGGAAAAAGTTGCAAAATGAAAAGACTTCCGAGGACAAGAAATGTGCAAAACATTCATTAGTTTATTGGGAGTTTAGGTTTGGGAGCTGACAAGGCCAAAATAACTAAAGAAAACGTTCCAGTGACTACTACGCTAACTACGCTAACACATAAGTGTTAAAGTGCTGTGCACCAATCAGGATGCAGCAACAATCAGCCTGCAGGAGCCAATCAGATGATGTTTCCTAGACCAACTACAGACACTCTCAACACAATAGAGAAATAACAGAACTAACCATATTGTCATTAAAGGCACAATTAACTATGAAAAAAACAAACAAACAAACACAAAACCAGTGCATACCTGAACTCGTGATTCTGCAAGAAATTATATACATCTTTATAATTATATAAATATCACAATCACATCAGCTATTTCTAACACAGTTGTGCTTTTAATAAGTAAACTATCTTGTTTTAAGGACATTTAGATATTTTTACTGTAACAAATATACTAATTAATAATATATATATTTTTTTTGCTGAGAAGCTGTGAAAGTAGATTTTCAAGGATGTTGTAATTACCTACAGCACTATAGGCTGATTTTTTCATCCTTCGAGTCTTTCCTTCCTGAATGAGACCAATGTGCATTAATATCTGAAGGGAGGCTGTTATGCTGCCGGGCTCAACTATTTATAATCATGAAATCTTTAACAAACCGCGATTCTAGGAATTATTTTCTCCAACTGCCACTGCCTTGTTTTCACTCCTGTCAGAAATGAAATATGCCACTACCTGACTAAGAGCTAAAGGTACATTTTAAATTTGCAAAAATGTCAATTGAGGCTTTTTATTAGTCCTTTTTCAAAATACCCCCAAAATGGTCAAATAAGAAGCTACAGAACACTGATGTAAAGCGTCAACACTTGTGCATAGTACGTGTGAAATAAGAGATGTTTATAAGCTAAAGTTCTTGCACCGAACACATTTCTGTAACATAAGGGAGCCATTAGAGGCTTGTCGGCACATGTGCATTTGAAAGTATACTGAGGCACTTTGGGGCAGACAAGTATTACAGCAGAAACCAAATTCCTTTTCTAAATAGGAAATACAATAACAACGGCACAGCTCTGGAAGGAGATGTGATCTATGGAACGAAGACGGTTGAGTGACAGTTTGGCAGCGATATATGACACTGGTCGTTTTCAGAAAAATCAACGAAGAGTCTGGGCAGGCACTTGCATTTTAAAACTGCAAGATATCAGGGATTACTCAAGACCTTGTCACACAAGGGACTCCTGAAACCTCTGGGATGATGCTAGAGTAAATATTGATACAGGACTGATGGATGGAGCAGGGAAATGCAATAAATTACAAGCAGAACGTGTGCTAATTTGTCTGGGGAAAAGCAGTGTGTGGCATTATTCACCTATTGCTTTAACAACAATTTGAGCTGACTTGAATTCCACAAGTTTCTGCAAAACCCGAGGATCATGTTATCCAGCATCGTTTTAAAAGACTCCACGTTTAATTTGATTAGAGACCTAGAGATACTTAGAAAAAGACCTTTAAACATTTCGTCTTCTACATAACACTTGTTTTACATTTTTCAAAATGCTGAAACTTTTATCCCCAGGATTAAATGGAAAATGTTTTTTGATGTCATATCAGAATTTTGGATGTTTATGTTTTTCACCTTGTCTTATTGCAGTTATTCTACAGGTGAAGCTGACGTATCTTAAATACCAGCCACTATTACAAGACTACATTGTACACCCCCACACACAAGGGTTACATGAGAGATTTACATGAGTACAGTCCGCTTATCTCCCAGACCATTATCTTTAGATGTAATATGCTGTATATCAATACAAAATGCATTTCCTTGCCAACATACTGTAGAGAGCTGCATTTTAACATTATGTAACCAAGTTTATGGTGGTTGCAGATAGACTAATAAGAACTCAGGAATGTTGATTACAGTTTGTTTTTTGGTACAGAAAAATATATTTTTTTTTACAAAAATGAAAATTTGCTGAAAATGTACTCACCCTTAAGCCCGAGACACACTGCATGATTTCAGCTGTCCCAGATGAAAGACTGGCATCGTGAAAAAAGCGTGTAGATTTTTGATTCGCCACAGTTGTTTCACGATGCCAATCTTTCATCTGGGACAGCCGAAAATCGTGCAGTGTGTCTCGAGCTTAAGGCCATCCAAATTGTAAGAGATTTGGAGAAATTTAGCAATACGTCACTTGCTCACCAATGGATCCTCTGCGGTGAATGGGTGCCGTCAGAATGAGAGTCCAAACAGCTGATAAATACATTACAATAACCCACAAGTAGTCCAAGAAATAATGCCTTGTGACGTGAAAAGCTGTATGATTGTAAGAAAAAAATCCATCTTTAATGCATTTGTTATTATTACTACTATTATTTTAATTCAGATACATTTAACATCGCTGCACAATAAAAAAAAAAAAAAAAAAAAAAACATACATACACATAAGACACATGATGCCGATTGCACAATTCACATAATTAATAGTTCAGAAATGACATAGATTTATAGGATATAAACTTCAACAGATATTTCTAACTAATGTCATCTTCACACACATATAATGATCACTCCTCCAGTCCAAAAAAATTAATAAAAGGTGACCACAATTCCAAAAAAGACCTAATATTCTTCCTACGGCAGCCATACGTTCCATTACCATGTGCTCTAATAATAAATTTAACCAATGGTTCATATTTAATTATTGCTTAGTTGTTCAATGTTAGAGAATAGCATCTTTAATGCATTTTAACTTTAAAGGGGGGCTTCTGATCAAAATATGAGTTCATAATCCATAATAATGTTTCCTCCAGTGGAAAAGCACATATAAAGCTACATGAACAGGGGACTCATATTTTAGCCAGAAGCGACAGTTTGAAGTTAAAAACACAATAATGATGAATTTATTACAAGCGTGCTGCTTTTTAATTCATTAGACAATAATTGATGGACTGAATTTGTGTGAATTATTGTGATGTGGTACATTGGGTCAAAATGAATAGTTCCTAGCACTTTCTGAATAAACATTTCTCAGAAACAATATGCTGCAGTGAAATTATTTATAAAAGTTTAGTTTAGAACCCAGCAAACCTGTAAAGTAAATCAGTTTCAGATAACTCACTGCCACCGTGTTAAAATATCATATTAGGAATTGGTGCGCAGTATCCATAATTCTAAACAGGTTGTATTAAATCTGTGGAAACAAAGATTTATTTAGAATTAAATTAGATTTATCAGGTGCTGTTATATAATATTGCAGTTATAAATGTTTAAGGTCAGCTGGAACTGGTACTGATTGCAAAATGTGATGCGTATCTACAATCAAAATGTATATACAGTAGCCACAGACACATATTAACTGATGTCTCTTGAGCAATCTATGTAGCAATATTACTTTCCTCTGGGTAAAAAAAGAAAATGCATTTTTGAATGTGTAAATATTTATCCATCCTGAAGCAACTACTCCTTATGTAACTTATCTCCTCATAGATCTCTGAGTAACTGACTATGATCTAATAGAACATTCCAAACCAGTTCAGGATACAATTCTACCAAAGACACTTTTATGAATTAATTTATTGAGTATTTGAAATAAACAAGTGTGGAAAATCTGAGTCCACTTGTTAAATTCCTATTAAAGGCTCAACAGACCTGAACTTCTGGCGTTTCGTGTTATTGGTGCATGATGGCAGCATCAAGCTTTGAGGATGCTTCAACAGCAAGGACTGGAAAACTCATGGAGCTGAAAAATGCTGGAGGACAACATGCTGTGGTCTGCACGAGCTCTTGGAGTTAAGGTTTCAGAGGTTTAGTGTCCTGGCCCAGTCGAACCCAGGGTCTGCTCCAATTGCGCATCTGTAAAATGACTTTTGAAAACTGCACACAAACAGTCTCCACTGAGACTGATGGAGCTGGAGAGCAAACAACTTTGAAGTCAAATCATCTTACAGTGAACTTCAGGTAATCAAGCAACTGAAAAAAAATGCTCTTGATGGCTTCTTCATGGCTTCATTAGATATAGATGATCAATGCAAGCTTATTGTCATATTCATTTATGTAGGCTATTCATTTTTAATGCATCTCAGTGATTTCTGTTGAGGTTTTTTTTTCTTGTGTGTGTGTGCATGATTATGTGGTTTATGAGGACACAAATTTGTATAATGACATGGGTATGACAGAGGTATTACGATAAGGTGGTGTATGAGGTCCCCGTAATTCAAAAGGCTTAAAAAACATACTAAATGGTGTTTTTTTGAAAATCGAAAAATGCACAATATCTCCTGTGAGGGCTAAGTTTAGGTGTAGGGTTGGTGTAGGGCAATAGCACACACAGTTTGTTCAGTATAAATATCATTAAGCCTATGGAGAGTCCCCATAAACCACAAAAACCAACATGTGTGTGTGTGTGTGTGAATGATTGGCAACACATCATGTTCGTGGCGCTGTGATAGATGAGTGAAATGACTTTGGCTGAGTGTTGAATGAGGAGTGCTGTCTCGGAGTGGGGTGGGTCAGTTTGGGCTTTATAAACGCAGCGAATGCGCTTCAGCGCGGACCTCACTTGTTGAGTGATCTCCAGGAGGACGGTCTGACGCGAACCTGACACACCTAAACACTCCGCTCGATCGGAAAATGACAAAGGCAATGATGAAAGGATTTGTGCTGTTCGTCTGCTTGTTCTTCACAGTTGTTCAGTCCATCGCGTGCGAGGCGAACAGGATAGATGCGCGCAAAAAGCACGAAAACGACGTGGCGCACCACAGCTCTGCCATAACAACAGGTAACATATTATATCTCAATTGACATGAATAGAAAATTGAATCATTTAAGCAGCAACCAGTATTTAATGTTTAATTTAATATATTGATAGTAACAGTTTATAACAAAATGCAAATATTTGCATGTATTCACATATTATTGTACTATAAAAAATAATGATAAAAAACCCCTAATAAATATGTTAATTTAACCAGCAGCCTAAAACGAACATTTAATATTCACTGTATAACGTATATAATTCTATTAAATTATATCAAATTCTAATTACTTTATATAATTATATTAAATGATAAAATAGGTAGGCCTATATTTTAATTACATATATTTAATAAAATATAGTAATTTAACAATCAGCCTAAAACCAACATTTAATATTATATTATATAATGATAGTTTACTAAAGTTACAGTTAATGTTGTTTCATCTTAATTTATAATATATATATATATATATATATATATATATATATATTAAATATGTGTGTGTGTGTGTGTGTGTGTTTGTGTCTATAATGTATAATGCATATAGTTGTCTATATGCACATATTGTTATAATATAAAAAAATTATTGTAAATATATTAAAATATATTAAATTAACCATCAGGTTAAACCCATGATTTAATATTCAGTTTAATATAATGATAGTTACTGTTACTGTAAATAATATAATATATATATATATATAGTTGTATCCATGTATCCATGTTTTATTATATTATTTATAAAATAACTCTATATATTTTAATTAATAGAAATATAATGATTTAACCAGCAGCTTTTAGTTTTTATTTAGTATGACAGATACTGTTTAAAATATAATGTGTGTAGTTGTATATGATAACCAGCTGATTAATTTAGCATAAGATTAGATATCTTGAATCCACTACATTTGTGACCTGATCTGCTTAACTTGAGCTTTTTATTTTGAATCCTTTCTATTCCATTTTTGTAGGCTGCTTTGCAGTGTTTGAATGTGTGTGTGTGTGTGTTCCCCTTGATAAAACACCTGTCTGGCCTGAATTCACTGATGAATTAAGATGTTTTACCATGCCTTCTGATGACATTTTATCATTTACTACTGATCACATGACGTTAGATCATTTACTATGCCACGTGACAACGTGTTGCTTTTCACACATACAGCAATCAGGCCAGTATAAACATGCTTTCCAAACACAAAGGCTCCTTTTCTTCTCTGAGATTTGCAGCTACTGTCAACGTCACTAATGAGGCTTAGAAGAAAACCAATTTTTTTTAGCAATTTTCCACGCACAGTCTCACCATTCACTACCCTGCACTCAACAGCTCCAGTGAAAGGCTCATTATTTTCGGCAGGCATCTCATGTGAACAGGCTGATGGGAAAATCTACCGCTGTCTCTTTCAAGTGCCACCTGGGTTTCTTCCATTTAAGTGTAGAACGGTAAAATGTGAACTCGAAAAAAAAAAAAAACACAAATGTATAACTGCATTTACAGTCCTAATTCAGTGCATCTGTGCATCCCAACAGGAGCGTGGAATCAGGAGAAGCCAAAGCGACTCTTCGCCAGGACTCGCTATCTGTCTCAGCAGAGACATCATGTGGTGGTACGTTCCACACATCACACCGTCTCCTTAAACGTGGACCCTAATACAACAAAAGCCAACATTGTTCAAGTGGACTCATGCACATCTGTCCTTTTGCAAGAGCAAGAATATAATATTCCTTCTTGGAAATTTGGAAGTTAATCCTTTTTACATTAAAATCCTTGCGAAAATAGAACTGTATTAGTTGTTCTTTACCCTGTTTATTCGTTTCTCATGAAAATATGTGTCCTCCAGAGACCTAAGCCCAGGCATGAGGCGGTTTCTCTAGCCCAGACTCCAGCGCGGCGCTGCGCCGGTCTGATGGAGAGGTGCTCCCCACTCACTCCCTGCTGTGACCCATGTGCTTCCTGCCACTGCAGGCTCTTCAACACCATCTGCCACTGCTGGAGGCTCGGACACCTCTGCCCCAAGAAGACCTAATCACCCCAGACGCACATATATGTACAAAAACACAGTTATGAAAAGTTGATTATTGGTTGCTTATTTAACTTCACTTCTTGAAGTTTGATGGTATCTTGTTCCCAGCTTTCAACAATTCACCAAACAAAGCCATTTTTGTTTGTTTTTTGGTGATGACACATCTAATTTGACTCGCTTCGACCAAGATTGTGCCAAAATACTGCTAGAGTTTAGTTACATACTTTGATGTTCAAGGAATATTCCGTACAACTGGCACAATGTTGATTACCACAGAAATGATTTTGACCCATCACATGTTTTCTTTAAACCAGCATAAATTGCAGGCAGTACATTGGAAGTGAATGAGGCCAATTTTTGGAGGATAAAAAAAATTAAAAATAAAATAAATAAATAAATAACCTTGTGATTTTATAAAAGCTCCTACATAATTTCTTTCTGTTAAACACTTTGTATCATTGGAGCTGTGAAGCTGTTTAAATAATTTTTAAAGTCATTTATGGTTTTAGAATTTACAAAATTGGAAATAACTGTAGACAGAAAAGGTTAGTAAGTGACTGAAATCGTCTTAGGTTATGTATGTAACCCCAGTTCCTCAAGGGAACGAGATGCTGCGTCTGGAGACGCTTTGGGGACGCCTTCAGCATAACCGGCTCTGAATACCAATGAAATCTGTCCAAAGGATGGGCGAGACGTCACGGGCGAGGTGACGTAATGACCAGCTGGTATAAAAGCTGAAACCGGTGTCAGCTTCTATAATGAAGCAAGCTCTGGCAGGGATGCCGGAAGTGTGGCCTCAAGACGCAGCGTCTCATTCCCTCGAGGAACTGGGGTTACATACGTAACCTAAGACATTCCTCTTCAGGAACTTGAGCTGCGTCTGGAGACGCTTTGGGGAACGAGATAGCCATGCTGCCAGACTTACCAATCCCTGCCCAGTGTGTATCCATGTGGAGCACATCTAGGGCAAGAGGACGGAAGAGCCACTTGTATTCAGAGCCGGTTACGCTGAAGGCTTCCCCAAAGCGTCTCCAGACGCAGCTCGAGTTCCTGAAGAGGAACATAGGAACACACATATTGTTTCTGTGAGGTTGCATTACTGAACGATGAGTATTTCAACATTTACCAATTATCTCCATTCACTTTTTTTGTGAATTGTCAGTGCAACACAAAATGTCTGATTGTTTAAAGAAAAAGAGAGGCAAGTGGGGATTCATATTTGTGGTAATAAACGCAATGCAGTTGAACCTGGAATATTCCTTTACTAAAACAAATTTCATTTCATAAAATTAGTTATTAGTTAATGTTAATTAATGCATTGCCTAACTATGACTAATGGGACTTTTTTGTAACGTCTTGCCAGCTTTTTTTTTTTTTTTTCTTGCATTTAGCAAATATTTGTTCAGAACAGACCTCCAGATCCACCATATGAGAAACACTGTTATATAACACACATGTAGCTGTGCACCTTCACGATTTATACCTGTACTTCTACACACTCTTATACTGCTATGTAACACACCATGGATCATGACATTTAACTGTACAGTGAATGTTTAACGTCCATATGACTCGAGTTATTCACTCTCTTTTTGCACCATGACACTAATGTGACTCGTTTGCCGACTGGAGATGTTATTACCGTTAACTCTTGTAGAATTCATGCTGGCAAAGTTTAATTTTTGTTGTTATTCTCAATATTTTTCAACCCTTGTTAAGCAAGGGGCACATACTTTTACAGAATTTTTGTTTATGTTTCATGTTTAACTTGTACAGAATTAATGTAACAGTGCCTAAAAAAAGCTTTAAATAAGACAAGTCATTTTAGGTGCAGAAAATGTGAATCTAATGTTATCCTCATACTGTGATCTTTTAATAATAAGTTTTAAGACGCTCATTTCTACTGTGATGAGTCCACTGTCATTTTTCTGATTTCTACACACAAAATGTATATGTGGATGTTAAGAAGACACTATTGTGGATGAAAAGCTTCTTTGAGAAAAGTTATCATTATATAGTTCTATCCACTGTCAGGTCATATTGACTGAATATTATTAGAAAAAAAAATTAAAACATGTTCAATGTGCTTTCTTTATAATAAAAACATTTAGAACTGCATCATGGGAACTTTACTTTCCTCTATAATACTTCTTAAAGGAACGGTTCACCCAAAAATGAAAATTTGCTCAAAAAGTTACTGACCCATATCATGTAGTTTGTTTCTTTATCTGAACAGATCTGGAGAAATTTAGCATTACATCAATTGTTCACTAAAGGATTCCCTGCAGTAAATGGGTGCTGTCAGAATGAGAGTCCAAAAAATATCACAATAATCCACAAGCAGTGCAAATAATCAGCAAGCTGTGTATTTGTAACAAATAAATCCATAATTAATGGTTCGTTAGGATAGGACAATATTTGGCTGAGATATTTGAAAACCTGGAATCTGAAAAATCTGCAAAAAAATCTAAATATTGATAAAATTACCTTTAAAGTTGTCTAAATGAAGTAGCAATGCATATTACTAATCAAAAATTAAGTTTTGATATACAGTGGTGTGAAAAAGTGTTGGCCCCTTCCTGATTTTTTATTTTTTTGCATGTTTGTCACACTTTAATGTTTCTGATCATCAAACTAATTTAAATATTAATCAAAGATAACACAAGTAAAGACAACATGCAGTTTTTAAATGAAAAAGTGTTTGCCACCCGTCCTGTTAAACCGTAACTGTGGTTTATCAGTACAGTTTCTCTAGCCACACCCAGGCCTGATTACTACCACACCTGTTCGCAATCAAGAAATCACTTAAATAGGACCTGCCTGACAAAGTGAAGTAGACCAAAAGATCCTCAAAAGCTACACATCATGTTGAGATCCAAAGAAATTCAGGAACAAATGAGAAAGAAAGTAATTGAGATTTCCAGCGAACCACAGTGAGAGCCATTATCCACAAATGGCGAAAACATGGAACAGTGGTGAACCTTCCCAGGAGGAACGACCCCAAGAACGCAGCAACGACTCATCCAAGAGGTCACAAAAACCCCACAACAACATCTAAAGAACTGCAGGCCTCACTTGCCTCAGTTAAGGTCAGTGTTCATGACTCCACCATAAGAAAGAGACTGGGCAAAAATGGCCTGCATGGCAGAGTTCCAAGACGAAAACCGCTGCTGAGCAAAAAGAACAAAGGCTCGTCTCAGTTTTGCCAGAAAACACCTTGATGATCCCCAAGACTTTTGGGAAAATACTCTGTAGACTGACGAGACAAAAGTTGAACTTTTTGAAAGGTGTGTGTCCCATTACATCTGGCGTAAAAGTAACACAGCATTTCAGAAAAAGAACATCATACCAACAATAAAATATGGTGGTGGTAGTGTGATGGTCTGGGGCTGTTTTGCTGCTTCAGGACCTGGAAGACTTGCTGTGATAAATGAACCATGAATTCAGCTGTCTACCAAAAAATCCTGAAGGACAATGTCCGGCCATCTGTTCGTGACCTCAAGCTAAAGAGAACTTGGGTTCTGCAGCAGGACAATGACCCAAAACACACCAGTAAATCCACCTCTGAATGGCTGAAGAAAAACAAAATGTAGACTTTGGAGTGGCCTAGTCAAAGTCCTGACCTGAATCCTATTGAGATGCTGTGGCATGACCTTAAAAAGGCGGTTCATGCTCGAAAACCCTCCAATGTGGCTGAATTACAACAATTCTGCTAAGATGAGTGGGTCAAAATTCCTCCACAGCGCTGTAACAGACTCATTGCAAGTTATCGCAAACGCTTGATTGCAGTTGTTGCTGCTAAGGGTGGCCCAACCAGTTATTAGGTTTAGGGGGCAAGCACTTTTTCACACAGGGCCATGTAGGTTTGGATTTTGTTTTCCCTTCATAATAAAAAAAATCTTTCAAAAACTGCATGTTGTGTTTACTTGTGTTATCTTTGATTAATATTTAAATTTGTTTGATGATCTGAAACATTAAAGTGTGACAAACATGCAAAAAAATCAGGAAGGGGAAACTTTTTCACACCACTGTATTTACGGTAGGAAATTTACAAAATATCTTCATGAAACACGATCTTTACTTAATATCCTAATGATTTTTGGCATAAAAGAAAAATCTATAATTTGACCCATACAATGTATTTTTGGCTATTGCTACAAATATACCCCAGCGACTTAAGACTGCTTTTGTGGTCCAGTGTCACAAATAGTTGCTTCTAGCTAAAATACAAGTCCTTTATCCATAATACTTTCTCCAGTGAAAAAGTCATCTTTTCTGAATCAGAAGAGAAATATGCACAGATCAAGCACCGTTTACAAGTGAAATCTGTCCAGAGCAGTTCTAAACAAATATGTCTGTGGCTTTTGATGTGAGAAAACAACAGGGGAAGGACTTTTGCACTGGAAGAAGCGTTATTATGGATTATGGACTTACATTTTGGCCAGAAGCGATAGTTTAAAGTTAAATTGCATTAATGATGTATTTGTTTCTTACAAACTTGCAGCACTTGACAAGAATTTTTGTACTTTAAGTATACTGTATACTGATACTTTAAGCAATCTGTCTGAGCTATACTTCATCTAGTCCCACATGAAATCTGAAGTGTGGTGAACAGAGACTCCTTTCTGTTCTTAGATTGCAGTTAAAGCAAAGAGGGGATAGAGCCTTTGCTATTGCTGGCCCTAAGAGTTTATATCAGATCGGCACAGTCTTTAACTGCTTTTAGATCATCTCTTAAAACTGTTTTTTTCCCTTTGGCTTTCAACACGTTGTGAGTTTCCATCATGAATGTGTGGTTTGCCCTGTGCTTTCGTTTTATGTTTTGTTCAGCACTTTGGTCAGCTGCGCTTGTTTTGTTTTTAAGTGTGCTATATAAATAAAACAAACTTGAAACTTAAGTATTAATTTTTATAACCAAAACTGTACTTTAAGTAGACGTAATTATACTTTTCTCAAGTATAGCTTGTTAAAAATATTAAGTACAAACAGTATAAGCCAATAATACTTTGGTATAATTTTGGGTTACGCTTTATTTTAAGGTTCCCCTGTTACAGTGTAATTATACATTTAAGTACTGAGTAATGTTAATTAACATATACTTACTTTATGGTTAGGGTTTGGCTTAGGGTTACTTTAATTTATTTATTGTTATTATAATAGTAAGTACATGTAACGTGTAACAAGGTCACCTTAAAATAAAGTGTTCCCTAATTAATTTATTTGTTATATCTCTGATGGTAAAATGTAAAGTATTTATTTTTAGTTATTTTTTAACTTATTTTTAGTTTAAAAGAACTACCAGAGGACTTAAAGGTTTTGGTGACACTTCAGTTTAAGGACCAATTCTCACTACTAACTATTAACTTCAACTTTTGTCTCAATAAACAACTAATCTGCTGTTTATTAGCCTAAAAGTTAGTAAGGTAGTTGTTAAATTTAGGTCGGATTAAGGGATCTAAAATATGGACATGCAGAATAAGGCATTAATATGTGCTTTAAAAGTACTAATAAACATCCAGTATGCTAGCAATATGCATGCTAATAAACAACTAGTTAATAGTGAGAATTGATCCTTAAACTAAAGTGTTACCAAGCTTTTCTCTTTTTTTTTAAGGCTTGGAGAGAGGCCCATTATGACATCAACAATGAAAGGGAGGAAGGTACCATAAAATGCTTCTTCACTTTGCAGTCTATCGGTATTCCATAAACTTTTTATGAACTCTTGTAAAATAAGTGCACTTTCATTGTGAATATTTACAACCAGCCATCCTTGAGCCTATTACAAACTATGCAATATTTAAAAATAACCTTTCACATGAATTATCTGCAGCTTGACAGAACTAGTCCACAGATCTGTCGTCTTGAGCACCATAAATATCCGTTATGGTGTTCTTCTGCAAAATTGCTCATCTGAGTTTTTAGTGATTTGACAAGGCTCTGATTTTATATGATCCTCACAAGATCATCACTCAAAGTAACAGGAACATTTCTGCCATCCTTCATGTCTGGAAAACCTGTCATGCACCCGCTTCAAGGAGTAAAGGGAGAACACAAGCCAAACATCTCCCACATGCTGTCTGTATGCAGATATAACTTATGTGTTTGGATACAATCACTCTAATACAGAAAGATCTATGAAGCTTTTATTGGCAGGGAATCAAGTACAACGTAGAGAGCTAATGCACATTTAAGCTTACACAGGAGGATATTCATTATTAAAAGTTCAATTTTTTTAAATGCACATGCATCGCACAGTGAAGTTGTGTAGTGTGCAAACCGTTTCATCTTTATTATTTTTTATTTTTAGAAAAACTGTTTTTCTATATATTGAAATGAATGTGGCAGACATACCTTCAAAGGTCTAAGTACAGTAAAAAGTACTCAATAATACTAATGAACTACATATGCTTGTGTATACTTTGTGGAGCTGCTTGTCAAACAGGTCAGTTGACACCTCATGTCTTCACTGGAGTCACAGCATCACTGCAGTAAACCAGACACCACTCTCACACTGAAATTAAAGCACACAAATTATGAAGGCTGTGAATACTTTTCATAAAAATGAATTCACTTTCATGCTATTACATACAAAGTTCTGTCATGAAACTCTAGATGGTGCAGATTGATAGGTTGTAACTCAATCAGCATCAGCAGCCAATGAGCTCGCTGCACAACATTCAAATACTCGACTAGTGGTTACTGTAGCAGCTGCAGCACGCTTTAGGATCCCTCCACCTCCCCCAGCTCCACCTGTATAGATCTACTACAGGGTCATTTCATGTATGTCATATATATGGGTTATATTGTATATGTTATATATGCAGCAGCAGTATTTCTTACATGCTCACATCAGCATGTCTATGGATGTATTGTAGCAGTGTAGCAGATTTATTCCGCCAAGACCAAACACATTAACATTGTCATGTATACTACCATGCTAAATTCTCAGAGAGTTGTCATGACACAAATAATATTTTTTTTTTTCAAATAATTGGGATATGGCCTTGTGCAATTTTTCAACTGCAAAAGACTGGAACAGAATGTTTATGTCATGACACAATGTTTTCATCATCTCAGAATGAATCACATTGTGCTCACACCACACAAATATCTCAGTACGAGTTTGGATTGAGTCTGTGGTGCAATTGTTAAAAGTTGAAGTGTTTCAGTTTAACATTTGCAAACATAAATGTAAATAATAATAATAATAGGTCCCACTTTATATTAGGAGTCTTTAATAATAAAATAATTAACTGTTAGGTACAATGTACCTATTATGTTCATGTTGAATTGGTGGTATATTTGGGTTTAAAGATTAGAGGTAGTGTCAACTGTGTAATTATAGATGTAGTGATGCACTCAGTGTGAAAGCAACGTTCGTCAGCGATTTGCCTCTCTTTTTCACATCGCGCTCAGTGTGAAAGGCCTTTAGGGTCAGATTTACTAACCACTTGCGCCAGCACAAACCATACTTTGGCCTTGAAATAGTACTGTCAGGATTTACTAAAGTCACGCAGTGAAGAATTAGCACTAAAAAGGACACAATTCTTTTCGCGCCTTATTGAAAATGCATTTGTAGGAGTCTCTCTTTCAGACGCAAAATTTATGGGAGGAGAGTATTAAAATGAATCACGCAACGCCCACTCCCACAATTTTTATTATTTTTCACACAAAGAATGATTTGATGGTCCACAGTTTCGATTAATAAAGCCTAATTTTCGCATAATTACGTGAGGAATATTATTTTATGAATTCAAAAAATTTTAACATGCTGCAGGATTTGAAAACTGATGCATTTGAAGGTTAGCATCACATATCCAGCTTCATATGTATGATTTTTCTCATTCAGTAGGTTTACTTCGTAGCTCACGAAGTAAACCTATGGCGTTGCACTTGGGTGATGAAGAGTATGGTATACGTATGTAAGTAAAACAAGTGATTTCCTGTTGCCAGTATGATTATAACAGAATATTGACCTTTAGATGTGTTCAGATTGGACATTGTATGGCTGAGTTACAACTACTTCCTTTTTCCATGGTGAAACATTGAACTTTGTCAGGCCACCAAGAAAACACCCTTTAACAACAACTCAAGATCTTTGCAAATTAACAAAGATCTTTAGAGTAGACTGATCGAATATAATGTTGATGTCATTTAATCTCTAGGAGGAGTTAGTTACAGTGTAGAACATGTCACATGCACTTCCTGTTGCCAGCAGGTGGTGCTGTGACAATAACTGAGTATGGGCATGGTCATGTGTTCTACACAGGACTCTTATCAAACATGTGAAGTTTGGGGCAGATCAGACATTTTATGCCTGAATTATAACAGCTTCCTAGTTTATCAGGCCACCACAGACACGCCCTTCAATGAAAACTCAAGATTTTTGCAATTTAACGTCACAAAGGGCTTTAGATTACACTGACCAAATGTGGTGTTGATCTGTTTAAATCTCTAGGAGTTTGTTTAAATATAACGCCTCAAAATAGCACAAAACTTGCAGAGAAAATTCAAAATAACAGACTTCCTGTTGGGTTTCGGACTTCGGACCCGGGGGGAATTTTTTGTAGGTATTGGTGTGTTACATGTGTCTACTGAATTTCGTTAATGTATGTCAAACAGCACGAGGGGCACTTCGTTGAAATTTTATAGGTGGCGCTATTGAGCCATTTTGCCACACCCACTTCTGAAACCCATATCAGATGTAAATTTCCATCCCTTCTGGTGCGTGTGCAAAGTTTCATGAGTATTACATGAGTATTACATTGTAATGCATTATTCAGTAGGACTGACTTCATTGACGTGAAAATGAAAAATTAACTTAGTGGACCAAAGTGATCTGAGTCCAGATTCAATGTGAATGCAACAAAAACTGGATGCTTTTTCATTCAGTTCAGTTTGGGGTCAGCCCTTTTCATCCGAATTTGTTAAAGAGTAACTACTGATATACAAAAGGATGTGGGAAAAATATTACATAACTTGATAATTCACAAAATAATTTTTGTACACTCTGTTTATCATAAGACTTGCTGTTTCATTGTGATTTTACAGTGTTTTTAAAATTTATTTTTATATATCCAGGCAACAGCAATATGAGATGTTAAATGCTTTCCATGTTGCAGATCAAACCACAATATTTGTCAGACTAATCGCAATGTGATTTTTTTATTCTTTTTTTTTTAACCAAACCATGCAACCCTAGCGGTTATCTATTTAAATTATGGTTATAGATTTCCCTGCATTTGCATGAATACTGACCGCACTGCACTGGCAGCTCCAGTGGAACATAGTTTCTATGGCATAGATGGATATAGGCAGAGGTCACAAAAGGCTGGTCTGGAAACATCTGCATGCTCATCACATACACTCCTTTACAGTCCTTTACACTCCATCATGAAGTGAGAGCGAGAATTCTTCATCTGAAGTTCATTGTGTTGTTTACTATTGCATTCTTTCATTCTCTTTTTCATTTCCCCACTTCCCCCAAGGAGTGCATGTCTTTTGATCAATCTAATCAAAGGGATCTTTATATAAACTGGCTTGTAATAGTTAGCACATGTCATGGAGTGAGAGGAAACTGAGTACAGTAGTTACCATTCTGAAACGGGCTCAGAGGAGAATTTGTGGAGGAGAACAGTAATGTGCACGACAGGGAGTCGGCAGTGCCATTCTGACAGATTTCAGCTTTCCCGCTGACACATTCTGAATCCACCTACAGTAAAGAGCATAAGAATATTATATTAGATCCACGCAGTCCATGTAATGGAAATGTCTTTATTTATTCATCCGCATGACTTTCTTCTTTTCCACAAAACACAAAAATATTGGTCAATGTTCACACTGTTCTTTAGTACTTTTTGAAGCTTGTCAATGGTCACTATACAGTATGCCTGAGCAGCGTGAACATTCTTAAGTTTCCCATTTTTGTTCAATGGAAGAAAGGAGGTTTGATTCGAAAAAAATCAGGTTCCGATTACATGACTGGATCATTCCTACAGTTTGGTGGATTTTGGACTGAACAGGATTTTTGAAAAAGAAATGGTAAAAATGTAATTATTATTTTGGTGTTATGAGAGGGAGACAAATTTATGTATAATCAGAAAAAAACACACTAGGCAACCTCAGGCTAGTATAACTAAACATTTTTGATAAACCAACAGGAGCCAAGAATGCTGCACTGGTCTCTTCACTTAATCAACAGTGCTATTTGGATATTTGGAGGTAAATATCAAACTGAGAAGATGAAATACACATATAGTTCACTCGTATAGTAAAAATAAACCTCAGCACTGTGTTTAATATCATCAAGCAGTTACGTGGCAAAAAGACTAATCATTCAGTCCCTGTCAAGGATAAGGATGGAAACAACCTTAAAACAGAACATGAGCAAGCTCGTTGGGTACAACATTTCCATGAAGCACTCAACAGACCAGAACCCGATGATCCTGCAAATACACCACCAGCAGAAGTCCACCAACGGAAGATGAAGGCATGCCATCAAAGCCTCAAAAAGAAGGAAATCCTGTGGAATTGACAACATCCATGCATCCATTCAACGAGAGTTTTAACAAACCTCTTCCGCAAAATATGGGACAAAGACACTATCCCTGAGGACTGGTCCAAAGGATTGGTCCCTGAGAAAGGTAACCTGCAGGTCTGTGACAACTGGCGAGGCATCACACTGTTGTCTATACCATCAAATGTCTTCTGTCAAGTTCTTCTGCGCAGAACTGTCTCAGCTATTGACATCAAGCTAAGACAGGAGCAAGCAGGCTTCAGGAAAGGGAGAGGATGCATAGATAAGATTTTTGCCTTAAGAAACATTATTGAGCAATGTCTTGAATGGAACAGCCCCCTTTATGCTAAAGTTTACATCGTAAAACCCTATGGAAGATCCTAAGGTCCTATGGAGTTCCTCCACAGATGGTGACTTTGATAGGGTTGTTCTATTGACAATTTAAATGCTGTCATACTTGATGGGAAACCCTCGGAGTGGTTTCCTGTGGGGTCCAGCGTAAGACAGGGTTGTATCTTATCCCCCATCCTATTCCTTGTTGTGATTGACTGGATCATGCGCAGAACCACAGCAGACAAGCTTAGAGGGATCCAGTGGACTCTGCTCTCCCAACTAGAAAATCTAGATTTTGCAGATGACCTTGCTATATTATCCTCCAAGCAAGACCACCTGCAGGAGAAAACAACTAGGCTGCACTATATTGCTAAACGGACAGGTCTGAACATCAATACCACCAAGACTCAAGTGATGTGCATCAATCCAACTGTAAATACACCTATCACAGTTGATGGTAGCCCACTTGAATTGGTAGAGGAATTCACCTTCCTGGGAAGTCCAGTTGGCACTGAAAATGCAGCCGGCAAAGACATTAATGCACGTCTTGGGAAGGCTCGCAGCACCTTCGCTAGACTTCGGCCCATCTGGAAGTCAAAACAGTACAACCTACAAACAAAGATTAGACTGTATAACAGCAATGTAAAGTCAATCTTGTTGTATGGCTCTGAAAGCTGGAGAGTGGTGCAGAGCAATACAGTTGTAATGTTTCATGGGGACATCAAAACCACCAAACTGTTGGAACGACCTAACTATAGCTTTAAGCCTTTATACTGTACATTATGTTTGATGATGTATTATTACATGAAAAAAGGCATGTACAATGTATGTAAATATGAAGAAAAATAATAGAAATAGTCTGTGGTTTGTGCCTGGCTGATACCATATGCTGAACAGGTGTACATTTCTCACAGATTCCTCTCGCTACCTGCCAGCTGTGAGTAAACTGAAGCACACTGTGCGTGTGAGAGCCATCTGGCAGAAGAAGCTCATTAGCTGCCTCATTATCATTGGTTCCTAAAAGACCAGCGGACACACCTGAAAAACAGTTCATTAAAATAACGTGTTAAATCATGACAGATATTAGAATGATTCACCACAGAGGGTTGAATTTTTGTAGGCAGCAGTGGACTTCAGTGCCATTAAATCCATTAACTCATCACCTTAAAGCATATTAGCATTTACAATAGATCAAAACAGTTTTCAGAGGCCTTGGTTCAAAATAATTTTTCAGATGTATTTTTTCCATAACCACTAAAAAGGTCTAGTTCTAGCCTTTGAACGAAACCAGCCAGCCCAGTGATGAATCATAATATTACAACATTTGATTTAAAGCAAAAATAAATATTTGAAAGCCGGGGGGCTGCATTTTTTCTTTTGTGAATGAGTTAGTTATATATCCCATAAAACATTGCAAATGATGAACTCGAATCAGTAACAACATAAGACATATTATTAAACAATTATTATAATATATACTATATTTATATTAATATAGTACAGTATGTTAGGGTCATTAAGATTTAAACAAGAAAAACCTAACATACTGTATACGTACTATCATTTAAAAATGTGTATGCTTATAAATAATACCTAATAATCTTTTTTGAAAATCTAAAAATACAGAAGGTTTTGTATGAGAGGTATGTTTATGGGCATGGTTAGGGAAAGGGGATAGAAAATACAGTTTGTACAGTAGAAAAATCATAACATTTATGAAAAGCCCACAGAAAACATGGAAACAGTCTGTGTGTGTTATTTTTATTTATTGTAAAACAAATCATGGTGCACACAGCATATAGAGCTCAGAGCTCATGGTAGGCAAAATTGTATTTCTAAAAATAAGTAATAAAGTAAACAAAGCTAATGATCTTACCATGAAGCCACCCATCTAATATCACACTGCAGACTTCTAGATGAGGGTCACACGATACCCGAAGTCCTCTCTCATTGGACACCTCAATTAAATTCACATCCTTTTAGATGGTATATGTACAACATGGCAATTAACCTCCACCTAAAATCAAGAAATTGTGTATTACTCTATTCAATTGTATCATATCAAGTTTCTAAATCAGCTAAGAAACCAATATTAGACATCATAATAACAAGAAAATGTACCTCTACATTTGGGTGAATTGGAATCTTTGTGTTTTGCATTTGCATCACAAGTGAGCGACGTTTGAACCTGTCGGACTTGAGCGCAATGCTAAAGGTGTGCTGGAAGACATCAGCTGTGAGAATGAAGTCACAGGAAGCTGGGAGTTTGAACAGATGTCCATCGAATGACACCAAATAGATGTCTGCCTCTAGAAATGCCTGATCTGGACAGAGAAAATAAAGTACTGAGATAGATGTGAGGAAATAAGTCATTTGTTTCCCATGATATTCTGTCATCTTTTACTCTATGACTTTCTTTCTTCTGCTGAACGCAGACAAATTTTAGGGTACAAACAACATTGCTTCCCACTGGCTTTCATTATGGACAACTAAATGAATAAATAAATACAATTCTTAAAAATATATTTGTCATACAAGTTTGGAAGGACATGGGGTGAGTAAAACATGGCTGAACTTAAATTTGTTCTGTCTCATGAATAGAAAATGCATCTGAAGAAGGAAACTCTCAGGGGTATACATTAACTCAATTAGTGGTCTAGAGTTGGAAAACATGTGTTAGAAAACATGTTTAAGGCCCATGAGGCAGACAGACTCTGAAAAACTCAATAACTCACAGTTAACGGGACTGTCCATTATCTTCCTCTTCAGCCGGTAGAGTTCTGCAGTAAGGCTCAAAGAGTTCAAGGCCAGTAGAGGCTTCAGGACAAACTCCTCCAGAAGAACTTCAGTCACCTTCAGCCAGGGGCCCACAGGAAGTGGCACCCTAAACATCACCTCACCCTCACTGGAGTAACAGACGATTACAATTATATTCTGTCTATTTCTCCTAATCACTCCTAATGTCAGTCCCCCAAAAAAATAAATAAATATATATATACACACACACACATATATATGTTTATACACATATAAAAAGTTTCAGTTTAATTAATTCAATCAACCTTATTACTCAATTTTAACATGGATTTCTATGGAGAACAGAACACGATAGCATCCAAATGGAAGTATACTGTATATACACTGAATTCTTTAATTGAATTCATTAACTCATTACCATGACTGGATTATTATTATTGTTTTTATTTACCGGTATTTATTTTTTTGTAAAGGTTGTTCAATTAGACCCCTTCAAGTCCTGCAGATTTGTTGTTTTTGCAATTTTTTCACACTGATGACAGCTGAGGGACTCATATGCAACTATTACATACACAAAAGGTTCAAACACTCACTGATTCTCAAGAAGGACACACACTGCACTAAGATCTGGGGAGATGAAAACTTTTATAATTTGAAGGTCAGGGTAAATTGTACTTATTTTGTCTTCTTGGAAACATTCTGTAGCAAAATAAGAAAAAAATTACACATCTTCATCCTGCTCAAAAGTATTCACCCTCAGCTCTTAATGTGAGGAGTGTCTCTCTCTCTCTCTCTCTCTCTCTGTGTGTGTGTGTGTGTGTGTGTGTGTAAGCGAGCTTAAAAACAAAGAGTCAAAGACTGGATTCAGTGCTCACTTGTGAGCATCATTATTTATAATAAAACCAAACAGAACAGTACAAACACCCCTAAGTGCAAAAATAAATATAATGCTCCAAATATATATTTACTGTTTAAAATGGATTGCAATATTTTATTTTTTTATTTATCTGAACTACTAGGTTATTTATATCAATCAGATAATATTGTTTAAACTACAATGTTTGTTTTGTTGAAGATATTTCAAATAATGTTTATGATTAACATTGACTTCAATTACATACACAAAAAAAATTAAATACATTTTAAAAATATCACATGAGAAACTAAAAACGCTGACTTTATTTCTCAAAAAATCTTGTTGTACAGATGAAAGAAAACCATACAGGTTTGGAACAACATAAGGGGGAGTAAATAATGACAGAATCTATCATTTTATGTGGTGAAGGGGTGTTGTATGGCCCAGTTGTATCGGCTGGGATGCTTCTTGAACGTTCTGTTCCAGATCACACCACAGTATTTAAATCAAATTGAGCTCAGAACTTTGGCCATTTCATTCTAATTTACGCAAATTTGAGACTTCTGTTGTTGATTTACTTCTGTGTTTTGGATTGTGGTCATACCGCATGAGTTTTAGATCACGTCCTGACAATCTGCTGTACAACTTAAAATTCATTGGTCCCTCAATGACTGTAGCCAGACCCTCAGGCATCAGATCAGCTCCACATCCCTCTCCAGACATATGCTTCACAGTTGGGGATGAGGTTTTAGTGTTGGTATGCTCTGTTTTTAACAAAACATCCCACTGTGTATATTTAGTAAACAGATAAACGTTGTCTCACTTGCCCACAGAACATTGCTCCAGTAGTTCTCGCAACATCCAGGTGGTACCTAGCAAACTTCAAATTCAAAACTCTGTTCTTTTGGAGTGCAGTGAATGTTATGATCAGTAGATGGTGTACTGCTGATTGTCAGGAGTATGGACTGTTTTGTGTGTTTTGCTCCCCGTGTGTTCCATGTGACCCAGGTTCTCCCTCATGTTGAGTGTTAATTTGATTCCAGGTGTGTTTCGTCTTCCTCCCTGATTACCCTGTGTTTAAAAGCACCAGTCCTTCTGTTAGTGTTTGTCGGTTCTGAACGTCATTCCTTGTGTTTCCTGTGCCGCCGATGCTCCCTGTTGGATGATTAAAGACTCTCATTTGTGAATTCTCCGTGTTTCCTCGCTCCGTGTTCCCTGGCAAAGTGTGACACTGATGCTCTGTTATACTTATTATTTTTTTTTTTTTCAAGGTACATTTTTTTTTTTTTATAAATATAATTAAATTAATTCATAAATATCATAGGTGTTTGAGAAGTCACATTACATATTATTTAAAAACTTTTGGTTTACCTTAATCCTGTTTTGTCTGTGTTCTTAGTCAAACATTTTACAGTAAGTAGTTTTTTTTTTCTCCTCAAAAAATAGCATTAATTACTCACGTTATTCTCATGTCATTCCAAAGCCGTAAAACCTTAATTCAACTTGGTTCATCTTCTGAAGTGGTTCAACTTTAAATTTTATGAAAGAATACTTTTTGTGTGCAAAGAAAACAAATAATGACTTCATTTACTGTAACAATTTCTTCTCTTCCATGTCAGCCTTCAATACACTTTCACGAGAATACCACAATGCATGCATGTGGTGCTGCTGATGGAGGAGCCGGCATTCTGATGTAGAACCTGGATGTGCTGCACCTTGTTTACAAGCAGAGGAATGCACACACATCCGCTGTGGTCGTGAATGCACGTCGAAGACTGACACAGAAGAGAAGATACTGTTGAATAAAGTCATTATTTTTTATTTCTTTGTGCACAAAAAGTATTCTCAAAGCTTCATAACATGGACTATTTTAACAATGTCCTTAATACCTTTCTGGGGCTTGAACATGTCTGTTGCGTTGCTGTCTATGCAGGGTCAGAAAGCTCTTGGATTGCATTAAGAATATCTTAATTTGTGTTCTGGAGATGAAAAAAGGTCTTACGAGTTTGGAACGACATGAGGATGAGTAATTAATGACAGAATTTTCATATTTGAGTGAACTATCCCTTTAATGTTTTCTTTTGGTTAAGAACGAATGGGTTCAAGGAGCATTGTTTTGGTGTATTATTATTATACTTTATTTTGATGGTCCCCCAACAGACATTCTTTCTGACTATAAATAACTTTAGAAAGTGCATGTCAGCTTATTCTACATTCTACTGATACTCTAATGAGAATTAGTTAAAGGGGTCATCGAATGCAAAATTCACTTTTACATGTTGTTTGAAAATTGTCCCAAACACACCATCACGTGAATCATGTTCGGATACAACAAACAGTGATGGGCCATGTTTCCCGCAGATTTACTACATACCTTTTAGAGAACTTGTATATTAGTCCAAGCTGTCTTCTGATACCCACTAGCATGGCAGCCGATCGGGCCTCCATCCACTGAAAGGTCTGCTGGCTCAACTGAAGAACATGACATACATACACTTATTAAGGTTTTACACAACTATGATGCACTAAAAACAGAAAAGTTTCATGCACAGATGATAAATAATCCCACTTCACATGGATCAACAAAATGCGGTATCATGTATGCCAGGCCAGTATTTGGTGATGCCACTTTGTAACGAGGCTTGTGCATGCCTATAGACCGAACAAGTAATGCGCATGATGCCACTGTTTTTACAAATTCACATTTTTGTCGTTTACACAGAGATGATTATAATATTTCTTTCAAAGACATGGCATGTTTTCAAAAGTTTGCGGTTTCTGGCTCATAAATTTACATTTACATTTATTCATTTAGCTGACGCTTTTATCCAAAGCGACTTACAATTGCTATATATGTCAGAGGTCGCACGCCTCTGGAGCAACTAGGGGTTAAGTGTCTTGCTCAGGGACACATTGGTGTCTCACAGTGGATTCGAACCCGGGTCTCTCACACCAAAGGCATGTGTTTTATCCACTGCGCCATCACCACCCCTGAATGAATGCATAAAAAAAAAATCTGTTTTTAGTTAAATAGTGTCACGTAAACATCACCCCCATAACAGCAGGAACACATATTAATGCATCTTCCTTGCCATGTCCATTGCAAAGATGGCAACATGCAATGCGGTCAGCGATGGCGCCCTCAGATGAGAATCGTGAAGTATTGAAGGCAAAAGCTCAGTCGGCTCTCTGGTCCACAGCTGCACTCCTTGCTGCCATGCGGTGTCCAAACACACTCCTGTCACATCGTGGTACGCTCCAGCTAGAGTGGCCAGGGGTTCTGGAAGAAATTAAAACTACAATAACACTTAAGACATTTCCAAGTGAAAGGTGCTGACATGAAACCACAGTTGTGCTTGTGCATAATTGCGACTGGTTTACAGATGCTTATGCAGTGATGCCACTAGAACGCTGTCAAGATCAATTACTGATAACGTGACCTCACATTGCCAGAGAAAATTACTTAAGCGTGCTCTGGGTTTTAGAAAATAAAGGTATGTGTTTTGTGTCATTCATCCAGTGCAACTCAAAGGAAACTGTGCATGTGATTGTAAAAAAAAATAGCGGGATCCTGAATGAATGATTAGTGACAAACAAAATTTGAGAGAGCAAACTCACTCCTGAATTCTTGTTGGACCTGTTGAGATATGAGATGCAGGACATGGAGCGTGTGCGGTAGGCTGTGTGTGAGCGTGTGTCGGAGCGGGCCAGTGGTCCACGCTTTCCACAGCGCTCCTGCTCTCTGCAGCACCAGAGTTTCAGCTCGCTGAGTCAGAGACAGCGGCCCCTCACTCAGTTCCAACAGGAACATACTGTCCCTGCCTAGAAGACAGCTAGCATCAGTGTAAATTTGATATAGCATCATTTTTGCAGATGGAAATATTTCCTAAGTCTAAACAATTGATCACACTCAAATTAATTTATGTTTGAAACATTCAGATTGAACAGTTCCTTTTTGAACGGTCTCATCCTTGCATTGAACACTTACAGGGTAAACTCCTGCTTATTCTGAAAACTGAAGCCTGATTTGTTCACATTTGTGTAGCTGCATGAACAAATGGCGCTTCAACTCGCCAAAAGGGGAGGAACCAACTGCTACATAAATCGGCTCTGAGCACCATTTCGTCTGCTCGCAACAAGCACTTACTATGCGGCAATCTGGGAACAATAGGAGGAAATTTCTGAGCAAATATCGTGCACATTTCCAGCAATGTTGTTGTAGATGTCATGCCGTGAGTGTGACTCAGACAGGCATGGTGAGTGTGCGTTCACTGGGACAGAGAGCTCTCTCTGCGAGAGCATGAGTCTCACACTGCTTCGCTCGCGGATTGCCTTCTTTCACAAAGGCGGTCCTTCCCATTCCGCTCTCCCATTTCTTTCATCTCAGGAGACTCGGAGGAAAAAAAAGGGACTTAGCAATCGGGCTCACGTGATCTCACACCGGCTTTACTCTCTCCGAAGCACCTTAAGGCTGATTTATCCTCGACACGTCCGCAACTTCGCACTTTTTGTAACTTTCCACGCAGCTCTGCTTCCGAAGATGCAAGAGTTCTGGGCGATCCAAACTTCAGTAAGGGACAACAATACTCACATTCTGACGTGCAAACTCTGCTTGCAAAGGAGACCCCCCCCCCAAAAAAGACCCCAAACTTTTGAAAGGTTATGTATTTGATTCTAAAATACTCATTCATTTTTTTCCCTATATGACTCTTACAAAGCACCCTTTCTTCTGTGCAATAAAAATATGTTAAATAGTGCCTCAACTGCCCATACAATAAAAGTCAGTAGTGTCCAGAATATTGAACCCCACATATTTTCACTGTATGAATAAAAAAAAACACTGTGACATTCTTCAAAAATATCTTATTTTTTGGTCCACAGAAGAAAGAAAAGCATACATGTTTAAACCACATGAGGGTAAGTGATTTTTTTCTGCTGACCTAACCCTTTAACATAGTCTAAATATGCAGCAGGACAGCCTGTGAGATAAAACAAACCTGTCTACTGAATGTCAAGAGTAGATGCTGAAGTCTCTTAACTCTGTCCAACAGTTTACTACTTATCCGGGACCCCAGCTGCTGGAGGCGTGCAAGATATCGTATCATTCCAGACATGGAAAACAATGTTTTACAAGCTATCTGGCTGATTTATATAATGAAAAAAACTTCATAACTCCTTGCTGTCCTCACCTCCGTGGCCCACAGGCATTCCCTGCATCCCTTAGCTTGAGAAAGCAAACTCTGATTGGCTGCTCCTACAGAAATAAGGGTAAGGGTCTCATTCTCAATGACCCGACCGCCTCGCTGAGCCTCCAGGGTAAACCAGCAATGTCCCTCCAAACAGAACGCCGCTCTGATATCATCAGACGTTTCTGATGGCAAGTAGATAGGCAAACAAATAATGTCATTATGTCATTCATAAAAATATAATAAATAATCACTTGTTACAGCAAAGTTATTAACCCTATAAAGCCTAACATTTTAAATAATAGTCATAAATATATATTTTTTTTAAGTTTCACACTTCATACATCAGGCTTTTGTGTCTCATATAGGAGGATATAGTGAGAATATGGCACTCATAAACAAAGTGAAAAAAACATCTCAGTTTTATTAATAATTCATTTTATGATCAAAGGCTCAAAGATTTCTTGTTTTGGCTACTAATATAATCGTAGAGACTACCCAAATTTTGGTTATTGGTTACTCAATTATTGGTGGCACTTTTTTAATTTCTTGAGGTCTTAAAGGAAGTTCACCAAAAAAATAACGCTTGCACACTTTTAAATAGAATATTTATTAAGGAAATAGCATAATAATAAACTATATACACTTGAGTGCATATGGTTACACTTTAGAACAGGAAACACATATTAAAGTTTTCCCCAAATAAAAAGCTAAACTGCTGCTTATTAGTTAGGTATAGGGTTGGATTAAGGGATCTAAAATATGGTCATGCAAAATAAGGCATTAATATGTGCTTTATAAGACCTAATAAACAGTCAGTATGCTAATAATACGCATGCTAATAAGCAACTTGTTAATGGTGAGAATTGGTCCTTAAAGTGTTACCATGCATACTGAATACAACATTTTTGGGCAATTAATTGCATGTTATTGACAATTAAATTAACATGTATTCATTTACATTTATATTAAATGCAGTTAGTTGAACTTAAGAGTGTCTGGCCCACTTAAGTAAGAATTACGTACATCTTTATTTGTAATTTCATAAATACTTCTTATAAATATAGTTCAAGTGTACTGTTAATTGTACTGACAGTACACTTTACGGCACTGCAATTTGTATGTTGAATATAAATATATTTGTAATTACACATTTGTTATAATGAACTTGCTGTTTGTACATAGTAATACATAAAATAACCCAGTTAAAATTACAATCAAGTACTTTACATATGCTTTAGTGTGTTAGTCAACAAATCACAATAAGTGCACTTTTTAAAGCATGACAGAAGATAATTAAAACATGATTTAAAATGTACTTTAAAGTCAAAACTTTTAATTTGACATTACTACAAAGTGCACTTTAAGTTCACTAGAAGTGCACATTCAGTACAATTAAACACACCTTTTTTCAACCAGGGAAAAAATTTATTATTTACAGCCATTCATGTCACTTACTCTAAATCTTTAAAAACTTTTTGTAATGACACTGAATTTTTTTATATTTGGGTGAACTATCCTTCTACGGTTGATATGTGTGAATGTTAACTTGTTATATGCACATTTTAGTGTAATTTAATGACAGCGAGTATGTGATCTCACAGGCTGTGGAGGACAGAGGCCGATGTGGACATGGTGTTCAAGACGGTCCCTCAGGTTGGTGTGTATCTGGGTCAGAAGAGAGTGAGATGGACAGGGAGACAGAGAGATGTTTTGGGCCCCTAGCTCCCAGCTCAGATCCCGAGATCCTAAATAAAGGCAGTACAACAAACAAGTTTTCAATTCCTTAAATAATCCACACCTGGTATTTCATGCTTTGTGTTATCCTCTTGTCCTTCCATTTGAGCTCTGTGTTTTGGGAGTAGGCCTTCCCCTCCTGAGCCACGGCAACACATGCCTCCATCTCCACTAGGAGGAGCAACGACTGTATCTGATACAATATATACAGTACCAGCTAAATTCAGAGGAGAGATATTCTGTTTGGGGTACAGTGTATGCTGTGTATGTGTAAATCATGTAGTCCATTTTTGATATACATTATTGAGTTTGGGTTCAGTAACAGTAATATATATAGTAAATCAGCATATCAGAATTATTTCTGCAGGATCATGTCACACTAAATATTGGAGTAATAATGCTGAACATCCAGCTTTATCATCACATAAATTACATTTTAAAATCTATTGAATAAAAAAATGGTTATTTCATTATAATAGTATTCCATAATGTTAATGTTTACTATATTTTAGATCATATAAATGCAGCCCAAGTGGTAAGTAGTATAGATTTCTTTAAAAAACATTAAAATATTGTACCGATCCCAAATCTTTTAAAGGTACTGTATGTAAACCAGCTGGACATTATTGCAAAATAAATTTCAACAATTAGACCTTTCATGACCCTGAAGGGGTTTATTGATAATGACTGTAATATGATAATGACAAAAATGACCCCCCCCCCCCCCCCCCCAAAAAAAATTACATTATAATAATACAATAAAAAAACAGATGTTAAATATTGATCTGAGTTTGGAGTTTACATTATTTCAGAATAAAGTGACTAAGACAGCTGTGTGGGAGATTATAGTTTAATGGCCATCATATACAAATATTTGATCACTGAAAGTTAATATTTACCAGTCAGGATTTATTTTCCAAGTACTCCAGGGAGCCATGTAATTAAGACATTACTGGTAATAACAGTGTTTGTAAAATAAAGGTGGTGTACCTGTCCTGGTGAGAGAAAGATACAGGCCTGCCCTCTGCTGGAGTCATCATGCCAGTGCTCACTCACTGTTACAGAAACATTGACAGGCTTTCCAGACACACAACACTCATATTACAGAGATTTTATAGATTAGATCTTAACAACTATTAGAAAGGAAGTGCAGCCTAAAAAAGTGTGGCAAGTGTTTGAAAATCAACAGAATTGGACAGAATTAGTTGTGAGGGATGTATTAGAGATGAGATTTGTATAGAGAGAAAGCACTTGAGAAAAAGAAGAGCATTTGAGAGTACTGGGAATATGAGGAGGCCTTGAAAGCGTGGAGATTATTTGAGACTATAGAGAGTGTTTGGGAATGGCAGCTGTGCACCTGCTTGTTGCGGTTTTGTCTGCGGTCGGCTCCGTGGGACAGGGCATGTATGTGAAAGTGAGTCAATGCTGAGACAAAAGGTTGTTTCTGTTCTAATGAATCCATTTGTCTGCTCACCAAAGTCCAAGAGCCTTGAACTCTGACCTGAAAACAGAGCAGGGACTTATATCTGGAAGATGTCATATCAAATGACCAAAGTAACTCCTAAAACATCTGTCTGGCTTTACCTGGTCATGGCGTCCAAACAGAATCCAGTCGACACTTAGATCAGCTAGTTTTCTTTGAGTGCCATTCTCTACCCTCAGATTCTCCAAACCCCAGCCCTGAGCCTTTTCTATAATAAGAAAGATATGTCAGCATTTCAGAATTCAGTGTTCATGATAATTAAACTGATGGCATTTGTGAACGGATCAGCAACTTCATCCCGATAGTAATGTGGCATATCCACCTGTCAGTTCTGGATAACTTTGTAAGTGTGTGACAACATCTGAGGAGTCGGTCTGTGTTAAATCCACTGTGCTCGGTGTGTGAGAGCATGCAACCCTCTCTTTCCATCATAGTGTGTCCTCACTGTCAGATTCCTGGTCAATAAGTGCAGCTAGTGGTACAGAAATAGCACATTTTTTAAAAAGTTATGTAACAGTGTGCACAGTATCATATTTCATGTATTGTTAACATGAAATATGATTAATTAGATTAATTAAATATGATTGTATTATGGTCACATTAGCGAAACTTGGGCATAGAAGGCAAATTGTCCATTATCAGCAGTGCAGTGATGCATGAAGCTCAAGTGGTCACTTCCAAAATAAGCAGCAAATTTCTCATCTCACGTGAAATTCAATATTACAGATTCCTATTGAGATGACTGGATTTCGCTTGCAAAATTTCACAGTACGACGGTAAAAATGACTGCACCCATAAGTTGCGATCAAATTAGCAGTGCTGGGTAGATCACTTATAAATTGTAGTCCATTACTGAATCCAAATTATATAACACAAATTGTATCTGGTAATGCAATCCATTATGTTACATATTTTACGTAATATAATCAGAATACTTGATTACTTTTGACCTAATTTGAAAGAAAGAAAATATACTATATTCATTGTTATTATCAACATGAAATGCATTAAACATTACATTATATCAAGGTTTCCCAAACTGGGATTCCTGAAGAAATGGCAGGGGGTTCCTTTGTTTTATTTTGTCTTTTAATGAAAAGCTATTGAATGAAATAACAACAACAACAAAAATTATTATTAAAATAAACACTCACTAAAAAATATGCATGTCATGTGACTATTAACTAACATCAGAGAACCATGAACATGTAAATGTGTTAATTAGTTAATAACTTGTTACCTTAATATCTCAGAGGGTATTTTTAGTAAATATAGTAGGTGAAAGAGGTTCAGCTGACACAAATATTTGGGGTGCTTGAATCCCTGCATTACATGTAAATAAGAGATAATGTGTTTGTAATGTAATTGTAATATGTAATCATGTAATCAATAAAAAATTAACTGTGGTCTGATTGCGAGTATTTTAAATTGTAATATAATCTAATTAAAAGTGCTTAATTTTTGGAATTTGTTTATGGAATCTAAATGATCAGTTATTACCCAGCACAGCAAAATAGTAAAATTTCTGCTAAATTTTTGTGGTGAAAAAGGCCCACTGTTCATTTTTTATAGTGTAGTGAAAAATATATATTTGAGTGACCAACTTGAATCCGATGCAAAATCTGTGTGGGGAAATCTTTTGCACTAATTTGACATTTCAGACTGTGTGAATGCCTTTTTAAATGACTGGATTTCACTGAACATTGGTAAATGTGACCGTGCCTTTAAGAACATATAATATTACAGCTAACAGATAACTTCACTACCTGAGGTATTGAGTGATTGAACACCAGCACTTGTTTAAAACCTGAGTTTGTACGGGAGATCTCTTCTTCAAAAGCCAATCCGCTCATGCCAACCAGAAGTTCTGCAGTACATTTAACTGAAGAGTGTGCGTGGCTCAACTGTAATGGAACAACATGTAAGCCATTTTTACATACAACCCGAATTCCGGAAATGTTGGGACGTTTTTAAATTTGAATAAAATGAAAACTAAAAGACATTCAACTCACACGAGCCAATATTTTATTCACAATAGAACATAGATAACATAACAGATTTTTAAATGGAGAAATTTGACACTTTTATCCACTTAATGAGCTTATTTCAAATTTGATGCCTGCTACAGGTCTCAAAAACGTTGGCACGGGGCAACAAAGGGCTGAAAAAGCAAGACATTTAGAAAAGATTCAGCTGGGAGAACATCTAGCAACTAATAAAGTTAATTGACATCAGGTCTGTAACATAAAAGGGATGTCTAAGAGAGGTAGAGTTTCTCAGAAGTAAAGATGGGTAGAGGCTCTCTAATCTGTGAAAGAGTGTGTAAAAAGATTGTGGAATACTTTAAAAACATCGTTCCTCAACGTTAAATTGCAAAGGCTTTGCAAATCTCATCATCTACAGTGCATAACATCATCAAAACATTCAGAGAAACTGGAGAAATCTCTGTGCATAAGAGACAAGGCCTTTGTTGGATGCCCGTGGTCTTCTGGCCCTCAGACAGCACTGCATCACTCATCGGCATGATTCTGTCATTGACATTACTAAATGGGCCCAGGAATACATCCAGAAACCACTGTCGGTAAACACAATCGGTCGTATCATCTGCAGATGCCGACAAGTTCCCTGTCTTTTGAGTGAAACTCAAACAGCAGGTACGGATGTAAATCAGATATGTTGTGGGAAATGTTCACCAATAGTCCATTGCTACAAAAGACATCAAAATTGGTTGGATAATCTAAAGATACATGTACACTACAGTAAAAAAAGCATAGAATGAATTGCTGTAATTTAATGATCTCCAACAAGACTATTCTACCTGGAGGTATTGTGGTGACCTTGAAGATCAAATGAGAAAGCTGAACTCTGGGAGTTATAAAAACGGGCTCTGATTCCAACCTACACATAAATCAGGATGGGCTTCAGACGTCCTTCACCATATGATACAAACACAATCCAATGTTCACAATGATCACTGAACCATTCTTCAAAAGAAGGAAACGCTCTTGAATGTTCTCACCCACGTACCTTCAGTGAGTCTTCCTGGTCTTGCCCAGAGCAGACGCCCAGCATGCGGCCTGTGTCGATCCCCTCTGTGCAGTTCACCTGTAAAAATAAGCCTCCGTGCCTTCAGTTTGCTTTGCTCGAAGGAGAGGAGTGTGGAATCAGAGGCATTTCCCTTCATCAACATGGGAAACGACCTAGAGTGTAGAAGGGGTTTCTGGGGCATCCATATGGACACTAATGCATACTAAACCGATGCTTGCTTATCTTCAACAAGTCATTATTACTCTGTGTTTAAGTGTGATTAAGGTAGGCATCTCAGGTGTTTTCAAAACAAACACTGATCCAAGTTCAACCTATTTCGAGGTTTCAAGACTAGCATATTCATTTATTGCACTGCAAAATCTGCTAGTTCAGGAGCCGTCAAACATTTTGACGCCAAGGACCCTTGTGATCTATAATGATCCCCTTTCCTTCCATTTTTATAATATAAAATATTTTTTATAAAAAAAACATTTTAAACAGTGTGAGAAATATTAAAGGGATAGTTAACCTAAAAATTTATATGCTGTCATAATTTTCTTACCCTCATGTTGTTCATGACTTTCTTTTTTCTGTGAAGCTTAAAGTATTAAAAAAAAATGCCTCAGTGTTCACCAAGTCAATCTTCACCAAAATTATTTGCTTAATAAACATTGTGTAGAATGCAAAAGATGATATTTTGAAAAATGTCTCAGTGTTTTGGTCCATATCAATGATAACCAAGGGCCAGATTTATTGTCAGGATTTACTAAAGACGCGCAGTGAAGAATTAGCTTTGAAAAAGTGTGGACAGTTATTTTTGCGCCTGACCTTATAGAATATGCATTTGTAGCAGTTTCCCTTTCAGACGCAAAATTTATGAGAGGAGAGTATTAAAATAAATCACGCAATGTGATTTACTAACGTTTGTGCTTGTCAAATTACTGGTATTTGTGCCATAATTTAACGCCCGAAAAAAGCATGTCTTAAAGCAGGCGGTAATTTGGCGCTACTCTTGGCAGATTGTGCTGGTCATCATGGAAATGAGATGTTGCATCTGTGTTCTTTAATGTGTGCACTGTCAGTAAATCAGCTGCAGAATTCTCCCCTTCCATCGGCACTTTTATGGAATTGCTCTCTAACGCTAATTTGCCCCGTTTAGTAAATCTGGCCCCAAAGTGTTCTTCTTCAACGTTGTTCAAAATATCTCCTTTCGTGTTCCACAGAAGAATGAGTGTGAGTAAAGTTTATGTTTAATGTATTATTACATTAAATAATGGCAATGCACCATTAGCGAGTGTGAAAGAAGTTAAGTGGAATGAAAGACTATGACTGTCAAGTTTCCAAAAGGACAAAAAAGTACCATAAAAACCTCATAAAGTAGTTCATATGACTCATTACTCATTATTCGCTGAAAATCTTGACTTTCGTCAGTTGAATCTGGTGAATTCATTAATACACAGCAACTTCTTTGTTTGCATACAGCTAGGAAATTCAGCCAATTCAATTGCTTAGAAGAGGAACAAGGAGGAAAAGAAACTGCACAAATACTTCATTTGTTCTTGTGTGTCAGCTGGTGTCAATGAGATCTGAGAACTATGGGAGCCTTTCAGCGATTCACAATTACTGAATGACTGTGATGCTCTAACCTGAGATTGTCCTGTGGTTTGTGTGGCGTGGGGTGAAAGACCACTGGCTCCTGCATGCAGCTCCAATGGCAAGAGTCTGCTAATGCTGCTGAACATACCTGCAGAACGAAGCCAAGGGATAGAGTGAGACAGCTGGGCGTGAAGACTTCTGCACCCGCAATGTGTAACATTACTGCTGATGTTTACACACAGTGACTCTTCCATAGCAATGCACTTAGATCTTCTCCAGACTTCCTCTCATGCTGACGAGTCACTTCCAGTCCATATACAGCATCATCCACTACTACAGTCAGCTCTCCTGCACCACAACCACACAACATGAAAGTATCAAACACTAACATGTACATCAAACAAACACATTCAATTAGATACTGTATTTGGCTTGTGAACTTACTGTGCCCATTGTGTAATGAAATTAATAAATAAACTTGAATTCTACCCAAATTTTTAGCTTTATTTTAATTAATCATAAGTCGACCTCTCTGAAAGATACTGAACTTTCTAAAACTGAACTTTTTTCACTGAAAAGTGAATTTGCACACTGAGTAAATGCATCAGCACATTGTTCTTGGATTTACCTTCAGTTAGACCCTTTGACTGGGCTAGTACTCCAACCAGACTAGCTGAATTAGGTAAAGCAGTGAGATCTTGTATTGAATTGAAAATATCTGCTGAAAGAGATAGCTACAATTCTTGATCATGCCATAGAGTTCCACTTAAGTGAGCACTAAATGTCTCTTCTTTCTTTTTTACTGTACACTGCAAGAAAAGTCTAGAGAGAGGAAAAAAGATTAAAGGTAATATAAACAAAGAAATTATGAGTTAACATGTCTTACTATAAGACATAACTGCTGTTATCAGGTTATCTTCCTGGAGAAGTTAAATGAATCTGACCATCAGAAGTGACCCCTGGGAGTAAGGTCTGATGAAAGCCAGCATGGACGCACACAGTATTAATGCCCTTTGCCACCTTGTTGTTTAGATTAAAGTGAAGTGTTGCATTTTTTTCATTTGCCTTCAGATTGATAGAAATGCCAATGTGTCCAAGAGGAGATACTGTTACTGCTGCATTAGCCTGGAATATCATGGAAAATAATAAAAACACTCAATAAAGCTCATACCATCATTAACTTAGAACTAAGAAATATGTCATTAATTACTCGCAAAATGTCACTTTTTTAGGTATTTACATGGTAATTCTTGTCATCAATGGCTACTTTGCTTTCAGAATGATATTCAAACTCGCTGTTGTTCCTGTGACTTCTGAGCACCTCAATATCTAGGCTGACAGAGGTCGGGAAATCCACCTGAAAAAGACTATTAATTTAATTCCATGCTGTGAAGAATTTGATGCCCTTCATCTGAATTTGACTATTTGAATAATAAATACACGAGAGGGTCAGTTTTATGTATTCATGCGTTTTGGTTGAAGATCCAATGATGTTCAGTGTAAAGATATACAAGAACACAGAAGATTGGAACGGAGCAAAAACTTTTTCACAGCAGTGTACTGTATATTGCCAAGGCAAACTGTATACAGGTATTTCACATGAACAGAGTACAATCAACTGCTAAACACTTGCTAAATTTATTACAAAGATTAGAGGAAAGTAAAAGTAAAAATAAAGTGTACATCATTGTTTACCTGAAACAGCTGGGACAGGTTGGCTTTCATTGTAATACCTTGCTGAGATGTAGTTAGGTCTTGAAGTTGTACCTGACCAAAGGCTGCAAGTATTTCATCCTTTCCAGTCCACAACCTGCCCTAAATCTCAGAGCAGTCTTCACAGAGAGGTGAAGACAGAACATTGACAGGACCAAAGACAAAATATGGACCCACTTTAAAATTATGATCCTAGATTTAAATTGACACTAGATGTAGAGTAATGTGGCACTGAGATGAGATACATAAACGATTTCTGCTAGTTTACCTGGTGGTTTTGGAAAGTAACGCAGATCTTTGAGTCTTGTGGAATTCTCTCAGTGCTGAAAGACTGGACTATTGAAGAGCACACCTAAAATAAACCACATTATACAACTGTTAGCTTTGCTCAGATTTATGAGTGTGTCAATGGATCATTCATTCAACCGATTTGTTCAAAAACACTGAAATGAAACAAGTGTTTGGGTCAGTAATGTGTTTAAGGACTACGCAAACCCCCATGGGACACAATCTCTACCAAGGCGGAAGCTAATTTAGCTCATTTTCGTTTTGAGCGAGTCACTGAATCATTCACTCAACCATTTGTTTAAACATCACTGAATCATTCAAGAATTAAACAAGTGACCATCTTTATGAACGAGTCGTCGAATCATTCACTCAGCTAATTCATTCAAACACTACTAATATGTTCAGAAAAGAAAAGTGATTGTATTTATGAGCGAGTCATTGAATCGCTCACTCAACCATTCAAACAACTGAGTCATTCGGGAACACTGCTACTGCGTTTTGCTTGGAGAAGCGGAACTGTTGATTCTGGTTTGGTTTTGTTTGGAATTATTTTCATTGCTACAGCAAAAGTAAACAACTGGCAATATTGTGTCTAAAATGTAAATGTGTACTCTTATAACAATGTTCATTGAACTTTTGTATAAAAATACATCTAAGCATTGTGTATAGCCCTAGCATTTACATTAAATTTCAGTTAACTAAGCTAGCCAGTAAGCCCACATACTCTGACCAACTGCCAGGACTTTAATTCTTGGGCAAAAGACTTGGGTGACTCTACCATAACAATATATATACTGTAGTAGTACAGCCTATGAAGACAATTACTACACCGTGTGTTGATTTCAGACTCACATGTGGCTGCTGTGGCTGGAAACCCAGAGTAAGGATGTGAATGGCCTTTTTGTTTCCATGGACAAGAACCTTTGACTCCAAGGTGTAAACTTTCTGATGTAGATCACTTGTGAATGTCTCCTGTAGGATGAGACTCTGAGGGAGAAACTTGAATGGTTGTCTGTTGGAAGAAGCAAACATAACTAAACACGCTTATGGATTTTGAGTAATACAGCACTGTGAATAAAGTCATTATGTTCCTGCTGCTGTCACCATTATCATTACTATACAGTCATTTTCATATTCCAGACACACCTGAAGTGTCGCTTCCATCTTTTCTGATAAACCTTACTTTCCTTCCGTATCTCCTCTATGCCACCCTCCATCTGTAGCTCTGCACAAGGGTTTTTGAGATCCGACAGGGTCATTGTCATCATCAAAAGCCTCTTCTATAGCTTCTGCTCAATAATAAAAAAAAACCCAATGAAGTCCAGAATGGCTAACGTTCATGCAAACATGTAAAGATTTGGACCAGTACACATTTTGGACATGCAAGAGCAGCAGATAACTCATTTTCTGGTACCTTATCCAGAGTACTGAGAACTGCAGAAATATCGAGGTCCTGCTTCCCATAGCCTGCACTTTATTTCCAGAGTCTTCACTTGTTTGCCATTGATTATGTAGATTTGCCCATGCAATGCTGGTGTCCACGCTGTGCTGATAGAGTATGAAGCTTTAACTCCACGCTTGCCCAACATGTTCCATCCACCAACCTTCAACGACACCATTACACTTCAGATCATGCACTTATCCTGAAGTTTCTCCAGGGACCATATGAACATTTCTACAGCAAAACAGGGCTTGGAATGAGGTACCTTGGGTGAAATACTTAAAAACTCGAAGTGAGAGGTGATAGAAGGTACGCACACCTTAATATAACTGACAGTTGGAGTAAAAAGGTGTAGCTGGCCTTGTCGTTCTTTGCCTCTATCCTTGTAGAAACCCTCCAGAGTAACACTTCGGATGTTCACCAGTTTCCGTGTGGTGACCTCGGAGCTGAACTGCGTGATGCCACACTGGGGCTGAGTTAGTTTTTGAACTACGTACACACAGAGCCAGGGAGTATCCATGTTGAATGAACCTGTGAACATAATGAATGAAGTACAGTTTTACATAAACCAGAATATTAACAAAAACTGTAGAAATTCATGGCATTCTTTCAAATGGACCCTTTCCAATAAAATCTATAGGGATGCACTGCTATCAAATTCAGGACAATGATAAGCTGATAATTATTCTTATATTATAGCTAATAACTGATAAATGGCAGATAAAAAATTCTTACAACATTATAATCATTACAACATTATAATGTAAAATTAGAAATATGGATATTAATTTTGGGATTTGCTAAAGACTACATTTAAAAGTATTATTCAATATTAATAGTTACATTAACTAGATTAACTTTAGGTGAACTTTCCCTTTAAAACGAGCACAGTTAAAATCCAGTGTTGACCAATATGACAAATGAACAACAAAAAAAAACTCTAATATTGGTAGATAATAGATATGGTACCGATATACTGTCTCTATCTATATTCTACAACTTTGATTCTGGTTGGAATATATAAGGGAATATATACTTACACACCTTCCCACTTTTGAAGGGAGGTCTTTGTTGACACGTGGACACCAGCTACCAGAGGCATTTGATTGTTGTAGTTGATTTTCAGGTGAGTGCTGCTCTCAGATCTTTGCTTCTTGAAATAAGAGTGCAGAAGCTGAGTTCTGTAACTCAATCCTCTGTCTAGAAGTCGCATGCTGAGCTGGAAAAGGTAGTATATGTTATTATGGTACATAGTCATAATCAAGACCACAGCCTGAACATCTGACAATATGGGACAGCACATTTGATGTACACAGTCTAGATTCAGTCTGAATGTTTTAGTAAAGCTGAACCTCCATAGCATAACTGGTGAGGCCGGGTCCAGACTGGTTTCTGAGCGACTGATTGAAGAGGATCCTGTGTTTGTTGCTGCTCTGGTTCCACTGCTTTCCAAAGCTTACATCAAGTGATGACTGGACGTCGAATGGGCTCCGCTCATGTTTAAGGTCAATCTGTTGGTGGAAACAATCAGAAGGTCGCCATATCTGTTATCATGAACCGTATTATGTGCATTACAGTGCAAAAAAACAAGTGGGAATCAGTACTAGAATCAATTTTAGAAAGCTTTTTAAACCTGTGAAACCAAAGAGTATATATGTATTTGTGAGACAATAAATTTGACCTTGTGGTTTATGTTGATGAAATGGGAACAGTGAAGTTCATGTGCTGCTGTTATACGGTACGTCTGGACTGGGTCAGACTCGCTGTGGAGGTTCTGGGTCATGTGACATGTGATCTATCTATCTATCCATCCATCCATCCATCCATCCATCCACCTATCTGTCTGTCTGTCTGTCCCTCCATCCATATACATGCAATTTAACACATTCAAGCTAATACACAGTGTATACAATTTGACATATCTTCATTCTTTTTTTCTGAAAAAAACATGTATGTGATGGAAAGTTTTTATTCATTATTATGCAATAATCCAAACATTATGCAATATTTTTATCAAAATGCAAGCCTATGTAATCAATTCCAGTTTTTTTTACAAATGCTAGGACACTCAATATACGTGCTAGGTCAGTGTTGAGTGACAAAGTGTGTTTGTTGGGTAACAAACTGCTAGATTTTTTGGAAGAATGGTTTGATTTTAGACACAAATGAAGTTGTTTTGGTAGTTTTAGTGCATTTTGGATGTGAAATTACCTGCTGTGCCAAACTGATTTAGGAGAGCTGTGTGAAGAAATAACTTAAGTATTGAGAAATATGTCCTAGAGATTGTAAAAAACTAATAAAAATCTGTAATTTTCTGCTGTACAAAATTCATTTTGTCATTTACAATGCTTATATGATGAGTAGTTCAGTTTGTATTGTTGTGAATCATCTCAGAGCTAGTCGGTTTGGTTAGAACTTTACACAAACAAATCTTTTGAAATCCCCAATGAATGAAAAAGGAGAAAGTGAATGGAAAAAAGTACTTATGGTAAAAGTACTTAAAGTATTAGCTAAGACTTGCCTGAGAGCGATGCATCTTTATTGAAGACATTTTTAAGCAAAGCCTGTATTATGAACCTCCTGCTGCGAGCATGTGTGGTGTTGACTGAGAAGGAGAACGGATGCCCATCTGCTACTACTTTGGCATCAAGATGAAAGTGGGCTCTCGTCTCTGAAGGAAGATTCACTCTCTCCAGTAGTCCCTTGGGAACAATGGTGAATGATTTAATGAACCATGTTCTTGAATAAGACAAGATCTTAAATATAGGACAACAGCTCTTCTTGAGACTTTGAAATTGATCATAAAAAAGCAAATGATACCTTGATAAAATAATGGTGGATGTTGTCTATCAGTAGTTCGATTCTGCCTGAATGTTGGTGGTTTAATTCTTCAATCTGCACTGTGATGAAAAAGATGGGAAAATATCCTAAACATTCACAAAAAATTATTTAATAAAGTAAATGTTATGTCAATACAATCTAATCATGTTCAAGTTTGAATGCAGCCTTAAAATATCCATAGGGAAATCCATTTTTAAGTGGTTTTGAAACCTTGAATGAGAATGTTTTTTAGAGGATGTGTTATTTTCAGAATCAGCCTTTTTGGACTGAGATTGACATCCAGGGACACGTCTCTGGCGATAGTGGATTGCGGCGTGCCAAGAAAGAGAAGCAGAGTGGCTTCCAGCGGCATCCAGGAATTCCTCTGTCGAAGAGCCAAAAGAAGCACAGAAAGAGCGATTGAATGAGAAAGTTATTCTGACCTTAACACAAATGGATAGTTGTCAGAAATCTTCCCTACCTGGGGTACAAAAGTATAGGCTGCTTCCAAGAGGTACTGATTGAGTCTGAGAGTAAAACAAACTGGGCCCAGTGGTGGAAAGCTTTTTCCCATCAGCGTCAAAGGATAAGTGACATCAGAGCACAACTGCCATCCAACCATCTTAGACCCTGCAAATAACCATACAAACAAATATATCGACACCGAATGGTCTTTTAGTTCTTTCCACAAAAAATGGAAAGAAATGTATATTTTGTTGTTTTAAATAAACTCACGTTTTAGGAGTGCAAGTGCTCTTCTCCTTGAGATTTCTTGTAGCTATGAGCGCCTCCTTACTGTCCCCGCTCACACGAAACATTCTGGAGCTTTTTTGTGTAGACAACCAAGCGGTAATTTTAGAGTCAAGATAAAACAACTGTTTATAGGTCAGTCACAAATAAAAGTGTCTACATTCAAGAATTTTTTTTTATAAGAAACCATAAGAAACACAAGTTCTTAGAAAAGTACTCTTTGTATTTTCTTAGTTTCTTATTGTTTAAAAAAAAAAAAAGTATACATCTTTCCAGAATTAAATTTAATTACAATGTTCTGTGGTGCAACCGCCACGTAAGTAACAACATATTATCATTGCATACTAAAGTGTATACATCTTAGTCATTATTTTCCAAATTTGTACAAAATTCATCAATGACCATATTGAGATCCCTTAATCCTACCCCATGCCTAAACTTAACAACTACCTTACTCTTAAGAAGCAGCAAATTAGGAGTTTAAGGAGGCAAAAGTTGTAGTTGATAGTTAATAGTGAAACGTATGACAATACTCCTTTAAAATACTCCTTTAAGTAACGGCTTGAGAAAGAACTTATTACCTTTAACAACTTGTCAACAACACCAGCTGTACTAAGTGATACGCATGGAGGTCATCACAGGTCATAAAGGCAAGGTCGTTGCCGAACATCTTCACATTCATCCAACATCGGAGGCTACTGTCTCTTTCTCTGTGAACTTAAACAGAAATATTGGTCATGCCTGATGTGGAGCCAAATAACAAACACAAAATCGCAATCTGCAAGACTCTCACCTTAGTCTTGATGGACTGACAGCCATCACTGCCTCCTTGTTTCTCATCCCTGTTTCGTCCTTTTTGTTCATGCTTCACAGAGTCTGTTTGACCGCTAGGTCTGGAGTGATCAGCAGATGCTCGAGGATGCTCCTCAAAGATTTTCTACAGAAAAGGCTCCAATTTTCCATTCTTAGGCTAATCTAAAAAAAATATAATAATTAGACCAGAAACAGTACAGTAAATAGGGTCCGTTTAGATTTTTATGTCTTGTGGAAAATACAAACAGATCTGATTTTCACCTCCAGAAGATTGAATGCTCTGCCTAGGATGTGAACTGTCAGATTTGCCATAGCATAACGTGGAAGAAAAGATTCAGGGGAGAAAACTACAGCTCCCTCGATGTTAGCAGAAGCTGCTCCTGGAGCAGAGATAAAACCCAGACATTACAAAAGGGAGAAAACCAGTGTTATAAATGTAAGGTATTGTAAACAGATGGAAATGTTACATTACGTGCAGTACCTGTGTCCACTGTGTAGTCCATATGTGAAGAATATTTTTATCTATTCATATCAAAAGTATTTGAATTTTAAAATTTCTCTAACAGTGTTGAAACAATTGAGTTAGTAATAATAAATACTATTTGATAACTCAATACCTTGACTAGACTTCTCATTGCTCAAGGTTGTCTTCACAATTGTGAAAATCTCCTGGTTTGGACAGGTCATGAGCTGCTGATATGCTGCGATTCTGACCTCAACATTCTCCTGCTGGCTTTGAAATGCCTGAGCAAGAGCTGCCCTCTGATAGAACATAATACAAGAACATAAGTCATGTCATAATAACATCAATATAAATGTATCAGCACATGCATTCATGTCAAGTGTTATACAGTATATCTTAAATTTGATGACACTGACGTCATGATGGCATGGGATTCTCCTGAATGCTCGTACAGCTGCCAGTCGAAGCTCCAGCGGCACAGACTGATTCTGCACACAGCGGCTCAGCGTGGGGATGAGATCTAATACAGACGCTCCTGCATTCTCCACTGCTTTCAGCACATGCAGCAGCTGCACAAGAGGTACAGAACACTTTTAAGCAATATTTCAGGTTCAGTAGAAGTTAAGCTCAATTATTTGTGGCATACTATTGATTACCACACAAAAAAAAAAAATCCACTTGTCCAACTATTTCTATGTAAAAAGCAAAAATCTGGTTTACACTGAGGCACTCGGCAAAATTGCCCCTAATCAGTTCCTAATGTAAGTGATTCTAATGTATTTAGATGAATCTAATGTAATTGGATTCCCTGAAGCCCTTGAAATTAGATTATATTACGTTTTAAAATTCTCATAATCAGATTACAGTTACTTTTTTGTGGATTGCAAGATTACAAATTATTCACACAATGGCAGAAAATTATTCATAATTTATTGATTCTCCCTCATCCTTTTTTTAAATAATTTTTTGTTCATATATTGCAGGGATTCACAAACGTTTTGTCAGTCAAACCTATTTGACTTAAAATATTTACTTGAAGTCCCCCTGAGTTTTAAAGTTATTATTTCAGTAGTTTTTTTGCATGTTCTCTGATGTCGGTTAATGGTCATATATTTTATTCTCTTTTTTAATAACAATAATCCCATTCACATCTATAAACAAATTTAGATAACTATATCTATAAACAAAAGTAATCTAAATGTAATCCAAAACACATTATCTAAAATAAGTAGTCTTGATTACATTACTGATTACAATTTTCAAAATGTAATTTGTAATCAGTATTTGTAATCTACTCAGCACTGACTGATCTTCAAATGATCGTCCACTTCACATCCTGCATCAAGACTCTGCTTCAGAACATGGACGAACTGTTGGACTTCAGAGATATCATTACATGGACCCTGTTCCTGTTGACAAAGCCCGTGGACCAGTCAAGACACAACCAGCAGAGCTTTTGGACGGATAAGAGGTATTTCCAGCAAAGCCTGGAGGAGAAAAACCAGCAAATCCATGTAATCCTGGTCACGCTCTGTTTAAGAGGCTTCCAATTTTGTATTACAATTAATTTAAATGAATTCATTGAACAACTGGAAAACATACACTGAGGTGGCTAATCATGGATGAGGTAGGGTGGGAGGCAAAACTGATAGTATTGAGGAGAGGTAGAACATGTTCCTGGTCAACCTCTTTGTTGATTATGAGGTTTGTAGTGACAAGGATGCAATCCTCAGTTCCACAGGCAGACAGTTCATCTACAAGAGGCTGCCTGCCATAGCACCAAAATCAACATTACCATCAGAAAATAAAAATATAACATACATTTAAAACAATCACTGTAATTTCCGTATAATTGGAATATCAATTTCATTGCTTTTGAATTCTCTCACAAAAGTATTGAGCTCTCACAAGAAACTTTGCATTCTCTTGCAAAATATTTGCGTTAATTTAAATAAAAATGTAAACCGTTTAAGTATTGCGTTCCTAATTGAAACTTTGCATTCTCTAGTAAAAGATTTTCCTTCTCTTGCAAAAACTATTGCGTTCATTAAAAAAACTGTGTTTTTAAGTTCTCTCACATAAGCATGAGAAACGGAGAAGCTTTGCGTTCTCTTACTAAACATTTGTGTTCCTCTTTCATTCACAAAACACTGAAATTAGCAATGTTTTTCCCATTACAATTTTTTTTTTTTGGAGTATGTATACAGATTTATTACAGTATTCTTTGAAGTATATATCATCACTGAACATCTTCATTAACAAAAATGAATGTCTGCATTATTATTTTCAATGTATGCATTAATTGTTGAAGGACCAACCAGTCGTCTCGACATTTGAAGGAGGCTTCCTGCCACAGGTCTCTCAACTGATGACAAGGTTCTCAACTGAAGCACCAGATTCAGGAGAAGCTCTGATTGCTAAGGGTGATGAAGAAAAGTGAGAGAAACCGACCATCTCGAATGAAAGAAAAGCTTTAATGCTGTGAGCCAGTGCCTGACCTGTTGTTGATCTGCGAGGTGAGCACACAGTCTCCTCACTGTGTTGGAAACCTCTTGAACCGATGGTCCACCGTGTCTGCCTTCAGCCTCAAACACAATGCTGCTCAAGTAACCGGTGAGAAGATAATTACACTTTACATATGACAAAACTCATTTTTTATATGATAGTTTTATAATATAATGCTGGCAACCTTTTTGTATTTCAAGTTAAAAGAGTAGAGTTATAATGTATCCAGTTGTCATACTTACTGTAACTAAATGAAAAGAGAGACTGCCTTTATGGAAACTGACCAAAGCATAACATTTTGAATTCTTGCACAGCAAGTGAATGCATAAAACAATACAATATAGTAGCCATTAATTTCATAACATAACATATCTAGAGCCATATAGAGAACAACACATCATAGAGATTTGGGATGGGCTCTTCTGTCTGTATGCAACCTCCAAATAACTATAGAGTAGCATTGCATATCAACTTAATCATCATTTCATAATTTTTAAGCAAACAATGCATCACATTATTTTAAGTCCTTGATTTAAGACATAATCTTTATAATTTTTAGATTCCCAAGTGGAGATCCACTGCACATTATTTTAGATTTAGATTAATGATTTGTGAAATGAATCATTTAGAGCGCTCTTTGAACCAGAAGTTCACAAGAATTTAATGATCAAAAGAGTTGGATTAGTGATTAATTCACGAACTGTATGTTGCCATCATCGATCCACATGTAGATTACATTTCTACATCAAAAATTTAGTCAACAATCATTTTTTACTCGATTAAATTAAAAGAAAATACACATTAAAAGGGTGCTATGATCGTACTGGATCAATAACATCAAAAGCCATCTTAGTCTTACCCAGATCCATTGGAATGACTTGAAGCGTTCTGAGGAGAGTTAGGCTTGAAACGGTTTTAGTTTCTGTAGCTTCTAACAGGCCTGGCAGGGGAACCAGTGACACTGTTTCTGTACAGTTGACCTTCTTCAGCATTGTTCCATCATAGAGCTGGATGCATGCGAGGCCGGCGCTCAGTGTCTAATCAAAATAAAGAGCAACTCAAACTCAAAGCAGTTCACAACGGCTCAGTTGTGTGAATGTTGGGTGCAGTATAGAAAAAGTGGGGCTCACCATGCCCTCCTTCAGGGGGACAGAGTGCCTCCAAAACTGATCGATTCTGTCACTGAGGCACTGCTGGAGGTTTCGGCTCTTCACCACTCATGGTCCTCTCTGTTCATAAGAACTCATACATGTCCCATACACATCAGTCTGTAGAGAAATCATATTCACAGGGATTTGAATACACACTGAATTAAAAAAACAACAACTTCACAACGCATTTGCCATAAATGCACACTTATTTCTTGTACTTTTGAATTTATATCTTACAATTGCAACTTTATATTTTTAAATGTAACTTTATATCTCCCAAATGCAACTTTTTTATCTCACAATTTACAGCTTCACATCTTGCAACTGTGACTTTCTTATAATTATACTTAATATCTCACAATTGGATGGACATCTCAGAATTTATGCCATTTATACCATTATTTCTGTATTTCATATTTTAGACTTTATCTCACAATTACGTTTTTTTTTTTTTTTTTTTTTACAATAGCGTCCACAATTAAGATTTTTAATGCTCTTATGCTCACCAAGGCTGAATTTATGTGATAAAACACACAGTAGTAATATGGTAAAGTATTAATACAAATTAAAATAACTGTTTTCTACTTTAATATGTAATTTATTCCTATGATTTACTCAGTCTTTAGTGTCATGATCTTTAAAAAATTATTGTAATATGCTGATTTCTTATTATTATCATCAATGTTGAAAACAGTTGTGCTAACATTTTGTGGAAATGTTATTTTTTTCAGATTTCTTTGATGAATAGAAATATTTGAAATAGAAATCTTTTGTAACATTATAATTGTCTTGACTGTCACTTTTGATCCATTTAATGCATCCTTCCTGAATTAAAGCATTATTTTTTTTAAAGAAAAATCTTTACTGACTCTAAACTTTTGAATGGTATTGCATTGCTTTATTAAAATAACTTTAATTATTATTTTTTATTTTATTTACAAACTCTACATTTATACCTCAAATATATTGTCAAAAATTGGCATATGATTTTTGTATAAAAGCATGTACAAACGTGCATGCAGTTTCTCTCACCTCTCTCACTGTCTCTCTGGCTCGTCACGAGTGAGAGGTCTGGAACATGCTCAGAATGGACCTCTTGATGTTGAGGGTCCACACCTGCTCAGTGTTTCCATAGACATTTATGTAGTTATTTAGATAATGATGTTTGTGTGGAATATCCATATAAATATGAATGGATGAACAGCAAAAACGTATCGATAACATGTCATGTATATACTCTTACCAAGGCAAGTAGACATGCAAAGTTGATCTTGGTGCAGTTTGTGGCAGTCAGCTTTTTAAAAAAAGTTAAAAACCATCATTAACTGTAAATGTACTAACACTTACACAAAACTTTGTAGAGAAACAAACATTTACTTGGCCTCATAAAATATTTAGAATTCTGTTTTCTCTTAATAATCAAAATATCCTCCTTCTTTAAAGGAGAATATTAAAGAAGAGGATATTAAAGACTTACCACCGAAAAAGATGAGCAACATAATCAAACAGAGATCTTGGAGCACTAGACAGACCGGAGACATAGCCATAAGTGATTGGATTCAAAGTAATGCCCTGCACTGCGTAGGAGAGATCATTAGGAAAGCATAAGCACATAAGTGAACGGATAGATGCTGAGTTAAGCCTTTGTAAAAACCCACTGGACGCTCAGACACCAATCAGAGGACAGATGCCCACCAGGGGACCATCCAGCTAACAAAATCATGCAGCATACCGATGGACTTGAACTGCGCCTCTGCCTTCTCATAACATGCTCATGAATGTGCAAGAAATGTGTTAGGGGCTTTGTTAATGTCATTTCTTTTATAACATTAATTGCATCAGCATTTAAATACATATTATTGGTAAATATTTAGTTTTAGTACCGTTCCATACTGCATTTTAATGTTATAAAGATCTAATTTCTTTACATTACAAGCTATCCAAATTCAATAATACTCTGTGGCCATAAATCAGCAACTGCACAACATATAATATTTTTGCTCAGTTAGGGCCTATAATTGAGGTGTTTTTCCTCCTCGAGTATGAGCACCAGGCTATATTGTCCAATGTCACACTAAGTGAGCCACAAAGAGTTTGTTGAGTATGAACATGCAATATTTCGTTTTTTTATTATTAATATTATCATTATTATGTGTTGTTATTATAATTTTGTCGATATATTGAATGAACCAATTTAAAAAAAAAGATTTTTCTGACTAATATTTCATATGTCAAGTTTTACAGGGTTAAATGCCTGAGTATGAGTGATAGTAATAAGTTTATATATTAGACACAAGTTCAATGTATAACACAGTTTAGGCTTGTCTGCATTCTCAGTACATTTTAGTGGCACCATCTGCTGGGCTAGCTGTGCAGTTAAGAGTCAGCTAAGCATAAAACAAAAGTAATTTTCTTAGTATCTTTTTTCCTAGACATTCCTAAAACAATATAAGTTCAACATAAAAGCTGCAGCAACGTTTCAGAAATTACAACTTTAAGAGGATTTTGTTTTGAAATTGTTTCCAATATTGTAAACCCAACATGTGTTTATGTGTGTGTGGTATTCATGCTGTCTTATAGACCATACATAACACAGAGCACACTGTATAAAGTAACTATGGAGCCTTTATATTCACTGACCTACTAATACTCTATTCCATTATCTCCACAGCAATACCTATTTTTCCACTGCACCTTCAAGTAATATGTTGAACAAAAAAGGGAGGAGGCCATCATGCATGATTCACAGCATCCGTTGGAGCTTTTAGGTTGCCCTACTTTATCTTTGACTGTATATCGCACAATCTTGCTGTGTTTTGCATGGCTTGTTGTTCTCTGTAAAATACTCTCAGTGTTGGGAAGTACCTAGTTACATGCAAAGGAATTACGCAATTTAATAGCAAAATAAATGTAAGTGTAATCTGTTACAGTTACTGAGAATGAAAATGTTAATGATTACAAAGAGGGTTATCTGAATATTTTCACAGACATACAGATATGGCTGATTTCTTTCCCAAATTGACTGCTCTAAAATCCCAATGTTTCAGGAGTTTAGGACACAGAAGAGGACACGTGTTTATTTGACAAATGTTTTATTTCCTATTTGGGTTTATGTATATGCTTTATTTTTTTTAAAGATGAACTGTTTTATCCCCAAGGCAAGCGTTTCCTTTCATAGCTATGCAAAGATTTCACAAACAGTATCATAGCTATTAAACAGTTTCTTGTTATGAATTTAAATCTGCATTTAACCCCATAAAGCTCTAAAAAAAAGAGGCGCTAAAGTGATTTTGTGATGGCTGTGCTTCAAATTTGAAGTATTATAATCTTAATTCAAGTGATGAAGGTGATTAATCAGTGTTGAGTACTACTGTAAGGTTAACCCTGCCTGCTTTTGCTGTTTGAAAATGATTAATAGTTGAAAACATTTGTTAGAAATTTTGAAAAGTAATCAAATGTAATTGGTTACATTACTTTAATTCTACTAAATTATATATTTAATTATTATATTTTAATAAATTAATTCAAATAATTACACTACCTGTTACATTTTAAATAGGGTAATTTGCAATCTGTAACCTATTATATTTCCAAAGTAACCTTCCCAACACTGAATACTCTGATGCCAGGCTCCATCTGGTCTTTGGAGGAGCGACTGAAGCCTGTATTGATGGCCTTGGTCCAATCTACTGAGGAGTTCATTGTGCTCCAGTATAGCCTATAGAAAGTGGATGTTGTTTGGAAACTGCAGAAAATTGAGGATTTCATGAGAGATGAATAAGTCTAAATGGGCCCCATCTTTGGTGTAAACTGAAAAGAAAAGAAATAAATAATAAGAAACAGACCAAACACTGAATTCCAGTAACTAAGCACTACTAGGTTCACCATCTAAACATTAGCTTCCTATGAACACATAAAGAGGTCACCGACTGATAAGAGTTAATTTAAGTAGTTATGCTATTATTCCAGTCATATCTTTCACTCCACAGTAGTGTTTTTCCCACAGAGCCATTTGGCTTAATTTACTATTAAATGGTCTCTCTCTGGTCCACGCCCGTCTCGCGAGTCAGTTCACCACGTCACTTGGTGCGTGTTTCTCTTTGCATGCTGGCGACTAGAGAAACTACAAATCCTACTACGGCAAATAGTGTGTGAATATCAATTAAGTCACGCTCAAGTTGCTTGGTAACCTTCCTGTCGCGTCCTGTCGCGTATTGCAATTAATATTCATGAGCTCGTCGTGATTCGTTTATTCGCCTGCTGAGCACCGCCTACTTACCCACGTCAGCCTTTCAGCCAATCCGCGGAGACTAGCGCGAGAACGCCGCGTTACGTAATTAATATTCATGAGCCAGGCCTTCTTCGTAGTAGGATTACTAAACGTGCTCCCGGGGGCGTGGCGTGGGCTTCGCCGGTTCTAGCAGCAGCAGACACAATGAAACGAGGGGCGATGTAGGACACCACGTTGGGGTTTGAAACGCAGACACGCCGGTAGCGTATTAGTTTTTACTTATTTTGGATTTTTTTTATCGTTTATTTCATTTGTATTTCCTATAGATAGATAGCAGAGGCCGCTGCTGATGAGAAAAAGCAACGAGTTGAAAGTGTTTGGAGAAGAACCGAAGGCACTCAGGAAACGAGGCTCTCCGTCGTAACTTTTGAAGCTTTGTCGTTAAACGCAGTCGCTATAAGATGTCTTTCGCCTATTCGGATTATCTGGCCGCCGAGTGTCTGGTGTCGATATCCAGCGGCCCCGTCCTGCATCGGCCCACCCCGGTGTCTGGCGCGGCTCAGGCCCCTGCTCGGGGCCTTCCTGCCGGAGAGCCAGACGGGTCGAGCGAGGACAGGGAGGTGCGGGAGACGCTCCGTTTAGAGGGGGCCAACATGATGACGGTGGCGGAGATCCTCACCGACCTGCACGGCAAGTTTCGTCCCATGTCGGCCTACTCCGAAAGCAGCAACTCGTCGTGCGGAGAGAGCGGCTACACCACGTTGTCTGACTCCACCACCCCAACTCCAACCATGACCCCCTCTGCCACCCCTGTCCCGGGACAGTACAATAACACCCCTCAGCAGATTTGGGGAGGAGGGGGCGCACCCCGGTCCCCCACCAAGCGTCACCCCTGTACCTTCGACGGGTGTGACAGGGTGTACGGCAAATCATCCCACCTGAAGGCGCACATCAGGACCCACACAGGTGAGCTGGAGCACATGGGACGGGGTGGTCGCTAATGCTGCGGAGAGCTTCTGTATTTGTGACTCAAGTATAGCACGGGTATATTTGTAACAATTGAATGGGGCAAAATTATCGATTTTTCTTTTATGTTAAAAATCATTAGGATATTAAGTAAAGATCATGTTTCATGAAGATATATTTTGTATATTTCCTACCGTAACTTACATGTATATATGTTGCCTGTATTGTTTTAAATGTCACTGTTGGATGAGCGTATTATATGTGTTTTATTATAGTTCTCGGTTACAGTAACTTTTAATTATCCGCCGTTTGTTTGTTTGTTTGTTGTCAACTCTAACCAGCGGCTCTGAATAAAGATATTAAAAGTGAATTTGTGGATAATAATGTAAATCACTACTCGTTAGTTGAACAAAAGAGAAAGTTCCTAACAAAGAAAGTTTATGAACAAAGGACGGAGCGCGTGAGCGAGTATAGTAGTGTAGTGACGAGCCTCGTATTTGCATATGAACAGAGCTCGTGCACAGAACGCTCGTGCGCGCGCACGCTTTCTTACTTGCAGCTTCCCATTTAAATGCACTTTCTGTTATTTGACTAAAGCTAAAAGGGCTATTTAAACCACACACCTGGCCTCTCTTCACGGGGTATTAACAAATAGTCTGTTAGCAATTTGTTTTGTTCGTGAATTGAAGTCTAATGTGGAGAAAAGGTGATGGCTTTTAACGGACACGACTGCAGAAGCCTAAGGCAAGTAAAACTAGTACAGTGACATATTTGTAGTACACTAGCACCTAAGAAATCTTTAGTACAGTATACTAATGAAATAGTTGTACAGTGGCTACTAAACACAAGTGCAGATTACATAAGGCTAGTACACTAATGACACACTAGAGGTGCACCCTGCGAAGTGCACTTCATAGGATAGTCTGCCATCTTAAGTGGCATTCTAATGTGAAGAGAAGGCACTGTCTGCGTCCTGCAAATCAAGTATCTACTAATTATGCCTATTAATGAGAGATATGCGTCCAACAAAGAAAAAAGCATGAAGTACATTTGATGTTTTATGTATACAATGTTTTTAAGGCCAAATTATATTGCTTTAGAATCTTATAAAGTACAAAATAATAGCTATTAATAAAACATACAATAAATGAAAGATGAAAAAGAGAGATGCAACGATTGCAATTTTCTTGGCTGATTCCGATTTTTTTAAATTTTTATTTTTTTTGTAAGTGTGACCTGCCAATACCAATTTTTGCAGATTCCAATTTTCTTTCTAAAAACTACAACTGACAGCATATACAAATAAAAATCTATACTTTTTAATGCAACAAAAAGTCCCCCAATCTGGACAAAGTTACAGATGTTCTCTCACTTAAACAACTCTCAAAATAAAGTGTTCTGTGACTAGAAAAGAGGTAGAAATAATTGCTGTATATAACAAAATAGATGTAATTTCCCACTATATGTTTCTTGAATTTTTTTCACTAACCTGCGTATTCTGTGCACATGCTACAGGGAGGCACTGCAGAGGGATGAAAGAGCAGCATGTGGCTCTGGAGGGAAGGGAAGGAGGGTACACTGATACGTCATTTCACAGGAAATGGAAAGGGGAATTTACCCACCAGTCATTGCACATCCATTTAGCACTAAAAGAGGTTTGACTAGGATAAGGGCAAAGACTACAGAAATAACGGTTCACTCCTACTTATGAATGGGAGAAACTGCAATGTGTCAGAATAGTCCCGCCTTCTGAATGAAAGAGCCAGTCGCTGATTGGTAAAGTCATTGTGTCACTGCAGAGGCCATTAGAAGATCCGGTTCCCACAGAAACCTGAGGCTAGACAAGCCGATGCGCATACGCTGTCTTAAGCACGTTATGATACCCATGCACATTGGCTGGTCTAGCCTGAAAAATAAGCTTTTTAAATGCTATTTGAGCATAAGAAATAACATTAATGGGACAGTTCATTTCAGATTTTGTTGTTGATTTGAAATATGTAATTTAATTGCGAGTTCAGCGAGCAGTTTTTGAGATTTCAGGATACCCCCATTCATTTAGATAGGACTTGTGAACAGACTTTCCTTGAAAGGGACTTTGATAAAGGCGAGTTGAGGCACCAGCATTATTATTGAGTTTAATTAGTCCCACATGTGGTTGAGGAAATACCGTATGCGGTTGTTTATGGGTATGAAGTGCACGAGAGGCAACATTTAATGTAACTATTGTGTTTACTGACAAAAGACAAAAAAATGTCATATCATATTAAACATTGCAACAGACCAATATCGCTCAGCACTTAAAAATATGACCCTTTATTTTAATTAAACTAATAGTACATTGACATTGAAACACAACTTTAAAGAGCTTTTGTATTCAAATAAGAAGTTTAAATATATTTTAAAAACTACACTTTTTGCCCGGAAGACCTACCGTTTCATATCATCATGTGATCACAATAATATCAAGACAGTTTTGCTATCGTGATATCACGATATTGATCTAATTTACACAGTTTTGACCAGCAGGCATCATCATGTTTTGAGAGATTTGAATCATTTTCCAAAACAATTGGTTCAATTCATTCAAAGCTTCAAAAATGTTTGTTTCTCCCATCACTACTAATGAGTTGTGGATCACTCGTGTTTTTGTGTAGGTGAGAGACCCTTTCCGTGCACCTGGCCTGACTGCGAAAAGAAGTTCGCCCGTTCTGACGAGTTGGCCCGACACCTGCGTACCCACACTGGTGAGAAACGCTTCCTGTGCCCACTCTGCGACAAGCGCTTCATGCGCAGCGACCACCTCATCAAGCACGCCCGCCGGCACCCCAACTTCCACCCCTCCATGATCAACCGCAAAGGTTCGGCTCAGGGATCCGCTTTGACCCAGTCCACCACCGCCTCCACCTCCTCCTCGGAGTACGCCAGCACTGCCGTGTAGACGCCCCCTCACCAGTCCCCTGCCTTCTGCACTGTGACCACTGTCTCTGTCAGACACTGCAGCTTGACTTGATCGCCGTGCATGCTGGGATCCTTTTAAGCTCAGTCCTCACTTCCACAGGCCAAAAATGAAGAACTTCTCCATGTCTTCCTCCGAACCCCTTCGCCCAACCAGTGATGACCAAAATGGGCGAAGGAGACACAAACGCTCAAGCACATTCCCGAGTCACGTGATTAAATGATCACATGACTGACAAGTGATGCCCAACGCAACATTGCTCTTAAATTGCTTGCTTTGGGTGGAATAGATTCGTCTGAAAAACCGTAAAACACTTTTTCTGATGCATGCAGACAGAATGGCCACCAGCAGTAGCACAATATTTTCCATCGGTCATCTTGGTGTATCACTTGTCAGCCATGTTTTAGAAACTCGTCACAGTTTAAGGGAAAGTTTACTTGTTCTTAGTCTTTTTACAGTAGTTCCTTCTTTGTCTTTTTGTAAAGCCAAAATGGCTAACCCTCTCTGGTTTTGCTTGTCCACACATGCTGTATGACACAATAACCAGATTCAGTTGCATAAGTATTTGTGTGTTACTCATGAATTTGATTCTTGACCCCCCTTGAAACCAAACAACGATTGAACCGAAACGGCCAGTGCGTTTCTTTTGGGTAGAAACACTGCCTGTAATGCCGCATTTCCACATAGCTTTCCCTACTGAAATTGTAATAAGTTATTGTCATCTTAATTTACTTTTGTTTTCTATTAGTAGTATCAGCATGGCAACTGAAATGGTTGTTGTTTTTTTTATTAATTAACGTTATTAGACCATGCATTTATTATTATTATTATTTTCCACTTGGAGGAACTCTTTTGTTTGTCCATGCAATGTCGACATGTTGGTACATGTAGCAATGTGTTTAATAGAAAAGTGGATACGTGTAGATAAATATCTATGCTTGCAGCTTCAATGGTAAAGATGTTATTATATGAACTACTAGAAGTAATACACCTTATATTAGGGGTGACAGTACACGCTTGAATAGAATAGTGCTGCTTGTGTGCGAATGTTTGCGCGTCGCGTTTGTGTGTGTATTCACGCGGGAGAGCCCGGGAAACGATCTCTCTCCAAAACTGTCCCGCCTGCGGACCTCTTACAAACTATCTCAGAGAACAAAAAAAAAAAAATACCACATCAGGAAACTCAGAAAGCCTTAAAATCTTTTGACTTGTTTTGCACCATTGTTTACTGTCGGATATTTTCTACAGGTATGCCATCAGGCGTCGTTCTTCTCGACTAAAGAAATACACATGCAATATTGCACTTTTTTTCTTACTGGTATTGTCAACGATGCTAGTCGTCTGCTAGTGTGATGGGTTTCACTGTATAGATGCTACTGCATAGTGCTCAACTAAAGGAACACTGTGGAAGGGGATAGAGACCCGTCACAATAAATCAATACATTCGTCTAAATGTGCACCTTCGTCTGAGTGCTTAAACAAGTGTGAGAAAATAGACTTGATTTTTGTGAACTTTTCACTTTCGTTTGTATTTTGCTTTACATTTGGAGTGTAACGGATACAAAAGATCCGTTCGTCTGGTCTCAAAACTACAGCTGTTTTTAATGGTTCATCGCACCATTTTCTAATCTTGCAATATTCAGAGCACTTTAAGTAACTGCTGGCAGTAACCTGAAGTGCGATGACAACTTATAAGTTCTCAACCACATTAACAAACCAAACCTGAATAGTATATAAGACTCTGTTTGTTCTGTAGCTAATTAAATGATGTGTTCTTCACAATTCTTGTGTGTCTGGCCAGGATTTTCGTTGTTTTTTGTGTTGTCTTTTAGTAGTTGATTTCCTGTAGCGAGTCATCTGTGGATCTTTTGACCATTGACGGCATCAATGGTACACTGTGTTAGGCTGCGGTGGGCTTTGTGCGTGATTCTCAAAAGACTGAGACCTTTGTGATCGAGTCTTTTGATTTTTCCCCTCACAATGCCCTCTTTTAGCAGTCCGGATTCAACTTTGCATTTGATATCCCTCCCATTCTACTCGACACATTTGCAGCTAGTACTCTGGACAGCCATCACAAACCACTGGATCAAGTCTGATTTTTTTGTCTTGTGTGTTTTGTGGTCTTTAATTTTCAGTTATTATCTTTTGTATTTGGTTTGATATCTTGTTTCTTATGCTTTGTATTGATTTATGTACTGTAGATGTCTATATAGTATGCAAAACATAGCTTTCTAGATAGTTTAGGATAATTTAGCAATCGTATAGCGGAGAAAATGCATATTCTATAGTTCCTTTGGGAAAAATGCTGCATCATTTGCTGTGTTCCTCGAGGCATCCGATCTCTGCGGGTTAAACTCAAGTGAACTAGTGTGTGTGTGTGTGTGTGTGTGTGTGTGTGAGAGAGAGAGAGCACGGCTGCTTTTAATCATGATGCTAGATTGAGAATATGTAGAGTGATGTCTTTTTATTTTGAGAACTGCTTTGTTGCTTGACGTACAATCTAGATCTTGTCCATCACTTTTGACACACTAAAATGATGCACTGATTGGCGGATTGTCTGTAGTGATCACACTAAAGGATGTCTAAAGAGATCTCCTGAGGTCTCCGTCTACAGCCATGTCTCATATCAGTCAACCGATGGGTTTTGTCAATACAAAAGCTTCCATGCATCTCCTCAGGTGATAAAACGTAATGCTGAAAACCTCTGTCCTTCATGAGTGGGACCTAATGTTAAACGTTCTTTTCATTTGATTTGTTTTACATTTAATCTGCGATTTATTTTTATTTATTACATGCTTTTGTTTTGGTGTGCTTTAAAATATCATCTTTTTTTTCAGTACTTATTTTATGGTATGAGACTTGACTAATAATTTGATTCATTGTTTGCCTCCAACAACAAAAAAAAAACTTCCAGTGCTTTTTAAATAAATAAATGGATTAAGAATTATTTTTGTGTTTTGTTGTTTATTACTTTTATATGAGAATACTTAGATGTTACTATGTGATTGTAATAGTGTTTTTAGCTCATCACATGTCTCCTCAAGACATTGCATACAAAGGTCATTCAATTTTAGCGTCTTGCAGTGTGACATGCTGTACTTCATCTAAAACGTTTTCTTGCATTCGGGTTTTATGATCTAACTGATTGAAATACTGCATTCTAATTTAACACAACATTTTATATTATTGGCATTTTATATATTATTGGTATAATTTGAATAAAATGAATTTCTTAGTATTTGGTTTGTTGTAACATCACTATAACAGCAGCATTTGAGCTGCAGATTTTCCAGCATATTTTTAAGATCCAAAGTATGTCTATTCTAGCAAAGTTAACATGATCAATGTGGCAATTTGCTTATTTAATTAGTGAGTGAAGTGTTTTATTTTGTCACATTTTCTTTATAATAAAATTCAGAATCCTTTAATTTTTCAACTGTAGAAAAAAAAACTCTTCATGCTTTACAGTTTAGCATAGCAACAAAAAAGGACAACTTTTTAGAAGCACATTCCATGAATCCATAATTTTGTGAGCCATTTTCTTAACTATATTTGCATTTATTTTATCATCCTTGTTCAAAAAAACAAAAAAAATCACCACTTTCATCTGTATTTTGTGTTGTACAGTATATCTTGTACATGTTCAGTGTTCCTCACAGCTTACATTAGTGTGCTAATAATTGGTGCAGATGCTGTATCACTATCATTCACAAAATCCAGAGACTTCACATCCATGGTTCTTTCCTTGAGCCGTCATCTGACATGTTCTTTATTAATTCTGTGAGAGCTTAATCAGAGTTCATCTCTTGGGCTGCTCTCAGAGATGGGCGTTGGGCTCTTATCACCACGACTGCGGTCTCCACGGATGTGATGGCGGTCCCAGTCAGTGGCCACAGTCTCATCGTCCCAGATGGTGGAGGTCTCAGTGTCGCTGAAATACCCTGGTTCCCCAGTGTAGTGCGTGGGAAAGAGCAACAGGGGTTGTACAGAGAAAGCCTTCAAGTTTCTCTGTTTAAAATGAGACATGTATTCCTCCCTACAGAAGGAATGCTAGAGTTAGTTCAAATAAAATTCTGGTAACACTTTAGTTTAGGGACCAGTTCTCACTATTAACTAGTTGCTTATTAGCATGCATATTACTAGCATATTGGTTGTTTATTAGTACTTATAAAGCACGTATTAATGCCTTATTCTGCGTGACCATATTTTAGATCCCTTAATCCACCCCATACCTAAACTTAACAACTAACTATCAATAAGCAGCAAATTAAATGTCCAGTACTCTCTCCACCCTCAATACCACGACTGAGGTGCCCTTGAGCAAGGCACCGAACCCCCAACTGCTGCCCACTGCTCCAGGTGTATGTTCACTACTGTGAGTACACTTGCATGGGTTAAATGCAGAGCACAAATTCCAAGTATGGGTCACCATACTTGGCCACACACCACTTCCCTTTCCCCTTATTGTAAGTTCAGTTCGTCACAAATGTGATAAAATATATGTCAGTGATAATGCCTCAAGTGTTTTAATCCAAGTCTTCTGAGAAGACATGGTCACTTTATATAATGAAGAAATTTAATTTGGTCTTCATAAACATTGATGAACACACATACATACACTACTGGTTACATGCATTAAAAAGTTTAGAAAAAATGACATTTTAAAATATATTAAAATAGAAGTTATTTTAAATTGTAAAAATATTTCACGATTACTGTTTTTTTTACTGTATTTTGATCAAATAAATGCAGCCTTGGTGAGCACAAGAGACTTCTTTCGAGAACATTGCAATCATTTTAATTATTCCAAACTTCAAAAAGTAGTGTACATAGAGCACCTCGAATACAATAAATGAGGTTAATTCTCACACATAAAGCAAGAACGGTTTAGCTTCTGTTTACCATATTTGATGTGCTCTATGCATGTTCGTTGATCAGTGTTTGTATGTGAATAAAAGCCTGAGTTAAATGTGTTAATCATATAAAGCAGCTGTCTCTTCAGAATATTTGGATTAAACTGTTACAATTCTACAGATTCATTTTACAATCTCCTTTTGAAGCATTAAAGTTTTGCTGGAATGCATGGACTTTAGTGGAGGGATGGAAATCTCTCTGAATTTATATATAAAAAAAAATTATTTGTTTTTCAAAAATGAGCAAAAGTCTTATGAGTTTGGAACAACATGACGGTGAGTAATATATAACATTTTTTCGGTAACACTTTACAATAAGGTGTCATTTGTTAACATTAGTTAATGTATTAACATGAACAAACAATGATCAGTACATTTATTACACTATTTATTCATCTTTGTTAACGCTAGTTAATAAAAATACAGTCATTTATTGTTAGCTCATGTTAGTTCATAGTGCATTAACTACTGTTAACAAACACAACTTGAGATTTGAATAATGCATTAGTAAATGCTGAAATTAACATTAACTAATGTTAGCTAATGAACCTTATTGTAAAGTGTTACCATTTTTTCTTTCATTTTTGTCCCTTTAAAAAAATGCTAATTACCAACATCTGCCAACACTTACTTGGGGTGCTTGTTAAACATAACAGGCAGAAACTCGTCCACGGGCAGCATCTTGCTGAGCGGCTGGGCCTCCAGAAGCGTCTTTGCCCCTTGCAGTGAAAGGGCATAGCCAAGTGTCCAATAAGAGTAATCTGGGATCACCAGGTTCTTCACTCCCTCCACCCAGTGCTCTGGCTGCTTAATTTCCAATCGTTTACGCCCTACATAACTTAAAGAGATTAGAAGAGACAGAAGAGAGAATGGGTACACATGCAAAGACCAGCGACCACTTTGTGGAAGCTAGTGGTGGATTCATATACAGTGGGGCAAATAAGTATTTGATACACTGCCAATTTTTCAAGTTTTCCCACTTACAAAGAATGGAGAGATCTGTAATTTTCATCGTAGGTACACCTCAACTGTGAGAGACAGAATATAAAAAAAAGAGAACTCTTTAGTTGCCCTTGCTGTGTGTTTGGGGTCATTGTCATGCTGGAAGACGCATCCACGACCCATCTTCAATGCTCTTACTGAGGGAAGGAGGTTGTTGCCCAAAATCTCGCTATACAGGGCCCCATCCATCCTCCCCTCAATACGGTGCAGTCGTCCTGTCCCCTTTGCAGAAAAGCACCCCCAAAGCATGATGTTTCCACCCCCATGCTTCACGGTTGGGATGGTGTTCTTGGGATTGTATTTAACCTTCTTCTTCCTCCAAACACGGCGAGTGGAGTTTATACCTAAATGTTATATTTTGGTCTCATCTGACCACATGACCTTCTCCTATGCCTCCTCTGGATCATCCAGATGGTCTTTGGCAAACTTCAGACAGGCCTGGACATGTGCTGGCTTGAGCAGGGGGACCTTGCGTGCGCTGCAGGATTTTAATCCATGATGGTGTAGTGAGTTACCAATGGTAACCGTTGAGACTGTGGTTCCAGCTCTCTTCAGGTCATTGACCAGGTCCTCCCGTGTAGTTCTAGGTTGATCCCTCACCTTTCTCAGGATCATTGATACTCCACGAGGCGAGATCTTGCATGGAGTCCCAGTCCGAGGGAGATTGACAGTCATCTTTAATTTCTTCCATTTTCTAATAATTGCGCCAACAGTTGTTGCCTCCTCACCAAGCTGTTTGCCTACTGTCCTGTAGCCCATCCCAGACTTGTGCAGGTCTGCAATTTTGTCCCTAGTGTCCTTAGACAGCTCTTCGGTCTTACCCATAGTGGAGAGGTTAGAGTCTGATTGATTGAGTGTGTGAACAAGTGTATTTTATACAGGTAACAAGTTCAAATAGGTGCAATTAATACAGGTAATGAGTGGAGGATAGGAGGGCTTCTTAAAGACAAACTAACAGGTCTGTGAGAACCAGAATTCTTGCTGGTTGGTAGGTGATCAAATACTTATTTCATGCAATAAAATGGAAATTAATTATTGAAAAATCATACAATGTGATTTTCTGGATTTTTTTTAAATATTCTGTCTCTCACGGTTGAGGTGTACCTACAATGAAAATGACAGATCTCTCCATTCTTTGTAAGTGGGAAAACTTGAAAAATCGGCAGTGTATCAAATACTTATTTGCCCCACTGTAAATACTCAAAGCAGGACAGAGAACTGTAAAGTTTGACCATAATAAAGTGATCATAACTCAAACTCACATTAAGTCCCACTGGAGGCCTGAGTGTTTCACATCCTCCATAATGGTCCTGAGGCAGCTCTTGAAGCTGGACTCAAACCTGACATCATCTTCCAGTACAAGCACCTGCTGTTGCTGGAGCTCAACCACCTGAGGGCGACACACAAAAAAAAGGCAAGGGCATAAAATGACTCTTATAGTGTTTACAGCATTGATAGTCATATTATACTCTTTAAAATAAAGGTTCTAAAGGAGTTGGGGTTGGGGGGGGGGTATGTTTGCAGCAATCCCGTAGAAGAACCATTTTTGGTTCTCAAAAGACCCTTTTAGTAAACAGTTGTTAAAAGATAATTGTTTTTAGTACGAAGAACATTTTAATAATCTACAGAACCTTTTGTGCAATGGAAAGTTTCCATGGCTGATAAGGTTCTACACGGCACCATAAATAATTATTTTAAGAATGCAGTTTGCATTTAATACGCTCAATAGTTAGGAACTGATTGTAGAGCACGTTTTGCTGTGTACCTTTTTCCAGATGTTGTAATGACTAAGGAAGCAACCGATTTCACCCTTAGTTAGCACACGATCAGAGTAAGGATCTTTATAACCAGGGAGCATCTCAATTCCTAAAGCTCTTAGCTGCGATGAACTCAGGGCTCTAGGAGAGAGGAGAAACAGGAAGGAGTCATATTTGATTGTGGTGTAATAGTGAAATATACTTTGCATAGAGAAGGAGAGATGAAGGACAATAGGTTGAACTTTGACACTGTGTAAGTGGTGTGAAAGTGTGGGTTATAATATCATACTTGCCATCCACCGCGTCGGTGAGGGTGACGTCTATGCCCAGCACCTCCAACGAGCGCTGCATACGATCTCTGCGATCCGCCCGACGCTTTAGATTAATCAAATATACCTTAAAATAAGGGAAGATAAGTATAGTGCATTGACACAGATTGAAGATTAAACTTTTGTAATATTCTACATTTAGTTGTCAGTATACCTGATTGAATGCCATGGTGTCTTTAGGTTTGGAAGCAATGTGCAGATAATGTGAAGTTTCCAATTTGAAGTCAACTGAGAAAGATAAACTTCAGATTATTTGTCTTTCAACCACAAGGAAACATCTTCTGGTAGAAAGAAGGTCATAGTAATTAAAGGAATTAATGATTGGTGGAATTAACTGATTGGATAATATATTTTAAATGATAGTTCATTAAAGAATTTTAATTGAAGGCCCAGTTCTCCACATGGTTAGTCAATTATTTTTGTACCAACTTCCCATTTGAATGTCACTTGCTCTGATCACAAAATGGTTTGTGGGTTTGCTATTTGGTCCACTATGGTGGTTTTTATCGGTCACATCCTTCAATGACAGCCTCTCTCAGGGGAATGTTTTAAACTGTGATTGAACCATAAAACAACCCATGCTAAATGTGCCACAAACTGTTAAGGTCAGGTTGAAACAATCAGGTACCTTTTGTAAGAAATAAAGTCATTTTGAGCTTGTTTGTTGAGAAGAATATGCAGAGCTGTAGGTGCTACACACAGTAGGAAAAGCACAACATTTGTTAATTTTACTGTTCATCTGGTGTTTAGTTAAATAAATGAACTTTTGGATTGGGGATCACATTTTGAGCTCTGAAAGTTACACCATGTTTTCATAGTACAATGAACTCTTTTAACATGCAGATTTCAAAACAAAGTCAAGCTAATCTAATGATAGGCTCAGAAAGAACAGAGAGAATGTGTGAGAGATGTCACAAAGGAGTGAAAATTCTCTCTTTCCTGTGAAAACTATACAGAAGGGCATACAGTGAGGTGTTTGTTTTAGCTTGGTAAAGACAGAAGTAGAACAGGAAGTGGTGAATAGATAGCCTACACCTCTGCTTCACACTTTATTCGCTTACAAATATAGTACTAATACTGTATTTAACGTCAGCTCAACACTCATTTACTACACATCACCAGAAAGCCCCTCAACTTTGTCGCCTGTAAAAACCCATGTCAGTTCTTCAGATTGTTTTGTGATTACGCAGATTTGGTGATACACACTCAGTGCTTCTGTGACAGCGTGACTGAAGCTCTCCACCTCCTCCTCCAGAGTCTGCTTTGAATTCAAAGGCACCGGCAGGTACCCATAATGCTCTTGGTTACATATGAACATCTGCACACCTGTAAAGAGTTGAAATAGAGCTAAAAAATTCAATCAAATATAAAATTTATAAGAGTGACCAATATAGGTTCCTCCTAAATAGGCTATTTAGATAAATTAGAAATGTAAGATGTAATTGTTACCTGCTTGTCTTGCAGAAAATGCAAAAGCCATGATATCATCCAAGGCCCAAAGATAGTAATGGTGCACAGGGTAAAAGGCCAGGGCTGCACTAGCACTGCGCCGGAGGTCTATTAGTACTGTGGAGTGAATCATGGGAACTGGGTGGCAACCAGTACGCTTCCAGTTACGAATGGGGACATAATGTGGTGTTCGCTTATAATACCCCTGCAGAAAAGGAGATTTTCAGGATTCACTAGAGATTTAGAACATAACAAATAATAAAATGCTCAAATGCTTATCATGCAGACAAAAGGAGAAACAATAAATAAAATCCAATTATGATATTCCCACCAAAAAACTCAGAATGAATTCTGAAACACTGGATTATTTTTTTTTTTTTTAAATTGCACTGTATTATAGTTTGTCAAGCATTTTTATGCTACAGTTAGTTCCGGTCCTCACTTTCTGCAGGTCACATTGACTGTATTATGAGTGAGTGAGTCATTGAATCATTCAAATGATTCATTTAAAAACACAAATTTTATCAGGAATGAAACATTCATGTTGCTGACAACATTGTATAGAGAATGTAAGTTACTCAATGTTAACTTTATTGAATTGTTTTATAAAGACAAATGTGTTCTACATGTTCGGACACTTCCTGTTGTAGCCTACAAGAAAGTGTACTTAACGGCTTTAAGAACTACAATCCCATGTAGCATTGCAAATAACATAATCAAAATTTTATAAATATAAAACTACTGATGTGTTGATTATGTTGTTTTTGCAAAATATGCATAAACATTTAAGTAGTTTAAACATTTAAGTAGGCTATTTTGTCATTCTCAGTGCTGATTTCTGCGTTCCAAACGGGATATATCACCATCCGAAGGGCACTTCAGAGTGAAAACAATCATGGCCGCCATATTGAAGTGTCGTTCCAAACCGAAGTGCTCAAAATTAGCCACTTCATTAGGCCCTTCGGAATAAAGGATTTCGAAGGGTACAACTGATGGACACTTTGGGCTCCCATGATCCTTTGCGTTGATTCTTTGCATGATGACGCCACCTCCGTATAATGACGCAGAAGGGCACTTCAAGAAACAGTTGTTTGGTCCCCTACACCCTTCAACCCTTAAAAGCTATCCCTCCGGAAGGTAAACCCTTTGAAGGGATTAGGGCATAGGGATGAGCCCTTCCGAATGGAACACAGGGTTCTTTTGGTGTGTTTCCTTGCCTTTTATTCTCTAATTGGTAGAATGGTATTTCTGTGCAGAATCATGGGTAATGTAGTTTTCTTCATGTCATACGAATTCCACCAAACCTGAACTTTCAAAAGGAGCCAAATGCAATGTGTTCGCATTAACTTGCAATCCTTTTCACACTCTCCAGTCCCAAAATTTACCGGCTTTACCAATCATGAACACCGAGCCCTAAACCTACCCCGGTGGGTTACAGCAAATTGGGTAAAATGTTTGAAAATCTGCCAAGATTGTTTGAAAATAGCATGCAGTTGAGCACACAAATCAGTGTTCACTTGTCTCCTGCAGTTGTATGCATATGAATATCATTGCAAAAACAAGAGTCATTGTAAGAAGAACGGTCCTGTACCTGTGAGGTCATTCCACACCAAAAGTTTGAATAGAGTGTTCTTGACTCTAGCATTGGAGCAACCAGCGTCCGATTCTCAGCGATCAGTTGATTCAGTACTTGTGAGTTTGTCAGTAGGTTATCACTGTCTGCAAACTAGAGGACAAATCATTTAAACAATCATATATATATATATATATATATATAAAAAGAAATATCAAAATACACTATATTGGCAAAAATATTGGGACACCCCTTCTTTAGAACAGAAAAGGCACTTCCAAAACTGTGCCAGCAAAGATGGAAACATTATATATGTATTTAAAAATTGTATTTGCATCTCTATTGCAACAGTTTTGAAAGTGTCTAAAATGACTGGACCCCTTTGCACAAGTCATTGGTGTTTGCTGATGAGTTTTTGGCTAAATGTCTGCATTTAAAATCACACCTGAGGTGTTCAGCTGGCCTTATACACAGATGCATTGTCATGATGGAATAGAAAAGGGTCCTGGCCAAAACTGTTATAAAATTAGAAGCACACAATTCCCTAGAATATCATTATATGCTTAAATATTAAGATTTGTACTCATAGAAATTACTAAAGTAGCCAAACCTGTTCATTAGAAAGGGTTGTCCCAATGTTTTTAGCAATAGTGTATATATATATATATATATATATATATATACTGTATATACATATATATACACATACACTGTATATACATATATATACACATACTGTATAAGGTTGCATATGTATTTTTAGTTAACAAATTTGATACATCAGGCTTTTATGGCTCATATAGGCTAGTACAATATGAGGCTCATACCCGATGAGAAAAAAAAAAAAATATTTCAAAATGATCAGTGGTTAAAACAGTAAAGAGCACATAATATAAGTTGTCGCTATATGTTACAACTGGCTGCATTTTCATATCATATTTAACTACTATTTTTAAATAAGTAGAGTTATTGCATGATCCCTTTAATGGTTCTCTGATTTTGATGAGAATATGGTGTAACGACCACTAAAATCTGTGCCTAGACTAAAATTGATTTGATTATGTGAATACCATTGAAATATCATATCCAGCCTACTGTATCATATTTGATATGCAAACTTCAATGGCTTCTACATTACCAACAGGATAAAACTTTGCTCAAAAACCCTGTTGTACACAATCTACATCGCTTCTGTTGTCTGATTGATAGTTTATACTTTTTTAGGAAATTACCTTTTAATAGGCTACACTTGTAAAAATGTCCATCTTCCATGGTATTCTAAATATTCCATCTTCCAAATTTTTTATTTCAATTAAGTGTATATATTATATTGTCAGTTTAATGAATTTTTAAAGAAATCATGTTAAAATGTGAGTATCAAATATGATACATCAGGAAGCTGAGCTAAAATCAGTACAGAAGGAGAGGTAGTCTCACCAGGATGTAGTCTGCCCACTGAGCCCTGGCCGATGCGAGTGCAGCCTGCCTCAGCTTCATCACATGAGTGAACCGAGACTCCGTCCAGTGCTTGGGACCCAGCTCATTCACATAACTAAAAATAGATTAAACAAGAACTTATGCTTTACACAGACACAAAATGGGTCCCCTGAATGTATGCCAATTTTGTAAAACATTAAAGGTTTTATGTTATTTATGGCAGAGAAGATAGTGAGTTCTAAGAGAATGGTTATGAAGATGTAATGCTTTGAAGTATAATGTAATGTCATGTGTTTTCACCTGTCCTCCTCCTCCAAGGTCTGCAGATGTACTGAATGATACAAACTCTCCACTCCAGACAGCCATTCATGCAGCATTGCAGTGGTGTTGTCAATATTGTGGTCGGTAGCTGCCCTGACAAACAGAAAGTCCATGTTAAGACCAGAACTGGCCCACATTGTATTTTCCTTTTCAACATCACCATCTTGCCATGCAAAACATTTATGCAGTACACACTACTACTAGAGGGGCCACTAATGGATAGAGAGTTGGACTTGTAACCCGAAGGTCATGGGTTCGAGTCTCAGGTCCGGCAGGGATTGTAGGTGGGGGGGAGTGAATAACCAACACTCTCTCCACCCTCAATACCACGACTGAGGTGAGACCCTTGAGCAAGACACCGAACCCCCAACTGCTCCCTGGGCGCCGCAGCATTGGCTGCCCTCTGCTCCAGGTGTATGTTCACTAATCTGTGTACACTTGGATGGGTTAAATGCAGAGCACAAATTCCAAGTATGGGTCACCATACTTGGCCACACACCACTTCCCTACTGTTCAAAAGTTTAGGGTTAGTGAGATAGAATAGTTTTTTTCTTTTTTCAAAGAAATGAATACTTTACTTATGATCAAAAAATGTATCATAAGTGACAGTAAAGATATTTATAATGTTGCAAAAAAAATCTATTTCAAATAAATGCTGATCTTTTGGCCTTTCTATTGATTAAAGAATCCTGAAAAAAATGTTAAACAGTGAAAACTGAAAATTCTGCTATTTCATCACAGAAATAAACTACATTTTAAAATATATTAAAATAGAGACTTCTATCAAAAACTTTAAAAAATATTATAGACTCTATAATAAACTATATAAACGTCTGAATGGTAGTCAGTGCACAAAATTATTATTCAAGCCAGACCTTAAGCAGCTTGCAATCATAGTTTGTTTCATTACTCCTATACTACTTTAGTAGATTATTATTATTATTATTTTTCATTTTGGTTTTCAGACTGGCTTCCAGGAACCCTCAGGGGGTTGCAAGAGGGTACACAAAATGCAAAAAGAGAAATAAATAAAAATAAACAAATTAATTAATAAATTAAATAACTTTAAAAAACAATAATTGTATTTAACTATATAATTACGAATAAAGAAATTACAGATTTATATTTATTATAAAATGTAAATTTCAAATTTTTGCCATTTATTGGAGTGGCAACCCCTTGCACTTTCTCCTCCATTTCTCCTTTTACCCATTCACACATTCTTTCACTTCACTGTCATATTTACTTGTCAAGCTTTCCCGGATATTTCAGGCTAAGATGTAATTTAAAGCCCAGAGCTCACTTCAGTGTGCGGGCAAATACAAAACCACACATGTATATCTTAGACTGTGTTACAACTTTCAGCACAAACACATTACAATCCTGTAGTTATTAATAAACCAGTAATCATGCACTTTCAAATATGTGTGGATATAAAAATGCATTCATCAAATTTTAAAGCAATATCAAACTATATATGCAATATTCTGTTAAGCTTTATAAGAATGAGGGCTGATATAAAGTCTTCATGAAATGTTACCATGTCTATTCCTACCTTCAGCTGATGTATCTTCTTATTAAAAAAGCAAACTATTTTTCATAGCAAATTGTTTTGAAATTAACATTTGTGACCCTGGACCACAAAACCAGTCTTAAATGTCAATTTTTCGAAATTGAGATTTATACAGTATCTGAACGCTGAATAAATAAGCTTTCCATTGATGTATGGTTTGTTAGGACAATATTTGGCTGAAATACAACTTTTTGAAAATCTGGAATCTGAGGGTGCAAAAAAATCTAAATATTGAGAAAATCACCTTTAAAGTTGTCCAAATTAAGTTCTTAGCAATGCATATTACTAATCAAAAATGAAGGTTTTATTTAAGTCTTTATTTAATATCTTAATGATTTTTTTTTGGCATAAAAGAAAAATGTATAATTTTGACCCACACAATGTATTTTTGGCTATTGCTACAAATATACCCCAGCGACTTAAGACTTAAGGTTTTGTGGTCCAGGGTCACATTTGCGAATTTGAAAGGATATATTCCACCAAAATCGGTTACCAGATAGAGATGCGGTCCTTGGGATAATCCAGTCTCTCAATACATCCCAGAAAATAAGGAAGACTGTGTTCACTGTTACGGGCCAAAACCGCAATGACTACTTTGGGCTTGAGTAGAGATGTCTCGTGCAGAACAGGCTCCAGGTCAATTAGTGTATGAATAAAGCCAATCCATGTCTCTAACAGTAACAGTCCGAACAGAAGCTTTCCAGATGCTCTCAGGTCCGTCATAGTGTCTGAATGTGCAGAAGCATGCCGTACTATAGGATACCGCCGGTGAGAGAGGTGAAGACTCACTGACTGGGGAGGTTTGAGTTTGCTTTTGCCTACATTATATGCAATGCAAGTACACTCATATAAGTGAACGGACAGTAGAAGAATAACATACAAGCAAATCAATGACTAAATAAAGGCACACAGCTAAAATAAAACATTTATTATTGCACCCCAATTCATTGTACAGACTGATTTAAAAAAATCCATTAATTCAATGAGTTTTTGTTCTTATGAGGCAAAATTCAGCCCTTCATAAATGTTCAGGTTTAAAATAAACATGGGCCATTAGTGCCAAAAATAATAATTAGAAAAGTTTAGAAATTGTCATTTCTGTTGGGAATAATAATAGTTTTACAATTTTAGATTTTTTTTGTACTGTATAGTACCTTTTACACTTGTTTCGTCAAATGTTTTGTTTTAAATATGAAGAGTTCATTTGCAAAAACAGATAACTCTATTTGTAACAATTTCAAAAATCATGTTTTTTCATTGTGAATTCCAATTCATCTCAATCAAACTGCAGTTGGGTTATTGAGTAAAATTAACTAAAATAAAAAATACAGCTAACTAACACAATGAAGCACATTAAAAACATGATAAAATTATAAAAAAACTTGATTTTTGAAAATTTTATAAAAAAACGGAGTTATATGTTTTTACAAATAAACTCTTCATATATTTTTACATTTTATATAGTGTAATGTCTAATATAGTTTGATAGTTATATTGTCTAAATGTTAATAATGATAATAAAGTGCAGGTTCCCAAACTGACAACTTGCCCCCATAGAATATGACAATGTGTATTCAAAAAGTTGCATTTATGAAGACTGAACAGCAGATGGAGAAAGTGATGTTTTTAAAATTATGCTTCTGCTGGAATATCAGACTAATTTATTATTCTTAATATTGTCATGTGTACACAGTCCACAGTATTCAGATTTTCTTTATGTGTGAAATACTTATATGACAAACTACACTTGCTACAATGAGCAGTAAACGGATCACACCGTGTCAGATTCTTTTTTCCAAAACGAAAAGCACTCAACCTTCCCTTTCCAGTGTGATGAATGAACCTGTTTGTCATGTCTGGAAAGTTTAGTGTCTATGGACTTGCAGCATAACCAGTTACGGTAATTACTAATTCGTTTTTTAAAGGGATAGTTCACCCAGAAATTAAAACTGTCATTATTTACTCAACCTCATGTTGTCAAACCTGTATGACTCACTCTCTCTCTCTCTCTCTCTCTCTCTCTCTCTCTCTCTGTACGTGTGTGTGTGTGTGTGTTTAATTAATTAATTTATTTTCATTTTTCATATAATGAAGGCTGATGCTGTTTGGATACCAGCATTCTTCAAAATATCTTCTTTTGTGTTCCACAGAAGGTCATATGTATTTGGACCAACATGAGGGTTAGTAAACGATGACAGAAATGTCATTTTTGGGTAAACTATGCATTTGACAAAATATTACAAGCGCAAATGCTAAGATATTTTGTTGAAAGCTATACTGTAAAAAAAAAACGGCAGCTGTGGTTGCCGGAATTCTACCGTAAAAAAAAAATGGTAACAACATTTTAGGTTTTACGGTTTTAAATTACAGTTAAATACTGTAATTTCATTAACTGATATAATGTTAATATACCAAACACTGATAATCACCAAATGCAGGTGGTGATGAGAATGTCACATGATGAACTAAAGCCCATCACAAGCAGGTTTTAAATAATAACATATAAGGTGCACAGTGTCATTTACACAAGCACTAACACCATCATGGGGAGACTCATTAAACTGAAATATGCAACCTTAATTTAACAACATTAGATGTAACATACAAACATAACTGATAAGAAAAAAAAATAAAGAAGAAACATAGTTATTTCAAAGAAAAAACATCAAATTCAAACAAAATTTGAAATGCAATGCAGGGAATTCTGGGAACGTCAGTTTATCGTTTTTCCCTGTACATTTTACAGGAACTTACTGTTAACCATTTAACAGGTTTTTATTGTAGCATTTTCACAGTTTTTTACAGTTAAAATTACGGTGATTTTTTACAGTGTAGAATACACACTGTTGGCAGTTTCTTATTATTGTATATTGCTTCCATTATTTAGGTTTCCACTTAGTGTTATTGCACAGTGATGCTATACTGACATTAGTCTTTTACAGTGAATGTAATTTAATGAATGTAAATAGCCAAAATATTGCACATTCTGGTTGTACTGAAGTGATCACAAATGGTTTGCATTCGTTTCTATCCACCCATCCACTCATCCATCCATCTACAACATGAATCATCCCAATTATTAAAAAGACCAGTGGCAGTTAAAAACCCGTAAGTTTTAGATGTTTTTATTTCTTATTTCTCTGTAAACAATGCATTGCACAAGCCATTCTAGATTTCCTAACCCAGGACTGGAGAACAATACTTTCTAAAAGTGCTTTGTAAACTTTCCTTTATGATCTTTTCTTCATAATTCTATATTTTGCCCATAATTTGCATCAGTGCTTGACCCAGGAATGTGGCAGAATCCGGATTGTGGCTTTGCTATCACGGGTCATGAGGCGTGTAACCTGATCCAGGGTCAGTCCAACTACAATTTCTCCATTGACTTCTAGAATCTCATCTCCAACGCCCAGGAGTCCAGTGTAGATGTTCTCCGTGGCACTGTCTCCGACCCGTTCCACGTATATACCTATAAAACCAGCATGACTGATTTTGATAAAATACCTCTAAATGATTTGAAACATTTCAAATAGTGTTTTTTTTTTCAGTGTCATGGAGGCAAATGTGGAGGAAGTAGAAGTCTAACCTGAGTCAGGTCTTCCTTTGCCCCTGGAGATGACGAAGCCAAAGGGTCTATTGTTGGCAGGTCTGGTAAGCTCTATCAGTAAAGTCCCATCAGGAAAGGCCTGCACCAGCCGCCCTAGTGGACCAGCTCCTCGAGAATCCTCTAGTGACTCCTTTATGTTCTCTTCCTTCTGAAGCTCCCTGAAACACAGATATCAACAGCTCAGTCAGAAAATCGACATATCCAATATGGTTTTACAGCAGAATCAAGAGATCACATAGCTGAGGCAAAAAATACTGTATGTCTTTATTGCTAAAAATGTACAGAGACTTTATCACACACAAAATTACAGACCTTGGTGCCAAACTCAGTGGCAGTGGTAACTCTCCCAAAATAGTGGAACGTTCAAACTTCCTCTTTGGGGACTGTAGACTCTGGACAGAAGATGCTTTACGTAACTGAGCCAAAGGAGACTCCTGATGGCAGAGAGCAACATAACAGCTTTGAAACACCAGCTTCTTAATATACCTTAACACACACAAATTAGCTATTTGATTTTACTTGGATTTTACCATGATCAAACCTCTGTCATTACATGGACATTATAGTTTAGATTAACACACCATAAGTCTTTGGTGAATCTCACAAAAATGTCATATTTCACCTCAAAATCAAAAGAAAAAAAAAGTTTATTCACTACCATTTTTACAGATTTGTTAATGTTTTTGGAAAAAGTCTATTATGTTCACCAAGGCTGCATTTATTTAATCAGTAGTAAAAACTGTAATATTGTGAAATATTATTACAATTTTAAATAACTGTTCCCCTTTCGATACTTCACTCGTACTGCGTCGCTAGACGCTATGGGGAAAAACTCCTTTTTCTCCGAGGACTGAAGACTTTTTCAATCACGCAGTGTGACTGCACGGCCATTGGTTCGTGCAGTAAATAAAAACGAACCGATGGCTCATCAGCGGTGCTGCACGAGCCTATGGTGGCAAAGCCTGCCAGAGCCCGCCAGAAGGGGCGGGGCCATCTGGCTATATAAGCGGGCGCTTCGCCAAGGGAAATCAGATCAATTCTCCTTCAGCGACGACTTCTTCCCTTCGCTGATCGCGGGACTCAAGACGCTCGCCGTTGACACGCCTCGCTGCGGATTGAAGCTGCCTTTTTCAGTTTTCACTTTTTCAATCACGCAGTGTGACTGCACGGCCATTGGTTCGTGCAGTAAATAAAAACGAACCGATGGCTCATCAGCGGTGCTGCACGAGCCTATGGTGGCAAAGCCTGCCAGAGCCCGCCAGAAGGGGCGGGGCCATCTGGCTATATAAGCGGGCGCTTCGCCAAGGGAAATCAGATCAATTCTCCTTCAGCGACGACTTCTTCCCTTCGCTGATCGCGGGACTCAAGACGCTCGCCGTTGACACGCCTCGCTGCGGATTGAAGCTGCCTTTTCCTCTGCGCCTCTTCGCTGTTCCAGCCCGCTGTCCGAGCCGCTTCAGCGAGCAACGCAGACGTCAGCTCGTTCGCTGCTGCCATCCGGCGAGCCTAAAACAGCAAATTTCTCTAAAAGAGCCCGCGGCGTTGTTGCAAATGCCGCGCCGTCATTGCGCGTCGTGCAGAATCTCTCTGCACGATGGTGACGGCCACTCAGAGTGCGTTTCCTGCTTGGGTAAACCTTGCGCGGAAGCCACTCTGACCGAGATGGAATGTTCACATTGCGTGAACATGAGACTCGCCACTCTGCGCGTTCAGATTACTTTCTTTTTAGAGAGTGAAGCCGCCCCTCACACTCTCCCATTTTCTTCCTCCCAGGGACCTGTGAGGAAAAAACAGCGGGGCAAAGGGATTAAGCGCTCAGCGGCGAGCGAGCTCACACCGGTTCAGATCCCGTGTGCCTTGCCCCCGCAAAGCAGAGAGGATTCTCCCGTTATCTTCGAGCACGCAGACCAACGTCCTTCGGCTGGTGCGAGTGACATGGTCTCGTTCGGTGCTGTCTGCCGAGCCCAGCGACTCAAAGCCAGGGATGGATGCCGAACTTTTCCGTATCCTCTCTAAGACAGTCGACGAGCTGGGTTTGGATTGGTCATGAGGGCGAAAGTCACGCCAGATCGTGCACTGGCTATACGGCAGCTCGCGGCTTCATTCAGAGTCGGAGCGACGCAGTACGAGTGAAGTATCGAAAGGGAACGTACTTGGTTACCAACGTAACCTCAGTTACCTGAGATACAAGAACGAGTACTACGTACCGTGCTATGCCATTCAGCTGCACGACTCAGGTCGTCGCTTCAATTGAATTGGCCTGATTTCCTATGGCAAAGCGCCCGCTTATATAGCCAGATGGCCCTGTCCCTTCTGGCGGGCTCTGGTGGGCAGTGCGACGCAGTACTCGTTCCCGAATCTCAGGGAACCGAGGTTATGTTAGTAACCGAGTACATTTTCTGTTTTATTGTGTTTTCAAATGCAGTTTATTCCTGTGATGGCAAAGCTGAATTTTATGCATTCTCATTCTCGCACTTTATTGTTTCAATCACATCAGCATATAACAAATACAAGCATGGTGCATAACTATTTTGTAATATAAATAATAGGCATTGTTTCTTTTCATAATAAGAACGAAGGGGTAATTGTCATGAAATTAATATCAATAAAATGCAGGTAGACTATTTAACAGTCCTGTTACACATTTACATATTATGCGCTTATAGCAAATACAATAACTGGGTAATAAATAGGTACTAACCCTGAACCTACCCCTAACTTTAACCCATGTAGTTACCTTATACTACCAGTATTTTCTTGGGTAAGTACACTGTAAGTACACATACTGTAAACCAACCAAAATGCATCTTTATTGGGATTCTAGGGTAAAACATGACCCAGACTGGTTTTGTTATACTCATTCTATTAGTATTAAGGCTAATTCCCACTGCACCAACAGACACCGACTAACAGATTACCATTAGGTCACTTCTCAGACATTACACGACCTGACAAACAGCGACTGAACATGTTCACTCAGCCAAAACAATCGGCAAACAATGCAGGGGACACTTGACAGGGGTAACACACTGATCTGGCAAAACCTTATGAACGTCTCTTACTGTTGGTTAGCGTCTGTCTGGGTGAATTAGCCTTTAGTATTCTATTTTCTATAACCTAATTTCCCCAGCACGTAAATTCAGTAAACATGCATCTTATGTCAATTTGCCTCTTTAAATAGAAAGCAGTTGCTTCTAGTTTGTTCTGTTCAGTGCACAAGACTGATATGTTGTAAGTCTGCAGATGCATTGTGGTAAGCAAATGAACTACATGATATATTGCAATTTCATTAAACAAAGCCAGAGATACAGTCCAAATGATCTCTCATGATATTGCAAGGGTGGATGCTACTGTTGGTGGTATCTTTAACTCTGTCTTTAACTGAGAAGAGAACTCACTGTGTGGAGTGATTGGAGAGAGGGGGTCCTCTTCAGAGGGACTAGGCCTCTGTGTGTAGGACTTGGGGAGGCAGAGCTGTAACGGGTAGTGGGGGAACACAGGTGCTCCATGCTGTTGGACCGGCTTCCCTTCACCAGCTTACCCATACTGTTCAGTCCCATGGCTGAGAAAAAGCGACGGAGGGATAGCTTAGGACGCCCTTCTCGCTCCCCAGCTCTCCTACACATATGAGAAAGGAGGAGTCCATAATGGAAGCTGTAAACAACTACAAGAGGTTTATCTTATACTTAAAGTTAAGTAAATTCTAAAAATGTTTTGTGTGTTTTTAACCCAAACACTGGGTTCAGCCTCTTTATTGGCTTATTGGGTTATTTACACACTGTTTGTAATTTTTGGGTAACCAGGTTCTGGGTTAGTGGCAGGATTAGTTTCATTTAGAAACAATGCACCTTTTAACACATCTACCTAACTGCTGGTTTATCTGTGTCAAACTGGATTGTCATTAGCTAAATCACATGTGCAGTTTACTTTATTTCCTGAACAAGTGCAGACCTGAGTTTGAGTTGCTTTCACATTCATACAAATCATGCCACAGTTTCATTGCAATCGAATGCATACCACCTCCTACATGTGGTCTCAGGTTCAGCACTTCGTTGCACTCCCAGGAACACATGACAAGTTTCACGTTAATTTTTCAAACTAAACTCATGCCTGTTTGGGTCGTTTTCTTTGCACAAATGCAAATGTATCTACAGGGCGAGCAACACAAAGCAATACTACCACTACTACTATTGATGTTTTACCTCACATCAGGGGAGTGCAGTGATCTGAATACAGATGTGACATACTAATCAACAAAACTGCAGTGTAGACTGCAGATACTCCATTGATTATAATGGAAACAATTTAGTATGATTGCATTCCGGATGTGGTCATGTCATACACTAGATTAACAGTTTAGTTATTTTTAACCTATCTATTTATTAAGCATACAGATAATTTTAAGGACACTCCATCAGGTGAGTTTCACCTCTGTGGGAACCTTTGTGTACATTATAATGCAATTGTCAACATATATAAAAAACTGCAGTTATCTATTGCCCATAGTCAAGATCAAGAGGTCCAAGTAATGCTGGGCTCACACTGCATGATTTTAGCCCTGATTTTCACTCACTGACAGTTTTGGGAAATATCTGACAAATATTTGGCATGCTAAATATCTGGACCTGTGGGTGACTCAAAGTCCTGCAGTCTAAAATGTGTTTTGACTGGAAATGACATTGGCGATGACCTACACAACACGGAGAGAGCACAACATGGCATGGAAAAGTTATTTTCTTGTTTTCCACTGCAAATCATTGTACAGACAACCAGGATTGCAAGATTTTTGCGGGCTACCATTTTTGACAGGAATAAATCCATTCTCATGTAAGAACCCTCCCCAAGTCTCTCCCCTAACCTTACATTATTTCTCGTATCAGTTCTGGCATGGTTGGTTGTGAAATGTAGTTTGTAGACAATGCAGAGTGGTTGGTGATCCTTCCCACTGAAAAGTTGTGTGACCCCCTGTCACCAATACATTGTGAACTGAGAGAACAGCAGCGTTCCGACAACTTTGAAAATTATGGAATGGGATTCAGGCATAATTTACCACTTAAGACTGGGGTTCTCACCTCTGGCCCTCAAGGTCCACTTTCCTGCAGAGTTTAGCTCCAACCCTAATCAAACACCTGAACACCTAACCAAGGTCTTCAGCATTAATGGAAAGTTAAAGGTAGGTGAGTTTGATCAAGGTTAGAGCTAAACTCTGCGGGAAAGTGGATCTCAAGGGCTAGAGTTGAGATTCTCTGTCTTAAGATATAGCTTACCTAGACGCAACTAAACTGTCATCCCAATGTATTTCAGCCTTTCGGTGCTCTGCTCTCAGAAGTTCTGCCCTCAAGTCTTCTGCTTTGGATGTACCCATAGCTCTCAAAGCCGGGTGGCAATCTGAGAGAACGGGTGCTGTGCAAGTGCTTCTGGGATCTCTGCAGACACCCTCACCTGCCAAATGACCTGATGCACAACAAATGAATGAGCAAATGTTATTGGAGTAGGAATCGATAAACCAGTTCTGAATCAGTAATAGCTATAATATACTAATAGCTAACATAATATCAGTAATAATAGGGAAGTCGTGGCCTAATGGTTAGAGAGTCGGACTCGTAATCCAAAGGTTGTGGGTTAGAGTCTCGGGCCGACAGCGATTGTAGGTGGGGGGAGTGAATGTCCAGCGCTCTCTCCACCCTCAATACCACGACTGAGGTGCCCTTGAGCAAGGCACCGAACCCCCAACTGTTCCCCGGGAGCCGCAGCGTAAATGGCTGCCCACTGCTCCGGGTGTGTGTTCATGGCGTGTGTGTGTTCACTGCTGTTTGTGTGCACTTTGCATGGGTTAAATGCAGAGCACAAATTTTGAGTATGGGTCACCATACTTGGCAGTATGTCACTTCACATTTACTTGCTCGCAGTAAATTCAAGGCATTAATGTTTGCCTACAGAACCACCACCGGCTCTGCACGCCTTTACCTAAATTCATTGCTTCAGACTTCTGTGCCCTCTAGAAGCTTACGTTCTGCAAGTGAACGACGCATTATTGTGCCATCCCAAAAAGGCACAGAATCACTTTAACGTCCTTTTACATTAACTGTTCCCTCCTGGTGGAATGACCTGCACAACACAATCCGAGCAGCTGAATCCTTAGCCATCTTCAAGAAACGGCTAAAAACACATCTCTTCCATCTTTATTTGACCCTCTAACTCTAGCACTCTCTATTCTAATTTAATTTTATCTATCTGTCTTCTTTTTATTTAAAAAAACAAACAAAAAAAAACACACATTTGACCCTCTATCAATTGCATATTTATTCTCTAATTGCTAGCTTTTCTTGTAAAACTAACACTAGCTTTCTTTTTTCTATTCTATCTACTTGTTTCTTATTAAAAAAACAAAAAACAAACAAAAAACAAAAAACACTAGGTTTCTTTTTCTATATTCTATCTACACCTTTTCTTTAAAAAAAAACAAACCAAAAAAAAAAAACCTTACTATGTGTACTGCGTTAGGCTAACCATGACTTGCATGTTGTTGTTAATGTTGCATGTTGTTGCTCTTTTGTTGGTTTTGATTGCTTCTAATGTCCTCATTTATAAGTCGCTTTGGATAAAAGCATCTGCTAAATGACTAAATGTAAATGAATCAGGTTGTTTAAACCTGTCGTTCATGTAGATGCAGCGTCTCCTTTAGAGCATCAAGAGAAGACATCAAGGTTTCAGGAGAACAATTTTCATTAGATGTTACATCCTGAACAAATTATTTTGAGTCAGCTAGTGGGATGTCACATTTAATCATTTAAGCAGGTAAACTTACCTGTGATTAGGTCACCTGCAGAGTCCCATATTGCTAGAGCCTGGAGGTCTGTGGTCAGCATAGATGAGGAATACCTGAGAGAGGATGGTCTGTTGCAAGAAGTCAGTCCTGAGGTGACTGGATGAACCTGAGGGGAGGCACTGAGAGCGACGCTGAGGTGCTCTTCAGGCAGTATGCTTTCGTGGTGAGAGCTCCCATCTAGCTTGTGGTCAAGGTGAATTAGGCGGTACTGAACCGAGGGCATTAGTTTGACCACCCGTTGCCCTGTCGGCCGACTCTTGGAACTTGATTTCAGAGCAGATTTGATGGGGAGATGGGGGGGGGCATCCTTGACATTGCTAGAGAGATCCTTATTCTCAAGGTCAGTAGAGGTTTCTGTAGCACCTTGTTCAGGTGTCTTCAATTTAGAGCGAGTAGTTTTATCCTCCAGACTTGACCTGGTTTTGGAGTTCCTTCTCTGAGCCCATAGATCCTGACTCTGAGCATACGGACCAGTACTGTTTTCAACTCTGCTTTCTCCTTTCCTGCTCCTTCTTCGAAGCTTCCCAAAAGCTGATGTGTTCTCGCCTGCACCTCCTACACCTCCCCGCCCTACACTTTCTGCCAGGCTGACACCTCCAGTAAAAGTTATACTTTCCATGAAAGTCGGGTGGATGGTTCGTCGACATGACTGGCCAGGGGTGACCCATCGAGGAGCAGCCTTCTCCTGAGAATCTACTATACTGTGTGTAGGCTGGGAATGGCAATCTTTGTTCTGTGCAGGTCCCAAGATGCTTCCACAGGCTTCACATGTCCTGAGAATATCGTCCTTTGACACCATAGCAGCCATACACTCTCCCTCCTTGGTTAATATGGCAACAGGGATACCAACGTTTACCCAGCTTATTGCTGCCCCCCGCCCATCCTCTGGGATGTTGTACATCGCTTCTGCCTTCAGCTGTTGGGTGGAGTGGGATTTCTCAGCCACCGCTGGCCCGCGTTCACGCACCCGCTCCAGGTATCGTCGCTCAGCCTCCTTTTCTGACTCGTCTTCGAAACGTACTCGTGTCGGCGACTGGCCATATCGACGTGAGTGCACCCCACGTTCATGGTTCCTGCCCCGGATGTCTGGTGACTGAAGTGGTGAAGTAACCTCCTCCTGAGCCGTGACAAGAACAGCACTGTGCAATGTAGATGAAACACTGATTGGTAAAACCTCCCTATAAAGCAGATACAAGAGATTTTACAGAACACCTGGAGATCTGCAATCACTATCTGTATCATTTCATTATCTCTATTACATCACTGCATAATGTTACATAATTATCATTCAAACCTGAATGGAAACAAATGGCAAATGCATTATTTGTTTGTAGTTAAATAGATTAACATGAATGAAGGCTTTTGATTAATTTGATCATCAGCTTGTGACAGGATTAATAAAAATGCTTGCCAAATATGTGTTATATGCAGTACACGTGATTATATAACACAGGAACACAACTCTGAATGAACTGCTTAAATAAATACTTCCGTGTATCTTTGGATATGGTCATGAGGGGATTGCTTTGGTTTGTTCACAGTACAAAAGTTAGTAGTAGATGACTTTTAAAAAGACAACCATGAAACAACAACAAAAAAGCAGTAGAAAGCGTTGAGGTGACTTACAGACCCTCTCTTTGACCAAGGCAGATGGGGGTTTCACTCTTAGGGTTTTGAGAACGTGCTTTGAATCTAGCTCTTTCCAACAGATGCTTTGCTTGTTCATGACGTGGACTAAGAGTTACTTCGGCAGTGGAGATCAGCGGTCTGTCCAAAGCAGAAAATAAATTTTACACTCTCCTGAGTAAGTGTAATGATTATGAATTATTTTCTCAAATGTTTTCATGTCTCAACAGCCATTCAAAAGGCTTACAACCTATTATTTCCACAAACATTAGACTGTCAATATGATGAACTTGCACCATACTTCCCACAAATCAGAAATAAACATACAGAATGTCAGAAGCTTAAATCTCTCTTATGTAATCTCTTTCCTTGGCATGTTATGTGCAAGCCCTAATCTTTAAATGAAGAGATGTGTGTCTTTCACATGGATTTGTATTCTGACAGAGGTCTAACACAGCTGAGTGCACATGAACAACCGTATTCAATGATGTGCTTGATTGAGGACAATGTGTCTTACCTATAGTTAAACACAAGGTCCTTTGAGATGATTGCTGAGTCCCATTCACCTACTTTGTAGCGAGGTAAATCTGGACAAAAACACATACTGCCGAGAATAACAAACCCATTTGGTATGTGTTATAATTTCAATAAATATTAATAATGCGCAAAAAAACATTTATATAATTTTGGCCATTCACTACAACATCTGACCATTCCATTCAACAGGATGCTACGTGCAAGTGGAAGAATAGTACAAACCCACTGAACCAATATCCTGTAGTCCTGCTGTTACACAACACTCCAGAAAACCAAGCTAGCAGATTTCAGCCTATCTGTCCCTACGTTGTGCAATATTAAAACACTATTATCTCCACTGCTCCACTTTCTTCCCAACCCTTCCCCCTCATCTGTAATTACGGTGACAGGCAGCCACATCTGTTCTGAGAGATCATACCAACCTCCCTGCTGTGAGTTTTGGCTCAGTGACCCAATGGGTGATTAATGCTGGTTAAATCATAAATACAGTGAAAAACTGCACAAGGTAATTAAACGAACACACGTTTGGACCCCATTCACTTTAATTGTAGAGACAAATAAAAAACAGACATTTTTAAGATATCTTCTGTTGTGTTCCACATAAGAAACAATAAGGTATGAATGTTCATTCTTGGGTGAACTATCCCTTTAATCTAGGACCTTACCTCTGTGTGACTCCTTTGGTGGTTGATACTGTCCCTCTGGATGCATGGTAGTACTGATCTCGATGGCATCAACTTGGTATTTGTTCAGGTGTGTCTTGTTCATCTTGACTTTCTCTGCAATAGACAAAGACCCTCCTCTGGAGCACACAGTCTCCCAACTGTCTGCCTTCCACAGCCCACCAACTGGATCTGCTGTTGCAATCTCCTTCTGGAGACACCTATGAAAAGCACTTTCCAAGCTGTCAGACCTTTGCAGCTCCTTGTGAACAACAACACCCACAGTCTTTAGTTTTGGCTTCCTTTTCGGACCCTCCTCTGTTGTGGGTGGCAAATCCTTTGGAGTTGCCAGTGTGGAAGAACTTTCTGACTTAAGAAGTAACGTCTCTGGTCGTGCCACTCGCCAAAAGCCCTTGGGAGGAGCCCAGTGCTTGGGAGAAGACGTTGTTGACTTCATTGCGATGTCTCCTTGAGGCTCACCAGCTACACCCACTGCAATGTTCTCCAGGCTGAACCCTTCAAAAAGCCCACGGGACATTTCTGGTGCACCTTGAGATGGGCTATCTTTCCCATTTTTGCTGCAAGTCTCTTTTTGTCCTTGCATCCCAGAATTGGGTTCCAGCACTTCTTTATTGCCAGTGTTTGGCTTATTGCTCTGCTCGGTGTATTCTGTTTGACAAGTAGACAGCGCTTCATCATCTTGGTTTTTCTTCACTGATTCTTCTGTGGAGCCCTCTGGTAATAGATCATCTCTCTCCGTCCCCTTTAACTTTCTCTGGGACTCTGCTTTGACTTTAGATTGCAGGGCAGAAACTGCTGAACCCGGGGCATGGAAGCAGGAGGGAAGAGATGCTTTGGATTTTAATATATTGGCGGAGGGTCCACTTTGAGGACTTTGGTCTGCCAGACTTCTTAGTGGTTGTGTCTCAGAGAGATCCTCTGTCTCCTCATCCATTTTGCACACTGTAAAGAAAAAAAATGCCAGACACAAATTTAAACAAGATGAAGAGGAAGGTTTTGCAGAGCCGCTGTTTATGGATTCCATGTTAGTAGATTAAATATTCTTGAATCCCCCTTACGCACAACAAACTATGTAAGAGTTTGCATAATACCAATACTTTCATAGTGTTAGATTATCCACAACAAGAGATCTATAAATTCATGAAAAGGTTATTCTGTTGAAGATGATGAAAAATATATCATAATGGATGTATAGTGAATTGACCATTACAATACAGACGTATCAGTCCCTAACTGATCTGATCTAAAAATATACTGACACAGGTTTCTGAACTGTAAGTATAGACAGAGCTACAGTTTGTATGTATTAGTACCTAAAATTAAGTTATAAGAAGTAAAATATTGCATACTTTCTGCATAGGTTTAGGTTAACCATGACAGAGATGATATAGAGAAGGATGCAGGTAAATAAGATTTATGAAATATTGTTTAAAATAAATTTTTGTTGTGATATAAACTGTGATGGAGAATTTATAATTATAACACACACACACACACACACACACACGTCAACATCAATGCCATTACATTATTATGACATAATATTGACCTCATACATGATATAATATTATTTACTGTGTGATATCTTACCTTACTTTCACTGATGGTCCATTTGAGTCTGTTACATTTCACAGGTTCAGTTGAATAAATCGCACTGACCCAACATGCAGAATCATTCCTGTCTCCTTGCCCAGTAATACTTCAATGGCTGAAACCAACAACAAATGCTACCGGTTGATATGAGGAATTACTCCCATGATGCTCCTCTTCGTTCAGCTGTCACCAGCACCTATCACTGCACATCCACTGGTGGCAGATTCTATCTCTAACCTATGAGTGCTCGCTCAATATTCATGATTGGTCTGTTAATCCCCACAGAAATCAGACGGATTAGACAAAAATGGAAAATAAATGCGTACTTTAATTCCTTTGATGTCAACTGCAGCATTTCATTGCATAAGTTGGTACAATTCACAGAAATGTTATTTAAAAAGTGCACTCATATGTAAAGGTCATGTGTGATAGATCAAGTATTTTGAGAGATGCTAGTGATTGCAATAGTACAAAAAGATAATCTGCCTGGGAAACTTGAACATTTTTCCGTATTGACAAATACAAAAAACAAAAATACTATGTCCTAGATGATTGTTTTATGATCATAATATTCATGAGGCTGTATTATAGTTTACTGTCTGTAACACAGAGATACACAGTGTTGGAAGTAACTAGTTATATGTAACAGAGTTACGTAATTTAATTACAAAATAAAAGTAGCTGTAATAAGTTACAGTTACTGAGAAAAAAAAGTGTAATTAAATTACAGTTACTTATGAAAAGGTTAAGGATAACAAAGGGGGTTACATATGATTTTATTATTATTTTTTTCACACACACTCCCACATAAAGCTTTAATTCATTTCTTTCATAAATTGTAGTGAGTGCTCTAAAAAAAAATTTTTTTTTCAAAGGCATTGTTAGATCCCAGTGTTTCCTGTCATAGCTATGCAAATATTTGATTTCAAAAACAGTATCATAGCTATTAAACTATTTATTTTTATGATTTTAAATCTGTATTTAACCTCATAATGAAGTAAGTCTGATTTTGTGATGGCTGTGCTTCAAAGGGGACATCGGATGCCCATTTTCCACAAGTTGGTATGTTTCTTTAGGGTCTTCTTGAAATGGTCTCAGTGGCCGTGTAAAACAACACCCGTTTTACCTTGTCAAAAACAGCTCTGCTCACAGTGACTCGTTTCGGTGCATATCTCTTTTCATGATAATGAGCTCTGCTCACTCCCCCACCACCCCCACCCCTCTTCTAAAAGCAAAGGCGATTCGCAAATAATCATAAAAAAATAAATAATAATAATTCATTACATTTATATAGTGCTTTTCTGCTTTTTCTAAGCACTCAAAGTGCTTTACATTGTGAGGGGGATCTCCTCGTCCACCTCCAGTGTGCAGCATCCACCTGGATGATGCGACGGCAGCCGTATTGTGCCAGAACGCCCACCACACACCAGCTTACTGGTGGAGAAAAGACAGAGTGATGAAGCCAATCAGTAGATATGGGGATGGTTAGGAGGCCATGATGTTCAGAGGCCAATGGGCAAATTTGGCCAGGATGCCGGGGTTACACCCCTACTCTTTTCGAAAGACATCCTGGGATTTTTTATGACCACAGAGAGTCAGGACCTTTGTTTAATGTCTCATCCAAAGGACGGTGCTATTTTGGCAATATAGCATCCCCAGGGCTGGCGGAATAGGCAAATGCTAGGGGCGCCACTGATCCCTTGGGGCGCCAAAATGAGTGAATTTTTTTTAACAATTTTTTTTATTATTATAACCAATACTACTTCAAAACTATACATTTAAAATATAAAAAAAAAAAAAAAAAAAAAAAACGATCGTCCCACAAAAACATTACTAGGCTATTTTTTTATGGCTCTCCTCGGTTCGACCCATGATCATCTTCCCCTGTGCAGCCGCACTTCCATTTACATCAGTTACCCTGACTGTGAACTATAGAAGTTCACTAATAAATTATGCCTATGTCAAAAAGACAGAGGCCCTCTGGTGCCCAGGGAAGAAAAAATAAATAAAGAGAAGAAGAAGAAAAACGGTACAAAGACAATGTAATATAGCCCTTAAATGCACGAATGTTTCGCCAATCATTATCACATATTCGTGTCTTTTGAGACCTATATGTCCAGAACGGGTGAATCTCTAACTGTTGCAATAGCAAAAAAAAAAAACTCTCTTGATATTTTAAGAACAATTACAGAAGAATAAAATAAAGCATATGCCTATTTCGTTACCTTCTTAAACTTGGAAGGGTTCAATTTAAGCAGATGATTTTACCATCGCTGTCATCATCAGAGCTCACTTCCACAGTACATTCAGCATATGGTTCATATTCTCGATCTCAATCATGCTCTCAAAACTATCGCTTTCACTGGCTTCAAAATCAACATTTTGATCGCTGGTAGCTTATTCACCACATCCACCATCAAATAACAGTGACATATTTCATTGCATATTGCTCTGCAGTAAAGCCATTCAAACCAATTCAATATTTGCTGATGATATTCTTTTGTTTTATACCTGCGGTAATTATGAGGGAAACATCACGTGGTCATTGTGTTTCAAACAGTGCCACCTCGAGGAATAAATATGCATTGCACATTGAGTCATCAGATATGTAGTTGCTCAGGAAATATATATTTACATACCTCTGTCTCTAGCGACCCTATACACTTTTTCTTTTTTTTTTACAAAAAAATAATCAGAAAACATTCTTTTATATTTTATATTTTTTTCTTCTTATATTGTTCGTAATGAATATATTGTGGAATACTAAGGAAGTTGTTGTCTAAGGTAGTGAATGATCTCCCGGTTCGCTAAAGACACTAGGTGTGCATTTAAGGGCTCTGTGTGTGTGTGTGTGTGTGTGTGTGTGTGCGCAGTGGTTTATACATGTGCGGACAAATGCGACAGTGTATATATATGGAACGATTTTTGTGCCAATATTTATCAAACAAATCCAGTGTTTTGCAAATAAACACAATCTGCTTTGCAAAGAAAAACTCGACTTTCAAACAAACGCAAAGTGATTTTCAATTACAAAACTCTTTGAGAGAAAATGCAGAGGTATGGACAAATATATGTATTGTGTGTTACAACTGTGAGACTCATTTGCCTTTTTATGAGGAAACTTGGCTTGATTTTCTCACAAATGCGACAGGCTGATTTTCTCACACGAGTGCAGGCTGATTTTCTCACATGTGCAATTGAGCAACGTTCTTTTCCAAAACAGCAGATGGCGCTGTTGGTCAATTTATGCTAGTCTCCCGAGACCTGAAACACCTCTTTACCTTTTCAGACCAATATGAGCTGGGAACAGGTGAGTTTCTGTCTTACTAGATCTATAATTAACCATTTAGATGTTTTCACAAAGCGACCCTACTACAGTGTCAGTGAAATTCACAACAAGTGCTGTAAAGTTGTTAACATGATTGATTAGTTAAAAAAATCAGAGGTGACATGGCTAAACATTTAACTAGGCTGTCTTTCCCTATAAAAACTGATCCATTCTCCATACCTCTTATCCTCTGTTGGATTGCGGGTTATAGAATATACATATATATATTGATACAATTGTTCAACATTCAAAACAATGCAGGGGTATAACAATATATTGTGACACAATATATTGTAATACTAAAATGCAAATATATAGTGAATAGAGACAATATTGTGTACCCAAAATGAAAGCATTTTGAATTTTATTTTTACGTTAGGTCAAGTAAGATTTATTGTCTTTCTGCTATATATGTTGAAACATAGCCTACAGTGGAGAGAAATGTTGTAGGCTACCTCTGCAGTAAAAGTTTAAACAAGTATAAAACTACACATAGACAACCTGAAAGGAGTAGGCTAATCTAATTATACAAATAGACTACTATAATCAAACTAGTTTAAGTTCAGATGAGCTTTATTGGGATTCAGCTATATAAATGTACCAAAATATAATATAAACATTATGAAAATTAGCCATGGTTTTACTAAATAAATACCATGGTATTTGTAGTAAAGCTGCCTATATTGAAATGGTAACCTGCAAAAAAAAACATGGTTACCACACTTTTACAATAGTAAAAACAATTTAAATTTTCATAAGGGATATCATAGTTTATCATATTTATGTTTATATATAGTAATATGCCTTGTACAACATTTAAAACTAAAAGTGGCCTGTAAGGAGATAATTCCTATTTCAACCAATATACCAGCAGATTTTAGTCTGACAATAGCCGGTTTGGAAAAATCCAACTAAAATTATGTAGCTTTTTATATATGGCCGAGCAACATTTTAACTCATGAATTTAAGAATAAAAGGCTACGGTCAGGAATTATATTAGTGGCTCTTTAAAATGCAAACGTTGGTCATCTGAGTCACTCCTAGAAGAGTCCTCGCTGTCCAGAGTGTGTCTTCACCCTGTTTATTAAACCACTGTTTATTAAAATGATGAATTTAGTATTATATCAGCGTGAACTTGATCCTTCTCCCCAATTGACAGGACAAGAGTGACACCAGAAAATAAATATTCATCATTTTGCTAAGCTAAAAAATACGTAATTATTTTAGACAAATGATTGCACAGTTACATCATTTAAAAAAAAAAAAAAGTTTTAGATATTGCACTAAATAATGTGATTTGTTTTCATTTTTATTAATAATTAATGACCTCTTGGGTGATATTACTATATCTGATACTAAATTAAATTGTCTAAGCTTTCATTTTTGGTACACAATATTGTTGCTATCTATTATACATTTGCATCGTTTTGAATGTTGAACAATTGTATCAATATATATTCTATATCCCGCGATCCAACAGAGGATAAGAGGTACGGAGAATGGATCAGTTTTTATAGGGAAAGACAGCCTAGTTAAATGTTTAGCCAGGTCACCTCTGATGTTTGAACTAATCAATCATGTTAACAACTTTACAGCACTTGTTGTGATTTTCACTGACACTGTAGTAGGGTCGCTTTGTGAAAACATCTAAATGGTTAATTATAGATCTAGTAAGACAGAAACTCACCTGTTCCCCACTGCAGATTTTCCTGATGGTGAAATTTTGACTTGCTGACGAACCTGCCGACATGATTTCACCTTACTATGAGTGCCTATATGTTCAACGTTATACAGAAAAACAATTAAAAGTACACTAAAGTGCACTATTTTTCTGCTGTGTTTGTTGGGCATTCAGGATCATGGACACTTTTCACAAGACTGTGATGATGCATTTCAGCGGTCATCAGCATCGTAAATCCTTGATTTAAAAAAAAAAAATTATATATATTTTTATTTTTTTTAAATTATGTACAATTATATCACTATACTTTGTATTATATCACATTTGTATCAAATTACAAAAAACCTAGTAAACGCCAATGCGAGGGTATTTCTAATGCAGCGTCTATGGGAGGGACGGTAAATTTGACATCGTTCTCTATGAATGCTGTTATCGGTCTCTCAATTTTTTTCCTATGATTGAAAGTCGTGAAAATGCTATCGCAGAGTTTTTCTTTTGCTATTTGAGCAAACGGGAATGCAAAAAACATATTTGTGATACTCTCCCATTCACTGCTCTCGAAGTTTATCCAACTAAGATGACTTCCGCTGCTAAGAAACCCATAAATGTGCAGGTTTATTAAGCTGCATACAGCTATTTTGAGGCTTATCAATTTCTTAAAATGTCCTGTGTGAATGTTCCCAATCAGTGACCTCCATTTAGAACAGGAAAGAAAATGTTACTATTGATTGCACCGTACATAAAATGTTAATTAAATTTTTGAGGTACATGAGATGTGTTTTAAAGTTCTAAGATATTTGAGTCACATTTATTTCTTTACAGTTATGTCAAGGTGTAAATGTGTTATGTTTTGTTTATAACACTGTTAATTGTGTTTCAATTGTAATGTGCAGTATTGACTATTTAAGGTGATTATTTGAAACTATGGATATTGTTGTTATCAATAAACAATGTTTGATATACATTTGTTTTAGTTTTTCATTTTATTCAAATTATTAAAAAATGTCTATAGCAAGAACAATAAACTAGAGGGGGGTGCAAAATTAAAGAACTGAAATTAGGAAATGGTGCCTCGAAGCACCCAAGGTGGTCCTCCAGGAACCTCAGAGAATCACTTCTTTTAAAACGGTGCCTAGAGGCTCTACAGAGGGCTCTGCCTGTGTGGCAAAGTGATGAACCCCAAAAGGTGCCTCCAGGAACCTTTAGTTTTTACAGTGTGGGGCGTAGGACCCACGCAGACTGCAGGGTGAGCACCCCCTGCTGGCCTCACTAGCACCTCTTCCAGCAGCAACCTAGTTTTTCTGGGAGGTCTCCCATCCAGGTACTAACCAGGCTCAACCCTGCTTAGCTTCAGTGGGCAACCAGTCTTGGGCTGCAGGGTGATATGGCTGCCATAAAAACATAAAGTGTGAGACTTACTACTTCTGGAGGTGCATCTGGATCATGAACAATGGGTACTGATCCATTCTTGAGTTATAACTTTTTAACAAAACCTGCCTTGAATTGTCCCTCATTCACAAAGCAGTCTGGAGTAAAATGATTTGCGCAGACATAAACAAATGTAGGTGTATTCGTTGGCGCATTACCATCAAAAGCTAATCCACTGTGTCCTCAGTGGCTCTGATGTCTGGAGAAAATTAGGACTCTTATATACTTCTACATCTAACAACAAAACACCTGCGTTGCTTAGAAGACATTGTTGTCGCTACAGCTGCTCGAGTGCGGAGAAAATGATGAATTTCGTACAACTGGCTGAGGGTGGAAATATGCTAATATGGGACAGTAGGCTACATCAACGGCTGTGGGAGGGGCCTGAGCAATATGACATCATATTGGATTGATAACTGTTTAGGGTTTTGGGGGATTAAAAAAAAGGAGTCAATGGATTTTTATCATTGTAGGGTGGTTGTGTCTACACACTACTAAGACACATTTATATGCAAATGAAGATATTTTGTATCCAATGTCACCTTTAAAATTAAAATATTATAATCTTAATTCAAGTGATGATGGATTTTGAAAGTCTGGCAGTAATCAGTGTTGAGTACTACTGTAAGGTTAACCCTGCCTGGTTTACATGTTTGAAAATGATTAACAGTTGAAAAAATTAGACATTTAGAAAAGTAATCAAATGTAATCAGCTACATTAATAAATTAATTGAAAAGTTACACTACTTATTACATTTTAAGAAAGGTCACTTGTAATCTGTAACCTGTTACATTTTCAAAGTAACCTTCCCAACACTGGAGATACAAAACTCATATTAGAAAACAATCATGATTTAGAAAATCATAGTTATGACATAAAAGTATAAATTATTACATAAAAAGTCAGAAGTAAAAAGTTGATACTTTTTATGTCATAATTCTGATTTATAATTTTGAGTTTTATCTTATAATTTATTTTTTCATCTCATAAATGACTTAATATATCATAATTTCATTGCTTGTCATAATTGTGACTCTTTATGTTTTAACTTTTTTCTTTTAAATAGGACTTTTATGTCAGAATTATGAGTTAGTATGTCATAATTTTTTCTTTTTATATCATAATATTCACTTTTCATTTCATGAACATGACTTAGTACGTCATCATTTTGTCTTTTAAATGTCATAATTTTGACTTTCATCTCACAATTGACGTTTTATGTCATAGTTTCCATTTATAATCTCAGAAATAGGGCTTATTGCGTCAGAATTTCGACTTTTTGTATCCTTCTTTTGACTTTATGTCTTAATTTTTATTTACCAAAGCACTGTTTTTCTGTGTGGCCTAAATGAGCATAGCTTCATGTGTCTCCACCATGAGCCCGACTGCAGCGCGCTGCTCCGCCAGAGGAGGCGCTCGGTCCTCAACAGATCCTTCTTTCCTCGATCAGCTCGAGTGCCGCCGCTGGCAGTTTAACGCGAGGAACTCCCGAACTACTTCGGCAACCCGTTACAACGGTCGACATGGCGACCGAGGAAATAATCAAGCGTTTTCTTAAGAAAAGATGAAGAAAGCCGATACACAGTAAGAATGAGTGAGTGAGTGAGAGTGCATTTGTTATTTTGCGCCTGTGGCTTGCAGAGTAGCGCATTTTGCGTGCATTATGTGCTCGTTTCTGGGTGTGGACCGCACACGGCTGCTAGCGGCTAATCTGATAGCACGCTTGCAACATTTAGCCGCCCGGCTAGCCTTGTGTAGCTTTGGCTTGAGCTATTTTTTGTGTTTTCAGTCAGGTTTGGTGGTTAGTTCGTGCCATATGCAGATTTTGGCGTTGTCTTTGTCAGTGTTTTGGATTTCAGCCGTGTAGTCGATTGAAATAGCAATTCGGTAGTCAATGTAGCTTATTATCTTAGGGAGCAGAGCTGAATGCTGTGTTTACACGGGCCTCCGCTTACAAAAATAGCCATTTACAGTAATCCACGTATTTGCATGTATTTTTTTTCCACATGTCATGTTTCCGCTACAGTGTTTTGACAGTGGGGTGGATAATAATCTAGTGTTTTGGTCGGGTTCAGCGGGTGCCGTGTTACATAATCGCGGGATCTCTTGTGGTTTATCCTAAACACATATCCCGTAAAATTTCGCCTTTATCCAGTGATTTACGCTCATTTCACCTCATATATTAGGAATGTGCAAAGAACAGCCTTTTGGAGTCGGTTTAACTCATTGTCTATACTCGCAATCCTTGTAAGAATTTAAGAGTGTATTTGCTATTAGCGTATTCAGTCCAGATAGAGATAGGAGCCAGTGAGCATTGTGCTAGCTCAATAGCTAATGGAGATGGACAGAGGAGAACAATATTAAACTTAACCAGTTTGGGTTTATTTTTAGCAGCTAAATTGTGTTAATTATGCACGTTGCTATCAAACGTGTACATGTAATTGCTTGGAACTATATGAAGTTGAGTCTATTGACAGACGAGTTAGCTGTGGGTTGCCTGTTTACTTGAGGCAAAGCACCACAGGTAACTATGGTAACAGTTTTAACTAATAAATACCATCATATCATACCATTTTTCTACAGACAATTTAAAATACAAGGTGTCTGAAATGTTATGTTTAAATATGCTAATTAACTATCTAATTAAATAAGTGTTGCTGAAGTGGAGATTTCTGGCTTAGTAAATGAGGGAAAAAAACGAATTTTGAGAGAATGCTTTACTTTAAAATTTAAATATGTATTGTATTTGTAATCTACAGATGCAGATATAGCAAGTGTAAAGAAATAAAATAATTAAATGTGTATTCTCTGTGTTTTCTTTCCACTAAGCTGAAAGAAGGCATTTTATGGAAGCAGAATAGGCCAAAATCTTAAAAACATTAAAAACAACAACAACAAGAAAATATCAGCTCAACACATTGCTTTTCAGAAATTAAGAAATGATCCCACCTCAATAGGGTTTAAACAATTTCTTCTTGTAATAAATGTTTAAATTGTAGTCTTTTTGTTAGTTTTCTTGTTTGTTGGGGTAGCAACAGCTGCCAGACGTGGTTGATTGACAATGCGTCAGTTGGTTCCTGTATTTTACTGTGTAATTGTTTTGGTTAATAATGTGCATCATGTGAACCCATCACTAAAGATAGACTGTTTTCTAATTTCCATGTTTGTCAGGTTAATCATCAGCTGCATCTCTTTTGTTACAGGTTTCAGGTTTCACACCATGTGATGATCACCCGGGACGTGTGAACTTATTTAAGAACTCCTGTGTTCAGAAGATTTTTTGATTCCAGTGGAATCTTTCATTTTTTTCCATCTATTATTCCCTTTTTGTTAAATGACACACCTAGTCGCACACACACCCAAAAGAAACCCCCCCACCCTTGTTTACATGTAGAACAACCTTGCTACGATGCCTGTACAAGCTCCACAATGGACAGAGTTTTTACTGTGCCCCATATGCACCCAGACGTTCGAGGAGACGGTGCGTCGGCCCATCAGTCTGGGTTGCGGCCACACCGTTTGCAAGATGTGCCTCAACAAGCTGCACCGCAAGGCTTGTCCCTTTGACCAGACGGCCATCAATACTGACATCGAGCAGCTGCCCGTCAACTCGGCCCTGCTACAGCTGGTCGGGGGTCAGGTGAGGCATTTCAACCATGTTTACTGAGTAGCATATCTAGAACTGTGATAATGGTGATTTTTATACCCCAGTGTCTGATTTAAAGCATGCAGAATGCTAGATCTAAAGACAAGATGCCAAAATAACATTGCATGATTTCTTGTAATGCACATCTATGAATTTTCTTATACATGCAGTATTTTTTGTGCAAAGTACATTAAAATTAAACAAAACAACATCCTTGAGCATGGAAACTAGAATTACACAAAAGTTTCATCCAAACTATGCCAACTAAGTTTGTTTCCCAACAAAGATAAAGGTATATACCCTGTCTAGATTTTGCTGGGGAAAACAAATAGTCCTCTCTCTTTTATGGTTTCATATTTTTCCTGATATTCCAAAGCAACTGATGATGAAGTTTGGAAGAAAGATCTTATCTTTCACACAAGCAAGACATTTAATCTACAAACTTACTGGACTTAAAAATGAGGAGAGATAAAGAGTGAAAAACAAGAGATTTTTTTAAACCTGCAAACACACATTGTGACCAGTAAAATTACTAATAAATGTTTATATAGCCTAAATAAATACAAAAAAAAAAGACTAAGAGATGAGAGTGAGACGTGAGTGATTGTTTGGGAAAAGTAACGAGTGATTCCATGTGTAGTTCAGTTTTCCATTTTTGGGAAATACGTTGACCAGATCACAAGACTTGGGCTCACGTACCCCTCCTTCAGCACAAAGTGTTTCCATATTTGCAATATTTAGTTGCTAAAGTGCTGTTTCTTATGTAAATACTTGTGTTCAGTTATCATTATTTTATTTTTCCATTGTGGTGGTGCTCTACCGCTGCGGTATTGCGGTTGTCTCCCTCAATAGCGCAGCCCTAAGCATAACCACAGTTTTTCAGATCTATCACTGTGTGCTTCATTTAATTTGTCTTTTTCTCTCAGGTGCCCAAACAGCAACCTGTGGCGCTCATTACGTGTCCAGAGGACACCAAGCATTATGATGAGGCACGGCAGTGCGTTGAGGAGCTGGCCCTCTACCTCAAACCCCTCAGCAGTGCACGAGGTAATTGACATGCTCTTATTTCCAAGCTTTTTATTTTATTTTTTACGTAGAACAGTAGAACAGAACATTAAAAAAAACAACCAAGCAAACAAAACAAAAAACAAATCCAACCCTAAATACCAGTCAGACCTTAAAAGAAAAAAAAAAAGGTACAATGTACATTCAGTACAATTCTTCAGCAGGAGTGTGGAGGTTAGAGCACTCCACGAAGGTTAGAAAAGGTTGCCAAGTGTTAAAGAATCTCTTATTTGACTCCTTCGTTGAGCATCGGAGCTTTTCCAATTGTATGTTATACATAACATCTTTAATCCAGTGTTTGTATGTTGGAGTCTAAGGCCGCGTGCACACTGCAGTTAAATTCAGTTGTCAGTTTACTCCTTAATCGCATTCTGTACACATAAAATGTGTGTACAGAAATACGGGAGTGACAACCGCATTCTACAACTGCATTAACTCCTGAAAAATACAGGTAGTGACAACTGTGTTTACAGAAATTCTATGCAGTGTGTACAGAACTGAACATCTAGTTATTAATGACGCATTTAAACGTGCATCAGAAATTAGTCTTCGTCTGTATGTGAGATGCAAGAAAATAACAGTGAAAGAAGTCTTAACTTGGCACATTTTGACACGGGGCTAGCTGCGCTCATGAGCCCTGGGGTAGTGTCAGTGTTGCCAGATTTTCATAGCTAAAAAAAAAAACAAACAAACAAGGACAGGCACAAAAAACATACGTCTCATATCCACGACATACTACTTTATTAACTCAAAGTTCCTGCCTTTATGAGCTAAGACCAAACAACATGCCTAAAAGGGCTTGTAATTGTGAGGACATGGCAACACTGCAAGACGTTTAGCGCTCTCTAAAGTAGCCTCCTGAGCATAAACAAAGCGCTGCATGTCTGTTAGCGGTAGTTTAGTTCAAATCGAGGGACAAAAAGAGTCTTTAGCCAAAAAATGGCACATAACAAACGGCTAAATTTTCATTCACTCCTGCAAGATGGCAAAATGTTGCTATGGTTACAAATGTGAGAGTGAGTGCCGTGGCCTAAGAGTCTTTCCATTTATATAAAATTAACCTCCTGGCTAGAAGTGAACAAAAAGCAATAACATCAAACTGAGATCTGCTTAGATTATAGTCTTGAGTGGCAACTCCAAATATTGCTGTCAGCATGGTCGGAACAATAGTTTTACCAAACATTGTAGAAAAGGTCTCAAAAATGTAACCCCATTATTCTAGCAATTTCTGACATGTCTTAAACATGTGATATAGATTGGCAGGAGCTTGCTTACATGGCTCACATGTAGGATTCACATCACTTTTAATCTTTCCCAGTCTGTCCTTAGACCAATGAAGACAATGTACAATTTTAAACTGAGCAACCGTGTGTTTAAGGCTAATAGAGGAAGAATGTATTCTCCAAATTGCTTCCTGCCAAGCACCATCTGATATTTGCTCCTCCATTTCTTTTTCCCATTTTTGTTTTAAAGTTTCTAAAGTATCCAGATTATGTAGATTAAAGGGATAGTTCATCCAAAAATGAAAATTTGTCATTTACTCACCCTCAAGTAGTTCCAAACCTGTATGAATGTCTTTGCTCTGCTGAACACAAAGGAAGATATTCAGAAGAACGTGGGAAACAGAGCAGTTCTGGGGCACCATTGACATCCATAGTATTTTTTTTTTCCTACTATGGAAGTCAATGGTGCCCCAAAACAGCCTGGTTACAAACTTTATTCAAAATATCTTCCTCTGTGTTCAGCAGAACAAAGACATTCATACAGGTTTGGAACTACTTGAGGGTGAGTAAATTATGACAGAATCTTTTATTTTTGGGTGAACTATCCCTTTAAGAAGTCCATAGACTTTGCTAATGGACTGTTTTTCTCCACACCTATGCTCTAGAATAGAATCAGACAGATCGATGAAGACATCTTAACTGATATGCTCTTAAAAGTAGTTATGCAATTTAATGAATTTTATAAAAATCTTTATCTGAATTTTCATTTAGCCAAAAAAGAAAATAGTTTATTTAATAATCTGTTAGTTAATCAAATGTAAGAATCAACATTCAAATAATAAATGTTGAGTTTCATGCAAACATTTAAATTTCATATTAGTCCATTTATATAAACTTATATAATATGATGTTTCTACTCCAATTCGTTGTTGAAATATAAGTATTTAAAGTGTAGCTGTAATTCAAACTTCCATTAAATAATGAAGATATCACTAACAGGTTAAGTGAAATTACATTGAATTTGTAATGTAGTGCACATATTTAGCAAAATGCTAATTTCTAGAGTTATTTATTCTAGCTAACTAATTGCTGTGCAAAGGCAAAAGACTGTAACTTCGATTTTGGTCAAACGAGTTATTGATATTTTTGGGACATTTAAGACATCCTTTATCATGTGCATAACTGATATCCTTTATCATAACTGCATAATTATCTTGAGTCAATTTCGTTGTTTTTCCAAGAACATAATGGGTGGTCTCAACCATAACTTCGAAAAGCCCCGGTGTTCTGTTATACGGTGTTATAGAACACCGTATAACACTAGTTACGGTTCTTTCACTTTGTTTGGAACGCTCAAATTGAGTTACAAGCGTTCTGCCTTTGTTTAACTTAAAATTAAGTTACGGTTACGGCTTGGAGTTATACGGTGTTCTGTCTTTTTTTACTGTCCATTAAAGTCTGCCGCATTTAAATTACGGTGTAGACAAACAAATTAGATCGCGATCTACCAAACAGCGCCATATAACAAAGCACTGTAAAGACTACCTTGGCAGCAATACGTAAACGAATAACCTTTTAAAGAATTGTATAGCCTTTTTTATAATGCAGATTATTCACCAGGCTGTCACTACTAATTGGACGTGTGTGGACTCTTTTACAGTCTATGGTGTGGACTCAATCATAAAATCAGTAGCCTACTAACAGTTCGCAATTAAATCCTTATCCTACCTTTTCATGTAACCAGATAAAATCAATCCATGGCGACGGACGTCGTCGGAGATGTTTAATCCACAAGCATTCTGAGCATTATTCCTGCTTCCTCGTTCGTTTCATTCGGGTCAATATAAAAGCAATTATGCTATGTCTAGCATTCTTTTCAGTTACTAAGCATAGCAAATAAATTGTTTGCAAAACGGTTACATGTTTTACTTTTTGTCTGCTTGTTACTGTCAAAAAAAACTTTAATACAGTTACATTACTATTCAATAGCCTATATGAGACAGCCCATGGTCACTAGATTTTATACAGGTGTTACTGTAACGTTTTTGTAAATGGTGATCAGCAACCAAATATTGATAATGTGGAAGTTACCGCCTTTTGCCTTGGTGTGACTTCTCACTTTTTGCAGACAATGCAAAAGCAGAGTGCAGTAACTTCAAAATAGGGGTAAAAAAAATAGTTTGAGCCCACAATTTTCATTACCAAAACATCTAATTCAGGGTTTCCGTGGGGTCTTAAAAAGTCTTAAATTTAGTTTTATCAAATTTAAGGCCTTAAAATGTCTTAAATTGTACAAGAAAGTCTTAATTATGATTTCAATAGGTCTTCAATTTGGAGACCAAAAGACCAGAATTGCCATATGGCTGAATATGACTATTAAAGGCTTCAAAAGGCTATGATTTCATTAAATAAACATGAGCGCTGCACGTTCAAAGTCCGTTGCTGCGCTGCTTTGTATACGGTCTTTACCTGGAAAACCGTTATTTCCGCCAAACCCAAAACCTGCTGGCAGAGAATGATTCAGTTAGGTTAAACTAGTGCGCGTACCAGTTTCACTGCATGATTCAGTCTATTAAAATACATTTAGAAAGATCACACACATTAATTAAACGTTTAAATGATTCGCTTCAATCACAATGACTCGCTTATTAACGTTGACTTATTGCCACCTACTGGCCCTTTTAATTTCACATTTAATGTATCTTAATTTTTAAAAAATAATTTCAAACATCAGTTTTCAACGTTTTATGTTTCAAATATCAAAACATAATTTATGCATTTGTAACTGTAGGTTAGCATTCTATGTCCCTCTGAGCTGCATTAAACTGTGTAAATGCATCTAAATGCCAATTCAGATGCATTGCAAAGATTAATTTTGTTGATACTGATTTCTTTTGCTTGGTAACAGCCCAAATGCAAGAATTTGACTCAAAAGGTGATGCATACTTTTAGAAAAAATGTCTTGAAGGTAAAAATGCCCATAAAACTTATTGGAAAAGATTAATTACTATCACTGCTGTGAACTGACCACACAGAATATGAAGAATATCAAAAAAATTGAGGAGTCAGCTGTCCACGGTAATCTTTAAGATATCAGCACAATAACACACTCAGCAAAATATCGTCTAATTATCGTTATCGATAAAGTCCCAGAAAATATCAAGATATAATTTTTTGCCAATTTCGCACACCCCTAATTCATGTTATTTAATTTATATAATAATTTATTGATGATAATTGTTCAAATCAATATTATTAATGCTTTTGACTTATCCATTTTCTTAAAAATGGTTTAAAGACTGAAATGTAAAGTTAATCATTTTACAAAACTTTTTGTTTTTGTGAAAACTTGTATCTGAATTGTAAATTATGCTTTTTACAGTCATTTTACAGTTTAATATGGTACTATAGACATTGCCCTACCCCGCTCATATGGTACTAATTTTATTTGTACAGGTCTTAAAAAGTCTTAAATTTGAGCTTAAAAATCCTGCAGATACCCTGTAATTGCCAAATTTCCAGTGTCCTACCTATAATAATTTGGTTGGACAAACAAAAAACTTTAAAGTATTTTTTCTCACTTTCACACTATAGCAAGTTAAGGTCTTTTGCCTTTGTCGGGCAGTATAGATATTGAAATGCAATGTTACATGACATCTTTCTACTGTTGAAACGCTGATTGAACAATTACATAAGAAATGTTAACGTTTAAAAAAATAAATTAATTTAATGATAACGTTTGAAAAATCTTACTCACGGTGTGGGAAAGAAATAGTTGCTGACAGTTAGAATGTGTCAACAGACAAGCACTAATTAAACATCACTGTTTCGGTCATTTTACCAGAAGATTGAGTTCTATAATGATTTAAAAATGCCTCCTCACAATTTTGATTTTTTAAAAATGAAACCTGTTCACAGAAAGCTTGATAAAAATACACTTATTAAATGGTGTGAATTTTTATTTCATGCCAAGAAAGCATGCCAAGTACAGTGATGCACATTTTTGACTGTATCTAGGGGTGGGCTTGAGTAATGCTGCTCAGAGCATGCTGAGCCGCCCCATGCAGAGGAAGCTGGTGACTCTGGTGCACTGTCAGCTGGTGGAAGAGGAAGGACGGGTCAGGGCCATGCGGGCGGCCCGTTCTCTGGGTGAAAGAACTGTTACTGAGCTCATTTTGCAGCACCAAAACCCCCAGCAGCTCTCCTCCAACCTGTGGGCTGCTGTCAGAGCCAGAGGCTGCCAGTTCCTGGGCCCCGGTAAGATGATGCTTTAAAATCCTGTTCACACTAACATGAATAGTCATCGCCAAAATTTGGTCTTGTTGGAAGTTCTAGTGTCTTATATGTGACCCTTTTTTATCTACAGCCATGCAGGAGGAGGCACTAAAGCTGGTGCTGTTGGCCTTGGAAGACGGATCCGCTCTTTCCAGGAAGGTTTTGGTCCTCTTTGTGGTCCAGAGACTGGAACCAAGATTTCCTCAGGCCTCCAAAACCAGTATTGGACATGTAGTTCAGCTCCTCTACCGTGCCTCCTGCTTCAAGGTAGGTGCCTATAATTGAGCACTTGATCTCATCTTAGCTTTTCGCAAGTATCTTATGAGGTGTTTTTTTGCAATATGTTTTCTAATTCATATCCAAATCAGTTGGGATTATTTCGATTTTGATGTTCTTAATGTGCAGATTAACTTTTTCTGCACCTCGACAGCTTATTTGCAATAACATTAACAGCTGTAGCTGTGAGGTTTCAGTTGAGTCTCTTCTGTCTCGTAGGTGACTAAGCGAGATGAGGATTCTTCGCTGATGCAGTTGAAAGAGGAGTTCCGCACATATGAGGCACTTCGGCGGGAGCACGACTCTCAGATTGTTCAAATCGCAATGGAGGGTGGCCTCCGCATCGCTCCTGATCAGTGGTCTTCTCTGCTGTATGGAGACCAGTCTCATAAGTCTCACATGCAGTCCATCATTGACAAGGTATAACAGCCATCTGTCTGCACGGCTTGGGAATTTTCTGCACTTTCAAATGCCAGAAATAGTGTTATGTCTCAATAATGGATGAAGGGAATATGACTGTTTGCCTTTCAGCTGCAGACCCCGGCGTCGTTTGCTCAGAGTGTGCAGGAGCTGACCATCGCACTGCAGAGGACGGGTGACCCTGCCAATCTCAACCGGCTAAGACCTCACCTCGAATTGCTTGCTAACATCGACCCAAGTCCAGGTTTGTTAAGACAGACAAAAATAATATGATGACTGAGCATCTGAAATACTGAATTAAAGCTTAGCGGTATGACGGAATATGCAATGACATTGGAGACATTTATTCAATTTATTCAAAGAATTGAAAAATTGTATCATGATTTACACATGGATGATTTAAGTAGGATTATGCTGTGGAAAATTGATATGCTAATTGGCATAACAGGAATTAATTACAATTTTAAAATAGTTTACAGTAGTAGTTTTTTTTAACTTAATGCAATAATATAAAAACATTTAGAATATTCGCTAGAATAAATTAGCTTTTAAGGTGAATTTAAAAATGACTATATTCTGATATATACTGTGAAAATAAATTTGTATGAAATTACTCCTAGTGTAATTTAAGGTTTAAGATCATGGCACCCACCCCTAGAGTGAATTAGTAACGTGCACCTGTTCTGTTCTGTGATCAGTTTTGCTGTGATTCCTCTTTATTCAGATGCTCCTCCTCCTACCTGGGAGCAGCTGGAGAAGGGGCTGGTGGCAGTAAAGACGGTGGTGCACGGCCTGGTGGACTTCATCCAGAACCACAGCAAGAAGGGTGCTGACACGCAGCAGCCACCACAGCACAGCAAATACAAGACGTACATGTGCAGAGACATGAAGCAGAAAGGAGGCTGTCCCAGAGGAGCCAGCTGCACCTTCGCCCATTCTCAGGAGGAACTGGAGAAGTGAGCGCCGTTGCATGTCTGCTTAGTTTTAAACCACAAACTTGCTTAATACTCAATCTCATTTGGTGTTCTCTTTGCAGGTACCGCAAAATGAACAAACGTCTTGCTGCACGAGTGCCCTGCACCCCTGGCCTGCTGCCTGAAGAGGTGGTCGCACTGGAGCCTGGGAGAAAGGTCTCTACGCTTACCAACGGGGGCCCTCTTCCCCATCTTATCCCCAGAGGCACAGACCCCTCCACATATGACCTCTTACTCAAGCCCAAGATGGACGCTACTAGCCTGAGTGCTCCTGGGTCGCCACCCGACTCGTAAGCCTTTGCTTCTCGTTCCCTGCTTTTCTGTCATGACTACAGTATCTACATTTTTTTTGACTGAAAGAGCAACAGCAAAAGTGCTGAGATAGTGAGAAGTTGTGCTTAGGTTTGGCTTTAACAGGAAGGGACAACATTTTACCACTGACTCCTTTCTTCCTCTTGTTTCTCTTAAGTTTGGATAAATCTAGCTTGGCCCTGACACCCCACCCTGGGCCTCACCTCAGGGCGGAGCACTTACCCATGCCCAAGCAGGTGCAAGTCATGCCCAGAGGTGCGCCACAGATGTATCCACAACAGCAGCCCGAGCTCTTCTATCCAGAGCAAGCCAGACCTCCTCCCTCAGGATCTCAGTATGATGCTCAGTACCGAACAGGTGAGTGGATTTGCTCATATGGATGGTTGTCTGAACAGATTATGAAGTCCTCTGCTCACAAGATTCTTGGAGCTATTTAATGCCAGTGTTTTTTTTTTCAGAGTTTCATGCTAAATTGATATTTAAAGTTTTCATTTAATACTGCAGGGCTTAAAGTTCTCCGTGCCGGATCTCCGGCATGCAGCGTTTGGCTGTGGAAAAATATAATCCTACATTAAAAAAAAATAACTTGTTGATCTCACTTTCAAGTCCATGAGTTCGCCTCAGAGGAGCACAGCTTTCACTCTCAACCAAACTAACATTACTAGCCAATCAGAATTTTTTGCTCTTATAAACACAAGATGCGCATAATAGTATTCAATTGCAGAGTCGCAGCCCTGATGAATGGAGAAACGAGACGCGTTAAAAAAGCTGTGAGGCGCAATGGTGAAAGATGTCCATCTAGCATGGCGCATATTTACATGGTGAAACTAATTAAAAAGCAGCGGAGCTTTGTAAACAGCTCAGAGTAATCATTTCATCTCCATAAGAACGATATGATTCCCAGATCAAATTTACAGGGATTTTTGAAAAGACTCTGTTCATACATGATCTCTTAATGGTAATTTGCTGGTAATTTACCAGTAAAGACTGTATGTGTGAAAGGGGCTAAACTCTTCCTCTGCATATGCTGTGAATTTGAATTGCTTAGCGTTCATCTGGGATTACAGTGTGCATTATCTCACTAGATTTGTAACGTAAATCATTTATAAACATTTGCCAACACAGGAGAATACATCAACCTATGTCTAAATATGCCATGTATTGTATATCACGATTTCAAAATAAAAATTTGAGTTTGCATGTGGCCAAATATTAAAATTTAATGGAGTTAAACATTGTTTAATCACGCTGTAAAGTGAAACGTCTCCATGCCGTTGGCGCCCTCTGCAGGTATTTGTTATAATACTTAATGTACTTAAGTTGGTTATGTTCATATTATGTATGTGCAAACTACATTATGTATTTTAGCAGTGTTCTTCAATAAAACCATGCAGTTACTTGGTTTAGATATTTTATTTGAGCCAATTATTATTACCTCATCGTTAGTGTATATATAAATAGTCATACTAAAGCCTGGTTTTCACTTAGGCCTGTTTGTTACTAAAAAATATCAGATTACTCAATTGTCAAAATAATCAGTAGATTAATTTACATAGTTACAGCCGTAGATTAGTTGAAACATTTCAAAATACAACTGCATTGTTTTACTTTTTGTAATTAAAAGACAAATATTTTGTCATTGAAAATTTCTTAAAAATAGTATTAAAATATTGTCTCGTTCTAGTGAACCAAGTATCTGTATCTCGTGAGCTAAGTGTGTTGTGACACCCCCTAGTGTCGATAAGCAGGAATATAGCTCATAATTTTCCACTTGTATGATATAGCTTTCATTCTTCAGGTCAACATATATATTCATGAAAAAAAAAAGTTTGGATAAGGAAAGCAATAACTTTCCCATAGTATCCTTTCAAATATTTAAGTTGCCACAGTCATATGCTGCCCCCCGCCCCTCCCCCAGAAAGAAGTTCAGACTCAGGATTTTTATTTTTTTTGCTTTAACCCCTTAATACTGTGTACGACTGTGTCCAGGTCATTATAAAAAAGAAGTAAAGAAGAATTCTGGGTACTGCTGACCAACAAATTGAAATTAACTAGGCTAATTTGTTAAAATGAAGCTGTGAGGATGTATATGCTAAATAATTAACTTGAATGTCTCAGTTGATAATTGTCTTAGGGTGTATTTACACCAGAAAAGTCCGATAGTTCACTTGCTTTGGTCCAGACGAAATATAGTTAAATATAGTTATATTATATAGAAATAAAGTTTTTTTTCTTTTTCGTTTGGTGCGGTTCGCTTTCACACTGCCCTTTTTGCAAGTGAACCAGAAATTATAAACAAAACCACACGTGTGCCAAGGTCATCCATTCATTGGACAGAAATTCTCAAGCATGGAAAACAGGAAGTGCAAAAACAGGCTAATCATGGAGATCTTTTGTAGTGCAATTTTTATTCTTTTACTGATTTGCTGTTATGAGATAGGCTACTAATGCAATATGAAGAAACTTATGAGCATCAAATGAGACAATGTCATACGATGTATTTACGACTTGCCGAAAATAAAATCTATAGATATAAAATACTTAAAGCATATCAAAATGTTAGTTTAAACATTTAACCTAGATATATGTGCGACTCAGAAAACACTAGTTATTTAATAAATAATTAAAATATCTCCTGACTATTTTTCCCAGACACATTCATTGTAACTTTTGCTGCGGCTTTGCGCCAAGCTTTAGCCTGTTTAGTGCGCTCATGTCTCGTTGCTATGGGTGCTATATGGTCACAAACACTCATAATTTACACGTGTTTTAAGGCGATTGCTAGCAACAGCATTATATGCGCGACTCGTGAGCTGTGTGTTTCCGAGCGTGCTTTCTGCAGTTGGGTCGGATCGAGGCCGGGTTCATAGTCACATCTTAAACGGACCGTACCAGAGTTTGTTTGGAACTGAGACCACCTCTTCTGCTGGGTCTCGGTTCGGTTGTTTGGTGCGCACCAGAGTGTGATTGCTGTATTCACACCTGCCCAAAAGATCCGCACCAAAGGGGGAAATGATCCAGAGTTCGTTTTAATCGAACCAAACAAGGCAGGTGTGAATACATCCTTAGTTTGAAGTTTACTTAAGTCTAGTTGCATATTTCTGTTGAGGGGAATTAGGCCTATTTTTAATTTTCAGTTTAATTGCACATTTATTGTTTGTATAAACAGATAAAGCAATAAAACGCTAAAAACTGAAAAGTGAGTTCAGGCATCACAAGATTATAATTTACCTAATGAATAATGGATATCCATTAAAAAATTAGCTTAAAGGCATAGTTCACCCAAAAAAAAAAGAAATTCCTGTTAATTTACTCAGCCTCAGGACATTCAAGATCAAGCAACACAAAATTAATACCTTTGGCTCCTGACGATATATTGAGGTCTTATGAAGCGAAACAATCAGTCTGTGCAAGAAGCCACTGTAATTATTTACAACATTTTTACATGTAATCCATAGTCTCAGCCAGAGTGATGTCCGGTTTATGAATGAATCATTCTTTTGAAGATGTTTTTGTTAGTGAACTATATAAACCAGTTCGCCCAATTGGAGTGAAGTGTCTGAAACTGTTTGTGGCTTGAGCAAGATTGCATTTATTTGTGTTATTAAATTATTTTTAAAGATTAACTTTAAGTGAGCATTAGGTGGTGACAAAGGTAGTATAAAAAATAGCAGAAAGATTTAACAATTACTCATACAACATCAGCCAATAATAAAAAAGCCATGTAAAACTGATATGATTCCAATTTGTGTATAATGTCTAGACATGTATCTATCTGTGCAACTTTCTGTTTCTGAAACCTGCTTTTAACAGATGACAGTCCATTTCAACAGTATTTAAATGGTTTTAAACAGCTCTTGCTATTTTTATCAAGTAAGACCAAATACAAGAGTACAAGGACAAGAGAGCTGTTTCTGTATTCTGTTGTCCAGTCTATAGACTGTCCGTGAGCGCCATCAAGTCATAGTTTTAAGGAACAGCAGCAAAACCGTGCATGTGACCAAGTGCAAATCTTATGAATTGGCAAATTTTCTTTGCAGTGTGAAAGTAGATTAAAACAACTCTTGACAGCATGCAAATTCACGATGGTCTAAATCAATGTTTTGTCAGTTGTAAATTCAAATCAAAATGTTTATTGCACCAATTTTTTTTTAACTGAATATTAGTCTTGGCATGTCATTATGCTCATAATCTCTGTTTTCTTACAGGCAACCCCTACCCGTACCAACCTCCACAGTACGTCCCTCCCCGCTATATCCACAATCCGCCGCCTCCGGGTGAGCCACCTTACCCAGAGCCGTACCCGGGATATGGCCCAGATCGCCAATATCCGAGCCACCACTCTGGTCCCCCTTTCTCAGCCCACACATACGTACCACCCTCCCATTACAGTCGCAGACACGGACACTATCCTGCACCCCCACCTCCGTTTGCCCAGCCCAGAGATGACTTGGTCAGGATGAGCCCGGTTCCTTTGGACGTTCCCCCAGCCGCTATGCCTCCACCTCAAGCAGGGCCTGCAGGTTCTCTGTACCACTCCCAGGAACCGTCATCCAGAGACAGATACCCACCAGACGGGTACTACACAGCTGGACTGCATCCCAGCCAAATGAGGTCCCACATAGGAGTGAGTTCTGTTCTTCTTAAGGTTTTGGCATTCTAAACAGTAGTTCCTCTTGTTTGATATGCATGCCTATAAGCATTTGTTTTTTACAAATAAGGTTTCATGAATGAACATTATTTTAGTATTGTGTTTAGTATAATATTTATTGCTATTTTTCCAACCAATTATGCCTATGTAATTGCTATAATTATGACTACAAGTAATACAAAGACTATAAGAATTGAAGTTGTTCTTAATAGTTTTATTTTTATTTTTACAGCTACCAAGAAAAGAATAGAATAACGTATTATTATTATGTGTGTGGAATAATTAAAATAATTAAGAACATAAAAAAATCAGCTTAACCCCGTTTCTGAATTGTGCACTTGTTGCTTAGGAACCGCTTTAATGAGTCTTTAAGACTTTAAAACTTATGAGTCAGCATTTTGAATTCAAAAAGGTTCCATTCTTTAACATTTAACTAATGCATTAACTCAAATTTATCAAATAAAAATCATATTACACTATTTATTAATCATTGTTAGTTCATGTCAGCTCATGTCCATTGAATAATGTTAACATATCCAAGTTTAGTTCTAGTAATCAATTAGTAGATATTAAAATTAACCAAGTAGGATTAATAAATGCTTTAGAATTATTTATGTAGTCAACTAATGTTAACATTTGAAAACGTGTTGTAAAGTTTTTTAACATTTCTAAGCCATTCCATGTCATTTCTGTAGTCTTGAGCCCTGATAGAAGTAGATTAGTTTGTATACCAAGTCACTTCACTTGAGTACTCATTGTGCTGATTTCCTTAACCACCAAGTCAGTTCATCAATGTAAATTTCCAAATCTGAGTTATTTATATGTTCTCCCCTGGCAGGACCCGTACAGTCGCTCTCAGCCCAGTCTGGATGACTTGCATCGCAGGCGCAAAGAGCTGCTTGTCCAGCTAGAGGAGAGACAAGTCATCTCTCCTCCCCCCTTCGCTGCCTCTCCAACTCTCCCTTCACACCCGTTCCCCAACGACTACCCTCGGGAGGTGAGTCCTGAACGACGACATCCTGTCCTTCATGGATCATGAATATAATGCTCAACATTGCTCTGTTTCGTTTTTGAATTCTGAATGCTTGCAGTATTTGGAGGACGGCTCTAAAGCCTTTGGGAGTCGGGAGCCAGACTACGCTGGGCAGTATTCTCCCTGGTCATGTGACACCATAGGATCATACATTGGCTCCAAGGATGCTAAACCAAAAGATGTCAGTAGTGCTGTGGAGATGATGGCAAGTGATCTATCTTCTTTGTGTTCCCACAAATCAACAAAGACTGTCAAAAACAGAGGTTTTATTTGCTGCTTCATTCCTGTACTCTCCTGTGACAGAATGCAGAGGGGAAAATTCTTCGTGAGCCTCCACTGGACACTCAGCGGCGGTCTGCAGAAGCCAAAGATGACGATCCCATCATTCCCTTTGGCCCTCTGCCCACTGTGTCTCCTTTTGGTGCTATTTCACGTACCTCTAAAACGGGTTACCAGACCACTGGGCCTGTACAGGCCATAGCATCCTCACAGGCCTCGGGCTCCAAACACATGACCATGACAGGTGACCGGACATCTTTATAATACCTAATACTTCATCATAAATAGGGATGGGACCTGAAAGGTGCTATTAACAATTCTTACTTTTGAGTTCATTTGTGATTTGTTTTAACTGACTCGTTTAGAAATCTGCTGTTAATTTGTTCATGAAATACTACTGGAGTGTTTTAGTAATCCTGCCTTGATAAAGAGTGCAGGAGTTCAAGCCAGGAATAAAAACTAAAATCATAAAAACATTTTTGTTTCTTGAAATAAACATTAACTGAAATAAAATATTAAAAGACAACTTTTTTCATCTAGCCAAGGCAACAGTTTTCTGAAATAACTAAAACTAATTAAAAATTAATAAATACTATATAAACATTGAAAAAATACTAATTAAAATGACACACATGACGCATAAAATTACTAAAATTTTAAATGAGGAAAAACAATCTAATTCAAACATTAACAAAAACTATAATTGCATATCAGTGATAATAAAATATCTCATGCAGTGTTAACAGAAAGATATAAAAAAAGGATATAATTTAAATACAAAAACAGTTCTCATTTCTAGCATTCCTGTAGCTCAAATGGTAGAGCATGGTGATAGCAACGCCAAGATCATGGGTTCGATTCCCAGGGAAAGCAAGAGCTGATTTAAAAAAAAAAAAAAATGTAAAAACTGTAACTTGAGTGTAAGTCGCTTTGGATAAAAGCGTCTGCTAAATGCGTAAATGTAAATTTCCCAACCCTAGTTGTAAAGCAGAAATTATTAGGGGTGGAAATCTTTCAGTATTTCACGATTTGATTCATATCGATTCTTGGGGTCATTAATCAATTCATGATTTCGAATCACGATTTTTCAACCATTTTATTTGTGCACTCTGGACATGAAACGCACCAGTATTTTGATACAAAAACACACCAGTCTATAGTATGGGTAGTCCTGACTCAAGAAATCAGTGTTTCCTATTAACTTCCTAATAAATCCAAAATATTTTACACTTCCCATTAGGGCTGTGCCCGAATCTGAATACCGTGTTTGGAAAGGAAATTTAGAACCCCTAAAGGGACTAAATACGAGATGGGAGTAAAATATACATTTCAATTATATCGTTGGGTTATGATAATATATTGTTATACTGTACATAAACTAGCATCAGGGAGCCGTTAATAATATGTGGGGCATTGAAACCACTTTTGAATGCACGCTCGCTTTTTACTTTCACTTTCGATATTTCACAATCACACGTACTCTGTGTAATGTTATGCTATGGAGCGGCAGTACTTATCACACATTTTACAAGATTAGATGTTTGTCAGTGGTGCTCAGGATCTGCAAATCATTCATCGCCCTATCAGTGTTCTCTACTAGTTCTGTTTATTTGTTAAGTGAAATTTTAAGTTATGTAATAACAGGCAACGCCTAGCAAGTGGCTAACCATGTCCCTTTAGTGGCTCCATAGAATGTGTTCCGTGCCTTTCTGAATGCGGATTCACAATTCGGGCACATCCCTACTTCCAAAGTAGAACAAATGATCAATAATTAATATAATTTTTTTTTTCAGACACTTGCCCTGACTGAAATTGGATCGGGATGTATTTGTTTTTCCTCCTCCATTGCTGTTGCTGTTTTGTTCCGACAACATTATGTTGTTGTTATTATTATTATTATTATATTAATTAGAATTGCTAGAAAACTGAATCGCGAATAGTATGTGAATCAATTTTTTTCCCCCTCCCCTGGGAATTATGTTGGCAAATCTTCAAGAATAATCAGTAGAGATCATAATTTGATTCAGAATCTGAGTGTATGCTACTGATTTAAGGTGTAGTCATATTTAGTCAAGTCAAAATCCAGTAATTTCAAAAATAATCTGTGTTTAGGAATTTTGGGCGAAAGATTTCCACATGTAGAATTTGCAACAAGAATTTACAAGTTTGCCCAAAAATTTTCTAATTTTGCTACTTATAGACTTTCATAGTGTTTAACAGTTGGGGAATTGTTGTTTTGTTTTTGGTAAATTGCGTTTTCCTCACAGCAGATTATCCGTATGGAAACCACAGCGGATGGGGTGGAGCGTCGTACCCTCAGCACCAGAGCATCAACTCTCAGGGACACTTCAGCGAACGGTACTTAACCTTACCTCTTGAACAAAAATGTTTGAGAGTGCTGTTTTTGTTTTTAATTAAAATGTTGTCGTTGATAAAATATGCATCATGACGATACTAGATTTTTTTTTTTTAATTCGAACATATTGAATCAAATACCTCATAATAAGCAGGGCTTGACATTAAGCATTCTCAAGTGGTTGTCCTTCGGACAAGTAAATTTGTCATTTACTTGTCTGAGTATAAAAGTTACTTACCTGGAGAGAGAGACCTTTTTTTTTTTTTTTTTTTAGTTAGATTTTTCTTTTTAAATAAAATAATGAAAAAAATAATAAAGTGTGATTATACTGCTATATTTTAACATAAAAAGACAGTATTAATTACTAATACAATTATTTTATATTAAACTTAAAAAAAAAATGCTAATATTTACTACTTTTTTTTATATTTGAATTTTCAAACTTAAATTTTAAATTTTTTAATTAGTTAAATTTAATCAGACATTATTTTATAAGACATTTGGGCTGTTACCAAACTAATGAAATCAGTATCAACAAAATTCATTTTTGCAAAGAACAAAGAAACTGCATCTGAAATAAAACGTTGAAAACTGATATTTAAAATTATTTTTTTTTTAAATACTGTAAATTTGAAATTAAAACCACCAGTAGGTGGCATCAAGTCACTGTTTATAAGTGAGTCATTGCGACTGAACCGAATCATTTAAACGGTTGATTCATTAAGGAACCAAACACTGTCATGTTGCTTAGAGACGCAAAACAGTGCTGTGGCTGTGTTTGGAATTATTTTTGTTGTTGACATAGCGCAAAAACAGGCAATAGGGTGTCTAAAGCGTAAGTCTCTTAATGTTAACTTCTTGTTTATTGAACTGTTATAAATTCACATTTGTAATCATGATGGTCTTTGGAGCAAAAAAAGGGCACTCGATCTTCATGTGAAACTATATGAAATTATATAAATATAAATTGTCTGCTCCTATCTTTAATTTTCTGATCATTCTTCATGCATTGTAATACTGAATTATGCAGCGAAAGAACGCTCTTGCACGTGAGCTAGTCTAACCTAGACGATTTTCCGTGTGCACTCTGTATGTGTTTTGTTTGATTCTTGCAATACACTCGTTAAAACAACAATTACGAAATTATCGCAAACGATATATATCGCACACCCCTATAACAAAGGCTAAATCATAAATAAAGGCAGTTATTATTGTTTTTGGTATTGACTTGTTACTTGTCCGATTGGGCAAGCAAATTTCTCTTTCACTTTCCCGTCCAAAACATTTACTTGTCCCGGGCAAGCGTTAATGTCGAGCCCTGATAAGTTTTGGGTAATGTATGAGTTAATTTGAGAATACAGAACATGATTATATCCTGTGTTTTTGCCAGTCTGCCCGTGTCTGCCTCTGACCGCGAGCAGCTCAAGATTGAGCTCCAGCAAGTCAACCAACAGATCAGTCAGCAGACCCGCGGCATGGAGGTGTGTTTGAAATCTCCATCCAAATTCATGACTCTCAGTGCATGGCCTTGTCTTTATTCAGTAATATTAATAAACATCTCGCGAACACACACAGGCTGCCAGTAACTCTATGCTCCTGCAGAGGGAGGCGTCTCAGCCCGCGGCTGGAGTAAAGTGGTCTTCAGGTGGTACTGTGTCCAGTGAGCAGCTCAGCCTGGAGCTTGATCACGTAGAGCTGGAGATCAAGAAGAGAACCCGTGAAATTGCCATGGTGAGTGAAACCAGAAACTCGTTGGCCAGGACCAGTTTTTATTTATTCTCATATGAACAGTCTAAGCTGATTGAACCCGTTTCCATGATTGAAGGAGAATCAGGTGGCCCATGAATACAAGCTGAAGGCCACTGAGAATGGGCAGCCTGACCGTAAAGCCCAGCTGGAGGAACTCTCTTTAGCATTGGGGTGAGTGAAGAGGCTTCTTTACTAGCTTTTTAAAGGGGTCATATGATGCAATTTCAAGTTTTCCTTTCTTTTTGGAGTGTTACAAGCTGATTGCGCATAGATAAGATCCCTGATGTTGCAAAGACTAAAGTCTCAAAACCAAAGAGAGATTCTTTATCTAAGTCAAGACTCTGCCATGCCCCCCTAAAATGGCTTGTTCAAACACGCCCCCCACATCTCTACGTCAAGATGTGGAAATATTTGCATAATGCAGCCCAAATGTTCACGCAAAGAAAGAAGGCGTGGTTTCCGTAACCGCAGTAGTGTTGATGCAGGCAGTCATGTCAGGGAGACGCTGGGTGTTTCTAGGTGAAAGCACTATATTTGGCCTTCTGAAAGTACATGCAATTAGAAATCATTAAGATTACTTGCAACAGAACAGCAACGCATTTTATGGACGACAGTTTCATGAACCTAGGAGAGGAGGTAATTCTGACTTTGCTATGACAATCTGGCGCTTCTGAATCAGCGACTGTATGTTTTGTTATTAGTTTTAAGTATTTGCTATTGACTGTTTAAATGCGGCACTTTTGCATGTGTAAGTGTGTGTGTGTGTGTGTATGAGAGAGAGAGTTGCAGCGTAGCCTCGTTTGTGTGTGTGTGTGCCTACAATAATGTACAGTATTTGAAAAATATATTTTTTTTAAACAATCATGTCAACAGATTCTGTTACACCAAATACACAAAATAATGATCTTTAAAAAAGCATCATATGACCCCCTTTAAGAGGCCGTTCACACACAGTGTTTTTGCATTTTATTACGCTACTTTCCCTTGTTTTTCTATATAAACATGCACTAGACCAGGGACGTCCAAACCTGCTGCTGGAGGGCCACTGTCCTGCAGAGTGTAGCTCCAACCCTAATTAAACACACCTGAACCAGCTATTCAAAGTCTTCTGACTGACTAGAAACAGAGTATGTCTCAATCCACTCCTTAGTTCACTTCTTGAAAAATCCCACAATGCACTCAATCTCTTTAATAATGGTTAGATTAAATTATTTGCCTGTTTATTTCAAATTACAGGTGCATCTCAGAAAATTAGATCTCAAAAATCTCAAAAAATAATCATGGTGAAAGTTTTTCTTGTAACTTATTTCAAAAAGTGAAACTTTTTTTGAAATATATTTTAGATTCATTACATGTAAAGTAAAACACTTCAAAAGTTTTTTTTGTTTGTTTTAATTTTGATGATTAATGCTTACAGCTCATGAAAGTCAAAAATCAGTATCTCAAAATATTAGAATATTTGCATTTGAGTTTCAATTAATGACCATCCATACAGTATAAATTCCGGGTATCTCTTGTTCTTTGAAACCACAATAATGGAGAAGACTGCTGACTTGGCAATGGTCCAGAAGACGATCATTGACGCCCTCCACAAAGAGGGTAAGTCACAGAGGGTCATTACTGAAAGGGGTGGCTGTTTACAGAGTGCTGTATCAAAGCGCATTAAATACAAAGTTGACTGGAAATAAGAATTTGGGTAGGAAAATGTGCACAAGCAACAGGGATGACTGCAAGCTGGAGAATACTGTCAAGCAAAGCTGATTCAAACATTTGGGAGATCTTCACAAGGAGTGGACTGAAGCTGGAGTCAGACGTCAGACGTCTTCAGGAGAAGGGCTACCAAGCCACTTCTGAACCAGAGACGAGGTCAGAAGCGTCTTACCTGGGCTAAAGAGAAAAAGAACTGGATTGTTGCTCAGTGGTCCAAAGTCCTCTTTTCAGATGAAAGTAAATTTTGCTTTTCATTTGGAAATCAAGGTGGCAGAGAGAGAAATTGCAAGCTCGTAGAGAGGAGGGTGTTCGACCAAAGTCCCTTTCTCGGTTCGACTTGAAGCAGCACTGCGCAGAACGATCGCTGTATGATATCAAAGCACCGCGAGAGCTAGAGAGCAGACGGCTCCACACGCTTTCAAGTCGCTCTCGCGGTACTTTGATGTTAAACGCCGAGCGGTCTGTGCGGTGCTTCTTCAAATCAAAAACATCTCCTCTCACGAGCTTGTCACACTTACGCTCACATCCGCATGTAAACATGTCATTGGTGTGGAACTACTTCATCGTGAGTGAGGCAGACACAAAGTTCGCAATTTGTAATACAGTATTTACTGTTTTTGCTCAAGTTCGCTGACGAAGTTTCAATCAAAGCCACAGCAGAACTGTTTGGTGTCTCCGAGCAACACAGCAGTGTTTAGTTACTGAATGAATCCACGTTTTTGAGTCAATGATTCAGTAACCCATTCATAAAGACAGTAGTCACTTGACTCGTTTTGGAATGAACCAGCTGTTTGAATGAATGACTAATGACTCGCTCATTAAAAGAGTCCTTTACCGCCATCTACTGGTGCTTTGGTTTCATATTTAAAAGTATTGCATTTTTCCCAACATTTTTAACTTGTATGTTCAAAAACATTTAAAACATTAATCTTATAAAATTATTTATGCATCTGAAATTTTGTGGTGTAAATGCATTTATGGCATCTCAGCTTCATCATACAGTCTGTGTAAATACATCTAATGCCACTTCAGATGCAGCTTCTGTTTCCTCTGCAGTGAAAAGATGGAGTTTGTTGATAGTATGCACACTCTGTGAACATTAAAATTTACAAAAATAAATTACAAAGTGAGGTATGAACACAGATGACAAGAGAGTTGCACTGTCCAAAACGTTTATGGTATAAATGTGCTTATTTAACTTGCAGCATATGTTGTCTTTTTCCTTTATTTTGTTGTCAGAGTGCACCAGAATGCTTCATCTACATGTTAAATTCTCAAAAGAATTATTCTGGGGGGATGCACCCAGACCCACCTACAAGGGTTAAATTACGAACTATGTCACCTTTTTGACCTCTTGTGAGTTTGCAGGTATAAAAAATTAAAACACAAAAACTTGTGTTTTACTTTACATATGATGAATCTAAAATATATGGAAGTTTCAACTTTCTCCATATTCAAATTTTCTGAGATGCACCTAATATATTTCAATTTTAAATTACTTATAAATAACCTTCCATTATATAGACTTAAAATTTTATTTGAGAGAACTGTGTAAGATTTAAAATATTTATACAATTAAATTAAGAAAGATCTGTAATCAGACTACAGCCCTAGATAGAAATGTCCTCTTTGTACATCTGTTCACTATTACACTGACTTGGTATTCTTGTTAGGCTCAGCAGTCTATTCCCTCAGGCTACCATCAGCAAAGGCTCTTTTGTTGTCTGTTCTCATGTTGCTCTGTTAGCCAGTAGGAATGTTTGAATAATGTTTGCACAAATACACTCATTCTCTCTTTGTTTATTTTGTTCTCCTCTTCTCTCCATCAGTGAGGTGTCTAATGGATCCAGTGGCATGAAGCCAGCCAGTAGTATGGGCGGAGCTATGCTCTCGCTGACCAATAAGACGTCTTCTCTCACCCTCTGCTCCGCCGACCAAGCAGCGAGTAGCTCAGACCTTCAAAAGAATGGTGTTGTTCACTCTTGCTCTTAGGAGTGTATTCACACACGCACACACACACACACACACACACACACACACACAGACAACCTCTCCAGATGTCAATATTCCTTCTCGGAGGGCTTTGAAATTGATCTCTTGACTAATTCGGCCAGTTTCAAGAGATGCAAGATGTGTTTTTAATATTCAGACGGAGCTGATATGAGGGACACACACATACACACACCTGCATGCTGCTACGTGCATGCACCGACACAAACTTCTCTGTTGTTTTATTTAGAAAAATGAGCAGTATCTGCCGTGATATAAATTTTCTTTCTTTTTGTTCTGTGAATGAGCTTTTTGTTTTAATGACTTCTCATTGCCTGGAAACCAGGGCATTTGAATAATGCTTACTTTGTTGTTTTCCCTATATATCAAGAAAGAACAGTCAACCCAAAGTTAGCACCGACAGGATGACGCAAACCAGTGGAATCAAAACAAGAATCGAGCGCACTATTTTTAGCATCGGGGCTAGTTGCTGATTGTGCGGTCGGGGCCCTGTGGAAACGTTCAACTCCCTCGATCTCTGCAGCCTTGAATATGATCTGACTCACCAGGTTTAAAGTAGCATGGAGAACCTTTTATGAATCCATTTTTATGGACCGTTAACACGGGTCTCCCCACATGACGCTCGACCGTGCCAGTGTATCGCTGTAAGGCAGTTCGATCGGGCTCTGGAGGACACAAGGGGGAAGAGAGATATATCAATATATAATCAGTTGTCAGGTTTTGTTTAATTTATGGTTTGGCTATATAACTGTTAAGGAATTTGTAAATGTGGGGTGACGCGTCTCTAAAGTGTTCTGTTTTATAGAATGCACACAGATGTCTTGAAAAATTAGCACTTTTTTCCATGTTTTCCATGAGTGTGTGCTTTTAGTAGAAGAGGTGCAACACATCGCTTCCCTTGTGTTCTTCAGAGCTCTGTGGTCGGGATGAGTTTTGTTTCTCCCAGCGCCACAGTCGTTTCGGAAGATTACGGACTATTAGGAAATTATTTCATCCGTTTTCCCTAACTTCTGTGAAGTTGCATATTTGGCTCTCCTGGTCGAGTTTGCATATTCGGGTATCGCCGCTAAATCGCTGCATAGAAGTACACCAGGGCAGTAGTTTCAACAACGCAGGGTCCCGTAGCGCTAATCGACCGCGTTACAGTTTTGACACTCGGTTAAAGGGATATTTCAACCAAAAAGGGAAATTCTGTCATGATTCAATTGCCCTCACGTTCAAAATAGATATTTTGGAGAGAAAAAAAATGACAGATAAAAACATTCGTCTTTTGTGTTCCACAGAAGAAAGTTAGTCATGCAGGAGAAATAAATGATGACACAATTCTCATTTTTGGGGGATGAACTGTCCCTTTAAATATAATCCAGACAGGTGTTCATTATAGATGAGCTATTTAATGTCTTTCCTCTTTATAAACTCAAAATTAGTTTGGAATCAATTCTTCAGAGACTCTTTGGAATTTCTGCAGAATATTTAATGCGACTCGAGGCCTGTTGAGTTTATCCTCCATCAGCCTGCTTTGACCTAAATGTGTTTTTACACAACATATTCAATGACCGTTTCCGAACGTGGCCCCGTAAACGAAGAGAACAAGATTATTTGAAGTCTGAAGTCTTCCTATAGTGATGACATTCTTCACGTGTGACATTTTGTTCTAGTCTCTTGAGACCGACTATGATATACAGCTCCAATTTTGGGTGCAACCTCTTAACGTGTAATCTTTTGTGGTTTTTGTGCTATAGCCGTGGTGATGTAGTTGATTTCTCTTATTACGATGACTTGTAGTCACGGTCATTATTTGATGTTCTTGCTCGTCAAAGAGCACACGCAGCCTTTTCAAGCAGTCGCCGAGATTGAAATCGAGCTGTGCCGACACACAGAGATGACGTCAACCTTACTGTCGAGGATTAAACTTATCACGTGATGTCCGTCGCACTCGCTGAACAAATTCTCCAGAATGTTGTCTTTCTCCATGCTAAATTGCTGCCTCCTCCCTCTCCTCAACGTGGAAATTGAATTCTCGTAGTGTTTTTATTTCATGCTGTTGAGATCCCATGAACTAGTTAAGGCTTTGCCTGATCTGAGATGTGCTGTGTAGGGTTAGCTTATGATTTAGCTGAGCTTCTGGTGAATCTGGCCTCTGACAGAATCTAGACCTTTCCACTTTCTCCTGTGGTTCAGCCCAATAATTTAAGTGAAATTCATAAAAACACGTCCAGGTCACATTTCAGCAAGAAATGTATAGGACCAATAATGTTTAAGCAGATCTTTTGTCCCCCAGTTGTTCATAAATTCTTAATTCCCGTCGCATTATTACTTCAATATGGTATTTTTATATAGTATGCTTTACACAAGAAATTCTTTAATGCAAAGACAGATTTTTATTGAAATCTGTGTAAAGGTTATAGTAAATTTTTGTATTGATTTACACTGACAAAAAGGAACTGTACTTTATTTTCAAGAAAATGCGGTATAAATATATGACAAAAAAATTAAAATTTATGATTTCATCCCATAATAATAATTTGACCTGGGCATGTTCTTGTGAGGTTTCATGAGATTCACCATGAAATTCTGTGTCACCTCACCTATCCTATTAGCAATTACGCTCAATGATTAAATTGAAAAAATATTCTAAATTGAGGAACGTTACACCAGGAGGATATGATGCGCTCAGTGAATTCACTTTTATATTTAAACAGGGGAAAGCAAAACAATTGCACACTGCTTAAAATTGCGCAGGATACGTTTTAATCTTGACGTGTCGTCAGTACAGACGTGTGAACGCGGCCAAGCGTAGTTACATGGCAAGGCTTTTCTATATTTTCTGCTTAGGGGTCTGAAAATGAAAATGATCCAAATTTTCCTGAGCTAACACAATTTTCTTTGTTAGGGGCAAGCGCTAGCATGACAAGCGTTCTGTTTCGCATCGCTAATCGCTGCTACGACGGGCAAATGTTTAGCCAGTGCTTGGTGTGTTGAGACTTTTGGCTTTCACAGAGTGCCCAAAGCTGTACTAATGTAAGCATTCTCGAGTGATGCACTGCCAGGATGCTGCTTTTATTTGAATCTTTGGATTGTATGGGAATGTGCTATCTTGTATTTAATATTTGGCACTTGCTTGGGTGCTGTAGAACTGTTTTTCTTTTTCTTTTTTCTCTCTCTAATGATCAGTGATCTCACTGAGCTAATTCTGCGTGGATATATATATTTTTTGTTTGTTTTACAAATTAGTGTCAACCATCCACACATAGCAATTTATGGGAAACGGACTCCGTAAGGCTCATTTACAGTTTTCTGCATGAGGTTATTTTTCCTCAAGTGAGAAATTGCAGGATAATTTCTTTGAGAATGGGTCTGTTCCTGATGGATGATATTCATTTCTCTGACTGGATCGTGTCTGTTTTGAGCAGACCTGTTGAATTCATTTAAATGAAATGCAAATTAACTCATTTTGAACCTTATAACACTGATATGGCTGTCTTTTTTTGTCGTTTTGTTTTATTCCTAACTTTTTGGGAAATGTAACGGCTTTTTTATGATTACTTCCAAGTTGTCTTGTAAAATCTCTTAAATTAAGGTACAGGCTCAATTTCAACAAGGAAAGGTTTTATATATAAATATATATTATACTCCATTAAGGAATGTTTAGAACCATCTTACTCCAATGTGGATGTAGCCATTATTACGCCATTTTATGACTTTGTAAAAGAATTCACTGTGTGAAAATTCGTTTGCATTTTTGTATAATACAATCTGCTTTTTTGTTTGTTTAAAAGGAGAGAGGGAGGTGAAACTGGATGTTAAGAGGACAAGATAAAAAAAATAAAAAATTGAACAGAAACCTGTGATATTGAGAAGAAAATGTAACTTGTGTACAACAATGATTCTAAATGAGAGGGATGGAATAAACAATATTGGTAACACTGCTATAAAGATGTGTGCTGGCTCCAATTCTTGCGATTTATTTCAGTTCCTCCAGTGCAGTTTCTGAGAAACTCAAAACATACAGAGCTGCTTTAACCAACATTTTGACACATTTCAGCATAATAGAAAATTACTAACTGTTAATATAACATCCACTCAATGTCAACTTTAAACTGGTAGTTTAAAATTGTCTTTTGAGATCATCCTTCATGCTGTAACCTGTTAATATCCCGTACATAAGTACCTTCAGACATAATACCATTTTTGATTAATTTGTTTTAAATCGCAGACTAGAGCGATAGAGCCTCTGGTTGTTTTCCAAGCTCACCTGAACAGGTGGTTTTCTTGGAGATTTGGTCATTCCACATGAGTTGGGTCCCAGCTCACATGTCTCCCATCATGCAGCAAACTCAGCGCCTCCATGTCTGAATCATCCAAGCTGAACCCAAACACCTGAACAGCACAACATTGTGAGAGCGGCTTCAGAAAAGGATGATCTCAAAGATAAATTATTTATGGCTTCTGTCATGATAAAGTACAAACTGAAAAAAAGTATTTAAAGAGAACTAAGAATAAAATTTAAATTAGCAGCTTAGTAGACCATGGCCCGGTTCCACAGACAGGGCTTAGACTAAACCAGGATTAGGCTATAGTTCAATTAGGACATTTAAGTAATTTTTATTAACATGCCTTAGAAAAAACTTTACTGGTGTCCATCTTGAGACAAAACAAAGGCACTGATATGTTTTAAGATCAGTAAGTACAAGTTTATTTCAGTTGAAACAGCTCAGGATTACATTTTAGTCTAGGACTAGGCTTAAACCTTGTCTTTGAAACCATAGGCATAGCTCAGCCTCTGTAAATTGGTACAAACATTTATATTATTACTTTTTTTATTTTACTTCTGTGGATGTCATTTAGTAAGTGGGGGAAATAAGTAGTTGTAATTTTTGCAATGTATACAGTGATGGTCAAAATTGCAGCTTTAAGATCGAGATACAAACTTACTTGGCAGGTTTCATGGACCCTTTCTGGTTTGGTGGACTTTGGAATTGTTACTGACTAGGGCCTTGACATCCCAAATAAAATGTGCCTCCAAACTTGGCCTGTTTATGCAGTCCCAGCCGTTGCAAGAGTCACATGCAATCTAAACAATATAAGATTTACAACACATGAGTATGGTAGTGCAACTTTAAAATGCACTGTAGTGTTTATATATAATAATAATAATCTAACATGCCCAAGTGTCTACCTTGTCTGGTGTGTGGGGATATTGTTCTCCACAAGCCAGGCACAGGTTATCCAGGTGACATTATATTCTTTATCACATGTAATACATCATCCGTTTTTATATAATGAAGAAAAACCTGATTCATTCAAAAGGCATAGACCCAGGTCTTCACGCATCTGTGCAATGTTTGCGTCTGTGCATGATTTGAAATAAATGATCTTTCCTTCCTGAGGATATATTTATTACCTGGCAAGACATTGAATTTAATTTTCAATCTTAAAGGAAAAAGTCCACTCTCTTATAATGTAACAGAACAACAGAAACCAGCAGTGTCCAGTCTGCACCACTCATTTAGCCATTCAGTCAATAGAATAGAATAGAATAGAAATAGAGGAGGGGTTAGGTTATATTGTCTTCTCTATACACACATTTGCGATTAAAACTAGATCAAAATAACCTGCTGTCTTTGTTGTATTCATAAATGCTAAATAGCCACATAATGATTTTAACTTTTATCATCACACCTTGTTTCTAACCATTGGAACACTGTTCATATTACAATTTAAATATATTACAAAAACATGAATTTATTACTAAAGTTGTGTTGATGTTATAGAAGCTACCAACAATAAGAAACACCACAGAATGATCACAACTGAAACTTTATTATGTCAACAACAGCAAAGATACATTTATATCAGTTATTAACAGTTTTAAAGATTGTCAAAATAAATTAAGTACATAAAAATGTTTGTTGGCTCAGTAAGTTGGAGTGTATCCTCAGGCACGACACAAAACGATTCGGTTAAGGCTAGAAGAGATACAGCTGCGGCTACTGCGCATGCGCACAACAATTCAAGCATTTCCTTCAAGCATTAATCAAAATGTTTATGAGTCACACAATAATTTAAGTACTTCAAACTGTTATCATGCATGTATTGGCACATTACTCTTTGTTTGCTCGACATGGGACGTTTTATTTGGGCTATTAAACAACAACTTTTAATGCATCTGGAGCGTTTGGGAATAGATCCTGGTGTGCAATCAGTTATACAGTCAGGTCCATAAATATTGGGACATCGACACAATTCTAAAATTTTTGGCTCTATACACCACCACAATGGATTTCAAATGAAACCAACAAGATGGGCTTTAACTGCAGACTGTCAGCTTTAATTTGAGGGTATTTACATCCAAATCAGGTGAACGGTGTAGGAATTACAACAGTTTGCATATGTGCCTCCCACTTGTTAAGGGACGAAAAGTAATGGGACAATTGGCTTCTCAGCTGTTCCATGGCCAGGTGTGTGTTATTCCCTCATTATCCCAATTACAATGAGCAGATAAAAGGTCCAGAGTTCATTTCAAGTGTGCTATTTGCATTTGGAATCTGTTGCTGTCAACTGTCAAGATGAGATCCAAAGAGCTGTCACTATCAGTGAAGCAAGCCATCATTAGGCTGAAAAAACAAAACAAACCCATCAGAGAGATAGCAAAAACATTAGGCGTGGCCAAAACAACTGTTTGGAACATTCTTAAAAAGAAGGAACGCACCGGTGAGCTCAGCAACACCAAAAGACCCGGAAGACCACGGAAAACAACTGTGGTGGATGACCGAAGAATTCTTTCCCTGGTGAAGAAAACACCCTTCACAACAGTTGGCCAGATCAAGAACACTCTCCAGGAGGTAGGTGTATGTGTGTCAAAGTCAACAATCAGGAGAAGGCTTCACCAGAGTGAATACAGAGGGTTCACCACAAGATGTAAACCATTGGTGAGCCTCAAAAACAGGAAGGCCAGATTAGAGTTTGCCAAACGACATCTAAAAAAGCCTTCACAGTTCTGGAACAGCATCCTATGGACAGATGAGACCAAGATCAACTTGAGTGATGGGAAGAGAAGAGTATGGAGAAGGAAAGGAACTGCTCATGATCCTAAGCATACCACCTCATCAGTGAAGCATGGTGGTGGTAGTGTCATGGCGTGGGCATGTATGGCTGCCAGTGGAACTGGTTCTCTTGTATTTATTGATGATGTGACTGCTGACAAAAGCAGCAGGATGAATTCTGAAGTGTTTCGGGCAATATTATCTGCTCATATTCAGCCAAATGCTTCAGAACTCACTGGACGGCGCTTCACAGTGCAGATGGACAATGACCCAAAGCATACTGCAAAAGCAACCAAAGAGTTTTTGAAGGGAAAGAAGTGGACTGTTATGCAATGGCCAAGTCAATCACCTGACCTGAATCCGATTGAGCATGCATTTCACTTGCTGAAGACAAAACTGAAGGGAAAATGCCCCAAGAACAAGCAGGAACTGAAGACGGTTGCAGTAGAGGCCTGGCAGAGCATCACCAGGGATGAAACCCAGCGTCTGGTGATGTCTATGCGTTCCAGACTTCAGGCTGTAATTGACTGCAAAGGATTTGCAACCAAGTATTAAAAAGTGAAAGTTTGATTTATGATTATTATTCTGTCCCATTACTTTTGGTCCCTTAACAAGTGGGAGGCATATATGCAAACTGTTGTAATTCCTACACCGTTCACCTGATTTGGATGTAAATATCCTCAAATTAAAGCTGACAGTCTGCAGTTAAAGCACATCTTGTTCGTTTCATTTGAAATCCATTGTGGTGGTGTATAGAGCCATAAATGTTAGAATTGTGTCGATGTCCCAATATTTATGGACCTGACTGTATATCCACCAATGAATCCAGACATGGATAATTCTGCAAATGCAGTAACAGATGAAACTGATCACGTATGTCTCCTAATTGAAGTCCCTGAAGTTTAAATGAATTGGTGTAATATTGTGATTGAATACGTGCTCCCTTTTTTTTCTTTGAGCTGTAATGTGTGTATATTCTGCAAAAATATGTTTTTGTGTTCTAATGAAGAAAGAAAATCGACACACTTTATCATTGCGTCTATACTGTTGCTGCTTCTGGCTGGAGTCTCTCTGACCTTCTTATTGCCTAACAATGAGGACAGCAGCATTCTCCGAGAGCTCCGTCAGAGCTCCAACAACTCACTCACTCTACTGGACCCTGAGGATAGTTTTACTGTAATTATGCAAACCTATAACCGCACTGATGTTCTCCTCAAGCTCCTCAACCATTATCAGGCTGTGCCTCACCTGCAGTGCATCATAATAGTGTGGAACAACCCTAGCGAGTCGCCGCCCAGGAAACTGTGGCATGACCTCGGCCCACACCCTGTGCCCGTCACCTTCAAAGAGCAGAGCGTCAACAGAATGCGCAATCGCCTTCAGCCGCACCCCGAGATCAAGACTGATGGGGGGTGTGTGATTCTCACATGAACGAGAGGGGATTCGTCAGATAGTTGACCCAAAGATAACCTAATCGCCTTTTTCCATTTAGAGCCAATAACAAGACGGCACACCATAAGAAAAGAAATTATCTTTTAAAATCTAAATTAAAACACACATGAGTGTACATATTTTTAAAAATGTATTTTAGGACAGTGCAGATTAACAACACCATAAATGGGTCAAAGATGAGATGTACCATTTTGGTGTCCACATCAAATTAAATTTACAAAAGTGATTTTATATACCTAAACCTAAAAATATTAAATGTGTTAAAAGCTGTAATAAACTTTTATTGTTTTGATGCTTAAACTCATTTTTGTGTTGACCCAAATGCACCAGTTAGCCAAAGTAACGTTGACATGACACTTTTTAAATGCATGTTCCAGGACTTATTGGGCATGAGTCATTGATGCATGTTATTCTGAAGGAAAGAATAAATCATAACTGGCTTTGCTTCTGAATCAACTTTTGTTGCTTTTGCTCTTTTATTTTCATCCCTTTTGACTCCAACCACCTGTCATATAACAAACACTTCACAATCCAATCAGCTCCTGACAGACAAGCGCTGGCTAAGGTCTACATTTTTCACTCAGAAGTATGGCATTTCAATGACATGTTTGTTTTTGTCCTGCCTATTAATTTATTCCGACGTACAAAACATAAAAAAGGAATGATGTCATAGAGAGGACCCCTGCAAGCCACTGGGATGGTGTCAAGGTCAATAGGTCTCTTTTTTATTATATATATATATATATATATATATATATATATATATTTATGTCAAGCTAAAGTTAGTTCAGGTTGCTAAATGTAACCCTGGACCACAAAACCAGTCATAAGGGTACATTTTTTGAAACTGAGATGAACTGAAAGCTGAATCAGTAATATTTCCATTATTATATTGTTTGTTAGAATAAGACAATATTTGGCTGAGATACAACTATTTGAAAATCTGGAATCTAAGGGTGAAAAAAATATCTAAATATTGAGAATCACATTTAAAGTTGTCCAAATGAAGTTCTTAGCAATGCATATTACTAGTCAAAAGTTTAGTTTTTATATATTTACAGTAGGAAATTTACAAAATATCTTCATGGAACATTATCTTTACTTAATATCTTAATGATTTTTGGCATAAAAGAAAAATCGATAATTTTGACCCATACAATGTATTGTTAGCTATTGCAACAAATATATCTGTGCAACTCCTGGGTCACAAATGTCCTGTGGTGCAACTTAGCAAAATATATGAATTTATGAATAAATAAGAACTGCAAAGATGTGTTTACCTTAAAAGTAATTCAGTACACTTTGTACAAATTTTCAAAACCATTTTAAAATTAACATGAATGCAAAGAGTAATTATTTCTAATAAATTGGTACATTTATTTTAAACTGGGTTGATATTGCTAACTGAATAAAAAAGACTGATACAATATAAATATTATATAAAAATATAAATCTAAATGTCACGTCATCTCTCACAGGCGTCCGGACTCAAGCGGCTCTCTGGGGTGTTCGTGAAGCCCGTAGACATGCAGAATCTGGAGACGGAAGCCAGCAGCGGGTATGTGGGTATGTGGCACAGAGCGGAGCACATGCTGCAGCGCTCCTACTGCCTCAACAAGCTGACACACATCTACGGGAGCATGCCGCTCCGCTACTCCAATATCATGATCTCACAGTTTGGCTTCCCCAGCTATGCTAATCACAAGAGCAGGATATGATGTCAGCACATTTGAGAGACAGGTACAATCGGAGTTCTGAGATATTAGATCAACTTTTTTTGGACACATACCATCTCAAAATGTACACATCTCAACCAAAACCTGTTTGACTGAATTTTGCAATAACATTTTTGACATTCACTGATGGTTTAACATTTAAAATAACTAGACATTTAGACCTAAATTCTTCATTTTTTTATTTATTTAATGCGTGTTCTTATAAAACAATCCAGTAAACACTTTTTTATTTTATAAATAATTATGTGTCTTGTATATCTCACATATGTCCAGTAGATGGAGTGCGAAATGTAGTGCCTCCACATTTACCAACATAGTATAATGTAGATGTAGTGTAATTTAACACTAATTATTAAGCTGTATTATTTTGAGTCATAAATATTACAGACCATCTACATTATATTTCCTTTTTTGTTGTTTAATTTAGTTTTGATATTAACTTATGAATAATTCTGAATGAACTAGTATAATAGTAAAATTTTGTGGTAACCAGTCATTTAAATGTTTTTAACACACTTGTTTTACTTCAGAATCCAGATTTTCATTGGATTTACCAAACGGCAACCCAACATTACGACAATTGTTCAGTGAAAGTATGCTAAATTAAAAACTGAAATGAATATCACTATAAACTACAAAGGATCTGCTATAAAAAAAAATCATTTATTTAACAGTGGCTACATGGAGAAACAATGAAAGTAAAAGAATAAACACCAGCAGATGTGTGATGTACTGTACAAGACTGACTGCTGCAAAAGGAACCAAAATATAACATGCCAAGAACATCTTTTCTTGCATTAAAAAGTGGTCTAAGCGACAGGAAAGCACTTTAACTCTCATTGTGAAACTATATATGCTTCCTCTAAAAGCCTGTAAAAATCCAACAAGCACAAAGTTCATATAATGGAATTGTTTGATAAATTAACTTTCGCTTTAGATTTGATGCGTTCAGAAGCAGAACACAAACATTCAGTGTTATTCTTGCATCCCTGGAGGAACACAGTCTATGTGCTAAAGGAAATGTTCACAATGCGGCGATCACAATCTGCCTCTGCTTCTCAAAGGAGTTTGATATTTTTTCATATGTTTGAAGTTTATATGCAATAATAAATGTATACTACCAGTCGAAATTTGGAAATAAATAAGGTTTTTCAGTGTTAAGATAATTTTTTTTTTATTTGGCTCCATTTATTTGTTAAAAAATACAGTACAAGCAGTCATATTATGAAATATTATTATTATAATTAAAAAGAACTGTTTGAATATATTTTAAAATGTAATTTTCTTCCTGCGATGCAAAGCTGAATTTTCAGCATCATTACTCCAGTCTTTAATGTCACATGATCTTTCAGAAATCTGTCTAATATGCTGATTTGGTGCTCAGTTATTAATTCTTATTGTTAATGTTGCAAACAGTTTTTGCTGCTTAGTATTTTTGTGATTGTCGTTACTGTCACTTTAGATCAATTGAATGCATCCTTGCTGAATAAAAGTATTAATTCTTTATATGTATTTGTCCCAAATTTTTGAAACATTTTTCAAAGTTGATAGTAATAATAACGCATATTAGAATGATTTGTTAGGGATCATGTGACACTGAAAATGGGCATAATCTTTACTTGACCCTCTAACTCTTGCACTCTCTATTCTAATTTTATCTATGCCTTTTTATTTAAAAAAATAAATAAAATAATAATTATCTGTACTGCATTAGGCTAACCAAGACTTGTAATAGCACTTGCACGGTGTTGCTCTTTTGTTGGTTTTGATTGCTTTTTATGTCCTCATTTGTAAGTCGCTTTGGATAAAAGCGTCTGCTAAATGACTAAATAAAAAAAAATTATGCTGAAAATTCAGCACCATAGAAATAAAATAAAAAATGTAGATTTTTTAATCAAATAGATATAGCCTTTATGAGCATAAGAGAAATTTCAAAAATGTAGTTTAGTCGAGTGTGATGTTAGTGGAGTTGCTCTCGGCTTTCTTTCTGCAGTGTCGGATCAGCAGTACAGCAGCGGTCAACAGCGACACTGACCCTACAGCCGGCAGTATGGCCACAGGCAGGTCTGGCTTTCTCCAGATGTCATGTGCTGCTGGATTAAAAAGAGTAAAAATCATATTGGGATATTCCATCCTCACTGCTATCATTTCAGTATAGTCACTGCAAAAGGGTGTTGTAGATATATTTGTCTTTTGTTCTTTTTTGTTCATGTGTTACTTAATCGCTAAAAATAATCTATTTGTTTTTCTTTTTATTATACAAAAAAAAAAAAACCTTGCTACGTGTACTGCTTTAAGCTAACTGAGACTTGTCATAGCACTTGCATATCATTGCTCTTTTGTTGGTTTTGATTGCTTCCGTTGTCCTCATTTGTAAGTCGCTTTGGATAAAAGCATCTGCTAAATGACTAAATGTAAATGTAAAAAAAGCCACTGATTTTCCTTTGGCTACAACTTATTTGATTAACCTAAAACGTTCTTACTCCATGTATGCCATTACAAAACCGCGCCTTGGAGTAAGTTCAGTCATACTTAGGGTACTAGTAACTTCTTACTATTAACACACAAGTAATTTTCATTAGAACACTGGATTCAAGAAGTATGGCAAGCTGTTTTAATGCAAAATGTTCCCAGCGATACTCGTTTAAAGTAATGTTTAGGGTACAAGACTGCCCGCCCTCGTTTGAATTACACCAGAGTTACCGACCACTACCACGGTTTTATTTGGAAATTTAATCCCGATATGTGAAACCCTGTGAAACGCATACGGGAGATGACGTATGTGGCCCTGATCGTAGGCGGAGGCCAGACACCTGGATGAGCGCCAGAGACAGATCCCCATTGAGGACCCCGCCACTTAGACAGCCATCGGAAAAGACCACTAGAACCAGCTGAGCCCATTCAATCTGACTTGCTGCAGTTTGGAACTGAACTGCTGGTTTGTTTGGCCAGAGGAGAATTGGCCCCCCGACTGAGCCTGCTTTCTCCCAAGGTTTTTTCTCCATTCTGTCACCGATGGAGTTTTGGTTCCTTGCCGCTGTCGCCTCTGGCTTGCTTAGTTGGGGACGCTTCATTTCCAGCGATATCGTCGACCTGATTGCAAAGACACTATTTAAACTTATTGACGCATTATTTTCCTTTTTTGATATTGTGCAGTGCTTTGACACAATTTGCATTGTAAAAAGCGCTATATAAATAAAGGTGACTTGACTTGACTTGACACCGTGGTTTTTCTTGCGACACGGGATTAAATTTCCAAATAAAACCGTGGTAGTGGTTGATAACTCTGGTGTAATTTGAACGGGAGCGGGTGGTCTAACAATATCTCCTGACGTCCTTTCAGAACAGCATATCTGCACTTTACTCACTTATGGACCACCGGTAACCATCTGGACCATCTGTATCATGCATTTTATTTGCAGGGTCTGTGCGCTCAGCATGTGCATAACATGCTAAACAGAAGATAAACGTTCTGTCTGTCAATCAGACAGAACAGGCAGGTGGTCGATGAGTGACAGCAGAATAAGGATGTCAGAGCAAAGTGTGAATGCGCTGTCCTTGAAGCATGTTCAACTCAGTTTTGTTCATATTTTGCTTAGCCTATAATTTTAAATGACAGATGTTGTATTCATTTGTTTTTTTTTCTATGCAACAGAATTTTTTTTTTTCCTACTGTGTTGACAGTAAAATATTGTTACGAAGGGGTGTAACAATAAAAAAAAATTAAAAAACGGTGGGGAGAGGCTGAGTCCCAGGGCTGGTACACAAGAAAGCTCAGCAACACCAGTTCAAGCAAATAAACAGAGGTATTTTATTTAACAGAATGTGGAAAATACTTAAAAGGCTAGTTTAGGGCTAGGCTATCTGTTATCTTTAGGTTATCTGTCAACTTACCCAGGTGTGTCACATAACCTGCTTCTTGGAGTACACCCCAGGTTCTTTGTCAACTGATAATTATATTTCCAGCATTTGAATATACACATGCGAATAGTGCAACCAGTGTTCACTTTGCTATACCATAAGGCCACAGGAGCTGAGCAGTCATCAGATTTGAGAACTAAGAGCAAAAGAAATGAAGGTTACTCCTCATGATAAACTTGTTTAACGACACCTAAATAAAGTATTTTTGTAGTTGTTGATAACTTTTATGTGCAAAGCAGGGTTATTATTGGTAACGCAGACCATTTATTTAAATTCTGAAATAAAATAAAGTAGATGGAAAAACAAACTAAAAAAATATTGAAATGTTGCCTTGGTAACTGAAATATGTTTGGCACTAAAATAAATTGAAATACTAAAATTGCTAATTGTAAATAAATAAAATCTAAAAAGGGGTTTAAACGGGGTTGCCAGGTCTATGAAACAAAACCAGCCCACTTGTTATTTAAAATGAGCCCATAACTAGCCCATTTGCTTTTTCTCCATTGTTTTCCCCTCTTCCCTTCGCCTAATTCGGGAAGTTTGGGGGAGATCGCTTTAACCAGCAGACTAAAACGCAACCAGCAGCACTAGTGTAAAAGTAGCCCTATTCCACAGTAAAGCCCGATTCGGACGGTAATTGTTTCTCAGGGGGACGCAAGTGATTTTCACCATATACAGGGGGTAGTTGGTGATTTAATTGCCGTCCGAATCCAAGACGTCTGTGTTTTTCTCTCACCACCTCCGTAAAAATCCCCGGCCGAATTACCTACTGTTTTTTGTCGTGTGGTAATTTAATTGTCGTCCGAATCCACATCTCTGAGTTTACGAGAAGAAATCGATTCAAAATTCAGCATTTAACCCCTTTTAGAGCACTCCCAAACACCGTAAGGTAACTGTTGTACTTCGGTGTAATTTGCATACATATTTCTGAAATGCTGGAAAGTATTTAAAAGAATAATACTTCATAACTGCTCCAGCACAGCGAGTGAGAGCAGAAAGAGAAGAAAAGCACGTAAACATTCGAAGTGGGTCTTTATTATGGCAGCAGCAGGTATGCAATACAATTTTAAAATGTGTATAAACGGATATATATCGCGTATAATTATATACAACTATAGCGCATATTTTCCTATTTTTAAACAGGAAATTTACATAATCAAATAATAAATAGGATTATACATTATAAAATATGCTTGGAATAATAAGAACATATTTTACATAAGTATTTTAAAATACATTTTACACAATAATAAGAATACATTTGTAAATAAAATTTTTATTTACAGCACACAATCATGTGACTGGCCACGTGAGCAGCGCGTTCTCGGGTTCGTAGGATCACAGAACTCACTCCTCCACTGTGAATAAATCACCGTCCGAATCCATGAGTTTTATCACTCAGGTGATATGTAAATTAATTTTAACAGACGTCCATATGAGAAACAATTACCGTCCGAATCGGGCTTAAGACTGTGGACTTGCGGAATCAATGGGGAAATCGTGCGGCGGTGGGACATGCTTTTACATCAATGAGAGGTGTAACTGTGTTAAAGGAGATGTGCTGTTCAGATCTAGAAACGCTCTTCATTACCTGCAAGCTCGTTCATTCTCGTGAGTGTCTACATTCCACCGCAAGCACACATGAGCACAGCTTTACAGAAACTCGCTGATCTGATCACAGACACAGAACAACAACACCCGGACACAACATTCTCTGGGACTTTAATAAAGCAGACCTCTCCCGTGAACTGCCAAAATACAGGCAGCACATCACATGTCCCACCAGAGACAGTAATATATTGGATCACTGTTACACAGCAATAAAGGATGCATATCACTCGGTTCCACGAGGAGCTTTAGGATTCTCTGATCACTGTTTGGTTAATCTTATTCCGACCTACAGGCAAAAACTTAAGTCTGCAAAACCTGTATTAAGATCAGTTAAAATATGGACTAATGAAACAGAGCGGGATTTACAAGCCTGTTTCTCTCTCACTGATTGGACTGTTTTTGAAGTTGCTGCCACTGATCTGGATGAGCTCACAGAGACTATATCTTATATCAGTTTCTGTGAGGATACGTGCATTTCTACCAGGACTCATTTAACCTACAACAATGACAAGCCATGGTTCACTGCGAAACTCAAGACAGCTCCGTTAGGCCAAAGAAGATGCTCACAGAAAGGGGGATGAAGTCTTGTATAAACAGGCCAAATGCACACTGGAAAAGGAGATCAGAGTGGCAAAGAGGAATTATTCGGATAAGTTAAGGAACAAATTCTCTTCCAGTGATTCTGCTTCAGTGTGGAATGGTATGAAAGATATCACCAGTTTCAAGTCACCATCCCCCAGCACTTTGGAGAATCAACAACTAGCAGACGACTTGAACGAGTTTTATTGCAGGTTTGAAAAATCACCCCACACCCACTCTGAACACCTCTCCACACAACCATTCACACCTCCAGCAACCCCCCTCTCCCCCACACCTACAATTCAGATCAGTGAAGATGACGTGCGCCAGGTCTTCAGAAAGAACAAAAGAAGGAAAGCACCAGGCCCAGACAGTGTGTCACCAGCCTGCCTAAACATCTGTGCTGACCAGCTGGCCCCCATCTTCACACAGATCTTCAACAGATCACTGGAGCTTTGCGAAGTCCCCTCATGCTTCAAACGCTCCACCATCATCCCCGTCCCAAAGAAACCCAAAATTACTGGACTTAATGACTACAGACCTGTGGTTCTAACCTCTGTGGCAATGAAATCATTTGAAAGACTGGTTTTGGTTTATCTGAAGGACATCACTGGACCTTTACTGGACCCCCTGCAGTTTGCCTACAAAGCAAACAGGTCTGTGGATGATGCAGTCAACATGGGACTGCACTTCATCCTGCAGCATCTGGACAGACCAGGGACTTATGTGATGATCCTGTTTGTGGATTTCAGCTCTGCCTTCAACACCATCATCCCAAACACCCTTCAGAATAAACTGACACAGCTCTCTGTCCCCACCTCTGTCTGTCAGTGGAACAACAGCTTCCTGACAGACAGGCAGCAGTTAGTAAAGCTTGGTAAATTCACATCCATACCCACACCATCAGCACTGGAGCTCCTCAGGGCTGTGTTCTCTCCCCACTGCTCTTCTCCCTCTACACCAGGGGTGTCCAACCCTCTTCCTGGCGATCGACTGTCCTGCAAAGTTTAACTCCAACTCTAATCAAACACACCTGAAGCAACTAATTAAGGTCTTCAGGATCGTGTGAAAATTAAAGGCAGGTGTGTTTGATTAGAGTTGGAGGTAAACTTTGCAGGACAGTCGATCGCCAGGAACAGGGTTGGGCACCCCTGCTCTACACCAACGATTGCACATCTAAAGTCCCCTCTGTCAAGCTCCTGAAGTTTGCAGACAACACCACACTGATCTGCCTCATCCAGGATGGTGACGAGTCTGCTTACAGACAGGAGGTTAAGGAGCTGGCTGTCTGGTGCAGTCTTAACAACCTGGAGCTTAACACACTCAAAACTGTGGAGATGATCGTGGACTTCAGGAGAATCCCCCACTCACCATCATGAACAGCACTGTGACTGCAGTGGAGTCATTCAGATTCCTGGGCACCACAATTTCTCAGGACCTGAAGTGGGACAATCACATTGACTCTAACTCGTTAGCCAAGTTATATTTTATCTGCAGTAAACTTTTATAATGATAAGTTTGGTCATTAATTTTTAAATGCATCATGCAAACACATGAGCAAAATTCTCAGCATGAAAAACCTGCAACTGGCAGATCAACGTGTCAGTTCATTTCTCTTCAATAGAGTAGCAAATAAAATTAAACAACATGTGGAGGATGTTGACTGTGACAAGATGACAGACAGGGCAGTTTAAACTGACAGGTTGCACGTAACTAAGCAACAGAGCATACTTGAAGACACCGTTATGACGGAGTAGAATGTCCTAAAGCTTGCCTACTATTCTGCTACATACTCAAAAGTATGAACTTTTTTGTCACAAAAAGAGTACATACTTTTTGAGCATAGTATAAGTAAGTGAATTGGGATGCAGAAATAGATTTTGTAACAAATCTAAAAAAAAAAAAAAAAAGATAACTGGGATGTCATGAGGGTGTGTATTTGATGAAAGAAGTGTAATTTTAAAATCAAATCAAGTCATCTTTATTTATATAGCACTTTTAACAATACAGATTGTGTCAAAGCACTTAACAGTATCAAATTGGAGGATAGAGTGTCAGTAATGTATAATAATAAGATTAAACACTGAATTTTCAGTTAAAGGCATTTCATTATTGAATTCAGTGATGTCATTGTCTAGCTCAGTTTAGTTTAAATAGTATCTGTGAAATCAAATTGAGGATAATCGCTAGAAATGAAGTGTCCCCAACTGAGCAAGCCAGAGGCGACAGTGGCAAGGAACCAAAACTCCCTCTGTGACAGAATGGAGAAAAAAACCTTGGGAGAAACCAGGCTCAGTTGGGGGGCCAGTTCTCCTCTGGCCAGGATATTATTATTTTTAATTAATTATTGATTTAATTAAAATTTTAAATGTATAAATTATATTTCCATTTTTATATTGTTGCAATTTCTAACAATAATAGTATTATGTAGTTAAGTATTTTATTATATTTTTAGTTATTTTCTTTTCTTTTTAGTTTTATTGTATTTAAGTCGAGGTCTTCACTGGGGATATGTCCCTGGGGCCCATCCAGGTGTCCGGCCTCCACCGACGATCAGGGACATCATCTCCCGGCGCCGATCCACCTTCTGATCCGGACATGGACTGAGAAACAGAATAAGAAAAAACAGACAAATATTAGCGTAGATGCCATTCTTCTTACAATGTAACGAGTACATCGTATGTTATGAAGAGTGTTCCCAGTTCCTGTTGATCTAATTAATGCAGCCTAACAATGCTTTAATGGATTTGAATAATAGAAGTGTATTAGTGTGTTATGTGTAAGCCAGGATAAAGAAATGTGTCTTTAATCTAGATTTAAACTGACAGAGTGTGTCTGCCTCCCGAACAGTGTTAGGTAGATTGTTCCAGAGTTTATTAGTGACAACTGGATTATTTGAGACTGCTTAAAACTAGGGGAAGTTGACAACACACAAGTCAAAATATGTTTCTGTATGCACCTAGGGTGGACAGTTGTCAGAGTAGCTATCCCTGTTCCAAAAGAGAAGCTTATGAATGTTGCAGGCCCAATAATATTGCTGGAAATTGGGGAGTGCTAGGCCTCCCTTAGCCTTAGGGAACTGTATTGACTTCTTAAGACGCGCAGGCTTATTTCCCCACAGAAATGAGTGCAAAAGACCATCTAAGCCATTGAAGAAAGATGTATTTATGCAAATCAGTAACTGTTGAAAGAGGTAAAGAAATTTGTATGCCCTTCCGCAGAAATATACAGAAATTGAATAAGGTTATCAAACACTAAATTCTAAATTAAATATATCAATCATTAAAGCTATAAAACTGATTTCTTCTTTTTTCTTGGGTGTGTTAGATGAAGGAGATAGTGCTGGGCTGCTCCAGGACAGTTTTGAAAACCATTTCAGAGACATGTTCTTAAATGTGACTCATAACATATTACATGCACAGTTTTAAGGCAGCTTTAATCGACTTTTTGGTAACTTCATGACTTAACTGACCACTGACTAAACTTCGTTCACACTTTGCTATATGAGCACAGTAGCCTATTCTTTCTGCGCTTGCTTGACTTGCGCCTGTCGCTGAGGTGAAGTTGGATCGCGTGTCTGAAACATCTCCCATTTGATCTGGTCATAAGACGTTCTGCAACTAAATAAATGCACTTTGTCAAGAAGAAAAAAGACAGAGCCAGCAGTTGTGAGTGGTGGCCAACCCTAGCTCCACCCCGCGATAATTGCATTAAATATTTTTAATATTCATTGACCCATATTTATTATGAATTTTAAATGTGCAGCTTTGCAATACAGCAGACTAAATGTCATTTTATGGTTCCTGTAGGTATTCAATGATCCTAGTGGGTGCAGCGTTGACCCATATCTGATTTTCTTATGACAGTCTGAACAGCACAAATCCGATTTTTTCAAATCAGGTCCAGGCCACTTTCATATGTGGTCCTAAATCGGATACATATCCGATGTTTTGCAATGCGACTTCAGTCTGAACGGCCATGATTTTTACGTCATTTAAATGCGACAAACGTCACAATTCTGCGCTGGAGGAGGCGGGAAGATTAAAATTACAATGGCAGACAATAATATCACTTCGTTGTTTAGGCTCCGATTGCACATTAACTTAAAAATTGCTAATACGAGCAGCATCCGTTTTTATTTCCACAATCACGGTGCGCTGCATCTGACGTCACTTCAGAGCCGTATACGGTTCACACATGAGTGAAGTGAAGTGACATACTGCCAAGTATGGTGACCCATACTCGGAATTCGTGCTCTGCATTTAACCCATCCAACGTGCACACACACAGCAGTGAACACACACACACCGTGAACACACACCCGGAGCAGTGGGCAGCCATTTATGCTGCGGTGCCCGGGGAGCAGTTGGGGGTTCGGTGCCTTGCTCAAGGGCACCTCAGTCGTGGTATTGAGGGTGGAGAGAGTGCTGGACATTCACTCCCCCACCTACAATCCCTGCCGGCCCGAGACTCGAACCCACAACCTTTGGATTACGAGTCCGACTCTCTAACCATTAGGCCACGACTTCCCCCTGATGGCAGTCACATTTAAATGACAATGTGAACGATAGCGCAAAGAAAAACGGATTTCAGCAAAAAATCTGATCTGAGCATTAAAACCTGCAGTGTGAACTAAGTCTTAGATCAACTTTTTTTGGACACATGCCATCTCAAAATGTACACATCTCAACTGAAACCTGTTTGACTGAATTTTGCAACATTGTACTATTGTTGACATTCACTGATGTCGAGGGTTTGGCACAGCAGATACTAGAGAGAGACCCAGATGCAGAATTATCAAGGGAATGACATTTATTGACAAGATTGAAATTAACAGGGCTGAAGTGAGAGTCCAAACAGTAGAAAAGGGCAGTCTGCTGGGAAACAGGAGGATGACCGAAGTCAGACCTGGACCAAGCTTGGCTAGAGAGCAAAGGAGATAGAGCAACACCAGTCAATGATCTCAATGGAGATCAGGCAGCAGCTTGAGTAACCAGTGCTTGAAACTTAGAGCTGTAGTGAACCCAGTCCAGTCAGATAGCCAGGTCTTGAGAACGGCAGCCGGGGGAATCAGGACACAGAACAAGAACAAACACTAAACAAAACACAAGACAAGACCACAAGACAAAACAACAAAATAAAACATCTATGACTACATGCTAAAAAGGAAAAACCAAATTCAAGCTGCAGACAGCAAATAAGTCAAAAGAAAGAACCAAAAAGCAAATTCCAGGAATCTATAACTGGAATATAAACTGGCTAAGACGAAATCAAAATAAAGAAAAGCCAAACTAAAGGCTAAAGAAAACTAGAACAAAATTAAAAAACAGGAACTAGACTAGAGCAAATTAACAAAAGCAAAGGAATCTTGATAAACCTCAAGAGAACCAATGCAAAGCTAGACGGATAAGGAGAGTAAAAAAAAAAAACAACAACACTACTCAATACGACTAGTAGACTGACAATAAATTCTCTTTCACACAAGGAACTCATGCAACAAACCAGCAAAGACATGAGGGAAAGGAGTACAATATAAAGGAGCAGAGCACATGAGGATCAGGTGGACACAATCACGTAAACGAGGACTAGACAAGGACTAAACAAGGGGGCGTGACCATGGGAAACAGGGAGGTTGGACAAGAGGAGCATGTGGCAAGCACAAACAGAGACAGAGCCATGTGCTCAGACACAAAACAAACAAAGAAACATTGAACAGGGCAGAATCCTGACAACTGATGGATTAACATTTAAAATAACTAGAAATTTAGGCCTAAATTCTTCATGGAGTGTGAAATTTAGTGCCTCAACCTCTAGTCCTCTACCAACATAGTATGTATGTAGATGTAGTGTAATTTAACACTAATTATTAAGCTGTATTATTTTGAGTCATAAATATTATTATTATTACTATTATTAAAAGTGGAAAATATAGAAAAAAACATACTACTCATACAATTTAATTCAAAATACTACAGCATCATAATTAGTTTAACTGTGACAAAAAAATCTGAAAAACTTCAGCAGACCATCTACATTATATTTCCTTTTTTGTTGTTTAATTTAGTTTTGATATTAACTTATGAATAATTCTGAATAAACTAGTATAATAGTACAATTTTGTGTTAACCAGTCATTTAAATGTTTTTAACACACTTGTTTTACTTCAGGATCCAGATTTTCATTGGATTTACCAAACGGCAACCCAACATTACGACAATTGTTCAGTGAAAGTAAGCAAAATTAAAAACTGAAATGAATATCACTATAAACTACAAAGGATCTGCTATAAAAAATCATTTATTTAACAGTGGCTACATGGAGAAACAATGAAAGTAAAAGAATAAACCCCAGCAGATGTGTGATGTACTGTACAAGACTGACTACTGCAAAAGGAACCAAAATATAACATGCCAAGAACAACTTTTCTTGCATTAAAAAGTGGTCTAAGCGACAGGAAAGCACTTTAACTCTCATTGTGAAACTATATATGCTTCCTCTAAAAGCCTGTAAAAATCCAACAAGCACAAAGTTCATATAATGGAATTGTTTGATAAATTAACTTTCACTTTAGATTTGATGCGTTCAGAAGCAGAACACAAACATTCAGTGTTATTCTTGCATCCCCTGGAGGAACACAGTCTATGTGCTAAAGGAAATGATTTGCTGTGTTCACAATGCGGCTGGTAACATATATATGTATAGACAATCCAAAGTGGATTTACAGTATTATTCCTTTTTCCCTTCAAACTCTGTTTTGATAAAGTTTCACTTGAAAACTACATTGTTGGTGGGAAATTTTGCCCTACAATGAATAAATTCTCAGACAGCAAAATGATGGCTAAATTGTGCAGTGTAAAATTTACTTTTGCGAGTTAGTGGATTTGTGTGGATAGATGTTTTTATGGAAGCGTGACAAACTACAAAACCTAAAGTGGGGGGAAATGTGCCTTTCTGAGATGGTCTGTGATCATGATTTAGTCTTGTTTTTAAAGTAATTTTCACTCCTTTTTGATGCAGGAAGGCCAACAAAAACTATTGTGCTTAGAAGCGCCCATAACATTAACGTCTGACCCAATTTATACAACGTTACGAGCAATTCTATAAGCATAATTGTTTTGACGCCCTTCCTGCATCCTTATCAAAAGGGGTGAAAACTTACTTAAGACTAAACTAAAAGCCATGATCACAGACCATCTCAGGAAGGCACATCAGAGAGTTCTTGGGACGTTAGAGCTCAGTCAGCACCTACTTAATTCTAGTCATCATAGACAAAATGAAAACTTTTTTCTTTTGTATTCATGTTGTCAGTCTATTTTCAGCATATTGGGTTTATAAAAGCCTGTGGTATTTCCACAATAACAATTTAAATCAAGACCTTCTGAAATGGCATTTGTTTGGCTGTGTTAAACTGCAGCAGTACATTTCAGCACCTAGAGTGTTGGATCAGGGGAGGAACTTCACGATGAAATCGTGCCTGATAGACTGATAACAGAAACAGGAAGAGAATTAACAATGCTAACCAGTAACAGTTAACAGCTTAAATCTATTGTTGCATTGTTTGCACAGGAAAAGGAGTTTCCTTTCATCTGTGCCAAATTTTTATCTGAACTTGGATGAAACGTATGAATTTAGTGAATATGGTAAAACAATTAGTCTGTAAAAAATAAATACAATTTTTAAAAAAAAATCTACTTTTGGCTATTTGCTGTGTGCAGTTATGTGCAGACTTATTAATTTGGTAAGTTCACAACCTACCTCATGCTTCTCAAAGGAGTTTGATATTTTATCATAAGTTTGAAGTATATATATCCAATAAATGTATACTACCAGTCAAAATGTTGGAAGGGTTTTCAGTGTTGAGCGATCTTTTTTATTTTTGGCTCCATTTATTGGTTAAAAAATACAGTAAAACAGTAATATTGTGAAATATTACAACTGAAAAGAACTGTTTGAATATATTTTAAAATGTAAGTTTCTTCCTGCGATGCAAAGCTGAATTTTCAGCATCATTACTCCAGTCTTTAGTGTCACATGATCTTTCAGAAATCTGTCTAATATGCTGATTCGGTGCTCAGTTATTAATTCTTATTTCTTATTGTTAATGTTGCAAACAGTTTTTGCTGCTTAGTATTTTTGTGATTGTCGTTACTGTCACTTTAGATCAATTGAATGCATCCTTGCTGAAAAAAAGTATTAATTCTTTATATGTATTTGCCCCAAATTTTTGAAACATTTTTCTAAGTTGATAGTAATAATAACGCATATTAGAATGATTTGTTAGGGATCATGTGATACTGAAGACTGGCATAATGATGCTGAAAATTCAGCACCATAGAAATAAAATTACATTTTTAAAATATTAAAAAACCTACTTTTAAATATTTACAATATATATATATTTAATATTGCTATTTTTACTTAATTTTTTAATCAAATAGATATAGCCTTTATGAGCATAAGAGACATTTCAAAAATGTAGTTTAGTCGAGTGTGATGTTAGTGGAGTTGCTCTCGGCTTTCTTTCTGCAGTGTCGGATCAGCAGTACAGCAGCGGTCAACAGCGACACTGACCCTACAGCCGGCAGTATGGCCACAGGCAGGTCTGGCTTTCTCCAGATGTCATGTGCTGCTGGATTAAAAAGAGTAAAAATCATATTGGGATATTCCATCCTCACTGCTATCATTTCAGTATAGTCACTGCAAAAGGGTGTTGTAGATATATATATTTTTTGTTTTTGTTCATGTATTATTTAATTGCTTAAAAAAGCCTGTTCAGACAGAACAGGCAGGTGGTCGATGAGTGACAGAGCAGAATAAGGTTGGCAGAGCAAAGTGTGAATGAAATTGGTAACACTTTATTTTAAGTTGTCCTTGTTACTCATATTACATGTACTATTATAATAACAATAAATTATGCAGAGTTACATGCAAGTAAGACAAACCCTAGTCCTAACCCTACAGTAAGTACATGTAGTTAATTAATATTACTCAGTACTTAAATGTATAATTACACTGTAAGGACACCTTATTTTTGTACAGCCTACATTTTTATTTTCTCCGCGACACTTTTTTCCTACTCTGTTGACCAAAATTTTAAACGAATTTTGTATTTTGACAAGACGAATAAAATAAAAAATGTAAAAACAAACTAAAAAACAAATATGTTTGGCACTAAAATAAGTCGAAATGCTAAAATTGCACTAAAATTGCTCATTTAAAATAAAATCTAAAAAGGGGTTTAAGTGTTGCTAGGTCTATGAAACAAAATCAGCCCGCTTGCTATTTAAAATGAGCCCATAACTATAGCCCTATATTTAATTATATTATTTAACTATAACTATATTTGCTTTTTCTCCATTGTTTTCCCCTCTTCCCTTCATTTAATTGTATTTCGGGAAGTTTGGGGAGATCGCTTTAACCAGCGGACTAAAACGCAACAAGCAGCACTAGTGTAAAAGTAGCCCAATTCCACAAGACCATGGACTTGGCAACACTGAAAATCGAGCTAAAAGTCAAACTGAAATAAAAATATATTAAACCAACATATTAATATTTAAATAAAAGCAGACATGAATGAAAAAGACAAACATTCTTATGAAAACTGAAAAATGTGAAAATGTAAAAACAAAGCTAATTCATAATATTAATACAAACTATAATGGTGTATAAATAATATTAAAATAATACAGGTGCAAACTGACTTCCCAATAATGTTTCCTAAGCATGACCTCCAGAATGTTATAAATTTACCTTGGACTGTAATGTTGATCGTGCTTCTTTCAATGCCAAAGTCATTTTTTGCTTCACAGATGTAAGTCCCTGCATCTCTTATTTGGATTGATGAGATGTTTAAAAGCACAGCTGATTTGTTTGGATCTCCTGTCGCAATGCTCTGGGACGGTCTGTATAGTTTCAGTTCTGCTGGCCCGCCGTCTGTAGAACAGAATATGCTTATGCTCTCTCCTTCTTTGAGCTCTTCTCTATGGCTTAACTGGATTTTGGGGATGTTTGGAGGACCTGCATTTAAAAAAAAGGTTAAAGATCATAGCCAGGTTTAAAATGATTATACAAGACATCAGCTGATTTCACCGTGAGTTAATTTACCCACCTACAACAGTGACTTTTACTCTCATTTGCTGGCTTCCCACGTCATTGCTCACGTCACACCGATACCAACCTGTCTGAGACCAGGAAGCATTATTTATTATCAGCTTGTGGTTCTGACTCTGGAGTTCATGCTCAGTCTCCCCTAGTTTCCTCCACAAGATCGTTGGTTTGGGGTTTCCGTCTGCATGACATGTTATCTCCAAACGTTCGCCAAGCTTTACCGAGGTATTATTACTAGAAACTGTTATAGTCCCTGGACCATCTGGGAATAAAATGTTGAGTTTTCATTGACATATGAAAAGTGATTTAAAAGGGTCATGAACTGAGAAAACAAAATTCCCTTGACATATAAGACATATTTTGACATAGAGGTCATTATACTATAAGGTGACCTGACGTGCCACTTCCCATGGACGCGTTCTGCACTGGATGTGTTGATTATCAGTGCCTGGCTATTTTAGGCAATTTAAAAATCCTGTATAGAACGTGTCCTCGGGAAGTGGCACGACTGGTCACCTTATAATACAATAAAAACATCCTGTAAGTTTCGGAACTAAAAACTTCCTTGTTAGTCTAAAACGGCTTATAATGAAGCCAGTCTGCCAAAATGGCAGCTTGTGGAATGTAATAGTGTGGATAAACACCTGGTCCACAGAAGATGATCAACGCCTGCTTCTACATCACTGCCTCTTTTTTAAAAGAGCTAATTCATTGCTAATTCCAAAACGTCATTTTAGACCAAGTAACGGAGGCCTGAGCCGTTGATAGCAGACTTATGCAATAATGCAATTATTAATAAAGTTATTGGAGAGACAGAGAGAGAGAGAGCATGTGAATTACGTTACTTTTGAGAGTCTGTGTGTCTCTCAAAAGTGTTCAGCAGCAGCGTCTCTACTAAACAGTGCCGTCGTTACCTCGATTGTGAGAAATGTCATGTAGCTTTTAAGTTGCTAAACTATTTTACTGATAAAACCGTTAGGGTTAACAACATAAGCCTTATGTATCAGTGTGTGCAAACTATGTGTGTGCGTCAAGGGAGCGAGAGTGGGAGAAATAGAGTATGTGCTTTACGTACATAATAAAACATTATTTCCATGTTTTGCCACAAAATTATCTCTTATCCTATTGATTACTATATTTATTTGTTTGGCCAGTGTCATTGTGTTTTTTTTTTTTTTTTGCTGTTGTAAGCTGTAAGGACCTTTGAAATAACTGAAATTATTTGGCGAAGTGATATTTACATGTAATGCGGTCAAGAGCTGCCTGGAACTACGGTCGCCGTGCGTTTACCTGAAAATAATTGCACACCTTAGAATGTTGGTCAGCCAGTCAGATTCAAGCATTCAATGGCCCTGTAGCATAAAATAATATAATGTGTTGTATATGTAACTTATATAGTTTTATTGTACATTACAAAAAAACAATCATTTTATTCATTTCAGCACATTTACTATCAAAACAGATGCTGCATATCTGTTGTCTTTGGCTGCGTCCATTGCATCTGACACGTTTTCTCACTGACACGCCTCCAACTCGGAATCTCTGGGCTTAAAGAAAATGTTGAGTTTCCCACTTGTAACAATGACTTTGTGGTGGCGTTCATGTGTTCAACACGTAAATACGATCGATCTACCATGACTTGAATGCACCATAAGAGGGCTTTAATGAAAGAGGAAGTTTTACTTGGTAAGAGATGGTCTTGCTGAACCTAGCAGCAGTCCGTGGAACTCACCGTGCCTTTATGTTCCAAAACATGATGAACTTACTAGAGATGCACCGATTGCAATTTTCTTGGACGATTCCGATTTCCAGTTTTTTTGGAAGTGTGACCTGCCGATACCGATTTTTGCCGATTCCAATTTTCTTTCTAAGAACAATAATTGACAGCATATACAAAAAAAAATCTATGCAAATTTCAATGCTAAATTGAAATGTATAATTTACATAATAAAATCAATTATTCAACATTACAATTCCCCCAATCTGGACTAAGTTACAGATTTTCTCTCACTTAAACAACTCTCAAAATAAAGTGCTCTGTGACTGGAAAGAGGAAGAAATAGTTAACTTAAAATGAGTTGCTGTATGTAACAAAACAGATGTCATTTCCCACCGTTTATAAATGGTCATTTTTTTCCCCCTAACCTAACATTATTAAATGTGTCAACTTTCATATCAAATTCTTACTTTGTTTCAATTAATTCAGTTAGCATAATAAGAAACTGTAGAGTCGTTACTATTCAAATGAAATTAGCATTAACAAACTCCATCTTTCCACTGCTGAGGAAACAGAAGCTGTATCTGAAGTGGCATTAGATGCATTTACACAGACTGTATGATGAAGTTGAGGTTCCATAAATGCATTTACACTGCAAAATTTCAAATGCATAAATAATTTTATAAGATTAATGTTTTACATATTTTTTTTAAACATACAAATAAATGTTGAAAAAAATGCAATGATACTTTTAAATATGACTAAACCACCAGTAGTTGGCGGCAAGTGTCTGTTTTAATGAGCGAGTCATATATTAATTCATTCAACCGATTAATTCAAACGGCTGATTCATTCAGAAACGAGGCAAGTGACTGTCCTTATGAACGGCTTACTGAATCATTGACTCACTCGATTCTGTCACGGTTCATGGGTCTGTGTGTTCATCTTGCTTCATGTGTATGTGCGTATCACTTAGTAGCTGCAGCTGGCTGGCTAATCAGAGTGCACCAGCTGCAGCTTGTTGCGCTGCCTATATCAGGCTGGCGTTTTTAGGCCCCGTCCACACGAAGACGGGTTTCTCTGTATACGCATACATTTTTTACCTTATAGGCGTTTCGTCCACACGAAACCGGCGTTTTCGAAGAGTGAAACCGATCATTTTTGAAACCGGGTCCCAGGGTGGATAAATTTGAAAACGCCGGTTTCGTGTTTTCATGTGGACGGCGAATCCGTATATTTTCTGAAACGATGACGTCATCAGCCCACGTCGCGCTCCTAATCAGACACCGCTACGTCACATAACAGCGACAACAACAACAACAATGTCAGACTACGTGCCTGTGTTCGTGCTGCAGAACCTACTGAGCTCATTAGTTTTATTAAAGCAAAATCTTCTGCTTTGTGTGTTAGTTTATATTCAGCGCGCAAGGTTTACGCACATAGTCCAAGTCTTCTTCTCTGTTTTTTTGTGTATCTCTGTGGCAGAATTACAGCGCCACATATTGGTCTGTTATGTGTACTACATCGTTTTCAGTCGGTTTCAGTGATTCCGTGTGGACGCAGATATTTCCTGAGACGACTCCGTGTTTACGGAATTTGAGGCAAAAAAAAAGATCGGATACGGAGAAACCCGTCTTCGTGTGGACGTAGCCTTAGTGTGTGTTGTCGGTTCGTTAATGTTGTCTTGTTTCTTGTCAGCCCTCCGGGTTCCTGCTTCACGTTCCAACCTGCACTGGATTGTTCAGCACTCACCTCGGATTTACACGCACAGAGTTGGATACTCTTCACGATTCAAGAGCGGATTGTCTGTTCCTGGTTGTTACTAATAAACCTTTTTTGCACTCGCACTTGGATACTCGTCTCATCATTGTGACAGAACGAACCGATCATTTATGGATCCAGCGAGTGCGGCGGAACTAAGAGACTTTCTGGCTAGCAGCAACACCCGCATGGAGTGCCATGAGGAGCAAATGATGGCCATGGGGCGTGCGATCCAGGCCCTGGTTACTCAGGTTTCTGAGTTAACTACTCAGTTTCAGCGCTTGAAGGTGGAAACCGCTTCGGCTCAGCAACCGCTCCCGTCTAACCCTCCTGTTCTTGTGGATCAGCCTGTCCGTTCAGCCGAACCTCGTCTACCACCTCCAGCATTTATTCCGGGGAGCCCCAGTTATGTCGCCCTTTCCTGGCCAAATGTTCTCTCTATATCTCCCTCCAACCTTCATCGTTTCCCACTGAGGAATCTAAGGTGGCTTTTGTTATCACGCTGCTCTCAGGACGGGCAGCTAGTTGGGGAACTACCGTGTGGGAGCAGAAGCTTCCGTGCTGCTGTTCTTTCCAGGCATTTTCTCAGGAACTTAAGAAGATGTTTGATCGCGCTGCCTCGGGCAGAGAAGCAGCGCGACTGCTCGCGGAGTTGCGTCAAGGGGAATGAGTTTCGCACGTTGGCTGCGGAGAGTGGTTGGAATTCGGAAGCTCAATGGGACATGTTCTTATATGGGCTCTCTGATGCCGTCAAGGACGAAATATACGCGTCGGATTTACCCACCGGAGTGGATAAACTCATAGACCTGGCCATTCGGGTGGATACCAGGTTGCGGAGGCGGGGCCAGCAGACATTCCGGGGACCTTCGGTCTTTCCACACGGTCACTTTTCATCAGTCCATGACGAGTCTGTATTTTCTCCTCTAGATCCAGAGCCCATGCAGATGGGCAGGTCTCGTCTTTCACCGCAGGAGAGGCAGAGACGCAGGGAAAGGGGTCTGTGTTTATATTGTGGAGCTGCCGGTCACATCGCTCTACAATGTCCAGTAAAAGCCAGTGCCCGCCAGTAGGTAAGAGGTTACTGACGGGTGGGATTACATTTAACAAATCCTCTTTTTCAGCCAATCATCTTCCGGTAAAGCTGAAGATGCAGTCTTGGACTCATGATTGTGAGGCTTTAGTGGACTCGGGAGCAGAGGGTAATTTTTTAGACATTGGTCTCGCCCACAGCCTCAAGATACCTGTGGTGGCGCTCTCTCAACCTATCTCTGTGGTAGCGCTTAATGGCCAATCCTTACCTTCAGTCACACATGCTACTGCCTCTTTAAGACTCATTACCTCTGGACAACACTCAGAGAATATTGACTTTCTCCTGACCGACACTCCCGCTGCTCCTGTGGTCCTGGGACACCCCTGGCTCATGCTCCATAATCCCCACATAAACTGGGGCAAAGATGCTATTCTCGCTTGGAGCGATTTATTGTCATTCTTCCTGTTTGTTGTCTGCATGTTCTCCTGTGTCTTGTTCTGTGTTTCAGGATGAACATACGGACCTGTCTAACGTGCCATGAGAGTACCTCGACCTGAAGGGAGTGTTTAGTAAGTCTCGGGCCGCTTCTCTACCTCCGCATCGTCCCTATGACTGTGCTATAGATTTATTACCAGGTACGTCTCTGCCTAAGGGCAAGTTATATTCGCTTTCCACTTTCCACAATACTTATCCTTTGCCGTTGATGATGTCGGCTTTCGAGCGTCTGCAGGGGGCGTCATTTTTTACGAAATTGGATCTCCGCAATGCTTATCATTTGGTTCGCATAAGAGAGGGGGATGAATGGAAAACTGCTTTTAATACCCCCAGGGGGCACTTCGAATATCGTGTTCTTCCTTTCGGCCTGTCTAACGCCCCCACGGTTTTTCAAGCACTCGTCAACGATGTTCTGAGAGATATGGTAGATCAGTTCATTTATGTCTACCTGGATGACATACTGATATTTTCTCATTCTCTCCAGAAACATGTTCAGCACGTCAGGCGAGTGCTTCAGAGACTGTTAGAGAATGGGCTTTTTGTCAAGGCGGAGAAATGCGTTTTTCATGCACAGTCTGTTCCCTTTTTGGGATACATCGTCTCGGCTGAGGGGGTGCGCGTGGATTCCGACAAGGTTCAGGCTGTGGTAAATTGGCCAACCCCAGATTCCCGCAAGGCCCTGCAGAGGTTTCTGGGCTTTGCCAATTTCTATCGGCGTTTTATTTGCAATTTGAGCCAGCTAGCCGCCCCTTTGACTGCCTTAACCTCTACCAAGACTGCCTTCAGGTGGTCCAGTGCAGCAGATGCTGCATTCTCCAAACTCAGAAGCTGCTTCGTTTCAGCCCCCATCCTTGTTGCCCCTGATCCGTCCCGGCAGTTTGTGGTGGAGGTTGACGCGTCAGAGGTGGGGGTTGGTGCGGTTCTATCCCAGCGTTCCCTCGCAGACGGCAAGGTGCATCCTTGCGCGTATTTTTCTCATCGTTTGTCTCCCGCCGAGTGTAATTATGACATTGGTAACAGAGAGTTGCTGGCAGTCAAGCTTGTCTTGGAAGAATGGCGTCATTGGTTCGGGGGTTCCTTTTGTCGTTTGGACCGACCACAAGAATCTTGAATACATCAAGTCTGCCAAAAGGTTAAATTCTAGGCAGGCCCGGTGGGCTCTTTTTTTCGGTCGGTTTGATTTTTCTATTTCTTACCGTCCTGGATCTAAGAACATCAAGCCGGACGCGTTATCCCATATTTTTGATCATTCGGAGCGCCCGTCTTTTTCTGAGCCCATTGTACCGCAGAGGGTTTTTATTTCTGCGGTCACCTGGGAAATCGAGTCGAAGGTCCGCACGGCCTCTCAAGGGGTAACGCCCCCGCCCGGATGCCCACCGGGTCGTTTGTTTGTGCCAGAGAATTTAAGGTCCGAAGTTATCCGATGGGGTCATTGTTCCAAGGCAGCCTGTCATCCTGGAGTTAATCGTACCATGTTTCTAGTTAAACAACGGTTCTGGTGGCCAGGTATGGCTCGTGACATTCGCCTTTTTGTTTTGGCTTGCTCAGTCTGTGCTGTTTCTAAGTCTTCCAATCGACCTCCTGCTGGACTCCTTCAGCCGTTGTTAGTTCCATCGAGACCCTGGTCCCACATTTCGCTAGATTTTGTTTCGGGCCTCCCACCCTCTCAAGGAAACACGGTGGTTTTGACCGTGGTGGACCGGTTCTCGAAGGCAACCCATTTCATTCCTCTGCCTAAATTACCCTCTGCCAGAGAAACAGCGGTTGCTGTCATTAACCACATTTTTCGCATACATGGCCTCCCGATGGAGGCCATGTATGTCTCTGACAGGGGGTCTCAGTTTGTTTCCAAATTTTGGAGAGAGTTTTGGAAATTTGTTGGGGGCGACTGTTAGTCTTTCTTCTGGGTTTCATCCTCAGAGTAACGGTCAGACGGAGAGGGCCAACCAAGATTTAGAACGAATGTTGCGATGTTTGGCTTCTCAGAATCCCTCCTCTTGGAACCAGCAACTTTCATGGGTTGAGTACGCATATAACTCGTTACCAGTTTCAGCTACGGGCCTATCTCCGTTTGAGTGTAGTTTAGGGTACCAGCCACCTCTTTTTCCGAGAGGAGTCCGAAGTCGTGGTTCCCTCTGCCCACGCCTTTGTCCAGAGGTGCCGCCGCACCTGGAGCAGGGCCAGACAGACCCTCCTCCGGGTGGGGGTGCGCACCAAGGTTCAGGCCGATCGCCACCGGTCGAAGCCTCCCGTCTACGTCGTGGGTCAAAAAGTGTGGCTTTCTTCTAAGAATATTCCTCTCCGATCCGTCAGTAATAAGCTTGCTCCCAAATTTATTGGCCCCTTTACTGTCACTAAGATTATTAGTCCGGTGGCAGTCCGCCTCAAACTTCCTCCGGCGTACAGGAGAATTCATCCGGTGTTTCATGTATCCAAATTAAAACCCGTTTTTCATTCTACCATTAACCCGCCTGTCCCGGTTCCTCCCCCGCCGCGTCTCGTAGATGGGGAACCAGCTTATTCGGTAAAACGTATTCTGGACTCGAGGCGGAGGGGACGAGGATTTCAGTACTTGGTGGACTGGGAAGGTTACGGTCCTGAGGAGAGAAGTTGGTTTCCTGCTAGAGACATACTGGATCACTCTCTCATCGACGAATTCAATCGCCAAGTAGGTTCTCGTATGTGCGTATCACTTAGTAGCTGCAGCTGGCTGGCTAATCAGAGCGCACCAGCTGAAGCTCGTTGCGCTGCCTATATCAGGCTGGCGGTTTTAGTGTGTGTTGTCGGTTCGTTAATGTTGTCTTGTTTCTTGTCAGCCCTCCGGGTTCCTGCTTCACGTTCCAACCTGCACTGGATTGTTCAGCACTCACCTCGGATTTACCCGCACAGAGTTGGATCCTCTTCACGATTCAAGAGCGGATTTTCTGTTCCTGGTTGTTACTAATAAACCTTTTTTGCACTCGCACTTGGATCCTCGTCTCATCATTGTGACAGATTCGTTCAAAAACGTGGATTCATTCAGTAACGAAACACTGCTGTGTTGCTCGGAGACACAACAGTTCTGCTGTGGCTTTGATCGGAACTATTTTCGTCAACGAAATTGAGCAAAAACAGTCAAAGTCACTTCATTTGAATTTCTTGTTTATTGAAATACTATTGTATAAAATCAGTGTCACATTGCAATCACGGTCACGTTGTAGGCATTCCCAAAGCATTTGTCTTGTTCCCTCAGGGAACTAAGGTTACATACGTAACCCAGAGACGTTATTGCAGATTATTTATTCAGCAACATTACCAGTGTTGCCAAGTTTAGGGCAAGTTTTTTTTTTTAGGGCGAGTTCCAGTCTCGGGTCCAGCAGGAATTGTAGGTGGGGGGAGTGAATGTACAGCGCTCTCTCCACCCTCAATACCACGACTGAGGTGCCCTTGAGCAAGGCACCGAACCCCCAACTGCTCCCCGGGCGCCGCAACATAAAATGGCTGCCCACTGCTCCGGGTATGTGTTCACGATGTGTGTGTGTGTGCACTTTGCATGGGTTAAATTCAGAGCACAAATTCCAAGTATGGGTCACCATACTTGGTCGTATGTCACGTCACTTTCACTTTCAATCGTGTTGATATGCGGGGAAACATCATGGCCATATAATGTTGCTTATCTAAATCATATTTTGTAAATATCTCTTTTTTTTCTACCGAAGTATGCATCTATAAATTTCTGTGAGTTACTTTGTGTGTGCTGTCTCTCTCATGACATAAATACATTATCAGTCGCCGTTTACACTGAATGCAATTAAAATTATAATCATTCTCACGCGAAATGAAGTGTTTACACGCGACTCGGCAAGACGTGAACCTGACCGGCCAGTCACCGATCCGGGCCAGTCATGCGAAAAATCGGCCGATTCCGATCACTGGCCGGGCAATCGGTGCATCTCTAAGTCTTACCGTTTTTGTAGATTATCACAAGCTCAATGCTTTCACTGTACCAGGTTGTTTTCCCTTGCCTCAAATGGATGATTGTTTTGACAGTCTGGGCATGGCTGAGTTGGTGAGTAAATTGGATCTTCTTAAAGGGATCCTCGGGTATTAAGACATGTATAGCTTAATATAATGTAAATGATGCAGTGGTGGATGAAGTACACAAATCAAGTACTTGAGTAAAAGTACAGATATGTATTTTAAAATATTACTCCAGTAAAAGTAAAAGTACTGCTTTTTCAATTTTTACAAAAGTACTAAATTTTTTATGTACTTAAGTAAAAAAGTACTGATAGATTTGCAATTTTATATAGTCTACTTAATTTAATTTTATATTTGTGCATATTTTTATAATCCTACTGCTCAAAATACCAGGGATTTTCCCAAAATAACCACTATATGGAGTCAAGAAATATATTTTGTTGTTGATATGGACTATGTTGACGAGAGTGATGTAGTAATGTTCACTGTGAAGCTTACATTGTAATGTACCCGAACAGATTTGATCATCTAATTTACTAAGAAAACTACAAAACATTTTTTTAAAACTTGTTGTTTTGCAGAACGTCACAGTTATATAAGACATCAGAATAAGGCCTGAAGTTAAGAAGAACATTTTAAGGAAAATATAATTATAGATTCATAATGATTTTTTTCTTCTCAAACCTTGTCTGTGGTGTAAAAACACCCCTGGCCAAATGCCCCCAGAAGGCATCACTTCATAATCACTGTAGTTACCATGTTCTGAACATCACACCCTTTCTTTTTCCCTCAGCTGTAATCTATCTGGTTGAATAAAAATATTTGTATTTTATATCTAAATATTTCCTCAACTTAGCACTAGCAAGCTTGTTAGCTAGACAGTTAGCATCAGCTAACAATATTGACTTATTTTCAGTATGATTATGAATAAATATGTTTATCAGTCTACTCGGCTAGTTGATCTAAACAATATAAAAATGTATACTGTTGATAAACAATGCATAGCATTTTAATAAAACTGCTAACGCTACAGCAGCGGGGAATATGAACGTGCATGAGTTATTTTATTTAATCTGTTTTATTTTAATCTTTCGTTTTTGACCTAAAACATAAGAGACACTGACATGGATCTGACTGCATTCAAGCATTTCAGTAGGCTTAAATAGATCACCCTTTACAGCAGATTTAGTTCACAAACAACTGACAGTTTTGACCTAAATATGATTTTCAGTTACAATAATTCTTACTTGTGAGTTCAGTTCACTGGAGACTCGCTCTAAACCGATCATTTGAATCAGTGAGTTGTCGACTCGAGAACAGCTGCAATTGGATCATTCCAATTCGTGAATGAATCGTTTGTTGCGATTTGCGAACCGATTTAACAGGTTCATTGAAAAGAATCAGTTTGTTCATGAATCTGACACCGCTTCTGCGTCTCGGAGCACGTGATATATTATAATGAGTAACGATATGTTTTATGAAATGTAGTGAAGTAAAACGTACAATCTTATGCGTTGGAATGTAGTAAAGTAAAAGTTACTCAAAATAAAACTACTCCAGTAAAGTACACTTGAAAAATGTATTTAAATATGTATTTAAAAAAGTATTTAAAGTATTTAAAAGTATTTAAATATGTAGTAGAAAACCCATGAAAATGTATGTTATTTAGAAAAATCAACATTGTTTTTGGACTATGGGGGGCACCATTATTTTATGTGCACAGTACATTCTGTGTCGATGACGTCAAATGGTTGCACTCAGTGAGCTACTTTTACCGCAACACAACTCAGAATACCAATGCTATCTCATGGCAATTCGTACGTATTTTACGAGGTGGCTAATTCGTACGAATTCGTACGACCTCACTCTACGATTTATTACAATTTGTCTAAACTCCAGTGACGGGTATGTTTAGGGGCGGGGTTAGGTAGGTCATTCATACAAATTCATACAAATTGGCAACTCGTAAAATACGTACGATTTGGCAAAAGTCGTATGAATTTGTACGAGTGAGGTCATACGTAATCGGACGAATTAGCCACCACGTAAAATATGTACGAATTGCCGTGAGATCGGGCTGAGAATACACATGTCAGAAAATAAAATACTGATACAAGACCACATTGTGTGGCTTTTGGTTGTAATTTTCAGTCGAAGGGCAACAAGAGAAGCAATGTAAGACTTCACTGCTTTCCTAGCAATAAGAAGAGGAGAAAAGAATGGGAAGATGCCTTTTGACGAATAAAACTTCCTAAAGACCCGCTTCTTTTTTCTCTCCACTTTAGCCCTGATGCCTTTGAGTCTTTTAGTAGACCACAGCTACTGAAAGAGCTTACAAACGACTGAGACAAGAAATGCTAGATGCCATCTGTTAGGATGTAAACATGCCGACGCTAATCATGAAGCGCGGAGGAGTTTCTCAGCGTGGATTTCCCTCGATATCTGGGGCGTTTAGACTCCTTGTGGGGAAAAATCGATGGTACAGCCAATAAATCTTTGAATTGTAACTTCTGGAATATGACTCTTCATGCTTACCTGGACTTGAAATGCTACAAAATTGGCGACAAGGATTTTACCTTTATGAATGAAAGATGGCTGCAGTTGATTCATTTCCTACGCCTTTCCTGCCATGTCCTGGTGAGCCTGCATTACCTTTTGATGTTTGGCTGAAAATGTTTAAGAATTATTTACTGGTCGTTAATGCATCTGGAGATGAATGGCCTGCTGCACGAAAGAGAGATCTATTTCTTCATTGTTTGGGCACAGAAGGTCAGAGATTATTTTATACTTTGCCGAATCAAGGAGAGATGATGGAGGAAGCTATTGAGGTTTTGCAAGCATACTTTGTTCCTCGACGGAATGTAATTGCAGAACGGCATGCTTTTAGAAAGCGAACTCGAGTACCTGGTGAAACAGTCATATGGCGCTTTTCTACTGTGTGGTACGACTCTGCTCGGCTCAGTTCAGAACGGCACAGCACGGCTCAGTTCGGCTCGGTTTGCATTTCCACTGCAGTTTAGTACCGCTTTTAGATTGGGCAGGATTATTCACGTGTTGTTATAGTTGCACCACCTCTACTGCCGTGACTCCTGAAAAACGTTTTAATTCCGCGTCGCTCCATCAAGCTCTCGCTGGATCCGCTCCTCGGCTGTCAATGAGAGGGACATCTGTACTTCCTCAACAGACAACGAAACAGCCATTTTTGGTTGTTAAAAAAGGTGCGCTCATTCAAAACAGTTGCGTTCGATCCTTCGCTGGCTGTGCTGATTTAAATCTAGCGGGTCTGTTGTGTCTCGTGCCGCAAGTTCAATGACGCAGGCAGAGACAATTCTCTCCGGCCAATCAGTGATCAGCAGAGTTTACACGTCACGTTTTGGTAATGGTACGGCTCGCTTGGAACCTCGGCCGAGGTGGTACTAAAACAAGTACCAGGTACTGTACCCAGTGGAAAACCCCCCAAAAGTGTGCCGTACTGAACTGTACCGTGCAGTACTATGCAGTGGAAAAGCGCCATTACAGTATGTAACCTCACTCCGAGATTTAGGTGCCACATGTGAGTTTGGATCAATTTTTGATGAAATGTTCCGTGATCAATTAGTAGCAAATACCAGTCATCGTATTAGAGAAAAACTGTTGCAGGAGACTGACTTGACTCTCAGTAAAGCCATCACAATTGCTACTCAAATTGAAGCTGCTGGTGAGCAAGTTAAAAGCATATCAGACCAGAAGTGGGTGCCTGTGCAAGCAATACAAGGAAAGTCTATGGCAGTTGTTGGTCAGTATAAATCTAAATACTCTGCATCTACAAAGTCTTTTGGTTCCTCTAAGACTTTTAAGACTTCTAAAGCTTCGAAGATGACTTCATCAGTTCATGCATGTTATCATTGTGGATCAACAAAACATCTTGCAAATGATTCTAGATGCCCTGCTGCTTCAGAAAAATGCCATAATTGTCAAAAGATTGGACATTTTTCAAGAATATGTCATTCACAACAAACACTCTCAGTACATGAAATTGAATTGAACGTCAAATTTTGTACATGCAAATTGTGCTAACTGATAAGATTAAATGTACTGTTACAATCACGACTGCTTCTGCTTCTGTACCTGTGGAGTTGATAGTAGGGCTGTGTATTGGCAAGAATCTGGCGATACGATACGTATCACGATACAAGGGTTGCGATACGATATATTGAGATACATTGCGATACTGTAAGCAAGGCGATATATTGGGATATTTCTTATTTTAGGAATAGGATATATAATTTTTAGGAAAGCTGTCATTAAGAACACACCATCATATGCAAACCTTAGCAAAAAATAAATAAATAAAAATAGTTTAACCAGAACACACTGCACAACACACTGGGATATGCATTTGCAGTAATCAGTCCCTATAACATTCAACATTATTGAACCTCTTTTTGTGCTGTACGAGTAAAGGGGGAAATATTCAAGTGCTTGCATGATTCTTTAGTTAAATGTATGTATAAAATGTATTTTATAAAAAGATAAAAATATATATTTATAGACTCTACTTTAAAGTTTCACAGTTTAAGTTTACAATTGTGACATGCAATGTCATAACATTTGATCTGAACAAAAAATGACAAAATAAAGTGCTTGCAGGATTTCTAAAGAAAACAAAACAATTGTAAAACAATTAAATAAATACAGATGTTAAACATTCTCAGAACTTTTTAACTTGGATTTCACAGGTTTTTCAGTTTGTTTTTATGTTCCGCGTGGAATCGCCGAGACCGCGACGCGAGCACCGCCCCAACTGCACAAAACACCCCGAATTACGAGAGAAAGCTGCAGCTGCACGGCGACTCTACCGCCCGCCACGCAAAGGCTCCTCAATATGGGACGCGGCAAGCGGCAGAACCGAGGTTGTATTTTTTGCGCCAAACAAAATACAAAATACAGTCACGTGTCATCGATATTTTCTTACACCCCTAGTTGATAGTGGATTCTGGGTCCTCTGTTCCCATTCTGCCAAAATCTGTGTACGAGACATACTTTAAGAAAGACTCTTTGCTGCCTCCTTCTGTTAAATTGGTGACTTATTCCCGTGATCCAATACCAGTGCTTGGATGCTTACCTTTTATCTGGTCTACGCATGTGCTGATTTGTGACTGCGTGTTTTGAGTTTGAGCTCCATCAAATTGATTCTTTATCGTCTATTTTCTATCTTAAAAAATTTTTATACACTATAATTTTCGTTTCTATAACGTGTGAATATATCCCCTGTAGCATTCTAAAACAAAACCAATCAGAGCGCCTTGTTATCACTAGTTTTATTTTGATTTCTCGAGTCTGCTATTAGCTTATAGCTTGTTAGCATCGGCAGCGTGGCTGCCGCTAATCTCGCTTAGATTGCTCTATTCACACACATTACCATTGTTTCACTGTTACTTGCTTAAATGGCGGATTTGTGTCTACCTTTGAGTGCAGGTGAGGACACACGGGATGCCACGGACCCTGGGTGCACCAGCAGCGAGCCAGACGCGAGCCAGGCCCCGGGCGACGACCTCTCCCCCTCCGCCGCCTCCGATCTTCGAGATCTCCACCTGGAACCGCTTCACTCTCCTCCGCGAGACGGAACGCGACGCTGTGATCGTCGGAGACTCCATCATCCGCACGTCCGTGCTACGTTAGCTGAAGGTAAAGTGCACACTCACTGTTTCCCCCGTGCTCGTGTTCTCGATGTTTCTGCGCCATATCCGCAAACTCATAGATAACCAAAACAATCCAAGGTTCTTATTTAGCACAGTGGCTAGATTAACAAATAAACACACGCCACCCGATCTAAATATTCCCTCACGGTTTAATAGTAGTGACTTTATGAATTTCTTATAAAATAGATAACATCAGAAATACAATAACAAATGTATATTCTACTGCGTCTAGTATTTCAGCCTCATTCATCTCACCCAAAGAAAAACTGCAGTGCTTTACAACTATAGGACAGGAAGAGCTAAATAAACTTATCAGTGCATCTAAACCAACAACATGTTTATTAGATCCTGTACCCACTAAACTACTGAAAGTGTTGTTACCTGTAGCAGAAGAACCGCTTCTCAATATTATTAACTCCCAATATCCCAAAACCTTTCAAGCTGGCGGTTATTAAGCCTCTTATTAAGAAACCACAACTAGATTCTAATGAACTGGCAAATTACAGACCCATTTCAAATCTTCCGTTAAAATTTTAGAAAATGTTGTGTCTGCTCAATTGTGCTCCTTCTTGCAAAAAAATTATCTCTATGAAGAATTTCAGTCAGGTTTCAGGCCTCACCATAGTACAGAAACTGCACTTGTTAAAATTACAAATGACTTGCTTCTTGCTTCAGACCAAGGCTGCATCTCATTGCTAGTATTACTTGACCTTAGTGCTGCGTTCAACACTATAGACCATGACATACTCCTAGATCGATTACAAAACTATACTGGTATTCAAGGGCAGGCTTTAAGATGGTTTAGATCCTACATGTCCGATCGCTACCACTTTGTTCATTTAAATGGGGAGTCATCTCAATTATCACCAGTAAAGTATGGAGTACCAAAAGGATCTGTCCTAGGTCCTCTGCTATTTTCAACATACATCTTGCCCCTTGGTAATATTATTAGAAAATACGGGATTGGTTTTCATTGTTATGCTGATGATACTCAACTATATATCTCAACAAGACCAGATGAAACTTCTAAACTATCTAAGATAATAGATTGTGTAAAAAATATAAAAGATTGGATGACCAATAATTTCCTATTAAATTCAGATAAGACAGAGATATTACTTATTGGACCAAAAAACATTACACAATCTCTTGGATTACAATTTGCAGCTAGACGGATGTACTGTTACATCCTCTAAAGTAAAAAATCTTGGTGTTATATTAGACAGCAACTTGTCCTTTGAAAATCATATTTCCCATGTTACAAAAACAGCATTCTTCCAACTTAGAAACATTGCCAAGCTTCAAAACATGCTACCTGTTTCTGATGCAGAAAAGCTAGTTCATGCATTCATGACCTCTAGACTGGAATATTGTAATGCACTGCTAGGTGGTTGTCCTGCATCTTCAATAAACAAGCTACAGATAGTACAAAATGCAGCGTCAAGAAAAGGTCAAGAAAATATGATCATAGTTCCCCAATTTTACAGTCTCTGCACTGGCTACCTATTAAGTTCCGTATCATTTACAAAATATTATTACTTGCCTATAAGGCCCTAAATGGTTTAGCTCCTGCGTACCTAACTTGTCTTCTACCACGCTACAATCCAACCCGCTCCCTATGGTAGCAAAACTCTGGACTTTTGGTAGTACACTTTCTCTGTTTAAATCTAGATTAAAGACACATCTCTTTAGCCAAGCATTCACATAATGCATTTTATAATCTCGTACTGCAGTTATATCTAAGTGAAGTGACATACTGCCAAGTATGGTGACCCATACTCGGAATTCGTGCTCTGCAACCCATCCAACGTGCACACACACAGCAGTGAACACACACACACCGTGAACACACACCTGGAGCAGAGGGCAGCCATTTATGCTGCGGCGCCCGGGGAGCAGTTGGGGGTTCGGTGCCTTGCTCAAGGGCACCTCAGTCGTGGTATTGAGGGTGGAGAGAGCGCTGGACATTCTGATCAAATGTACATTATTATTATTCTTTAGCTTGGGTTGAACAAATCATTTTTGCTTAGATGGAACAGCAGCTATGCTAATTATGTCTCTATTTGTTTCTCTGTTTCTGCCATGGGATTAACATTCTGTGGTAACTAGGAATTACAGAAGCTTCAAACTGGAGCCAACCCTTAAATGATCTGAGACGACCGAACACCTGAGAAAAGATGATGCCAACCCCTCAGAGGACCTCGGAGGATGTCAAATCTCAGACAACATACAGAATTACCAAGAATTACCATAAGTTAAAATATATTACGGTTCTGCAATACATAAATATATTGTGGAAACTTAATTTCCTGTAGAGATGCTTTGAAACGATTTGTATCGTAAAAACCGCTATACAAATAAACTTGAACTTGAACTTGAAACTTGAACGTGTTACTGTCACCAAGAATGATGTTAACTGTGAGACTTGAATTTTTATAGTTGAGTTCTAGGAATGGATTTGGAGGATCTTCTATTCCGACAAAATTCCAATTCCAATGCTCAACCTCCTGCACATATGATGGGCCTTTCTGCTTCAGTGCCTGTGGCTAAACTGGGATGTGCAAAGGGTTTCCTTCGTATGGTAAAGATCTCTTCTAATGTTGCACCTGTACGTCAAAAACTCAGACATTTACCATTGTCTGTTCGGAATACTGTTTCTGAAGAACTTCAACATCTTCTTGACCTAGGTGTTATTGAGAAAATTGATGCATCACCTTGGGTGTCAGCAATTGTAGTAGTGCAGAAAAAATCAGGAGGCATTCGTATGTGTGTAGATCTACGAGAAGCAAATAAAGCTGTGATTATGGACAGTTATCCTCTGCTACATATTGATGAATTGTTGTCTAAGCTATGTGGAGCAACTGTTTTCTCTACAATTGACTTAGAGAGCGCTTACTTCCAACTCCAACTTCCATTACACAAAGAACGCCATGATTTGACTGCATTTATAACACACAAAGGCCTGTTTAGGTTTTGCCGTGTACCATTTGGCCTAGCTTCGGCACCTTCTGCATTTCAGAAAATGTTATCAACCATACTGCAAGGATTGACAAATGTGGCCCATTATCTCAATGATATCATTGTCTGGGGCCGGACACAGAGTGAACATGATTGCATGCTCAACAAAGTTGTTCAACTCTTACAGAGTGCAGGACTTCAACTGAATGCTCCAAAATGCCAATTGAGTAAGACAAGTCTATGTTTTCTGGGCCATACAGTGTCTGCACAAGGTGTTCATCCAAACGAGGATCATTAATGCAATGCTTCATGCACCAGTTCCTACAGATGCACATCAGCTTTGTTCCTTTCTTGGGTTAATATCATGGTACAGCAAGTTTATTCCAAATTTTGCCACTGTGGTAGAACCATTGCGTGCTTGTATCAGGAAAGGAGTTGACTTCAGTTGGTCGGAAGAAGCTCAGAAAAGTTTCAACACTGTGAAAGAGTTGCTGCTTTGGCTTTATTTGATCCTAATTTGCCCATGGTGGTTTCAACTTGAAATTCTTCAAGTTTACTGTGCTACTCCACATGCTGCTACTGGACTATCTCCATTTGAGTTATTCTGTGGTAGGAAAATGCATACATGTTTGAACATCCTTCTTGTCTCCTTGACTCACATCCAGCAAAAGTGTTGTGAGTCAAAAAGTATCCCTGTCACAAAAGAAAATGAAAGCATATACAGACTCTAGACGAAGAGCTCGTACCCCTAACTTATACAGAGTTAGGGATACAGCGTATACAGAGTCCAGTTCATGTTCCAAAAGGACATCCAAAATTCTCAAAACCTTTGCAAATCACTCGTCAGATTGGTTCATGTACTTACCAGTTGTCAGATGGGAAAAAGTGGCATGCGTCTCATCTATCTCCTACCTTGGCACCTATAGAATGTTCCACTAAAAATGAACTTGTGGCCCTGCCCCTTCAAACGAGTTCCTCATCTACCTCTGGAGTGTTGCTTAAAAATGAACAATCGAACTCACCTATTCAAGTTCCTCTTTCTACAGATCCTTCAACTGCTCCTGGAAGAGGTTCAGCACGTGTAAGACGACCTCCACGTTGGCCACAGGATTATGTTACTTAGTTTTAAAAAGTAACTAGCATTAAAGTAGTGCATTGTTCCATGGTGTATATTTAGAATCAGTTATGCTCATTAATATTTGCTTTAGTGTGAATAATATGGAACTATTGTGTTAACTTTCAATTTTGGATTCAGGAGGAATGTATGATTTTCTAAGTAATGGAGGAATATGTTGTGTTCTTGTATTATTGATTCACCAGAAGAGGGCACTATGGGTTATTAAGTTGGTACCTATAAAAGGTGTAGAAGAACAGTTGAATATCTGTTTGCTGTTGAACAGTTGAATATCTGTTTGCTGTTGACCGCTGATGCCAATAAATCTTTGAATTGTAACTTCTGGAATCTGACTCTTCATGCTTACCTGGACTTGAAACGCTACAATATCCATCGCCACCTGTAAGCTCTTTCAGTGGCTGTGGTCATCATATCAGTATTTTATTTTCCGAGTTGTCTATTCCGAGTTGTGTTGTGGTAAAAATAGCAACAGGTAGCGCTAGTAGCTCACCAAGTTCAACCATTTTACATCATCAGAATAATGGCACCCCCCATATTTCAAAATATGTATAAAACGATGTGATTTTTTTAAATAACATAGATCTTTGATCGGTTTTCTACTACATATTTCAGTAAGAGACATCATTTACGTTATATTAAGCAATACAAGTCTTAATACCCAGGGATCCCTTTAAGGGATAATGGCAAGTGCCTCTAACACTTTGAGCTTCTGAGATATCCTGCCTGTGTTACACTTGATTCATTCCTGCAATACAGGGTGATGGCGTTCGGGTTACGCAACGCGCCAGCAACATTTCAACGCTTAGTAAATACTGTACTAGCGGAGGTCTCTAATTGTAGTGCGTATTTGGACAACCTAGTTGTGTATTCAGAGAGTTTGGCTGATCATTTACACTTGCTTAGAATGGTATTTCAGCGGCTTCAGAAGGGATCATTAATATGAAATCTTGCCAAATGTGAGATTGGTAAAACTGTTACATATTTGGGGAAACGGATAGGTCAGGGCCAGGTTCGGTCAGTGGAAGCTAAGGTTTCAGCCATTTGTGAATTTCCTGTGTCTACAACCCGATGTGAATTAAGGTGAATTCTCGGAATGGCTATTACAGAAGTTTCTGTATAAATTTTTCCACTGTTGTCCGCTTTTTAATAGACTTGCTTCCAGAGCTTTTATGTGGTCACTGGAGAGTCAACAGGCTTTCGAGAGTATTAAATCCCTTCTGTATAGCGCTCTGGTACTCTCCGCCCTGAAGCCCTCATTACAGTGCAAGCTAGAAGTTGATGCTAGTGCATTGGTGTGGGAGCAGTTCTTCAGGAAGACGCAAATGGAGTTGACCACCCTATTTGTTACTTTTCAAAGAAATTCAAACCAAATTGTATTGTATTGCCACTTTATCCTCGCAGTTATGCAGTGATGCGCTATGAAATAATTGCGGGGCAAATTAATTATAATTTACATTTAATAATAAAAGTAACCTAATAATAATAATAGGCCTAATAATAAGAATGTATCAGGCTTACGTTAATTGTAAGGAAATGCCAAATGCACTTAAATTTGCCAGTATTTGAAGCTTTTGACAATATCTCTAGCTATCGCCAATACACAATCATCATCTTTCGAGGTTATCGTAGTGTGTGCCCTACTTGCCCGTCCGCTACACCACTGTATTCAACTATTGAAAAAAGACACTTGCTTTGCTCTCGGCACTTCAGAACTTTGAAGTTTATGTTGGGTCTACAGCTTATCCAGTGATAGTTTATACTGATCACAATCCACTTTCCTGTGCTGAATGTACAATCAAAACCAACAACTAATGAGGTGGGCTCTTATAGTGCAAAATTATAATATTGAACTTTGGCAAAAGAGAGGTCACGTTTAGTTATTTTGGCGTGCTTGACTTGTTTCATTTTTTTGTGTTAAATGTTGTTCATGTTTTTCTTGTTTTTTTTAATACTTTGAGCATCTGTTTTGCTACTTGCCAGTTTGTTATGATTTGTGATCACCTGCTGGGGAAACACTAGGGAAGCATGTAACGTGACTTCCATTTTACACATACCTAACATGCTGTTAGCACCGTAGGTAAGGAGCGGTGCTGTTTTTGTATGTTTAGGTTGAATTAATTAGAGTAGTTTGTGAAGGGTGCATAGAGCGCCGAATGGGAATTTAGATAGAGTGGGGATTGTTTTACTAATTTCTTTGATTTAGCCTTGCTCAAGTCTTGCTCCCTGTTTGTTTGTTTTTTTAAATGTCTCCTAATTGATGGAAACTGATTTTACGTTACCCCTCATTGTAAATAAATGCACCTTCTCTTTATTGGAACACGTTTGTCCTTGTAGTTCTTTTTATTCCAGCAAACTGAGAATTTCTACCAGGGTTAAAAGGCCTGGGGTTTATTTATTTTATTAAAATGTCTCTTATACCCTTACTTGCCTTGGAGACTGCATCAGTAAGAACTTGGTCCTTTGTTCATTTCATTTTACCGCAGATTAGTTTACAAACCAGGCACAATTCAATGCGGGATTTTCAGAAAGATTAAAACTAAAAGATGATGCTGTGTGATTATATTGGATCCGACAGTGATTTCACAACACACAAGTGTGAATAACTTTTTTATAACGTGGTCGCAATTGCTTTGTCTGTTAAACAGATGTTTGATATGTACTGAGTATTTATGCTTTTTAACCGAAATCACTGCAGCATCCATCTGTGAAGAATACACAACTATTATCCAATCATAGCAGTGGGTGTTTACTTCTGAGTCTACAATCTGCCACGCGCCTATTCAAACAGAGCGTTCTGATGAGGGGGGTTGCCGATCCCGCTCCCCTCTCTCCACCCAATGCTTTCCTGTCTGCTCTCTACTATCCTGTTCATTCATAAAAGCCCATAAATACAATTTAAAACATAAATAAAACTGGACAAAAAATACTTCTAAATTAAATTCTAATTCTAAATTACTTCTAAGTTATATTTTTATCTTGATAACATTATAAGTGGACCCCAGAGAACAGTACAAAATAAAAAAAAACAAAGGCAGTTCATGACCCCTATAATTCTTGTTAATTTTCTAAAGGAATATTCTGGGGTCAATACTAGTTAAGCTCAATTGACAACACTTTTGACATAATGTTGATTACTACTAAAACAGTTTCTAAAGATGAATCAGTCTGGGTTACACTGAGTTAGAAGTGTTTGGGGCGTTAAAATACTCATTTGTTTACATCTTATGTTGTTGAAACAGTATGTATATTAATATTATTTAAATGTGAAAAATCATTTAACCCTTTCTGTGTAAAGTTGTAGCCAACATTAAAATGTTGCTGCTGTGACAATGTAATGCTTAAAACGACTGAAAAAAAAAATAATGAGCCACTTTACATCTGCATTAGGTTTTAACAGAATAATTAATGAAAGTGTTCTTGAAATCCTGAAATGAATATTTTTCATGCAAACATTGGCCCTATTTACTTCCATTATAATTGCCTCATTTTAATCTTTAGTTTTGTGGCAACATTATGCCATAAATGCTGTTGTTTGTGCTTAAAAGGATAGTTCACCTAAAAATCATCATTTATACACTCTCAAGTTGTTTTAAACCCATTTGAGTTTCTTTCTTCTTTTATGTTCGACGAGTAATTAAGAGATTTAAAGAATTTTGAAACAACTTAAGGGTGAATGAATGACGACAGAATTTTCATTTTGGGGTGAAATATCCCTTTAACTGGTATTGAACCTAGAATATTCCTTTAATAAAAGTTGGAGTGCGTTAACTTACATTCAGCAGTTGTTGTTCTCTCCCAATTGTTGAGTTTCAGTGTTCCCTTGCAACTAATATTCTTGCCAAGATCATCGACAGAAGGAGTGTAATTAAACACAAAGGAATAATTCTGAACATGGTCGAAAATCATGGTCGAGTAACCAGGTTCATCCTTATGGAGGGTCTTGTTTCCACGAAGCCACTCAATCTGAAACCTGTCCAAAGGGTAAATGTTGTGGACTGTGCAGATCAGCTTCTGTTCTTGGTTTGCTATCAAACTCTTTATTTTGGGCAGTATGGGATCTTCTGGAAATGCTGCAGAAAACACACTTCATCATAACAGCATCCAAATCATTTACACAATAAATACTGAAATGGTTTACTTTTTTCACACTCTGTTTAGATCATCATAGTTTTAAACCTAAATAATGATAATAATAATAGCCTAAATATAATCACCATAGAGACAATGTTATTGTTAGTTTTAAGGACACATCATCATTAATGTTTATGAAAACAACATCGTCAGTTTGATCATGTTCAACAAATACTCACAAACTAACCTGGCCTGGGACATGATCATATGATTCCTTACGCTCTAAAAAATGCTGGGCTAAAACCCAGCAACCCAGCGCTGGGTAAACATTGAACAGAACACATGCGGGGTTATTTTGACCTAGCTGGTTGGGTTAAACGTTTTCACCCACCATGCTGGCTTGTTTAATTTGTTGTTTAAAAATTATTATATTGCTGGCTTAAAATGGGCTGGAAATTAAAAATAACACACAGAATTACTGTAGGCAACAGCAATCGTCAATAGATGAACATTTATTATTAAGCAAGAACACCCATGGACAAAATAAAAGACAAATTGAATTTATTTGGGTGAATGCAGCATATTTACAATATTACGTGCATTCGTTTGACAAGCATTTTAGAAATAAAAATGGCATATAGAAGTAGTATTTTAATTTAAGTGTATTCAACCGCTTTTTACCAAAATAGTGCTAATTCTCGTGTCAGCGTGTCACTGAAATCTGAGCCGGTGATGGGCTGCTTTAGACCGCGTTTCACTCGATAGTGTGACTGACTATAAAACCTGCCCAAAAACAAACAGTACTGAGATTAGAGAACATATTTTAACATCAAATTAAATTACACTCAGTATTATAACGAATAAAATCCATTTATGTTATGCAAGGGAAAGGCGTTTCCAGCGTGAAACGACCGCAGCTGACTGACATCTCGTCCTTATGTTGCATTGCATAAAATAATATAATTTACACCACATTAAAGACTTTATTAATGGAATAAAATGTATATAAACCTTTATTTCCCTAAAAGAGTGGCCCAAATCGGAGGCAGCGCTGAGAACCGTTATCTCCTATGGACTTTAAAAGCCTGCGCTCTCATAGGCTGAGTTTCACAGGGGACAAGCTCAACCCAGCGGTTTGGTAGGAAAAAATAACCCAATAAAATTACACAACAGGCTGAACCCAGCATTTGGGTTAAAAAAAAATAAAATAACCCAGCATTTCTTTTAGAGTGTAGCTTTTTGGATATTATTAACCTAAATAAGCAGACGAAATTCACAACTACTATAATTCTACTTTATGGCCCGGTTTCACAGACTTAGTTAAATTAAGGTATTTAAGCAGCTTTCATAAAAAATGCCTTCGTTACTGGTGTGCATCTTGAGACAGAACAATGGCACTGACATATTTTAAGTTATGCCAGAGCAAGATATTTTCAGTTAAGACGCTCAAACATGCATTTTAGTCTGGGACTAGCCTTAAGCCTTGTCTGTGAAACCGGAGGTAAGTAAGCTGGCTAAATTAATTTCACAACTTGTTGCAGTCCCCTTGAATCATTTATGCTGTGGTCTGTGCTACTTGCAACGCTTTTTTATTTTGTTGTTGGTCGTGTTGTGAGTGTTTGCAGCACGTGTTATCAAACTAATTGTTACGTCCTAGGATGTATGTTTTTGTTGCTGTTGTTCTCCTGCACTCTCTCCCTCTCTCTCTCTCTCTCCCTCTCTCTCTCTCTCCCCCTCTACTCGCAAGTAGGAGGTAATGGCCGCCACCTGTCTCCAATGATTGGCTGCTCTCACTGATTGGAGGATGAGAGGGAGCAGTGGAGATTTAAGCAGCATTTCCACCACAGAACAGGGTGTGCGTGCGTGCGTGCGTGCGTGCGTGCAAAATGTTGTTATAGTAAGCGAAACTTAAAATGATTGAGTTTTCTGTTTCCCAGCATGCTTTGCATCAGACAAGGAAAATGTTGAAATTAAGTGTTTTGTGTGTTTGTGCAAGGTTAACATAGGGAGACAGAAGTTAGTACTTCAATGTTATGTTAGGATTTACATAGGGTTTGTAGTATTACCATTGTGGTGAAAAGTAGAGCCTTTGGTTAGGTTTAGGATGGACTGCAAAATGTTAAAGCTATGTATACTGCATGTTGTTTGACTATTTACATGCAAGTGTATAGTAAGGATCTTTTTGTTAATGGCATCAATATGTGTTGGTGTGCTTTTGCTAACTAGCACTTAGATATGAATGAAAAGAGAAAGATCTGGATGAATGTGATGTTTATGGAAGCAAGTTATATATAATTGTCATTGTGAAGTGTGGGGGGTGGGACCATGGAAGCGAGGCTTGGCTTGGCTCCCATGGCTCTCAGCCCCACCCCACTTGTCGCCATAATTTTAAGCTCTACTGACTTAAAAAAAAAAAAAAAGTTTGTTTTGAGGCAATAAGTATTCCTTACATAACAGGTTTTACAGTGTATGCACGGAGCATTCTTTACCACTTTACCATAAAGATAAGCCAGCTCATAAATGCAATAAATTTTTTTGGGGTCTACTACTTGATTTTTTTTTTGTCCCATAGCTCTCAGGATCTTTTAAGAAATGTAAAATGACTGTCTTACTGTGTCCAACATTGGCAGCGATGGCGCGTTGCGTTGCTTGTGCAGCTCAACAATCCTGCCACGTTCAAAGACAAAAAAGACTTTTTGCCTTTGCCAGCAGGAAGTCATTACAGTCTTACTGCCTGAAGGACAATGACATGAAAGCCATATTTTTGCGCAGATTTTAACTTTTTAAGGCTATGGTCTTAAACTTTTGATCAGCTGATGAACAGCCTGTTTGAGTTTAAATGCAGTTTTCAATAAGCCTATTCCCTATTTTTTTTTTTTTGGCATTTCGAAGCAGTACTTGCATCTTACAACTCACCAGCGCAAAATGCAAATACTTGTAATGTTTCCCCCGGTCTTAAGATTTTGTTCAGGAGTGTGTGTGTATATTTATATTTCTCTAATACACAATGACTACAATTATTTGTAGCCCAGAAATCCTTATAAGTAAAATATCTCTTTATATGTATGTTTCCATTAATATTTGCATTTTTTATCACACCAGGGTGACTAGGAACATGAAATTATCCAAGAATATAAATATGAGGGGAAACAAAGGCCAAATTCCCTTAATCATCCATCACAATAAGGACCAAATAATAAATATATAAATATATAATAAACCAAAGAATATATTTCTAATGTGCCGCCAAAGATTATGAACTTCACAAATTATAAAGTGGCTGTAAGAAAATATCTAAAGCATTGAAAATACCCTTTTCCACCATCAAAATGTTACAGATCTGTCTGGAAGAGGATTTGTGTCTATAGCGTCCTAATGAATGGTGAGAAGGAGAGGCTGAGTGGGCAAAGGCTCTCCAAAGATCACAGCTGAAGAATTGCAAAAAATGGTTAAGTCTCTGAAAGCCAGAAACAGGGCTGGGTTTTATGGTCAGATGAAACTTAAAAAATGAGATTTTTAGCAGCAAACACTCAAGATGGGTTTGGTGTGAAAAGGGATAAAAAGTACCTCATGTGTACAATGAAATATACTGCTGGATCTTAAATGTTGTGGGCCTATTTTTGAGATCCTTGTTCAGATAGATCATGGATTATATCAAATACCAACAGATAAAAAAAAAAAATCTAAACCTGACTGTTCCTGCTAGAAATCTTGTAATGGGTCATGTTTGAATCTTCCAACAGGACAATGATCCACAAACAAACATCAAAATCACAAAAAAATTTAAATTCGTATTCTCCAATAAAAGGTTAGATTTTTGGTCATTTTGAAAATAAAATATCAAAAGGATTAACGATGCAGATTTAATTTCACAGATTGCTTTGATTATATTTACCAAGTGTATGATTAATTTTGAGCACAGCTGTACATCTGGGACAGCATGCGGACAGAGAAATTATGAAATAATTTTATTTTGGGGGTGGACTATCCCTTTACAATAGTCATTACAATCTAAAAGTACATCCGCAACTGGTATAAAACTGCTATTTGTAAGGACTGCAATCATTAACTAGTAACTGGAAATATAAAGAAATTGAATAGTAATTAAAAAAAGTAATTAAAAGCAACACTGAAATTAGGTAGATACTATTAACAAAAAACAGATACATTATTGGAATATTTATGTACCAAGCAGCATAGCTAGTCAGTACAGGAGTAGGTTAGTGGATAAATAAATGTTAATGATGTTTAAAAATACGTATTAATGTTACAACAGCCTGCCATATCCATAAATTAATAACTGTCTAATTAGGAGTACAGCTGAAACATTACTTACAGAACATATGTATGTTTGTCATTCTCTCTTGTTGATTTTGCTGACAGGTGGCTTTGCACACAACTGTATCACTGTGTTTGACTGAGATGTTCCTGATCAGGAGGCGGGAAACAGTCTGCTCATTGTCAACCTCTCCATCGATATATTTATCCAGTGCTGCTCTCCAGACGAAGGTCACATTAACCGGACAATGATTCACTCTACAAGTCAGGTTCAAATCTTTACCAACATGAATCACTGGCTCTTTTGGATTTAATTCCATTGTAAATTTTTTTCCTGTGGAAAAAAATGTGTACTGTCAAAATAATGAAATGTGGAAGGTTAACATTGATTTAACAGCTGTGTGAGATCTTCTTACCTGTTATTACACTAAGAATATTAATCCACAGTGCAAACGTGATGCATTTCACTCCACTCATTTTGCTGCTGTTGTGTTTCACTCATTCAGCATGCAAATTGAGAAATAACACAATATTGTTGTTGGATATTCCCACCACGGCTGTTTTCTAACCAAGATACTGATCAACCATCCCGCCTATTCCTTTTTACTTTCTGTTTCTCCAAACAAACATTATCCATTTGGCTCACTCATCAGACTCCAAGCCACACCCGCTCACATTTTCCTCATATCCTCCAATTTGTTCATATAATTAAATTATACTTTAATATTTTGCATCCATTTACTGTTTTCAGTGTATCTTTTTCAAATGAGTCTTTTGTACATCATAAATCACCATGTCACAAGTCTTTAAAAATGAAGAGATCAGTGTAAGGACAGTGATTTAATGCATCTAAAGTATATTCCACCTAAAGTATATTCCAGTTAAAATTGCAACTATCTGTACAAAATGTTTTAAAAATCATGATTTCTGTACAATCCTATTACTAAACATAATTGAATCAGCATCATGTGATCATATATACACGTATATTTCTTGTAAACACACCCATACTGTCACACACTCGTGCACAACTGCTAAGATTTTCATTCGAATTCTGACTTTCTAAAAAATAAAAAATAAAAGTGAGACAATGCTGCCTTGTGTAAAATTAGTCACAAACAATTGCCAGCAGTTACGTTCCATTTTGGATGTAGAAAACAATTACTGAATACATTTGTGAATAATACATCAGACTTCTAGAAATTATTTTCTCAATTAAAACACTATAAATGTAAAACACTTTAAGCCCAGAGTGTGATTATTTTTTTTAACAGTTTATCAGCTTTTAGGAGAGACTGAATGATTTGTCCATGGTCAAGTGGTCAGCTGCGATGGCTATCAGTGTATAATCATAGCCTTAGTACTGGGCATATTCAGACTGAAGGGACTGTGGAGAGAAAGAGAATGAAATTACTAAATTTATATAAAAGATGTGTGCAAAATATACTAAAGGGTGGAATACACTAAACCCATTTCACAGATGAGGCTTAAGCCTAGTCCTAAAATGCATATTTGAGCTGTTTTATCTAAAAGCAGTTTGTCAAGATGTCATCAAGATGCACATCAATAATGTATCTTCTAAGGTACATTTTAAAAACTACTTAAATGTCCCAATTTACCTAAAGCCTAATCCTGGCTTAATCTAAGCACTGTGAAACCAAGTTTATGCGTCATACATTTGCAAACTTAGAAAATGGTTACAGAGAAACACTGGGCATCAGGCACTAAACAACTGAGGATCACACACTAAAAGACTTTCAGGTCATTCCTGACACATGAAAAATGAAAATGTGTTTTACAATTGGCATTCAAATATCAAACATATTTGTTTTTATTGAACTCGATGGAATATAATATGGAACGGCATTCTATTGTAAACGTGCGAACGATAGTTAGAGATTACTGTTTATAAAATTTTAAATATGGATATTTTTCTTACAAAAACACATCGATTCGCTACAGGAGGCCTTTATTCACCCCCGAACTGACTCCCCCAAATCATGTGAGGCACTTTTTATTATGGATGGATGCGCTTTATTGGACTTCTTTTGGACTATTGAAAAATAACACCCACCCACTGCCATTATAAAGCTCGGAAGAGCCAGGACGTTTTTAAATATAACTCCAATTGGATTCATCTGAAAGAATAAAGTCATATACACACCTAGGATGGCTTAAGGGTGAGTAAATAATGGGGTAATTTTCATTTTTGGGTGAACTATCCGTTTAAGTCTTAAAGGGGTCATCGGATGCCCATTTTCCACAAGTTGATATGAATCTTAAGGGTCTTAATGAAAAGTCTATAACATACTTTGGTTGAAATTCTCAATGGTAGTGTAAAACAATACCCTTTGCCAAAAACAGCTCTGCACACAGCAACCCGTTTTAGTGCATGTATCTTTAAATGCCCCCTCCGTGGGGTGACGAACTGTTCTCATGAGACCGATTATTTTAGCCTCAGAACTTGCTAACTAGCACTTTATTAGGAAAGGCAATTTGCAAAGATTCATAAAAGAACCTTATACTCCCTTTTTCTGTAGGTGAGGCAGGATCATGAATGATTTGCGCGAACATAGATGCATTTAGGTAGATCAGGGGACGCATTCCCTTCAAAAACGTAATCCACTGCATCTTCAGCGGCTCAGATGTCGGGAGTAAATGACGCCTGCTATGTTCATTATTACATACAACAACAGAACACCTCAATCACTTAGGAGACATTCTTGCCTACATCTGGGGCTCGTTCTTCGTACGTTGCTTAAAACATCCGAGATCAAATGAGACATCCGAGATGATTTCATCGTGCTAATCGTGATCCGGCTAATTGGGTTCTTCGAACACACCTGCTGTTTATCGCTGGATTGATTTATCTGAGATAATTGCGCGTTCATGCGCTGGTTTAAAAGGGGATATGTATTGATAGTAGAAACACTGATCAGCAACGCTGTTATTGGTTGCCCACAATGGCCAAAGAGCGCGCCCACTTTTTCTCAGCGGCAGAACAAGAACTCTTGATGGAGGGCTATGGGGAGTTCCAAAATTTAATAAAAATGACAGGGAACACCTCAAAGGCTGCAAAAGCCAGGAGAGAGGGCTGGCAAAAAGTTGCAGACAAATTAAATGCGTAAGTAGTGATTGTGTTAGAGGTTTTCAATCAGTTATGACAGTATATGTACATTAAACATTTTCATACTTTAATCTTTCATACCAATCGATTTATATTTACTAGTGTGGTCATATTCATACGATCTTCATTAACAAGTAGAATGTACCTGCAATAGCGAAATAGCTCTGTTTTACAACTTGGGGTCTTAAGTGGCTTGGAAAGACTACAAAAACACCTAAAAACTGCTTTAGCGCCAGGTAAACTTTACGAATGGCACGACAGACAGCACTTTTGGCCAAGTTCTCCGCATCCCCAATAGTGTACATGAAAGTGCCACTCGCAAAGAATCTCAACGCGATGCACACAGTTTGTGCTGTGGTTAAAGCCCGACTCCGACGAGTAGAACTTCTAATATGAGGTTCTAACAAGTTTATTATGTAAATGACACACTCACGTGAAAAACGATATCTTTCAAAAAGTACACTATCGCGCTGTGCTAATGGATCCTTTCTGTGTCGCAAAACGCGATTAATTCTAAAAGCTCTGCGAATTATCCTCGCACCTTCCGCAACAGGTTGCTCTCGTAAAAACGGGCAAGACATGGCTGCGACAGACTTCCCTATCTCCTCCGCTTATAAAGCTGCGATCTAATCCTGTTTACATGAAATAAGCCTGCTCCCGAGCAGGTTTAAGCTTGCGCACCTGTTGCTATGACAGCAACTCCGGGATGAGCGTCGAAGAACCAAACGATCCAAGATCATGCCAAATCGTCAACAATCAAATCCAGCTAACTGAGTTAGCGACGTACGAAGAACGAGCCCCTGCTCCGGCATCGGAACAATGACGGACTGATGACAGGTCTAAGGTAAAACACTACTGTCAATCCACAATCGTGGGAGGGGCCTGGGTCTGTGTGATGTTGATTTGAGAATGGGGATATTATTATTTATAGGGATTTAAAAAAAAAAAACACCAGGGCGATGTCTATCATTATAGGGTGGATATGTACAAACATTGCCAACACATTTATGTTCAAACAACATGTAAAAGTGAATTTTGCATCCGATGACCACTAGGGCATTTACACACGTTTTCAACTAAAAACAGATAGTAAAATGATAGTGTTTTTTGCCGTTTTCACAGATCTGTGTGAACGGATTGTTTTGACTGTGTTGCCTATATGCAAAACTTAAACAAAAAATGCTAAGGAAAGCTTTTCTGCTTTTAGTACAAATGTTGTGTAAATGTACTCTAAAAAATGAAAATACTGTCACAACTTGAGGTGCGGTTACATTAATGAAATTGAGGCAACATTTTGTGGGCAAAAAGTGCTGTCAATCTGTCAGTAGTGTAGCAGATGAAGCTCAGCTAACGCAGAAGTAGCTTTCAAACGAAGCATATTTTTGTTGGTCAATGACGTGAATTCACATGAAAATCGGCCCTCGCACAAAATACACAATCCCATTGATTTCTATTGAAATGACTGGATTTCAGCCACAAAATTTGCAGAACAACTGTTAATTACCACACCTTTGCTCAGTTTTACTTCTTATACGAGGACCACCTCAAAATTAATCATTATTTGCTATAAATTTGTGCTTCTGATGCAGCTCAGATTTAATTTGTATTTACGAGCAATTTTATTTTATTTTTTTTTATGGAAGAAAGCACATTCGTGTTTGGAATGACAAAGAGGTGGTAAAATGATGACAATTTTCCTTTTTACATGGGCTGTTCTTTTTAAATTATGAAATAACACTGATTATAAAAATCTCACATTAATCTCACAATTATACTCTTGCAGAGAAACCGTAAGTGAACCAAGAAAAAAACTGGAGGAAAAACACAAAGTGAAGGAAAGTTAGTAAAACAGCAGAAGTAGTGAGTGAAGATCAAGTGTCACAGAGACAACAAAGGCGGCCAGATGGTCACTCACTGGAATGGATCTGCTGAGGTAGCGCCCTGGAAACCTGCTTAGTCCACCTCGCAACGGACCTCTACGGGGGTTCGTTGGAGCACTGGAGAACAGACTATAGCCGGTTCTGCTCATAGGCCTGACTGTGTGATTAGTGCTAACCGTATTAGCTCCAGTAAGGCTGTTGAGGTTGGTGTTGGCCTCTTGATTGAAGTTTAAATGTGAGGGAGGAAGTTGGGGCTCAGTAGAGGTGTACCCAAAGCTGAAGCCAGATGGAGGTGTGGGTGATAGAGCAGGAGATGGGGAGGGTGCGAAGGATGAAGGAGGTGTGCTGTTGTCATCGTCACTGAAGTTGTTGTCATCGTAAAGGTTGCTGAGGGAATGGGCTAAACGGGGACTGAAGCTGTGCAGGTGCATAAAGCGGGGTTAGAAACGTCTGGGTGCATAAATAGGATCTTGGATAAAAAAAAATCACTCAGGCAGTGTATCTAAACATTAATGTACCTTTTTAGATTGCCGGCAGAGGAGAAAGGATTTCTTGTTAGTCTCCGTGGTGCAGTGGAAGAGGAGAGGAAGAGAGGAGCTTTGGAAGACTTGGGAGGGGAAATGGTGCCTGGAGCTGGATTTATCCCACTGCCAAAAAATGACAAATAACAGAGCAAGTTTATTAAAAGATAATAATTTATTTAGGCATATGCTCCAGAATGTCCTCATGGATGGAAGGAAGCTTTTTTGTTTCTTTTCAGTGCAGTACTTCAATATGAGTAATTATTTACTAAACCACGCAGTTCTCACCAGCGACCGGTGGGGCCTAACCATGCATGCCAATACGCTCCCTCAGAGCTCATAGGCTCCCCCGGCCCTGCAATACAGGCCACGCCTCATAACTAGCTCCTGCCAGATCTCTAGTGCGTATTTTGGGGGGGATCTCAGTCTGGCGGCTGTCCTACACCCATTGCTTTTTTGGGGGATACTCTGGGTTCGGGCCATTCCCGAGCTCAGAGCCCTTCTCCAGGACAGCACGCCAACTACGTATTACCATACTCGCCAAATACGCATTACATAACTCGTGCTAAATATATGTATGTGTGAACTCGTGAAATTATGTTTTATTAACAAAGTTTGGGAGGAGCACGTCAGATACTTAGCCTAATTAAACACAAGTGGCACATAATCAAGTCAATCAACTCACGGATATAAATATAGCTGACATACCTCTACTCATTTGACGGTCTATCAGCATCCCTCCACCACCCCTTCTCCACCAATATCACTAAGTTCTCACCATACTATGGGGGGATACTCTGGGTTCGGGCCATTCCCGAGCTCAGAGCCCTTCCCCAGGACAGCACGCCAACTATGTATTACCATAGTCGCCAAATACGCATTACATAACTCGTGCTAAATGTATGTAAGTGTGAACTCGTGAAGTATACTTTATAAAAGTATACTTAAGTGCACTTCTTTTTCACATGGGTGAGACTGTTGAGACCATATTAATGACAATTATATCCTTTATTTAGTATAAATGAGGGTCTACCTAAGCACTGTAGCAGTAGATCTGGGGTGGCGTTGGCCCTTTAGAGCTAGTAGTTTGTCTCCTTGAGTTGGAATCATGTCCTCTTCTCTGAACTCATTCTGTAGTGTAAAAAAAACTGTGTCAATAACAGTGTGAACTCAGATATGATTGGTAGATTCAGTTCCTCAGACGGCTCACCTCATCCACACTTGGTGGCTTCAGAATGGTGCTGTCGATGGACATGTTGTCCACGCTGGATATGAGATGGGCCATGTTTCTCTCCTGTTGGCGGCTTTGCCTCAGCTGCAGTTGCTTCTGCTTGGACTGATGGAGATCACCTTGCACCCACATACTGTGCTGTTTCCTTAAGAGAAAAAAAGCGCTTCTAAACAGACCTCTAGACCATTTTATGTCCTTATGTGCCCCAATCTGTCTTTAGAATTTTTGGACTTACTGTTCGAGAAAGTGCTGCTGTGGTCCAATGACGGAGCCCGGTCTGCAGATTCGTGTCCAGGCAATGGCCTCAGGTGCTGTGAAATGATAATGCTTCATCAGGTAACAGCCTATCAGAGTGCCTGTCCTGCCAAGGCCAGCTGTGCAAATAAAATGGGAAAATAACAATTAAAAATCTAAATATTTATTATATATTTTAATATTTATTTCTATATTTTAAACAGAAAATGCTTCCCATCGAAAAATATGCATGCAATAAATCTATTTTGTTCAAAGTATTTTGGCATTAATTAATCTGTCACAGCCAGATAAATAAGACAGATCCAACATTGACGGGTTGCGTAACTTACCATCATAAATCAATAAAGATGCAAAAATTCTGGTTAGCAATGATTGTTGTCATATTATGGCTATTAATCGACCATATTTATACTATTTTGTTGAAAATTAAATTTAAACAGCTGCAGAGGGAGGCAAGAGAAACAAACAGTAACTTAGTGGTGATGTGGCTAGATCTGGTAAATGCCTATGGCTCAATTCCCCATAAAGTTGTTGAGCATGCCCTGCAGAAGCATTATGTTCCTGTAGGCATTACAAAGCTCATTATGGACTATTATAATGAGTTCCACCTGAGAGTTTTAACAGGGCCAGCTACATTGGACTGGTGCAGGTTGGAGGTTGGAATCATCACAGGCTGTACTATTTACCCTGTTTAGCCTGGCAATGCATGTTAGTTAAATCTGCAGAGCCAGAGTGCCGAGGCCCAAAATCTAGATCTGGAATCCACCAACCACCTATACAAGCTTTTATGGATGACTTGACGATTACAACAAAGTCAGTACCAGGTGGATACTTAAGGGGCTGGAGAGGCTGATGGGGTGGGCTAGGATGTCCTTTAAGCCTGCAAAGTCGAAATCTGTAGTGCTAAAGAAGGGGGAGTCTCTGAAAAATTCAGATTCTCAATAGAGAACATCCAAATCCTGACTATAACAGAAAACCCTGTAAAAAGTCTTGGAAACTTTTTCAATGCAGCACTCAAGGACAGAGCTGCAATAAGATACACCTGGGAGAAGTGTGAGCAATGGATGCAGAAAGTTGACAGGAGTGGCCTTCCAGTGCGGTTTAAAGCTTGAGTCTACTAGCATGGCATATTACCAAGAATCCTCTGGCCACTGCTGCTATATGAGTTCTCAATTTCAACCATCATCAAATTGGAGAGGGTAGTTAACCTTTTCTTGCGAAGATGGCTTGGTTTACCTAGAAATATCAGTAGTATTGCACTGTATGGGAGGTCCTGCAAACTGAGACTCCCCCTGAAATCTATCGAGGAGGAGTTTAAGGTAGTGCGAGTGAGAGAAGTGTTGCAGTACCGTGAATCCTCAGATCCAAAGGTTATAGGAGCAAGAGTGGAAGTAAAAACAGGAAGGAAGTGGAGAGCAGAAGCAGCAGCGGAAGGAGCTGAGGCACGGCTGCAACACAAAGTGCTGGTGGGAGCAGTTGCTAAGGGAAGATCTGGCCTTGGAAGCCTTGAAGTGCCACGTTTCGGTAAAGAACAAGGGAGGGGAAATCAGGGCAGAGGTGGAGGAGGAGAGAATGAGCAGAGCAGTAGCGATGAGACAGTAGGGTGCCAGGACCAGATGGGAGCAGGTGATGGAGCGAAAGATTACATGGAATGATCTCTGGAGAATGGGTTCACAGAGTATCAAATTTCTTATCAGAGCAGTCTATGACGTCCTCCCAAGTCCTTCTAATTTGCATCGCTGGGGCCTAGAGGAACAACCGGCCTGCCCTCTTTGTGAGGAAATTGGCATACTCTAACATATCCTGAGTTGCTGTAAAAGAGCTCTCACTGATGGCCGTTATTGGTGGCGGCACAACCAGGTCCTCAGGACAATAGCAGAATCCATCAGCAACACTCTTAACATCTGCCAGAGGACAGGGCCGAGCAGGAATGCCATTCACTTTGTAAAAGAGGGAGAAAGACCAACTAGAGAACATGAAAAGGCAGCTGGGTTACTTTCTACTACTCGTGACTGGAGGATGGAAGTAGACCTGGGAAAGCAGCTGAGGTTTCCTCCCCACATAACAGAGACTACATTGCGGCCTGACATTGTGCTGTGGTCAGACTCACTAAAGAGCGTTCTGATGCTTGAGCTCACCGTACCATGGGAAGAGTGGATGGAGGAGGCCTTTGAGCGGAAAAGAGCAAAGTATGAGGAACTGAGGAACAACTGCCAAAGAAAAGGCTGGAAAGCCAAGTGTTGGCCCGTGGAGGTTGGGAGTCGGGGCTTTGCAGGCCAGTCACTGTACAGGGTATGCACAGCCCTCGGAATAACAGGAGAGAGGCAGAGGAAAGCGATTAACACCACGATAGACGCAGTTGAAAAAGCATCTAGGTGGATTTGGCTAAAGAGGGCAGATCCGTTGGTTGCTGTTAAGGCACAGGCCGGGGTCTGATCAACCCTGGTCGGGTTTCCTGTGCGAGGGTGTATGATATTCGAAAGACCCGAAACACCCTGAGACCCCAGGTAATATCACTGTTGATGTGCCCTAGCGTAGCATCAAAAGATATTTGTAGATGCAGGAGAAACTAAATAAACTACTAAAAACTAAAATCAAGCACTTTTAAATGCAAAAATGAATTCAGCCATCACCTTACGATGTGTATCGATGAAATAATAATAGTGTTTTTAAAGATGTACTTTGAGTGGTAGGTGAAAAAATTTTAAAATAGGGGATATAATCATGACCAAATAAAACTGCAATATAGACTGACACCATTAAAAATGCCTAAAATCAGCTGATGACCAGTATGTTACAGATATAAGGTGTAGACATTAATTTTAATTGCTGATTAAATCTATTAATGCCAATCAGAATTTGACAAGTTTTACCTGAGGGTAAAAAAGTTTTAAGTTAACACGAATTTGCCACACTGACCAACAGAAATCTGCTTGGTTTGAAAGTGACATCAAATGCATCAAATTTGACCCAGACTGCATTAAAATACAGGTTCACTTGCAACATAAAGTCTGGGTCCTGCAATATAATTTCACAATAATTTGCAAGATCATACAATGTCTCCTTTACACTTTTTATTTATGCAATAGTGCACCTTACTCCAGATGCAAATAAAAAGAAAGATGCAATTTCTTCATAAATCTAGAAAGTGTCTCACCCTTGCAGTGGACAGCTACGGCACCCTTGGCACTCTCACAGATGTGCAGGAAGCGTCTTGTGAGGAGATCACTAGGTGTGGTGCCATCTACAAAGAACAAGTCGTGATGTTCAAACCCGGCATCTGTGAAGCGCCGACCTTCGTAAATCTTCTTGTTCAGTCGCACAACATCTGTGACATTGTGCTGGCGGAAGTAGGAGAAGTACGCTTCTGGAGCGTGGAGAGGATAACCTGAAAGAGCCAAAACAATCATCAGTTCAGAAGTGAAGAACAATTACCAAAGCATTGATCCAATAACTACTAGATTCTAGTATTTGTTGGGGCAGAAGCTTTTAGCTCTGGATCTAATGTGCCAGCTTACCGCTCTCTATTTTGCTCTTGGGATGAGGTCCACTGAAGGCCAACAACTTTCCTGGCACAATCCAGTTAAAATCACCATTTTCTACACGCTTGTAATGCAAAAGGTGAGAAGACATGCTAAAACATCTGAATTCATCAAAAACATACATGTTAACAACTAATGAAAATAAATTACATGTGTTGAGTTTTGTAGATGCTTTATTGCATTTAATTATTTACAGTAGGACAGCATCATTTTCCTAGCGAGTGTCCTGCGTTTTAAATTATGAGAAGCTCTTCTGGTTTGGGGAAGCTCCACTCAAAAGAACAAATAATTTCAAATCATAAGGCTGCACTACAAACAATCAGGGTTTGTACATAAATTACAACATGAAATTGCAGGACTTTCAAGGACTTTTCAAGCATTACTTTTTTGGTTTTCAAGGACTAAAATCGGAGATCTGCCTTATCAAACAATATTATTATTATTTTTAAAATTCTAATAAACTAATAAAACAAATTGGAACAAATAAAGTGCAGCACAAAAGCATGCAATGATTGTGGAAACGTTTACATTTGAAAGGATACTATGGCAAAGTTATCGCTTCCTTATTTAAACTGTTTTTTAATGAATATATGATTGCTATATCATACACTTGGAAAATTATGAGCTATACAGTGTTGGGGAGTAGTTAACTACAAGTAGCGACGCTACTAACTTAACTACATTTTTCAGTAGCTTGGCAGTAGCTCAGTTGCTTTTTAAACAGTGTAGCTTTTCCAGTAGCTAACTACTTTTTGCAGCAAGTAGCGGTGTAGCGCGAGCAAAAGCTACATTGCGTTTTGTCGAGCCTGCGCGAATCAGCGCGATGCAAGCATACAGGTTCTTCTCAAAAAATTAGCATATTGTGATAAAGTTCATTATTTTCTGTAATGTACTGATAAACATTAGACTTTCATATATTTTAGATTCATTACAACACAACTGAAGTAGTTCAAGCCTTTTATTGTTTTAATATTGATGATTTTGGCATACAGCTCATGAAAACCCAAAATTCCTATCTCAAAAAATTAGCATATCATGAAAAGGTTCTCTAAACGAGCTATTAACCTAATCATCTGAATCAACTAATTAACTCTAAACACCTGCAAAAGATTCCGGAGGCTTTTAAAAACTCCCAGCCTGGTTCATTACTCAAAACCGCAATCATGGGTAAGACTGCCGACCTGACTGCTGTCCAGAAGGCCATCATTGACACCCTCAAGCAAGAGGGTAAGACACAGAAAGAAATTTCTGAACGAATAGGCTGTTCCCAGAGTGCTGTATCAAGGCACCTCAGTGGGAAGTCTGTGGGAAGGAAAAAGTGTGGCAGAAAACGCAGCACAACGAGAAGAGGTGACCGGACCCTGAGGAAGATTGTGGAGAAGGACCGATTCCAGACCTTGGGGGACCTGCGGAAGCAGTGGACTGAGTCTGGAGTAGAAACATCCAGAGCCACCGTGTACAGGCGTGTGCAGGAAATGGGCTACAGGTGCCGCATTCCCCAGGTCAAGCCACTTTTGAACCAGAAACAGCGGCAGAAGCGCCTGACCTGGGCTACAGAGAAGCAGCACTGGACTGTTGCTCAGTGGTCCAAAGTACTTTTTTTCGGATGAAAGCAAATTTTGCATGTCATTCGGAAATCAAGGTGCCAGAGTCTGGAGGAAGACTGGGGAGGGGGAAATGCCAAAATGCCTGAAGTCCAGTGTCAAGTACCCACAGTCAGTGATGCTGGTGTTGGTCCACTGTGTTTTATCAAGGGCAGGGTCAATGCAGCTTGCTATCAGGAGATTTTGGAGCACTTCATGCTTCCATCTGCTGAAAAGCTTTATGGAGATGAAGATTTCATTTTTCAGCACGACCTGGCACCTGCTCACAGTGCCAAAACCACTGGTAAATGGTTTACTGACCATGGTATTACTGTGCTCAATTGGCCTGCCAACTCTCCTGACCTGAACCCCATAGAGAATCTGTGGGATATTGTGAAGAGAAAGTTGAGAGACGCAAGACCCAACACTCTGGATGAGCTTAAGGCCGCTATCGAAGCATCCTGGGCCTCCATAACACCTCAGCAGTGCCACAGGCTGATTGCCTCCATGCCACGCCGCATTGAAGCAGTCATTTCTGCAAAAGGATTCCCGACCAAGTATTGAATGCATAACTGAACATAATTATTTGAAGGTTGACTTTTTTTGTATTAAAAACACTTTTCTTATATTGGTCGGATGAAATATGCTAATTTTTTGAGATAGGAATTTTGGGTTTTCATGAGCTGTATGCCAAAATCATCAATATTAAAACAATAAAAGGCTTGAACTACTTCAGTTGTGTTGTAATGAATCTAAAATATATTAAAGTCTAATGTTTATCAGTACATTACAGAAAATAATGAACTTTATCACAATATGCTAATTTTTTGAGAAGGACCTGTATTCTTCTTGTTAGATTACAAACTCATTTTTTGCCATTACCGCCACCTGTTGTTTAATCACGCATCTTGCGGCTAACAGTTCACTGACGTACAGAAGTGGGTTGACACACCCATTTTATCCATGATGGAGCAAGACGTGGCGGCAGATTTGGAGGATGGAGAAACAACTAACGTTAATTACCCATGGCCTTATTTGTCCAAGTTCATGTCTCTCAAAGAAACAAGTAAAGGTTACACTTTTTGTAACAGTCTATTTGAGATATTTGAGTGTTGTGTGTAATAAAACCATAATTAAACAGAAATCATAATTGTATTGCATTGTTTTAAACACTAAATATTTTACTTAAAACATTCCTCAGACATTTATTCAGTTATTTATAATATACGTTGTTCAAAAAAATTAAAAGTAGTTTCAATGTAGCTAGCTACTTTTTGATAGTAACTTGTAGTGTAGCTAACTACTTTTCCAAAAGGGTAGCTTGACTGTAGTTTAACTACTTTAACTTACGAGTAGCTTGTAGCTTGTCAAACTACAGTTTCAGAGTAGCTTCCCCAACACTGGAGCTATATTACTGCTTATCGACACTAGGGGCGTGACAATACACTTAGCTCACGAGATGAGACAAAATACAGATACTTGGTTCACTAGAACGAGACAATATTTCACTACTATTTTTAAGAATTTTTTTATGACAAATTATTTGTCTTTTAATCACACAAAGCAAAACAACGCAGTAGTATTTTGTAACTAATCTAGTGCTGTAACTAATTATTATTTTGGTAATCAAGTAATCTACTGATTATTTTGATTGAGTAATCTGATATTTATAGTAATACAAATAGACTAAGTCTATTTTAAGTCTAAAACCAACCTAGTCTCATGGCATTTACGTGCATGGGTGCACTTTTTAGCGAGACACGAAATACGTACCAATAACTACATATTACTGCAGTTTCAGTTTCCTAAAGAAACAAACACTAGAGGCAGTAAAACTCTGACACCTTTTACTCCTTTTCACACAAATTTACAGAGTTTTGATTAATAAAGTGTATTTTTCGCACAATTACTTTAAGAACATCATGTTACGACTTCAAAACTATATTAATATGCTGGGAGATTTGAAAACTAATGCTTTTGAATGTTAGCATCGCACATATCCAGCCTCGTATCTATGGGTTTTCATAGAAGGAAAGTTTGTTCGAATCCCGTGTAACTATGGTTCGACAAAACAATTCAAATCTGCATATAAGGAAGTTGAAATGGCAAGGTTGCATCAACAAATGTGTTTTTATACCAGTTTTGCATTTGTTAACAGTATCGGGTAGGTTTAGGGTTGGGTTTGGCGTAGGGCATATTTCCAACACGATAGAGCATTAACTTTTAGGGACAGACCCCGGATATTTGAATTCTGAACCGCCGCAGTACCTGTAGCAACATAATAAAAACACAGCAATACGTACCTATATCAACATAATAAAAACGTGACAGGGTTCACGTATTTAACCTGTGTTTTAGCGCCACTCAGTGGACATTTCTCTTTGAAACCGCGGCGAAACGTGCAGTAAGGTACGTAAAACGGTGTCGCACAGAAAGTGCACAGAGGTACGTATTTTTATGAGACCAGGTTGTCTAAAACTCAAGAGATTGTTTAATCGAAAAAAAAAAATGAACTAATTTCATATATGCTGCTTTTTAAAAATGAAAGTACTTTTCTAGTACCTTCTCAAAAATATGGCTGTTTTCAAGGGTTTTCCAGGATTTAGTCAAATTCAAGTACTTCAAGCACTGTAAGCACCTTGTACGAACCCTGACTCCTTATCCGTCGGTTTGACTGAATAAACAACATTTTCCTTCATGTTCTATTTTCAGACAGCAGGAGATTAATATCTTTTCCTCCTAAATATTTTCTGTTTTCCTTTGTAACAATATGAAAAAAGACAATATATACTGCACATTTGTGGTCTGCTCTCCCAATTTAATTTGTGATATGTTCCATGGATAATTCACTGAATTAATTAAGAATCTGTTTTTCTCTTGCCACATTCTCACATCTTTCCAAGTTTGTTTTCACACGGATTCTTTAAAATGTAATTGTCTCCCCTTTTCATTTATAATCCCTATTAGCAATCTTCCACTGGAATGTTTCTAAAGTAGGTAAATACAATATTTGTTATCTATCAAATTGACAGAAATCACATTGAAATATATTATCATTCATGAGAATGAGTATGAGAATCAAGAATATTAATATTGACATTAATCAAAATTAATATATAAAAAGGTGATACCTCATAATGTTCATATTCTTCAACATCAAAATTCTCAAAGTCAAAGAACCCGTGCTGCAAGGCCTAAGAGAAAGTTAATTAAGAATAATTCATCATGAGATTTGACATTTCATTAAATAAATTTAAAAAATTATAATAATTTGGGTTTATGTTATTCTGGGAATAACAGAAATGTAAATGGTTCTAAGGAAACATCTTCAAAAGAGATTATTATGCATGAACTCATTTTAGATAAATCCTTGATGCATAAAAAGACAAACTGCCAAGGTTTTCTTCAACCCCACTAAATCATGTTTCGGTTACAAGTACAGCCATCCAAGTTGTGTAATATCTCACTGTCCTTCAAGTGCATATCATCCATGAAACTCTCCACCCACACAAACTATTTTCTTTGTTTTGTGCTTCCTGTTATTCAGTTATCACATTGTGTTAATGTACTTCATGTAATCTGTCTGACAGTGCCTGTGCCAGTTCTTTCTCCCGTGTCAGATTGAATAGACAGATAATTGGACTAAAAGCTTATGATCTGGGGATAAAGTGCATTGCACGTACACTGTCCAGCTTTAATCCAAAAAAAGTTTAAGAGTGTCACAAACTTTAACCTTCCTAAATATTAATAGTTAAAACGGATGGTACTTTTATAGCAAATGGATCCCTTTAATACACGTACCTTGCGGATTCCTTGTAAACAGTCTAATATGGTTAAATCATATGTGCAGTTCCCAAATGCAGCATCTCTATATGGTAAGAGAAAAAAAGTAAATAGATGATAAAGTATGTTCATTAAAAAAAATTCTTTTTTTGTGAATGTATGATTAAATATCTCTGGTGTGTGTGTGTGTGTGTGTGTGCATGTTTATGTGGTTTATGAGGACACAAATTTGTATAATGACATGGGTATGACAGAGGTATTACAATATGAAGGTGGTTTATGAGGTCCCCGTAATTCAAAAGGCTTAAAAAACATACTAAATGGTGTTTTTTTGGAAAATCTAAAAATGCACAATATCTCCTGTGAGGGCTAAGTTTAGGTGTAGGGTTGGTGTAGGGCAATAGCACACACAGTTTGTTCAGTATAAAAACCATTACGCCTATGGAGAGTCCCCATAAACCACAAAAACCAACGTGTGTGTGTGTGTGTGTGTGTGTGTGTGTGTGTGTGTTTGCAGTGCTTCCTCAAAATTTCCTACACTACCATTCCAAAGTTTGGTATCAGTAAGATAATTTTTTATACAATTTTCTGGTTCTCGAATCTGATTGGCTGAGAGCCTGTTCCAGCAGTGCAATATTCTAGTGATAACAGAACTCTGCTTGCAGTATTTCTCACATTTCACAAAATTAGTGAACTTATTTGTTTACTGTAATTCTGATTAAATAAATAGAGCCTTGATGAGGTATTATCAATATTGAAAACCGTTTTTGCTGTGTAATATTTATGTGGAATCCATGTAAATCTTACTGGATCCTTTGATGAACAGAAAGTTCAAATGAACAGCATTTTGAAGTAGTTTTTTTTTTTTTTTACTATTTAAAATCTTTACTGTCACTTTTGATTAGTTTAATGCATTCATGCAGAATAAAGGTTTTAATATATCTCAAAATATGATTATTATTAATAATATTGTTATCTAATGACACAAACTTTTGAACAGTAGTGATATATAGTAATGAGGTATGAGTAGCATGATAACACGTGTTTAGATCAGATTGTGATGCTTGTGTCAGATCGTGTGAGCAGCTTCTCACCTGAAGGGCAGGTATGACACATTGGTTCCAGAAATCAGGGCCTGGTACACCTCCTCTGGAGTTCTTTTTAAATAGATTACCTGCATACAGAGGCGAGACGTCATGACTAAAAAATTCTCAGAGAGGCTCTAAAACGAGGTCAGCTGGGTCTACATAGCTGTTGTTTTTCACTGTTCATAATCAGTTTGTTCTTATTGTCTGTGGTCTCTCAAACCCTAGAACGTGATGGTTAAAATCAACAAAATGATCATCTTCTAAGGTCAAAGAGCTGGACTCACAGCATAAGCACCGATGAGGAAGGCTGCATTGGCTCTCTTTCGTTGGTCGTAACTGGTGTAATGGATGATGCGCTTTCTGGACAGTGTGAAAGACTGTAGACATATGCAACACACATTTTCAGAGCTGTGCTGGTTAAAGGGATATTTCATTCAATAAATGAAAAATCTGTCATCAGTTGTTTGTCCTCGCTTGTTCTAGACCTGTATAACTTTTATACATTATTTGCACCAATAATGTGCACAGTTTGAACATACACATATTTAAAATGAATAAATGAAAAACAGATATTTGGTGAATAATAACCTAACTTTAATTCTGTCCCTCACAGAAAATACTGTATTGTTTGAGAACTCTATACCAGCTGTTTCAGAAAGCAAAGGAACATAGTGCATGATCCATATGGACTGTTGGTGTGGTACTTTCATGGTGTCTCTATGTAAGTTTCTTTCCATGTATTGAAATGTGTAGGACATTCTGTCTGTAGACTGCTGGGGGGATCACTTATTTTTGTAAGCCATAACAGCTTCAATCGTCCTGAAGTCAATGGGGTTTTTTTTTTTTGCTTTTTGGTCATTTATTTTAAAGTTCAGATTGCTCAACCAATCAGCTTCAATCATCCTGAAGTCAGTGGGTTTTTGCAACATTTGCATTTGCAAAGATTATCATGATGAACAAAATATTTAAGAATCAACAACTTTTGTTGGTAACAGAGTTTATTTTCTGCAGTAATCCAAAAGCTAATGGAAAAATACTGTTGGGTTTTTGTGGAGGGAACCAGGTTAATGCTAACTTTGATGTTGGCCTATAAAAATATGTCAGACATATTAAAGTCAGGTTTGCAACGACATTAGTGAGTAATTGATGACAGAATTTTAATATTTTGGTTAACTGTTCCTTTAATACCTTTTATTACATTTAATTAGATTGAAGCCAATTTGGAGTTTTGTTGTTATTTAGCCATTTAATAAAAATGGGTAATTGTTCATACAAAGATTCAGGGCCAAAGAAAGCAGGGCAAATGACACTACATAGAATGGCCCCCAAAAAAGTATTTAGACATTTACACCAGACTTTAAAATGTATGAAAGTCACTGCATTAGGAAACACAATACTAAAGCCAGTGTTATCTATTTTAAAGAAAGATTAACAAATTAGGTTTAAAACTATAAAACAATGTTATATTGCTCAAAATGAAAGCAAAGGCTAAAAGACTTTTAGGATCTCTCTGCTAGGGCAACTGATTTGATACACTAAAATTCACCAAACCATGGTTAAAACTTAAACAAGGCAAGTTATTTTAGTTCTGAGAAAAGCTCTACCATAATTTGTACCATTACTATAACTCAATAAACTGTATGTATGTAATGTAAAATGTATGTGATAATGTATGAATGTTAAGTGTTGTGGGGACCCCAGGAAGACTAGCAATGCTTGAGGGCATAGTTAATGGGGATCCAAATAAATAAACAAACAAATCATAAAGAAAAATTGTTTTTTTTTTATGTGCGGCTTACACTGGAAGACAAGAATAGAAAAACCTAGCACTATTTTCTCCAAACACAAAATTACCAGCAGCTTTTCTGTTAAATTTACAGACATTTCCTTAAATTTTCCACAACACAAATCAATACATAATTCAAAATGCAGGTAAAACACCTGCAAAAAAAATATACCTAACAGTACACTGGATCTTTCACAGACTTTTCTTAGATATTCAAATACTTTTTCAACTCACTTCACATTATAAACACACACACACACACACACACTGCAGAGAAATACCTTGAACATGAGCCATACAACTTAAATCTGTCAGCTCCAGGAACACAGACAGTCACTGAAATTCAATCATTCATGCCAGAAACTTCTGTCCCATCATTATACAGACCTCTCCTGCTCACTGCAGGAACTGCGTCTGCCTCATTATACAGACTAGCAAACAAATCTCTAGACACGAGCATTATAAATATGATGGCTGATGGTGGACAGTTGTGACCACATATTAAGGTTTTACTAAACTGAGCCATTAAGGGTCATTTCCATTCACTTTGTAATGCTGGGCCCAGACTTAACCTACCTATATTTGCAGAGGATTTTCCAGGAAAGGTATTTTCAAATATCTATTATCTAAGATTCATATATTCATATGTATATCAAAGTGTTTCACCATTTTTTTTTTTTTTTTTTTTTTGAAAACTAAAACTTGGTTCAGCAATTCACTTTTAGTTTTGTTTGCTTTGTTTTGTTTTTAGCCAACCAAATTACTTTACTAACTATGCTCTTCTCAGTGATTAAGAATCAGTTCAAAGATAATATATTTGATCAGTAAGTTATATGAACAACGCAAACATGGAGCCATTTGATTCAAAGAATACAATCTTACCTTTAGTTTTTTGTTCAGTTTGCAGCAGTACCTGTACAGCATTGCCAGATTGAGAGGCCCAAAATCTGCATAAAAGCTTGTGACAGAAATTAACCATAAAATCACCAATTGTCATGAAGTATAACAATCAAATATGAGCTATAACAATCCAAACTTGAATAGTTAAGTGTGCTGAAACCCGAGGACTCACTTTTCATAAATAAATTCATCATCAGTGCAGAAGAAATGTGTGTTTGCTGTGCTTTTGGGTTTGCTTCTGAGAGTAGCAAAATACAGACGATCTGAAAGAAAACACAACAGTATACATTGAGTCATAAAGTAGCTAAATGATGGTCAATCACATCTATATCTGCTCTATTTTAGATCATTGGACTACATTCTGAAGATAAATATAAGGTACAATTAATTTCATTTGTAACATTAACACATTTATTACATTAGCATAGCCTATTAGTTAATGCACATTCAACATGGCAAGCCACTTTAAACCATATATACTGTATTTTATTCCATTGATGAATGTACACGATCTGTTATGATAGTTTTAATACATTCAAAAAAATGTATTAGCCTGCAGAGTGATGAAATAAGACATCTACACATGGATTAAGCAGATTAGAAAAACCTATTTTTAAGTTATTACCTTTGATAAACTCAGATGCTCCGAGCAGCTCTCCCATTTTATTAAATACTGAAACTTTAGGATGTTAAAATATTTCCACGCGTTTCGTTTCGTTCCAAAGGGTTTTGTTATGCTCCTTAAGTTTGAAAATGAATGTATATAAAATGAAATCCGTCATTTACACAGAAGTAAACACAGTGTGTCCCATAAGCTCTCGTGTGTCGAATATAGACGGCAAATCCTCTAAATCTCTTCCGAACGCAAAGTGACTTAAAAACATGGTATTTTCCAACAGCTGAGTCACATATGTTCGTGTCCTTCAGTTTTCATATATCTTTTGCTGTGCCAGAGTTTCCATCGCTATAAACTTCATGGTAAAAGTTAAAGGGACATTGCATAGCAACCACGTGCCACCCCACACAAATGCGCGTTGCTAAGGAGGGGTTAAATTCGACCAATCAGAGTTCGAGACGCAAGCCTGCTATGATGATATTTTGGATTATTTTGTTATACATCCAGCAACAGAAATGGACAGAAATAAATCATGTCATTTTTGCATCCAACTTTGTTGAAAAGAATTGGGCACATCTCCCAGAAAATGTTTATTTTTTATTACCCGTGAAATGATTGGTATTTTGCATAAATGTTTGTGTCATAGACAGGTAAAGACATGCTTTGTAAGCATTCTTCAGTGTTAAAGTTAACATTATGTCTACTTTAAAGTGGGTCATAAACATTTATGTAGCATAATTGCATTATTCATGATGCAGGATTATTTGTGATGAATATTTGTTATGATGCAGTCAGTCAGTCAATGCTATCGCTGCCATGCTACTGTGAAATGATTTTTTTATTGTTTAAATGACAGAGCTGAGGTGTGTTTGCTGTGTCAGCTGACCTCTCAGCATCAGTGGCCACACGTGCAGCTGAGGTGCTTCAGCTCTAAAACTCTTAATATGATCAGGCTTGAGTCAGCTCACATACAGCTACAGCCTCAAACACCAGCAGCCCTCTGCTTGTGCATCAGAGCACATATCAGCTTCATTAACCATGCTGACCGACATGTATAAACATAAAGCCTGTACAGTACATAGTTTATTATTTAAAGTGAATTGATATATAGACTGCCAAATAGATAGACTGCCAGATAGATAGATAGATAGATAGATAGATAGATAGATAGATAGATAGATAGATAGATAGATAGATAGATAGATAGATTTACCTGAGATGTGTGTTATCCAGGCTGTTGGTGGCACCATGACCGGGCGTCTGCGCTTGAAGCGCCAGTGTCCCCTCCAGGCCGACACATGGGACATGCCTTCATTGAGGTCCGTAAAGGGAGGAAGAGGATATTGCTGATGAAGAATCACGTCCTCCTGTTCTCCCTCATATAAACCAGAGGCAGCTGGAACGTTCCTCGAGTCACAGAACAGAAGAAAGAAGCTGCATTTCTCCAGAACGCCTCGAAGCTCCACCTGCCAAAGAGCTACGAAGCACAGGTAAGAGCGGCTCAAGTGACGGCCTCGGGTTACAGCTCAGCGGCTCCGGTGCTGGCCGAGGGTTTTGGTTACTCAAAGAGGTGGGAATGTCACTGCTGAATTCTTGCTCTGACTGGGCTTGTGATACGACTTCTGTGACACATTCGTATTGTTCTCTGTCAATCTCTGTTACTATAAAGTGGCGAGGGATTTCACTCTGTCTCTACGAAACCACACTGTTGTAGCACATGCAGAATTAGAGCTGGCCTGATATAATAACCATGGACTTCCCATGAAATACATCATCTAGATGGCAGTATATGTCTCTGTACGATCCCAATGTATACCTTCACACCTATGCCAGTCACTCATGCCGTTTCTCTTCAGCACCCCCATACCATGACAGACATTTGTTTTTGCTTCTGTCGCTAATGAAAGTCTGGATGGTCCCTTTGGTCTTTGGGACTTTGAACGCAACATCATTTTTCTCAGAAACACATTGAAATGTGGACTCATCTTACCACAGCAGACATTTTCACTGTCTTTTTGACTATCTGAGATGAGCTCTGGCCCAGAGAACCCGGCAGCATCGCTGCATAGAATTGATGTATAGCTTTCTCCTAGAGTAACAGATTTTCAAGTTGCATTTCTAGATGCAGCGGCAGACTGTGTTAACTCACCTGAGCCCATGTGGCTATTTGAGCTTTCCTGCCTTACCCTACACAGACTGAGATTCCTCTGTATTCCCTGAATCTTTTCATATTATTATATGTGGTAGTTGGTGAAAGTCCTCAATTCTCTGTGATTTTGCATTGCAAAATGTGAATTTTAATTTGTTTGACACTACTCTCATGAAATTTGGCACAAAGTGATGAGCCATGATCCAGGTTTGCTGGCAAAGACTGAGATGCTCCTTTTATACCCAAACATGAGACCCTGACCTATTACCGATTCACCTGCTTACTGTGAACTGTTTCAAAACAGATTATGTGGATATTCTATAGCCTTTTCACTTTAATTTTGCCTCTGTCCCAACTTTTTTGCAGTGTGTTGCAGCCATCAAAATCAAAATTTGTTCATATTTACAAAATACATTTTCGTTGGTCCGTGAAACCTTTGGAAATCTTTTCTTTATACTTTTGTCAATTGGAATGACCAAATCACAGATTCTTGATTTTATTGCAGTTTACAAAACGTCTCAACTTTTCTGGAATTGGGATTGTAGATGGAAAACTGTAAACCTAAAAAACGTGAAATTCAAGAAATGTTGGAAATTTTTTTGAATTTACTCAAATTAAACTGAAATTAAATCTACAAATAAATTTAAAAGCAGCGCACAACACCCAGTTTTTGTTTATAATATGTTGTTTATTTCTGAATATCCACATAATGTGTCAGATAATTTTTATACTAAAATATGTCCAATTATTCTTATACTAAAATGTGATGTAAAGTCATTTGTAATAGATTCTAATCATTAAATGATTTATCATTAAGTTTTGAGCAGCATTTTAACGGCATCATTTTCATAATTAGAAAGTTAGTTAAAATGTACTAAAAAATGAAGAGATAGGTTTTAAGTTGTTATAAACACAATGCTGATCTAATAATGCTAATACACTAATTACTTGTGTGTCCTTTAGGCAAAATGTCATTGCACAGAAATGCATCAGTGGAGTGATATTAAACGAGTAATGGGTCAAACAATCGTCTAAGCATCCAGACCAAACACAACACATGTATGAATATCCTCCTTCAGTACAGATATAGTACACTCGACCCATCCCTGCTTCATCTCACACAGTCAGACCTCATCATCTGTTGTCATCTTAACCCATTCATTTGAATCAGCCAATTAATCAGCAGCTTAAAGGTTTTGTGGAAAAGAAGTTCTGGGTCAAGGCTGTGCTAATCTCACCATCAGAGGAATGACTGCTGAACTGTGTGAGTGACAGAGACTGAGGTTAACTGAGGTCACCAATGTCTGAAGCAACTGCAGATTAAAGCAATTTATATGATATCAAACTGGTATAAAACAAATCATTTTTAATTATTTCAAACATGACATAAACCCATAATCACAAGGGTGATTTTTTTTTTAAAAGGATTATTGTACTGAATGTGCACTTGTAGTGTACATGAAATCTTAAAAGTATATTTAAAAAAAAACTGTACTTGCAAATAATATAATACTAATGAACTAAAAGGCCACTTGTAATTAATGAGAGTACACTTTTATTTTTTAACACAGGTACGCTTTTAAAATGTGCATTGTGATTTTGTCAAGTTAGTTCGCACAGTATATTCTTTTGAAATATTATATTTTAATATAAAAGTCACAAGAGTCTGTAAACATATTTTACTGACTTTTCGTTCTTCAACAAAATTACACATTTAAAGCTTTAGGGATTAAGGTAGCTAAATAATAATAATAAACCGTGAAAATCTTATGTCGTTTTGTAATGACAGCACAAAATATTTCATTTTTAATTTAAAATAATTTCAAGATACAGCCAAACCATTTTTTCATGCATCAGAGAACTAAACGCCCATTGGCTGGTTAAGGTAGGCGTGAGCATGACGTCAGCAGAACGTAACCAAACAAGAGAATTCAAAGATGAGAGATGATCGACTCGCGGTGCGCAATTACAGGAAGTCCTGCTTCACTTCAACTCCAGGAAAACATTTTCTGTTAAATAATAAGTGGTTGTAGTATTACAGTGAGGTTGCTTTTGTATTCCAAACTGCTGTTATGTGCGCATTGAGCTGGTTATTCATATCGCGGGGTTCCAGGATGTTGATGTGGAGTGAGAGATCTCCTGCGATTATCATCTCTGTGAGAGTCTTGGGCAAACATGGCGGCGGTGACATCAGTGCGGTGTTCTCTGAGAATACCGAGACGTCTGGTGAGTTTATAAACAATGATGCTTTCCTTAAAACGATATCACACCGCACAGAGCGTCAGATTACCTCGTCAAATCTTTTAGCGAATATGTACAACTTTAAAATATAACCATGAACTGCTGAGGTGCTCAGTCCAGTCCGCTGTTAAAGTCAGTTAAGTGACTGCATACACTAATTCAAACAAAACAGACCTAGTGTCATGGATGCCATGAACTGTTATGCAATTAACAAAAAAAAAAACGGGGTTTAATGTATTAGTTAAAGCAGTAATTGACATGAGCAGCACGTTTTAATTGTCATCTTGTGTGCATCACAGCCCCGGGTTGTATCCCATCGCCTCCAGCAGTGCTCCAGGCTCTTGGACCGGTGTAGCAGTCGATTCTGTTTCCCTTTACGCAACCGTACTACAATTCTTGCGTAGTTGCCTATTTACCAAACGTACGCTCAGAACTAGTGTGCGCAAGAAGCGCATCTGGATGTACGGAAAGTCAAATGGTTCAAAATACCGTCTTTTCTCCGAAACTTGAAAATGCATTTAAGTAGCGAGGTTTTTCCCCAACTTACAACCGATTTAAGCGTAATGTTTGAGGCTTTGGTTATTATGCAGAACTCCGTAGCGCTGGCCTATTTGAAACACAATGTCTGTATGTTTTTAAATGTCACTTAATTTTGAGTGAAATAAAGAGCCAAATTTTGCGGAAGGTGTAACATTTAAAAAAAAAAAAAAAAGACTACAAAACCAATGGTTTTAAAATTCAGTTTGATTTATTGCAAGAAAAGCATTTGTAATTTTTTTCTGTGGATGGATTATTAACACAACCCATATGGAACCATCGCCCACAGTCATCACAGGAAATCTGTAAAAATAATAATAATGTTAGTAACATTGTCAGCAGTTGTGCTAGTTTATTCCTTAATAAACCACACCAATTTAATAAATAAATTGGTTACCCAGAGATCATCTGCATCCGAGTCATCAAATGTTTCTGCTTCCCCACAAAAGTGACACAGGTCACTTAGGTCATCTTTGAGGTACAGTACAATGGATAGGGTATGATTTTTTTTTAGGTCAAATTTTCAAAACACTTATGAAAGTGATGCACATCAAACGGCATGTCAATAACATTCATGGTTAAGTAAAAATAATAACTACCAGATTGGTCAAGCAGTGTTGATGCAATCTCCAATCTGAGTTGGGCTACGTCTTGTGGTGCATTGGAGAAGTCAATGTTGGTATTTAGCAGAATATGTTCTGCAAACTGAAAAAAAAAGTTTAAAGAAATTAAACAAATCCTCCTATTTCAATGAACATTTCATATGTGCCATGTCACACACCTTCAAAGCAAACACACCACATGATGTAGCATCCATCTGACGTGGATGAGACAGACTTTCACACACCCAGCGTGAAACTGGAATTCCCTTTTTTTCTCATCATTGCTCGACATAACATATTTTTCCATTCTTGCAATCATACACAACTTCCCCAAAACACTACATCAGATTGGCGAATTAAATACCTTGTTTTTTCCAAACACCTTTTCTTCTTGATGTCAGACTCTCCAAGTGGGTCAAGCAGAATGGTTTTTTTTGGATGGGTTTAAAGCCTAGGTAATATGCAAAATTCCCAGACATCACAATAAGGGATTAGTGCAAAAATTAACATTTTAAGGGGATAAGGGAAAGCTCAAAGAAAACTCTTCTCCGTCACAAACACTTACAACTAAAAACCAATGGTGGCACTCATTTACAATGCCCACTATGACCTCATAGTGCGCTGGATCCACCTGAAAATAAAAATAAATCAAACAAGTATTATCTACACATAGCATCCAAGGCCATTTGTACAGACAACACGCATTAATTTTACACATGGCCTGAACAAAATTAATAGAAACATTAATAAATAAAAGCATTAATACAACAGACCTTGAGTCCCTGATATTTTCCATTCCACATGGCTGTCATAGCAAATGTGTCCATATGGAATGCTTTCTCTGGTGAGGTCAAGTTGTGCTGCTTCACTTTCAGTCTCAGATATGCATTTATTACCTTGGCAGACATTGGAAAATGAAACATTAATTCAAATTATTAATACATTACATGAAAGCCTTATCCGACACACAAAAAACACCTCACTCTCCAACTCCTTCCCAGGGCCGATCTGTAAAATATCTTGGTAAAATAGCTTATAGGGTCCCACTTTGGACAGCAGCACATGACTGTCATTTCCAGCCCAGGCACTTTTGATACCTACAGAAAAAAAAGAAAAGAAAAAAAAGCAGCGCACACCACATGACAAATATTATAATTCAGACATTGATCGATTACAACATGTGATTTTTCATCAGCACTTAACAGCTGCATCCTTGGCGTCAGGTGGTATAACTGTTGCCACTGTAGTAGTGTGGGACACAGGAGAGGAAAGTGGCATTGATAAATCCAGTGGAGACAGGGAAGAGGATGATTTGGGGGAGACACGGGGAGAAAGCTTTGATGCCGTTGGTGAGGATGGAGGTGATGGTGGTGATTGTGAGGGCTGCTTTTCTTTAGTGATGGTGAGGTCTACAGGTGTAGGTGAAGGGTGTCGTCCCCCTTCCTCTGCTGGGTCCTTATGTTTTTCCGTAGGACCTTTTGGCCTACAGAGAACGGTGCCTGATTTGCCACCCTCTGTCTCCGCTCCTGTTTTTTTGTCACGTTCACTTTTACTATGTGGTCCATTTTCTCCTTGAGAGAAATGGCCCCTGACACAGTATCCTCTGTGATTACGGATTCCACTGTGCTGTTGACCTTTTGGAAAATATAGAACATTGAAATTATGTATTCAATTTGTAATGGAAACATTAATTTTTCTTTAAGAATGTACATTTCATACCTCAAACGTTTCAGGCACCTCACAAGGATATCGTGCCTCCATGCCAAACATTAAGAAAAATGGGGAGAACCTAGTTGTCAGCTGAGTCTTGGTTCTTAGACCAAACATTCCCATTTTTCAGGTCGTGCATCCACGAGTTTACACAAGGCTCTACAAGAGGAGTGGAAGGTTATCAGTATAACCAATTGGAAAGCCAACCAATATTACCTTGAATATTGTATTCCCACAAAGCCACCTGTTAATAAAGGTTCACCTCTGAATGGTTCCATTTAGTTTTTCCACGAGCTCGTTAGTTTGTGGATGATATGGGGCACAGAGGCTTCTTTCCACACTGAGGAAGGCACAGAGTTCTCTATTGATCTATTTGAAAAACATGCATAAGGTTTGCAGGATTCTGATTAGCACAAAACATTTAAGGTTCAATGCATATTTTATGTACGCAATTTTTGCATACAAAATTTGGTTCATTCAGCAAGCTACAAACCTGGTTCACAAACTCAGTGCCTTGGTCAGTGAGTATCCTCTTTGGTGCCCCAAACCTGTAAAAGAAATTGATGATGCAGCGAGAGACAACTGCAGCAGATTTATTGGGAATCGCATAGGCCTCGGTCCATTTTGTGTAGTAGTCAACCAGGACACAAATGTACTCGTTGCCTTTGTTGGTCCTGGTGACTTTACCCACTAGGTCCATACCTAACAGTTCCAGAGGCTTTGTCTTTTCTGTTCCGCGGTGTGCTCCATAGGGGCTGGCATGGAATTCTAAAAAGATTTGGTTGGCCTCTTTTACACACTTGGTCCAAATAAAGACACAACAATAACAACATACAAATACACACACAAGTACAGAATCCACAATCTCACGTATTTACATGTGTACTAAAACGCCAATGATTCCACATATTTGACAAAAAGCCTGACTGAACTTAGTGCCAAGTTCGTCAGTGTTAAAATTATACTATTTATAGATTCTGATAACCTACACATACATCTGTACATGAGATTACGCATCACAGCAGCGCAGGTTGGCACCCCAGCACTGACAAACATTTGGCTTGCACTGCTCCATCGTGGCACCTTAAGCAGCAATCGCACACCATCATTATAAGCTACAGTAAGTCTCTGCATGCTGCGCTTTCTATAATGCCGCCACAAATGGGCAGTATACATAGCGGACGGTACAGTATGCTTTAAAAAGTGTTGTCTTCACAGATTCTGAGCACATAGCAAATTGAGACCTTCTTGTGACAATTATGTTAAGTGTTCAAATTCAGTATATGCCATTAAGTTATCATTTAGAGGACTGATAGATTAAATATTATAATTTATTAAATATAGTCTATAATATGAGGCATCAAGTTTAGATGTCTGCACCGACAATTTAGGCTAAATTGTATATGCAAAATTCAACTGCATTAACTCAGACATTAGACAAAAACAAAGGAACAATTGCAAGAATAAGAAAAACCACAGACCATTAACGGGATCGTGAGAATAATTTTATTACGCTGCATTGTAGCAAGGCATTTGAAAGTAGCGCCAACTCTTTTGTCCCCTTTCGCTTTCCGTACATCCAGTTGTGTTTTGGTGTATTTGCATGCTGCCGTGTTGCCACATCCACAGTCTTTTTTTCCGCGGAATTGGGCTACTTGGCGCAAATGTTTCATGAACAATTTGTATCAGGTATATTACGCAGACCTGGCAACCCATTAAGCAGACACGCTTCGTCGAGGGGGAACAGGAATTCCAAAGGGGAACGGAATTGACTGCTACTCCGGCCCCTGTATTTCACATCTCCACACCCCTCACTTCAGTCCACTGGAGAGGCTTCAGATGCAGCCATGGTATGTGTGCTGCAAACATGAAATGTTCAAACGGGCATATTGGTTTGTACGACACATTAGTAGCCCTGATCTTTCAGTGTGTATGTCATTGCTTTCTTAATAAACTGGACTGCTGCAGTATTCATTTGTTTGTATTTTCAGTGGCCCCTGGACAGGTGCTGCAGTTCAGACTCTCAGACATTGGAGAGGGAATAATGGAAGTGACAGTAAAAGAGTGGTAAGCTTATGTCATTTGTCTTGTAAAATGCTGCAACAGATTTTAAAGCGGTAGTTCACCCAGAATTGAAAATTGTCAAGTTTTTGTTTCCATAATATATGTATGTGTACTGTGTTTATTATGTGTATATAAATGCACACACATACAGTATATATTTGGAAAATATTTACATGTATGTGTGTATATATATATATATATATATATATATATATGATGTTTTATATCATAAATAGTTTTAATATATAAACAACATTTTTCTTAAATATATACATGCATGTGTTTGTATTTATATATACATAATAAATATACACAGTACACACTCATTATGTAAACAAAAACTTTTATTTTGGATGCAATTAATCGCGATTAATCGTTTGACAGCACTTTTATTTATATATATATATATATATATATATATATATATATATATATACATATATACATATATATACATATATACATACATACATACATACATACACATACACACACACACGCATAATTGTATTTCGTCCATGCAGTGGAATTCGGTGGGAACCTGAACTTTATCAGCATTCTTCAAAAAATCTTTTGTATTTTACAAAGGAATAAAATGCATACAGGTTTAGAGCGACATAATGGTGAGTAAATGATGACAGAACTTTCTTTTAATCTGAGCTTTGACCTTTGTACCTAATATAAGACTTGGTGTGGGGTGACCAAATTTGCAGTTAGACTATAGGTTCATCTGAGGTGTTTGCTCAGGCAGGGCTTCCCAAATGTCTTTGTCAACTAAACCCCTTAGACGTCACTTATTTATTTAAAGTATCCGCTGAGATTTAAAGTTAAAATTTCACCAATTTAAAGTTCACATGTTTATGGTTCTCTGATGTTAACATTTCAAACTCAAGCTTTTATTTTTCTCAGAATGCTGGTGAAATGCATTTATAACAAAAGCCTTTAGAAACCATTAAGCGGTGATATTTGCACCTTTAAATTAATGTATGTATTTATTTATTTTACCTTTGTAAGGGCAAATACTTTATCCCTTATCAAATGTGTACGTCAGTTTTTATATCAAATTCTTACAATACAACAAAATCCATGTGCTGCTGAAATTGCATCTGAAATGGCATTTATATGTACAACAATTAGTTTCAGCTTTGTTAGCGTTACAGCCTAAACATTATAGGTGCGAAGGGGACTTTGAGGACTTTGTCAATTAGCATAGGAATCAGTAAATAGTAGTAAATGTTTATTTTACTGATTGACCCATATAATATACTGCGTAAATATTAAAAAAATGATGCTTCTCTGTCTTTATGCAGGTATGTCAAAGAAGGAGCCCGAGTCTCTCCAGTTTGACAGCATTTGTGAAGTCCAGAGCGACAAAGCATCCGTCACCATCACGAGCCGTTATGACGGCGTCATCCGTAAGCTGTATTATGACGTAGATGCTATTGGTTCACCTCTTGTGGACATCGAGACGGACAAAGCGCTGGGTCAGTCACTGCTGTGGATCCTATTCTTGATACTGACTTTGAAATGTCCTTCCAGTTCTGTCACTGTGTGGTAAAACTGTTTGGCCTGTTGTCCTGCAGAGGGTGCCCCAGAGGGAGATGTGGTAGAGACTCCAGCAATATCCCATATACAATCACATCCAGAAATCAAGGGCCAAAAAACCCAGGCGACACCAGCGGTGCACCGTCTGGCCATGGAGAACAATGTAATTCTGACTTGCATCAGGCTGTAACCACCTACAACACCCTGTCATTGTGGCTTTATTGTGTTCCTGGTCATTTCTGATCTCTAAATCTGTCCTCTACTAGATTAAACTAAGTGGGACAGGAAAAGATGGCCGTATTTTGAAAGAGGACATTATCAATTTCTAAGCCAAGCAGACAGGAGCTATCCTCCCGTATGAAGTCCAGAAAACCCCAACACCCACTGCAGAGACCCCACCCAAAGAAAAGACGCCCATCATGGCTCCTCCAGCGATCCCGAGACCCGTCTTCACCGGGAAAGACGGGACAGAGCCTCTGAACGGTGAGCTTGACACTCAGTGTTTATGTTGTTGTACATGGGTCATGCATACCATAATTTAAAAACACCTCTTCTGTGATTAGCATATTTTTAATTTCTGGATATAATTTTTTAATATTGACATTTTGTGTTGGGAGGTATTCAAAAAATAAGACAATCTTATTAAGTAGTTGTCTTTTTTTATTTATTTTCTTGAATTATCTACTATTTATTTCTTAAATGTGGTGCGACTCCCCAAAAAATTTAATATTTAGGAATTAACAATTCATGATTTTCAATACTTTGAAAAATATATTAACACTTTTTTTTTATATTTTTGTGCTTTGTGTTTGTTAGCTGTATTTTTTTACGGTATTATTTAATCAAAACAACCCAACTGCAAGATAAATAACCCCAATGCAGGATAAAAAACAAACAAACATGATTTTTCAACATTTTTAAAAACAGAATGGCTCTTGTGCAGTCACTGTAATTATTAAAATAAAATATTTTGAATCTAAAAAGATTAAATGTGTACACTTGCTTTAACTATGTGAATATTAAAGGGGTAGTTCACCCAAAAATGACAATTGTGTCATGATTTACTCACCTTCAAGTTGTTCCAAATCTGTTTGGAGTTTCTTCTGTTGAAGAAGATATTTTGAAGAATGTAGGTAACCAGACAGTTTCTGGCACCCACTGACTTCCATAGAATTTTTTTCAAACACATCATGGGAGTTAATGGGGACCAGTGACCAAAATTCTTCAAAATGTCTTCTTTTATGTTCACCAGAAGAAAGAAACCAACCTGAGGGTGAGTAAATGATGACACCATTTTCTTTTTTGAGGGAAATATTCCTTTAACTCCAGGTGTTTGAGGTCAGGTTATAATTATAGCTTGTATTCTTACTGTTTTGTTCAGGCCGCGTCACTCGGGCTCTTGCAGTTTCCTGTTCTCAATGCCTCTGTGGATGAAGGCTGCCAGAACATCACATTCAAGGCAAGACCAACCCCAAAACACTTCAGTCACATCACAGCCTTTCATTTTGAGGCCAAGGTTCGCTTAAAAGTCCTAAACCGCCCAACATGAGTAACATTTTCATTTTTGTCATGCGTCTCATAACATCGGCTTGGCGATGGACACTCCTCAGGGCCTCTTGGTGCCCAATGTGAAGAGCATTCAGGCCCTCAGTGTTTTTGACATTGCTGTGGAGCGCAACCGTCTGCAGACTCTGGGTTCAGCCGGACAGCTGGGCACCGCTGACCTCACAGGAGGAACTTGTGACACTCTCTAACATTGGCTCGGTGAGACTCCACCCGCCTGGTTTTAGACTTTTAATGCAGATTCCCAAATGTGCAGTTTTTACAGCTCTAGTGCCACCAAACTGAATTGCAACAATAACTGTGACTAAACAGGTTTCCTAAAAATCTCCATATTTCATAACATCATTTGATGCTTTAACAGATTGCAGTTCTTTTTTACGCTACTAGTGGTGTATAAATTACACACTGTATTTGGTCTGGAACGCTGTATCACCCTGTTTTGGGCCTCATGATCATTATGCTGTCATTTTTGAAGGTTATATATGAGAGTCTAAGAGCTTCTTTTATGAGCTAAGCACACAAACAACAGCAGGCTTTCAGTGGGCTTCTATTTGCTGTCTAGCGATGATCAGATCTCTCATCATAAGGGAATTAAAACAGTCGATTTTTTTTAACTATATTAAACCAACATAGTTCATAACTTTTTTTTCACCGTTTTCTTTATCATTGTTCAGCAAATTTCACTAGGATTTCATTAGAAATCTAGATGATTGTGATTTTTGTGTGAGGGCGAATGTTTTCCCCATGCATTGGGTTCAAGTTGGTCATGTAAATTTGCCACGTTAATCAACTGAAAGCAGCTTGGTTTGAAAGTGACTTCTGTGTGAGCTGTGCTTCATACATCGCTACACTCTTGACAGTAAACAGTGGACTCTTGGACAAACATCGTACTGTAGTGTCTCATTATCTGCTGATTTTCTCTGAGACTTCATTCATTCACACAAGCCTCGTTGAGCTGACAGACAGCCACTTTATCTAAAACCACTTGTGTGCCAGTCATTGTGGAGAAAGGACCATCATTTAAATGTTAAAAGAACAAATGGACCACACATACTGTACATAGATTGCTAAAATGTGAGGGAATAAAGATTTTATGGCAAGCTGTTTTGCATAATGAAATTCATTAAATACTGAAAGACGCAGTTGCTTAATATGATGAACAGATTTAATTTAGGCTTGACATGCAAGATCTTGACACTCAAACACTTACGTGTGCGAGCATGTCTAAGCTTCCATTTACTATATTCTATCAAGGTTTATATGTAAATGAAAGCTTAAATGAAAACTGTTCATCATGTATAGCGATCATGTCTCTTCAGAAGGCTTGGATTAAGCATTAATTCGTTTTATAATCTCTTCATGAAGTTTTTGAAGCTTCAAAGTTTTGGTGGAATAGACCTTCAATGGAGAGACATCTTGGTCACACTTTATATTAGGTGGTCTTAAGTACTAGGTAGTAACATTACCTAACATGACTATTTATTTACTGGGAAACTACATGCAAGTGAGGTATGGTTAGGTTTAGGAGTAAGTGTAGGATTAGGGTTGTTGGGTTGCAGTTTGGGGTAAAGTTAACAGTGTAACTACTTTAAACTACTTTAAATGGACCAAGTATGTTCATAAGTATACTGTAACCAGTGATTAAATACAAAGTAGTTACAGGGATTGTTCAACCAAAAATGAAAATTCTGTCATTTACTCACCTTCAAGTTGTTTCTTCTGTTGAACACAAAAGATGATATTTTGAAGAATGTAGGTAACCAAACTAGTGGTCGATGGTTATTGTTTTTTTTTTTTGACAGCCGATACCAATATCTTACAAAGCAGGGTGGCACTGGCCAATATAAAGCTTAGATCTAGATAGTTTAAATCTGATTATTGGTGGGAGAATGTGACCGTTCTCAGCTCCATCAAAATAAAAGTGTTGCCTTGAACACGCTGGCCAAACAGAGAAACTTATCGGTCAATGCTGATATTTTAAAAATGCCAAATATCGGTTGACCAATAAACCAAAGAGTTTCTGGTCCCCACTGACTACTATGGTATTTTTTTCCCTCTATACTATGGACCTCAAGGGGGGCCAGAAACTGACAGAACTTTAATCTTTAATTTTTGGGTTAACAATCCCTATAAGGCTAGCTAATATAATGTGACCGAAATCTCTCATGTCATTGAAAACATTTGTTTTAAAGAAAAACACAAAAAAACTTTAGCTTGGGTGAACTATCCCATTCCGAATCACAACTGATGTATTCAGCTCTCATTTGAAATCAAAGAGCTTTTAAATTTGATATTGCACTTCAAAAGCTGCAAGTTGAACGAGGCAATCTAGTCTATTTTTCTGATTTAGAAATATAAATCTTAAATGTCAGTCACAAATGCCATGAGAAAACAACAGAGAAACCCTTGATTTTTTTTATTTTGGTCCAAGCATTTACTTGGGACAGTAGTACATGACATAGTATGTGAGGTGTAGCCGGTGAGTCTCGAGTATTGCATGAATGTGCGACTGCAGTACCTCCTGTCTTTCATCCATCTCATTCACAGACAGCTAGGCTTCCAGAGGTACAAATACAGATTTTCGATTGGAATGGATTATAAACCATCATATGAGAACTACCTGGTCATAATCGTTCAGAAATCCATCCTTACATAATTTATCACACCGAATTGAATGTGACTACTTATGCAACAAGTTTTATGAATGATACACACAGATTGTGCTCGTGTGACAGCCAAAGATTCAGTGAAAATGTTTCTCCCAGAACCTCTGAAAACCCTCAGGTGACCTAAGAATTAGTCAAACTCTGGAAGACACCGGCTGAAAATTAAACTAGATCGTAGACATGGAATGCTACTTTGGTGGAATGTGATTGCTGAATAAGATCTGTGTGTGTTTAACAAGCTTTAAGAAACAACAAAACAGGGTTTCAGGATGATCGTATGTAGGAAGCAAAATGACAGCTAAGGAGAAGTTCTCAAGGAATGCTTCTGATATTTGGCTTGCTACTAACATGAGCCTGACACTATTAAAGCAAAGGGTGTTTTTCTCTTCTTCTGGGTCTACAATGCAGCACCTCTTCAACCTGAATTGACTTTAAGACACATGAAACAAACATAGGCAGACACTCTCATTTGGCATTTTAGAGCAGGTAACTACATTGGTGGTTTGTGTTTAAACAAACTGCAAAATTATTTCAATAAATATGAATCAAATCAGTATTTTTTCTTCAGAGCCACCTGAGGGTCGGTCAAAAGCATGCAGAGGTCCTGGGTAAAAGTCCAAGGTAAATCCTTACTATATTTAAAAGATTTCCTTTAAAGCAAAGTTCAAGGCATCTCTCCTTCACATAAATAACAATGAAATGTACATTCTAAAAAAAAAAAGAAAAGTATAAATTGTCATTTTCACGAATGAGGGTAAACCAGTCCATGTGTCTGCTACATGAATAACCCTCATCATAAAAGTCTTTAAAGACAAAGTATCCAAACCGATTGATTGATCACGACTGCTGCGATGATGTGTCCATGTTTATATCCCATCAAGCGGTTTGTGAACTGACGTATATATACACCGTCCATTGAATTCAATTTTTGTTTCTTCCACATACTGGATCTTCACAAAAATTATCAAGGCAGTAACGAAGGAATCATAAACAGTACAGTAACTAAGAAGTGGCTGGTCCTGTTGTGTGTGTGAGTTAGTGAGGTCTTAGTGTGAAATGTGTTTGTGTGTGTGTGTAGTCAGGCAGCTTTGTGATGGATTGACTGATTGGATAGCTTCTGAAGTCGAGGCTCACTGAGGTCTATGGTCCTGTAGAAAACAATTTCTCAAGCCACTGTGGACGCAAGGGTCAGGTGTCGTCATCGGTGTCCTCTATCAGGACTTTGGTGTCTCGGATCTTCGACCTGAAAATAAAAAAAAGAAAAGAAATCCTTCAGTTTCATCAAACTCAATGAAATCTCATGAAGACATGTGTATGATGGTGCTTACAAGGCACTTTCTAAAAACAGGGTCCCTGATGTCCCTTGATTACAAATAGTCTTTTTAATAAAGAGAGAACTAATAAACTGTTAAATTTTGTTTACATTTAATAAAAAAAGAAAAAAAAAAAAAAATTTACCTTAACTCGTGACATTAACTCGTCACCCATCAAAATTTGATGATTTTCTCAACAATTCAATTCAACATTTTCAAAGTTGTTTTAAGACCCCCCCCCCCCCCCCCCCCCCAAGTTAAGTAAAATACACATTTACTGTATCAATAACCAACATTTGGTCCGAAACTGCTTGAAACCTATTTTTTATGGCAAAATCTGCAACCCTGACACTCATTCTGAAATTTGCATTTACATTTTTTGAATGGAAAATGTTAATTGCTTCAAAATGAAGTAACAAAAATTTTATATTACATGTCCCAAATTTTCAGACTGACCGTTTTTTGGAAACAAAACAAAAAATACATTTATAATAATTTTTGTGGTTTCAAGCCCTATTTTGGACCCTCTCTATGGAAAATGCCATTAGAACTGTTGAGGTGTATGTAAAAACATAGGACTTTGCTAGTGTCACTAATATTTATTAGCATTTCTAGAGGAAATTGCATGGAAAATAAGCTTTTTGATCTTGTATTTAAACCAGTGGTTCTCAAACAGGGGCGCTGGGGCCCATTACGGGGGCCTCTGCAAACTTTCAAGGGAGCATTAAAATGATCTAAAACAAATAAAACGCCTGGCTAATAAAATCATCTTTTAATTCATGCCTTCAACATTTTTTACAGGGTTTTCCACTGTAAAAACCACTTCCACTTGGAAAACACAGGATATATGAGGTAGCTTAATTTAAAAAGTATGATTTCAGCAAAAGTCATGTCTAGCAAAACCTTTAAACTCCATAGGTATTTTATCAAATAGAAATGAGTAAAAATGTTATTAAAATCCTTGTTCTTAATTCTTATCCAGTACATCACAAGTAACTGGAAAAGCCAGGTGAATTCATTGTTTAAAAAGACTAGGATTCCTAAAAAAAAAAAAACATTCGACTCCTGAAATGTAAATGTAACAGAAACTAGGCATGTCATCAAATATTGTTGTGGACAAAGGGGGATGATTCAAAAAGATTGAGAACCACTAATTTAAATCAATCTTGCTGAACAAATCTCATTCTTAGGTATTCTATATCTGGATTTGTGTCTGTGGCTCTGAGCGTACTGGGAGGAGAGGCGTGGTCTTCTCAAGGACATGCTGTAGCTTCTCTTCCAGTTCTTCTTTCCCTGTCTGTTCCTGACACCATCCTCCAGGTCCATCATCTGCTCCAGCAGCGTCTGGTCATCAGCATTTAGAGGCGCAACTGAGATATCCCTCACAGCTCTGAACTCACCACAGTTATTCAGGTGCTCGTTTTCCAGACGGAAGAAGTTCCAAACAAAGCGCCTAAAACAGACGACAGATTATTAGGATAGGTTACTTTACTGTTTTCTGCTGAAAATTCATATGCAATTACTTCGAGCAGACATTGATGGGGATGGAGGCGTGATAAATATAAACAGAGTGAATGAATAGATTAGGTCATGTTTTCTGACTGGTCAATAAAGCATTCCTGTAATGTTAAAATAGAAAACAGCTGACATGAAAAACCGGTCCATCATTTCAAATAGGTTAACTATTAAAGGAACGGATCACCAAAAATGAAACTTTTCTGAAAATTTCACCCTCTAGTCATCCAAGTTGTAGATGAGATTGCTTCTTATAAAGCAGGAATTGTGGTCTGCCGTATAACCAGTTTATGAGACTTTTTCACATTTGTTCTAACAAGGATGATTTTGAAGCCAAAGTCCAGAAATGTATAGCGATTTTAGATCTCAGGGATATCCAATCAAGTGGCTCGATACTGCTTTAGACAAAATTAGATCTTTGCCAGAAGATACCAGCTTGACCCCCAAGAATAAGACGTTTTCTTGTGTATTCTAATCTACTTTTAGTCCCCGAGTCCAAAAAGGTAATCAGTATTCATTGTCATATCATACAGAGTGATTGTGATTTGTCAGGCCTGTTCACTGATCCACCTCTCTTTGTTCACTCCAGGCCTCCAAATTTACGGGATAAATTGGTGCGTGCAAATACCCACATCCCCACTCCTGGGACCCTCTCTGATGCCCATGGAAATTTTCTGTGTAAAGATTGTGTTGCCTGTTCGCATTATTTAAAATGCAATTAATTTACACATCCACAAACAGGTAAAGCTTATAGAATTAAACAATTGATCACCTGTAAAACAACACGTGATATACATAATTTTGTGTTCTTGGCCTTTACTGTATGTTGGAAAAACAAAACGTGCATTGCGCACTAGAATTGTTGAACGTATGAGCGCCATCAGGAGACAGGTTCATACTTCTCCGGTTTTTCGTCATTGAATCTGCAAACCATTCTTTTTCTGATTTCAAATTCCTGGGCATTGAGAGGGTTCTTTTACACAGGAGAGGTGGTAATCGTGATTGAAAATTATTACAAAGAGTGGCTTTTTGAGTTGAAATCATAAACCCCAACAGGATTAAATGAAGAGATGGATCTTGCATGGTTTTTGTGAAGGGAAATTGTTGGCATGACAATTATCCCTCATTGATTAAGATCAGCTGTCAATAATTTGCAATTGTGTTTATATAAGTGTGGTGTTGCTTTTTTGCTTGATGAGCACTGAAGAAAGCATGGGCTGAAACGTCTGCTCTCTGGTATGTTTTTGATACACTGCACTTTTGTCACTCTCACTTTTGCATATGAAAAATAAATAATTGGATTTTTGGTAGACCTTTTTTGGTCTTTTTTTGCAGTGTGGGTCAAATTCAGCTACCTATTGTTTCTTATAAACACAGCTTTTTTTCCTTCAGAAGACGTTAATTGATGAACTGGAATTGTGTGAATTACTTGAACTATTATGATGTATTTATCAGCTGTTTGGACTGATTCTGACGGCACCCATTCACTGCAGAGGATCCACTGGTGAGCAAGTTCTGTAATTAAATTTTTCCAAATTTCCAATGAAGAAACAAACTCATCTACATCTTGGATGGCTTAAGTGTGAGCAAATTTTCAACATCATTTTTTGGAAAAACCATTCTTTTCACCACAGGTTGTGGGTAGAAATGGTTAATCAATGTATGGATATATGCTGATGTGCTCACCTGAAGACCTCCAGTGGTGCAAGGACAGTTGCCAAAATATCAGAAATGTTTGGGAATGTAGTCATAACCCCAAGAGAAAGTGGAATGGTCCATGCAAAGCGTAAGATTACATCTTCTATTATGGCACAATAGTAGTAAGCCTGTTCGAAGAGAGCACACAAATCAACACAACGACTGTGTAAATGCAGTGAAAGAGGACTGTTCTCTTTAAAAATATTTAAATAGTAAAACATGAAAACCACCAGTGTGTGTATTCGTACTTTCTGTGGATATACAATCTCCTCTCTGAGGAGGGTGTTCTCCCCTGCATTACGGTCAAAAAGACCCCAATCCATCTTTAGGTCCCACAATAAGGTGTAGCATGAGTTGATGATCTTGCAGGCAATTAGCAGGTAAAAGAAGACCTGACCTTCTGGAAGAGCTAATGATAACAGAGAGGAAGTGGCATAAGAGAACATTAGAGATATAAGAAAACACAGGACTTAGCTGCATGGTGTTCCTCAAGGTTCAGTGTGTGGTCCGCTTTTATTTTGTAAACAACATCAACCACATTCTACCAAACAAAGAATGTCTTTTAGACTTGTTTTGAGTGGAAACAAATGTCATGTTGGGTAAACAAAGAATTTCAAACAGTATCCAAAGCATCTGATGTTCAGTTAAAGAATGTAACAGCTCATGTACTTACTTTCATGCGTCTTATAGAGAGCAGAAAAGATGACCACAAAGAAAGTAGTGGAGTATTTGCCAGCATTGGCCAGGTGAGGGAAGGCACGCTTTGAGTCCCGATAACGTCTCAGGCACTGCACAAACCGGAACCAGGCAGGCAAACACTGGATTACAGCTCGTACTCCATATGAATACGAGTGACATATCCCTCCACCTGATTTGAAAGAAAAAAAAACAAACAACCTGTCATCAATAACTGCCCCATAAAAACCATTTTAAATCTGCAAAGACAATAATGCGCATCTGGATACCCTCTTTAATCCACAGCTCCCCCTCAGATTTGGACCAGTTCAATTCCATGCTGTAGAAGCAGATCATGTACTCTAGGTCCATCAGAACCACTACTAGAGAGTTGAGTTGGTCAGCCAACCAGAAATCAGCAAACCCCACTCTGTGAAATGGCGCTGTGACCACTCGAAACTATGAAAAAAAAGGTGGACAATAAAGCAGGAGAAAAGAGGAGATGACCAACTTAATCAATAGCATACAAATGAAATATTAATGTCTCATAAAAGTGTGACAAACGCTCGTGTGTTATGAAATTCTCCTGGCTCTTACCAGTAATTTGAGTAGCCAGAAGCGAGATTTGTAGTAGCACGTTTTGAAAGGGTTGATAAGGAAGAAGAAGAAGAACCCATAGAGAGCTAGAGGGTTCACTTGAATAGGGATCATTGTGTACTTAGCGAAGAGGCAGGACAGTATACTAACGCACCAAAGAACTCCAAGGAAACCGGCAATCTGCAAAAAAACAGGGAGAAATGCATGTATAAATCTGGTTCTTTTTATTTTACATTGTTTTTAGCCTGGCAGGAAAATTGACAGGAGCTCTGCACTGCTAAATCTCTAAATGTATAAAGTAGCTGTCATATTAAATCCGAGGGATCTGTGAGTATTTTAAACACACATAAAACTGTTCTTTTTTCAAAAACTTTAGAAATCTGTGAATTCAAAAGTTAAATGAAATCAAGGACTAAAAAATGAATCAACAGCATTATATTTAACCATCTCTGGCCAATGGCAAACAAATTAATTACTTTTCAGTCTAAAAAACACTGTAATTCTAGTGTTATATTAGCACAAGTCTTTGTTTCACAAAACAGTTGTGAAATGACCTTTTATGGAATTCAAATAAAAAATTACATTAATTTTATTGTTCAGAACCTCATTCACAGATTTCTAATTACCTCAAAGAGATGCTGGTGGGACAGGTTATTGCGGGGGTTGAGCTCAAATATTAAGACATGGTTCACTCCAGCCTGCCTCCATCCATATGTGTTGATGCCCAATAAAAAGAGGAACTCAATGAGCAGGAAACCACCCCGATAAATTCTCACTAGGGGCCAGACATTCTTCTCATCTCCGGTAACAAGTTTAACCACACCTGCAGTCGCGCAAAACATATTAAATGTCAAAATAACCAAATCCTTAAAAAAAGATTCTGATCACAGGGTTACATTAACGTTGTTATACGTCTTTGATTTGGTAAATTAACTTTAGAGACAAGCGAAATATTAGACCTTATAAAACAACTAAAAGCTTCATTAAAATAGCAGTTTTCGAAAAGGCATATGAGAGGTTGTATACCTGTGATGATGACTGTGACTGTTAAAGCAACGAAGACACCACAGTAGAGTCCTACTCTAAAAGTGGTCCATGCTGGTGCAGGCTAAGATAAAGAGCACAGGATGGTGAGTGTTCATGTCCTTTAAACAGTACTAATGAAAGGTGTTTTAGTAAAAGTCACAGAGTGTCCTACTTGTGCTGCTCCCAATGGGGGCACTCGGAGCCTCTTCATGGCTTTCTGTCGGTCTCCTCCTTCCAACTCTGTGGTAACAAGGCCCTGGAGATTTGAGATCATACTATCAGAATAACTAAACACTGTGCTGGTTCGACCAGACAGTCACAATTCAATTGTTCTTTAAAGCAGAAAGAGTTTTTTTGTTTGAAATTCTTATACTTAAAATGGAAAGTGTCATTTGAGTGTATGGTACCTCGGTTTCAGAGATGAGCTGAGTGATCTTCTTACAGGTATAAAAAGGAGCCACTTCAACATGGGCCACACGCCAATCAGCGCCTCGTGCTGTCTCAAAGATCTTGTCATGTTTCTTTAAAATCTTCCGAAAGCCTGTGAAGTTTAGGTTCTGACAGAGAGAAACCATTTACACTTTAAATGGGTTTGATTTCAAAGAACGGCCAATCTGAATAAAATGAATAAAAAAAAAACTTTGATTTCAGCTGGATCATACGCAAATGGGAATTACTGAAAAAGCAACAACCGAGGGAATAAGAAAGTTATCATGTGCACAGGACTCCATGTAGTCTATTACACCAAATGTCATGACAGAATTTCCAATTTTCAAATATTTTTAAAACATTTAAGGCAATTTTTATTAATTAAAAACAAAACAAAATAATGAACAGCCAATCAAAAAGTAAATCAGATGAGACAATCAATCAGAACTGAGCACTAAAGCTTGTAAACCGTAGCCTAATAGTGTTTTGCATACATTCAGACCTGGTAGTTCTGCAGCAGGATGAGGCTGAGGTAGAACTCGCTGAAGGCCAGCTGCAGATCTTTGATATTGCGATGTTTACAGCGCTCCTGCTGTGACAGGTGGAAGACAGTGCGACGGCGGCGCAGACTCGCGGCTCGACTGCTCTCTCGCTGCGCATCCAGAGAAGACTGCAGCTCATTCTGCAGCGTGGCGAATCGCCGCTGTGCTTCTGCAAGCTTCTCTGTGTCACGAAAGAATGGAAACATCATCAGTATGCGATGCAGCTGGAAAGATGGAATGCATATTTCTGGTCTAATTGTGAATGTCCTATCATGTCCAGAGCTCTGTACAAATAAACTTAATATGCACAAGCACAAACTGTGATAATATTGAATTTGATGAGCAATTAAGACTGAAACCTGAACACAGATTAAATATTTCTCCTGCACACAGCGTGAACAGTAATGTCTAATTTGTCATATGACTTGATTCAAATTTATGGGCTCAAATTTAAGCCCTATTTTACGTTAACTTGATTGATTATGAAAATTAATAATCTCTGAGCCATTGGTTAGACAAACAAATGAGAGTAAGAGAACGGTGTGAGTGAGAGAAAGAGAAAGCAGGTGGTTATTTATTGGGATATAAAAATTAATAACAGTCCTGGTTTAATGTCAGTCCTGGCTTTGGCTCAGGACCTTTAATGTCTGTTTTTGCTAAGTTAAATCTCTGTGATGTGTAATCTGTCACTGTAAATACTAAAGCAGACAGAAACTGTGAGCTTCACATTACCTGAATAGAATGTGTTGATTTTGGCCAGCTCCTTCTCACATGTTTGGAAGAACTTCTCCTCAAACTTGGCATAGTATCTCTTGACAGTGTCTTCATCTGTGACTAAAGGATGAAGCAAAAAAAAAAAAAAAAAGTTATTCAGGAAAACACACACACACACACGCACGCATTAAAGAACAACAACAAAAAAAAAAAACGAGGAGCCGGGTAATGTACTGAACAGAAAAAGAGGAAAAGAAACTTGTAGAAAACTTTGTTCTCGCTCAAAGACCAAGAGAAAAAAAAATCAGTGAAGCTCTTTCTGCAGAGCAGTACATCAGGTTCATTTGTTGGACCTTGTAAATATGACCTCTGGGTCTGAAACATTACTGGCTAAAAAGTAGCAGGTTCACACACTGCCCACAGAAAATGTTATTCTTGTTTATTTCTGTGAAGAAATCTCAAGGAAAAGTCATTATAAGCATTTAGAGAAGATTCAAATTAACCTTTTTGCAAGTGAAATCTGATTAAAATAAGGGTCATCATTCAGGCAACTGAGGATACCCTTTTGGACCAACAATCAATTAATCTGGTAATCTTGTTTCATTAATTGCACAAGGAAACGGTGGTCTCAGTTGCAAAGGAATCGTCGTTATCAGGTCCAGACAGAATCTGCACTAACAGAGCTCCACATACAACTCCACAGATTTATACAGAATTGGAAAGACCCATGTAAATGTTCTAAAAGCTAGCCTTACACCGTGTCTACACCTGATGCGAGCAGTGTGCTGCAACGAAAAAACCCATTATAATCTGAGTCTACACTGGATGCAGTGTGGTAACTACACAGTACACCGATTCCCTGATGTTCCAAATGCTTGTGCAGCTTCCAACAACAGGAAAGATGGATTTGGAACATTTGCTTTTACACATCCAGTGTAGACAACCTTTGAAGATATTTTGAAGAATGCTGGAGTGGAAACAACACTGGACCACACAGTCTATGAAAACAATTCTTAAAAAAAAAAAAAGTGCCTTGCAAAACAAATGCGGCCTTGGTGAACGCATTTATGTATTTGCAGTAAAAACAGTAATACTGTCAATTATTATTACAAATGAAACCGTTTTAACAGTTCTCAGATTTAATAAAGTAGTTTTTCCTGTGATGGCAAAGGTGACTTTTCCACAGTCACTACTCTTCAGTGTCTTTCTAATATCCAAATCTTTCTAATATGATGATGTTGTGCTCCGGAAACAATTCATATTACCGATGCTCAAAACAGTTTTACTATTAAATTGAAAAAAAAAATGTAAAAATGTAATGCTTTTTTCAGGATTCTTTGATGAATAGAAAGTTCAATAAACAAGATTTTTTTTTCTTCTATCGATCAATTTAACGTGTCCTTGTTGAATAAACGTATAAATAAAAACTTTGAACAGTAGTGTATTTTTTTGCATTCTGCACAAGAAAGAAGGCCATACAGGTTTGGAACGACATGAGGGCGAGTAAATGATGACCAAATGATGAAATTGAGGGCGAGTATGAATTTTCATTTTTGGTTGAAGTATCTCTTTAAGCAATCCGTGTATAATTATTTTGCGTCATGTCTTTCCAAGATCCTTAGTCTGAGAACCAAGAGTCAAGACCAATTAAGTCAGTATGGTTTTAAATCACAATAATCATAACAGTTCACAGGTCGTGACTTCAAACATTTACAGTTAGGGGGCATGTGAAGTTTCTGTTGACTGTAAATACTTTTGACACCATGGAGACGTAACTGCATGATATTCCCCTCTGAGGGACAAAACACAGAGCGCAATGACAGTAAGTCTGACTGATACTGTCCAGACAGACAGACAATGAATCACTATCTCAGGACTCTCAGACTTGGGAAAATGACTCATGGCTTGAAATACCTGCATCACTTTATCCTAGGAACATTTTAAGAGCACTGCCTCCTAAATTAGGAGTTTCACATAGGCGTAGAGACTCATTTAAGAGTAACTCTTAAAACAAAGAGGAGAATATTGTTACATGAGCGTGTGGAATCCAGAGTGAAAAAATGAGGAAAGAGAGGGAGGTTTACTTTACGCACATTATTACTCATATTTCATTTACCAAAGCTCAAGCAATGTGGTCTGTATGTGGTTGAAAAACACGTGTCATCTGACGAAACTAAAACATGACTCTCAGCTGCGATCCTTGAAACACTAGACTCAACAGAACAACCCACAATCCTTCACTTCCACAACAAACCCTGTTAGTCTATTAGGCTTTGTTCATAAATTAGCCACATGTTTAAATCTGCCAAGAATCATTAATGTGCTATTAGGTAGGGCTATATAAGATTTATAAGGAGCTGCTTCCTTGATCAAAGTACTAAACCAACAGAGTTCAAAAACTCCTTATGGGTCAAAAATCTCTCCGAGTAAGCAGTTGACTTGTCACATGATAAGTCACATATCAGTTACTATAAAACCCTCAGGTAAACATGTAAGAAATATTTTGGCCATTTGAAGTTCAGTGAGTTCATTGTGTAAAAACACTTCAAAGTGAAAGGTTTAAGAAGATTGTGGGTTATTCTCCAGATAAACTGTTTGATCTGATCTGATCCAGTGTTAATACTGGATTACTCCAGCTCTACAGCAGGGAGTCCCTCACTGCACTGGTTTAGGTAACCCTCCCCAGTGAGACCTTCAGCTGGGTAAATGTGTCTGGCCTGCTATGAAAGCACACAGCTCAGTTTCATATCAGCTCGGCAGGGATGAACATACACAGCTCTCTCTCTCTTAGCTGAAGCTCCTGAGAGAGAAAATAAACTACTTGAGAACTTGTGAACTGAAATCTTCCAGGGAATGCATGACCTTATCTCTGTACCCTCTGTGTTTATTTAAACCTAACACAACAGTTCTGGACTGCTTTCTGTACTTTTGACGAGTGATTGATCAGTGTATCAGCTACCTGATCATTTCTACATTACTGGCCAATAACAGTATCATAGTATCATAGCAGTATCAACAGTATCGATCCTTTGCATCGGTCACTGAAAAGCCCACATCAGGGAGTTACTTCTTTTGTCATTCCAGGTCAGTGATTAAGTTCACACAAAACTATGGCTGCAACACCTAATCAATAAAATCGATAACAAATGTCACTATTGATTAGTTGGGTGTGTGCTCTGTGCATGTAGAATCTTCTTCAATTACACAACTTTACAATAGTGAAAAATGCATTTCTACAAAAAACAAAAAAAATGGAGTGCAACAATGCAAGGGTTCAGAAATTTGTCCAAAATACATTGATGAAACATTTAGGTTTAAAACTGAAAATATTGTAAGTACTGATATTTTTATAGTCTGAACAGTAACTGTTATGGAATAAAAATGTGAAGCATAGCATACATGTTCAAAAGTTTGGGGTCAGTAGTAATTTTATGCAGCAATAACCCCTAACAAATTAACCAACGTGACACTAAAGACATTTAAAATGTTACAAAAGGCATCAATTTTAAATAAATACCATTCTTTTGAATGTTTTATTCATCAAAGGATTTTGAAAAAAATTAGCAGTTTCCACAAAAATGCCATGCAGAACAAGTATTCCCAACATTAAAAATCCTGAAACCTCCGCTTTGCATCACAGGAATAAATCACAGTTTAAAATGCATTAAAATTATGGAAAAAGGAAACTGTAAAAAAAAAAAAAAAAAAAACAACATTAAAAAAATAATACTGTAAATTGTATACAAAATATTACTATTACAATAGTATGCTCAATTTTCAGGAAGTCAGGAAATAAAAATATATTTTATTCAAAAAAAAAAAAAAAGAATCAACAGACTTGTCACTTAATCATTGTCAATTCTCTTTTACTCTATACCTTATTCGTATTGTCGGTCTTGTTGTCTTTAGTCCTCCCGACTGTCTATATGTCAGTGTAGTTTCCTGAGGAACAGTGTTTTGCTTTTTTTTTTTCATTGCCATGCAATGTACTAAAATGACAATAGAGTTGACGCTGAATTAATAGTTAGTCGCAGCTCTAGGTAAAATGCATTTATACATTACACAACTTTGAAAAAATTGCGTACCTGGACGAAATCTCCATTAAAGGTGCTGTATGTAGAATTGACACCCAGCGGTTGAACTAGGTATTGCAGTCCAAATATTGGAGACAGTTTTTTTTCACCTGGCCCCTCCTCCTCAGACTTGACGCACACACAGGTTGCCAGATCAACACCACCAACAGGTGCCGAAATACAATTGGGTAAACTGGCAGTGGGCGGTTTCACAAACCATAACAAACACAGACATTCCGGGCCGGAATGCACATTTTCAAAGGAGAATAACTGACTGTAGCATTGTTTTTCAGATAAACGAGTATGTTAACTTAGCATGTTTCTTAAATATCTGCAAACATATTATGGTATTTGTATGCTTTAGTAGAGTCAAAATCCTACATACAGCACCTTTAAGAAATCTAGGGAATATGATCTCATTCTTAAGACTGTGAAGCACTGCCAAGAAAAGACGGTCATAATCACTCGCGTAACTTTGTACGCAAACACTTAAAATTAGAGGTTTATGACTTCAAACACCTGCACCATCAGCCCTTTCCGATATCCGTCATCAAGAAAAATCCGCATCTTATTAACGAAAAACCCTCGTCATGCAGGTTCCCCTCCAAAATAATAGCTTTACTTAAACAATCCCATTAGCTACACTTATCACCACCCATAAAAACCACAAACTTTGACCGAAGATTACAGTTATTTCTGGATAATCACAACTACCATCATCCCACAGCTTAGAAAAAAACTCAGTATGCAGGTTTATGGCTCTCTGGGAGCGTTAACACTGTTGTAGGAAAAAATTTACATCTGGACATGTGTTTGTGCTTGTGTGTGTGTGTTTGCACGCACTATAACCTTTGGTTGCAAACCGCTAGAACAGTCCTCCATAAGTTTTTATCAGCCATGGGTCTTGAGCTGAACCCCAGGAACTAACCGATAGCATGACATTACAACCGAGACAAAGGTTTTCCTTATCACCCATGTTTAGACATTATAATCTGACAAAGCAATTCAATTACACACTGTGCTAAGGATAACTACACTTCACATGTTCACTGTGGTGAGGTAACCTTACACTGATTTTAGGTCAGGATTTGTCATTTCCAGTTACTGCCATTACGGCAGGATTGAACAAACCAAAAAAGACACAAAGACAGGATTTTTTTTTTTTTTTTAGCTGTTTGACAAGTACTGTGGACTTTGAATGTGAAAACTGCCAGATGGTAGTTCAGTATAATGGGACAGAAGATCCAATGGCATGGTGTGATGCCACTGGGAGTTTTACTGATGTTTACTGGTTATTGAATCTCTATTTTTTTCTGCATTTCTTTCAAGATGTATACACTTCTGGGTCTAGCAAATACATTTTGACTGCTCTGTTTTAAATCTACTCTACTCTATTACTGACATGCAAGCAAAAGAAAGCAAATCATCACAACATTGAAAAACAATTTGTATCTGCTGAAACTGCACAAGCTGCACCCAAAACAGCTTTTTTCTGAAAGCATGTGGGAGAGGTCAAACACAGAAGCTCAAGTAGCAGAGACACTAACAGGTGCTTGTTTTTGTACAAACACCAGAGAACTGCAAGCAAAGCAATTTCAGAATTTAACGGTTGATGGGTTGTAAATTTCATACACATGGGAAAAAAAGCAGCTTGAAGAAACTTGAACTGATAACAATGAGGTTTTATAATGAAGTTCAATTTGGTAACAAGTTTGTGTGTGTATGAACAATGGTCAACAATGTGTTACATCATTAATTCAGGGTCATTTTTAAATATAACTGTTTGTAATATAAACACACTACACATTTATAAATGTACTACTTGTATAAATCAATATTAAAACATTAAATACTGTAAAAGATTTCTTTCATTGTTAGTTCATGATTCCTAATGTTTTAACTAATGTGACTACTGAACCCTAAAATTGCTGGAAATCTGTTAATATTGCTTGAAAATAAAGATTTATGTCTTTAAGTCCATTCCATACGTAGTCAGTGTTATTTCTCCAAATAACTTGTGTGTATTGTTTTATGTCCTGATGGAGCAACATCTATTTTTAGACTCTTCAAGATGGCGCAAATTCTGTGGCGCTTTACTAGCATTACCATTTTCATAGGAGTAAAATGTTATGTATATATGTTGAAGCAATTATTAATTTAACCAACGTTTAAATCATTACCTACTTCAAAATGACTGTTGTTAATGAAATCATTGAAACATTTGTAGTTAGCCTACTGTACGAATAAAAACAATAAAACAATTACATAAAGAGCAAATGTACAAAGCGAATTAACATACAAAGCATAACTCTTTATTCAGATTTCATTTACACTGAAAGCACCTCTCTCAGTCTCTTTACGCAATCAGTGAAATCTGACTCTTGCTGCAGCTCGCGCTGTGTGGAGCAGAGAAAACACTTTGGAGCAGAGGAGACCATTCAATGTCAAATTTGAACTTGCACATTCTCATAAACATTTTGCATATGCGACTACTTTGGGCGCAGTCTAAAGCCCTGGAGATTAGGTGTATGATATTTACTATGATTAGATCAAACTAAATCCCAAATGATCCACTTTAAACTATTTGATTTATTTAAAACGAACAGTAAACTGGTATTTACACTGTATTTTTATGGGCTTTTATGGGTTGATTTCCAGGGTATGTTTGCATGCATTTACCTTCAATTGATGGGGCCTGATCCTGGGCCGAGTACAACATTTCTTTAAAAGCCTGTGGAGAAGAAAAGAACATGAAACACTATTTCCAGAGGTCAGACAATTGGCTTTCATATTACACAGCAGCATGTGACTGGCACTGCGCCAATTCTGACTGACAAGGGAAGCCCTGCCAGGATACAGACGGACTGAGACAGAAAGACATGAGCGCTTGAGTACAGAACAGGAAGTACTAAAACTAAGAAAGAAAGATGGAGGAAATGGATGTTTTTAACTTTGTCCAAATCTAGAATTGGATATCCCCTCTGTAAGAAACACATTGTGTCCTTGAATCAGAAAAAATGCATTGGTTACAATAGATAAAGCGTAGGAGACTTTACAGCATTTCCATAGGGATGCATCATTCGACTGTCCAATATTAATTTTAAACCTGTGACCAGAGATTGACAAATAATGCTGGGCCAATACACTGCCCTCCTAAAGTTTGGAAACGCCCTAGAAAAGTGGGGTTTTGGACAATATTGGCATGAATCCTTTTTAATTTTGTGATAATTTTGCACTGATAAGGGACAACACAAACTACAAAAACATATTTTATTACATAAACAGAAGTTTTTTTCTATGTATAAACTATGATTCATCAAAATATCCACATAGCCACAAATAGCTATTTGTAAACTATCTCACCTAAATTGTGTTCTACTTGGTTCACTGTATTCTAATCTTAATTGGCAATCAATTGTTGTAGCTATTAAGGTGTGCTAACCCAAAAATCTTTTAAAAACCTGGGCCAAGTTTAAACCAGTAACCAGGCATCACAGCTGGCAAAGGGGTATGTATATATATTGCCATTATTATGTAATCAAAATTAAAATTATTATTGCTGGTCTTCAATGATGATGTCAAGTTACTTTAATGTATTTGCACCAAACAATGATAAGGATTTATGCTGATAGCGTTCAAAACCACACTTTGCCAGGGGTGTTTCCAAACTTTTGGAGGGCAGTGTATATTTTTAAATCATAACACACAATTGTACAAACATGTGCACTCCAACTAAATGCATTAAAATATATTAAATGTGTGTGAATTGTAATGTGCTCATTTTCAAGAATAATCACTGCACAGATATCATTAAAGAAAAACATAATTGTTGATTATTTCCCTTGATATTGTAATCACTATTATTAATGTTGGTTAACATAATTCAAATTTACCAACAGAAATTAGAAAAATAATTTAGAATTTTTTTTTTAAGTCCAAAAATTTGGGAAATGTCATGTCATATTGTTCTTGTAGCTACAAATCCAACACAATGTGAGAATGATTTGTGAATACAAATCCAACACAATGTGAGAATGATTTGTGAATAAGTTTATTGCCGTTTTATCAAGACAGTGATGTTGCCATTGTTATCAATGTTAATTGTTGCTTTTTTAGGAGTGACTCATGGTGTTATATGGAACTATAATTTAGGTGATTCACAACTACATTCAGATGTGGTTATCACTCAGAAAATGTTGCAGTGTCTATGTGGATGCTGTGCTCTTACCAAAATGAAAAATATAATATTCAGAATATATAATGCAGAAAGCGACCAAAGTGAGCAAAAAATGAGCTCAGTGAAGTCTGTTTTCTCACGAAAACTCCTATTATAATAAATGTATTCTTCTACACTACATGATGAATCCCTTATTTATTTTTGTTATGCTGATCACTTTGGCAGTGACAATAAAACTACTCATAACAGTTTTCTACATATGTATAAATAGTCATATGTCACAAAATGTACATTTTTGTAATATACAGCTTTATAGAAACATGATTTTTTTAAAATATAGTTTATAAAAGTTGCATGGGGCTGAGCTCAGTCATTGCGGTGTCAGCGTCAAATTTCCTGATTGGTGCACCACTAGTAATTATGACATACGTCTAGCCACATCTTAGCACAAAAGTGCATAATCACCAGAAAACGCATAAGGCTATTTAAAAAGCATGTTCAACTTACTATGACAAAAAAAATTGCTTTATTTGGTAGCATGCTTTGCATTAATATTACGATTTAATTTAAAACAAATCACTGCAATGATATTATGGAAAGTGGGGTATTTTACTGGTTTTTATGCATCACACTAGGTGATACACATCCAGTGGAGAAGCACTGAGTGAGAGAGGCAGGAACTTTGCCTGTGGAACTCAAATCAATAACAACCCATCAATATTTTGCTTGCCCTCTATTAGTTATCATGCTTCACTGTTACATCACAGAGAAAGAGAACACCCCCCCCCCCCAAAAAAAAAATAATCACATGGCCTCCAACAGAACCAGTAAAATAAAGAATAATAAAATATCATAGTCATAGACAGTTCTCTGTATTATAACAGCACTGAGTATTTTTATGAAATGTTGTTTGAATAAAAAGTAAGAGATAGAAGATACAAAATGTGAATCATTTTAAGTGTAGAACCACACTGAAATTGATTTAAGTGGGAATTTTTCCATGTTCAGTACAGCATTTGACACCGACCTCAGCATGAACCTTAACACTACTCCTGAACTACAGCATTGTAATCAGAGCATGTGAGAAATGTCAGTTTTCTCTCACTCTGAGATCACTCTGAAACGGCTCCAGATTAAAAGCATTTTAATGCTAAATGCTATTAAATGTCAGTATAAAATATAATCGTAAAAGAACAAACAAAACAAACATCTCATGTAACAAATATTTTAATTCCTTTCACATAAAAAAATCTAAAGATGTGCAATACATCTCTTTGTCCTCTTCCAGATGATGGAAGATCATGATATAGATCATGATATAAAAAAAACATATCTATTTTTATTTTTAAGTTAATTAAGTGCATCATCTGGGTATTTAAAGTGCACTTGTTCTTTTTTTGAATCTTCAGTATGAATACTACTTGTGCTAGAAAATGGCACAAAATAGTGCATAAGCAAGCAAGCAAATTTTTTCACTTTTTCTTTCAAGACACTTGGAAGGTTTGGTTCGATTAAAATGAACTCTGTTAGTGCGGTTCATTTGAATAAGTGTGAATGCTGCCATCTGAACTTTGGGGCACACCAAATAAACCAACAGACACCCCCTGAAAAGGGTAGTCAAACTGTGATGCGGGTCAACTGAAATATTGATGCTAAGCAGACCAAACACATACATCATCAAAACAAAAACAGGACATGATATCGCATTAAAAAAACTATAATCAAATCTGCTCCTGGGCACCAGCTGTCCTGCAGAGTTGACCTACAGCCCTAATCACACCTGAACCAGCAAATCACGCTTTTCAGCAACAGTCTTGGATGACCGGCAAGTTTGCAATATATACTGTATGTCATAAAAGCTGTCCAAACAGGTTATGACATATCCTTATGTGTATTTTTAGGATTTTTTTTGTCTGGACCAAAAGAACCGGACTACAAGTGTAAACATATCCTAAGTGAAGAAAAGAAAATGAAATACCTAGAGTGGAGCTGGAACAAAACAAATATAGAATGCTTTGACTGGTCAAATATCGCAAAACAATAAGGATGTCCAAGATGATGTCAAATTCACACGCTAATACAGTACTGCATTACACAGTACAACGCAGACTCTGAAGAAGCCTGTTGCAAAGACAGAATCCTGTAAGAAAACATGAGCTCAGAGGGAACGTGGCCTTGACAGCTGCATCAGGGATGTTTACTTGTTCTACCAGCAGGCCTGCACTGTTCTACACCCAGGCAAGCATACACCACATTCCCATGACTAAGAAAAAGGTCTTAAACTCTGAGGCAGCCTTGCCTTTAGTCTTGACTTCAGCAGGCTTTTTTGAGACAGTGAAAATTTTTTCTTCTCTTTCCGAGCGTCAGGAATCATGTGATTGCCCTCTCAGAAAACAAAAATCAGCAGAAACGCTCATATCTCTAAATAAGCTGACATCAGCTTTGTCAAGACTGTGTGAGAAAGGCCAAGAAAGGCCACAGAACATAACAAATCACCACATTCATAATGCCCAGTCACAGCAGGCAAAAACAAGTGTGCTACCAAAGAGAGTGGAAAACATTCTCCTCGAGATCAGAACTGATCTCTCCTCCAGGCAGGTGAGAGGGAATTATAAAGTTTAAGTGTGACAGAGAAAGCAAATCCATCACCGATTTATTTTCCCCCATCATTTATATTTGATTCAGCACTCCCTTACAAACACAATCTGCTGTGTACTACTCTCAAAAAGAGATGATGACTAATTAATTAGCAAATGTCCAAGGAGAAGGCAATAATCTCATTATGTGTAGGCCATTAAACCCTGAAGGAGCTGCAGTACACTAAAGCCCTGTCAACTCTAACCCAGTCCAGTGTTGAAGACAAAGAAAACTGCTCATGTGAAATAATGCAATTATGTAGTCTGCCAAGCCCTGCATTTTGAAGCTCGGTATTACCACCATATATGTTTGTTTTGAAGGAATGACCCCTACAGGTAATGACAGACCTGAAAAACAATGCAGATAACGACTGCATGGCAATGTGGAGAAAAAAAATGATAAATATTACAAAATTATATATATTACACTGCCACTCCTAAATGTTCTATGTGAGCAATACGTAGAGATGGAAAAAATGAGTGTGCTTGATTCTGATCATTGTCATAATCCTGATGAACTTGTTCACCCTGTAAATTCTCAAATATTAAGTTTTCTAAATCCTAAAATTAAGGATACGCTATTTGTATTCGAGATCTGAATCAGAATTTATTATCCAAACTGACTTTAGAGATTTCTGTTCTTTCAACTGCATCCTAGAATTGAGAGGAAAACAGGTACTGTCCTTTGAGAAACATATATATGCTGAATTTGACAATTTAATTTAATCTTCTTATTGGTTTATTATTATTATATAAGCTGATCATGAGCAGCGCGAAACATCTGGGCCGATTCACCTGCCTCCCTGATGTTCATATAGACGCACACTAGCTTTAAAGCTATCCACTGTTAGCTTTCAGTTACAGACTAACCCTGAACAGATATGACAGACATTAAATCACATAAATACAGTCTTTCGTTCAAAGACTACATTATAACGACAGATGACTGATTTTAGACGGGTTCCGTGAGCTGAAGGGATGCTGTCTGAGGTAAAATAGCTCAAAGTTGCTTTTCTTCGGCTCTTACCTCATATTGAATGTATTGTTTCCTCCACTCCGGGGTGATGTGGGCAGACAGGTGCTCGGTAAATTTCATTTTTATGAATATTTCGGGGTGTTTTTTGTCTGAGGAGAGTCTCGCGCTGCTGGAAAATTACCAGTGAATCATCGCGAGCTGAAAATCACCCTCAGATTAACGGCTGTTTTTCGCTGCTCCGCGACACACACATATTCAGGGCAAATATTGCGATATTTTCAAACAGCCGTCCCCGGTGTTCCTCGTTATCCCTTCAGGTGCTGCGGGACGCTGTCAGCGGTGGTTTAGCGGGCTGAAGGAGCTCTTGACAGACTCTTTCTCCGCCTGATATCTGCGGCTGAGGCTCCAGCGGCCGCCATCATTGTCGGAGAGTGACGTCACGGCGCGTCACCGCAGAGGATGTTTTCCAGCTCATGCCTCAAAATAATTACTGTGAATTATAGACATGTGAACTCAAGGGCAGGTTATTCTTAACCAAAAATGTAACCCGTTTTCGAATTCGTGTCACTTGAACCAGCTTGTTTATCATTGACAGTCACAGCATATCTAGGCTGAGTGACATGTTTCTCAATAGAGTCCAAGGCTCAATCTACACAGAAGTGCTGTGTCTTGTATTAATTAGTCTTTTAAAACTTATGTAGGTAGGTAGGTGTATAAATGTGTTTCATTTTATTTATGCAATCGTTTGCTTAAATGTGAGTTAAATATTGGCAAAAGGATCAAATGACACGAATGTATTTTCCAATTTACTTTGATATTTCCCAGATTCCCTTCAAGACTTATCAACATAAAGACAGCACAAATATTTCAAAAGACAATAAAATTATAATTTTTCCCAAATGAAGACTCATTTTTCTCCAATAAGTCAGCCAATATGTGTATTTAATAAACAATGACAACAACAGCAAAATGAACAGAAAAAGAGGAAAATAAAAATAAGAACAAAATAACATCCATTTAATTTTTAGAACATAATATTTCATATTTATATAGGTCAACATGATTTTCTTATTTTTAACCTACACTGAAAAAGAAGGATATTGCTATTATATTTAGCTGGGCTTCCCTTCCATGTCTGGGAATTGTTGAATGTGTGTGGAAAAGCTGCTCTGTACATCAGCATGGAATTAGTCATGGTATTCCATCAGGGTGCTGTGGATCTCCAGGAACGTGGGTCTTTCTTTGGCATTTCTCTTCCAGCAGCTGAGCATGAGGCTGTACGCTGAATCAGGACAGCAGTGCGGCTTCGGCAGATAGACCTGAGGGGTTCAAAATACAGCTCAGCACCGACACCTTTAGTTTTTTACAAGTTATTACATGGAATTTTCCTGACTCATCTTGCAGTGCCAGCTATTCATAGGCACAAGGGGGAAAAAAGCATAAATATATGTCAGTCCAAGGATTGAAAAAAACACACACACACACACACACTGAAATACTGCAGATATACTCTTTTTCAAACAGGAGTCAAATTTAAACATAAAAAATAAATAAATAAAATAATTACATAGTTATATCTAAATATTAAAAGTAATAATAAAATAAAATTGCATTTAAATTAACATGCTAATAATAAAATACAAACTATATTAAATATTAAACAAAAAAATAATATATGCATTTTTTATTTTAAAAGGGACAATGCACAATTAACATGACTACTAAAGACCATCACGTTAATGTGCCAGATTTAGCCATTCAGGCTAATTTTCATCTGTATTCCCTGGCAGGTTGATGGTAAAAAGTTCATAAGTACATAAACCATTAAAATATTATTTAAATTAACATGTTCTTAAACTAGTCATTTACAATGCACAAATAAAAATATTTAGTACATAACATTAAAATACAAAATTACATTATAATGGTTGCATGCTCATGTCTCACCTGTTTGTTTTGGTCTCTAAAAAATTCACCCGTGTTTTCGATCACCTGTTCATCTGTGAACTGGGCATACGGCTGCTCTTTACACAGGGTCAGAATCTCCCATAGGGTCACTCCGAAGGCCCACATGTCACTGGCCATGGTGAACTTACCCTGTAGAAACACAGATGGTCAAACTGATAGAGCAGTGTGTGAGTTTGTGGCCCCACAAATTTGACTCCAGAAAGACATACCAGAAGGATGCTTTCCCAAGACATCCAGCGGATGGGGAGCACTGCTCGTCCCTGTATGCGGTAGTAATCTCCACGATACAGGTTCCGGCTCATGCCGAAGTCGGCGATCTTGATGGTGTTATTTGTGCCCACTAAACAGTTGCGTGTAGCGAGATCACGGTGAACGAAATTCAGGGAGGACAGATACTTCATTCCCGAGGAAATCTGAGAGGCCATGTGGATCAGTATTCTGTAGCTGCAGAGAAAAAAAAAGACATTTACAATATTTTATCCTAAAGTTCGGTCTGTTCATCAAACAAAACTATCATATGGCTTTAGAAGACGCTGAATATAGCACTAAAGTCAAAGAAACAAACTTCTGAGTGGAGTGTCTGCATTTTGTTTTTGGTCTCAAAGCAAAAATCAAGGTTTCCTCTTTAAACCTGTTTTGTGCAGTTTGTGTAAAAGCAAATAACACTCCCCATACCCATACAAAAGAGTGTTGATTTGCAGAATGCATACTGGCTTGTTTACTAACTGCAGAAATTATTGTCGGATTAATGAATTTTTTTTGTGTTTTTTTCCTTAACAGAAAAGATGACATTTATTATTATTATATTATTATTCTAAAGATGATGCATACAGACTTGGTCAGAATTGTTGGCACCCTTCGTAAATATGAACAACGAAGGCTGTGAAAATTAATCTGCATTGTTAATCCTTTTGATCTTTTTATTTAAAAAATTTACAAAAATCTAACCTTTCATTGGAGAATAAGAATTTAAAATAGGAGGAAATATCGTTATGAAATATATGCTTTTCTCTAATGCACATTGGCCACAATTAACCGTATTCAATACTTTTTGAAACCTCCATTTGCCAGTTTAACAGCTCTAAATTTTCTCCTATAATGCCTGATGAGGTTAGAGATCACCTGACAAGAGATCAGAGACCATTCCTTCATCCAGAATCTCTCCAGATCCTTCAGATTCCCAGCTCCATGCTGGTGCTTCTTCTCTTCAGTTCACCTCACTCATTTTCTATAGGGTTCAGGTCAGAGGACTGGAATGGCCAGCAGAAGCTTGGTTTTGTGCTCAGTGACCCATTTTTGTGTTGTTTTTGAGGTGATCACTTATTGATTTTTTATCTGTTGGTATTTGATAGAATCCATGATGCCATGTGTCTAAACAAGATGTCCAGGACCTCCAGCAGAAATATAGGCCCACAACATCAAAAATACAGCAGTATATTTCATTGTACACATGGAGTACTTTTTATCCCGGTGTTCACCGACCTCATCTTGAGTGTTTGCCACTAAAAAGCTCATTTTTTAGTTTCATCTGACCATAGAAGCCAGTCCCATTTGAAGTTCCAGTCGTGTCTGATAACTGAATATGCTGGAGTTTGTTTTTGGATGAGCTAGGAGAATATTTCTTGAAACCTTCCCAAACAACATGTGGTGATGTAGGTGCTGTTTGACAATTTTTGTTAATGTTTTCTGACCCCGAGACTCAACTATTTTCTGCAATTCTCCAGCTGTGGTCCTTGGAGAGTCTTTAGCCACTCAAACTCTCCTTCTCATCATGCATTAGGACGATATAGACACACACGTCCTCTTCCAGGCAGTTTCGTAACATTTTATGTTGATTGGAAATTCTTAATTATTGCCCTGATGGTAGAAATGTGAATTTCCACTACTCTAGCTCTTTTCTTAAAGCCACTTTACCAATTTGTGAAGCTCAATTATCTTTTGCTGCACATCAGAAATATATTCTTTGGTTTTTCTCATTGTGATGGATGATTAAGGGAATTTGGGCTTTGTTTCCCTCCTATTTATATTTCTGTGAAACAGGAAGCCATGGCTGGATAATTTCATGTTCATAATCACCCTGGAGTGCTCAAAATTGTGAATATGAATGGGAGTATACTTCAGAGATATTTTACTCATAAGAATTTCTAGGGACGCCAATAATTGTGTCCAACATGTATTTGAGAAAAAACTTTTATTTCATATTTCCCCTCATTTTAAATTCTTATCCAATGAAAGGTTTTTTTTATTTTTTTTAAATAAAAGATGAAAAGGATTAACAATGCAGATTAATTTTCACAGCCTTCTTTGATCATATTTACCAAGGGTGCCTATATTTTTGGCCATGACTGTATTTATTTTTACAAATTCTACTTTCATATTATTGCTAATTTAGCTTTTGTTTATGGTTAAATTAAGTTTTAAAAAGCCAAAAATATTATACATTAAGTAACATTTTGGCTTGAGTCTTAAGAAAATACATTATAACCCGGTTTCATAGGCAGGGTTTGGCCTAGGACAGGATTAGGCCATAGTTCAATTAAGACATTTTAGTAATTTTTATAAATGTGCCTTAGAAAAACCATTACTGGTGTGCATCTTGAGACAAAACAAAGGCACTGATATACTTTAAGATCAGTCAGTTCAAGTTTCTTTCAGTTGAAACAGCTCAGAATTTAATTTTAGTCTAGGACTAGGCTTAAGCCTTGTCTGTGAAACCGGGGGTTAATTTATTATTTTTATAATAATATATAATAAACTTCTAATAAACTACTTTATATGAAAGAAATTAGTTAATTTATTGTTTGAATCAAACCATAAATATAATTTGAGAAAAACAAAAAATTTGTATCAAAAAGCTGTATCAAATTACTTTTTCTTTTTAAGTTGTTCCAAAATATCTTTTTTTTTTCATTGTGATATACCTGATGGTAGCTGAGTCGCCAGCTGGAACTCCTTCATCCTGCAGCTCATGGTGGGACAGGAACTGATTGAGGTCTCCGTTCTCCATGTACTCCGTGATCATGCACAGCGGATCGCTCTCAACGCACACTGCCAACAGACGAATGATGTTCGGGTCTCTTAATCGTGAGATGATCCTGATCTCTTTCAAGAAGTCGTTCCTGAAAATGTAGATTCCCTTGAGGAAAATGTAAATTGTCCTAAAATGGCTGGACAGCATCTGTAAAGCAAAAAGCAGTGCTTCTCAGCAACAACGGGCATGTAACATCGATTGCGGGACACCTGCACCTGTGTGTTACCTTGCATTTTTGTTTGCGTCCTCTCTTAGGGTCTTGACTGCTACGAGCATTGGCTCATCACTGACGTCGCCACAATGGTCCTTCATGAACTCCTGCATTCCCTCAGCTTCACACAGATGAACCTACAGCAGGAATGAACACGTATAACAGATAACTTGACCAAGAATAATGTTTTTCTTTCTCTAAAGAGAACTGTTCACCGACTTCTCCAAACTGTCCTTCTCCAAGTTTCTCTTTGAAAGTCAGTCTCTCCCTCGGAAACTCCTCCAGAGCTCCGTCTCTTCCTGGAGATAAGGGCATATTGACCACCGTGACGCGGTAACTGTGGGCACCAGCGGCTTCCTGCTGGCTCACAATGTCTGCCTCTGCGTAGTGTGGGGCTTCATCTGTAGGGTGGGCCGTAGAGGGTTTGGAAGGGGCATCGATCATTGCTGTAACAGAACCATATCAACATAGATATGTTGTTAAAAGGATAGTTCACTCCAAACTGAAAATTCTGTCATCACGTCAGTCTAAACTAAACAGTTGTTATTTATTTGTTAATATTTATTTACTTGAAAAATACAGAATTAAACATCACTATTTCAAAAGTGTGGGGTTAATAGGATTTTTAATTGTCTCTTATGCTTACCAAGGCTACACTTATTTGATAAAAAAATACAGTAATGATGTGAAATGTTATTACAATTTAAAATAACTGTTTTCTATTTAACTTGTTTTTTAATGTAATTTATTCCTGTGATGGCAAAACTGAATTTTCTCCAGTCTTCAGTATCACATGATCAGAAATCATTTTAATTTGCTGATTTGGTGCTCAAGAAACCTTTTGTAATCAGTGTTGAAAACAGTTGCGGAAACTATGAAGCTTTTTTTCAGGACTTGATGAACTGAAAGATAAAAAATATGAGCATTTATTTGAAATGGAAACCTTTTGAGTGCCTTTACAGTAACTTGTGATCAATTTTATACCTTCTTGCTGAAAAAATGTATTCACCCCCAAAAAAAAAAAAAAAATTCTACTGACTTCAAACTTTTTAAGAATCTTATCAGAGCTGTTTGCATAAAACTAGTTTATACTCCAACTCTTTTAAAGCTGTATAGCTTTGTGTGACAGAGACAAATATTTAAGTTGTTATTCATTGATAATCTCCTTCTTTGCCACAGTTTTTAAAACCAGTATGATGGCAGGATTGAGATAGAGAAAAAAAGTCTCCTGTTTGATATCCAATGTCACAAGATATGTTGAAATGAGTCGTATTTGGAATGAAAGTTACAGCAGATGGAAAGATTGTCAGTGAATAACTAAATTTCAGGCTGTTAATCAAACAGAGCTATTTTATAAGCCTATTTTGGTGTTACTTCCTCGAGACATATGAGGCTACTATAAACTACTGGGTTTGGAATGACATGAGGATGTGTAAATACTGAGCAGCCCTACCAAGATTTTCCGTGGCCTGGAATTCTGGTAGTTTGCGTAAAAGTTGTGATGGTTCCTGATAGTCAGATCCCATGGGGAAAATTCGTTCATATGTGGAATTGGATTCAACATCGCTGGACAGAGAGGAGTGACGGTGGGTGAAGGCCTCTCTCTGAACAGACAGACCCACGGTCAGCTCATCATCCAGCATACGCCGCGAGGCCTTCAACAAAAAGTGATACATACATGCTACATTGATAACCACAAGCTGACAGCAGGGTTATTTAACAAAAACTAAAAGCATTAATAAAAAAAAAATTGTAGAAACTTTAACTGGAAATCACAGACACACACACACACACACATATATATATGAAGAGTTTATTTGCAAAAACAGATAACTTTTCATAAATCATGATTTGTTATCATGTTTTTATTGTGTTTTATTGTGATAGTTAGCTGTATTTTTTTTGTTATTTTTTAATCTAACTGCTGTTTGATTGAGATCAATTGGAATGCACAATGAAAAAACATGATTTTTGAAAATTGTTATAAACGGAATTATCTGTTTTTCCAAATGAGCTCTTCATATATAATATATAGATGAACTAAAATAATTAAACCATAAAAAAAGAATGAATAAAAACTATATAGACATATTTAAAAAATAAAATATATTAAATGAAAAAAACACAAAACTTGACTAAATCTTTAAAATTCAAAATAAAATTTAGAATACAGATAGAATATATATATTACTACTATACTAAAAAACATTGGCTGACGGGGTTAATATTACTGTCACGTTATACAGCTTTCTATTGCACAAGGTTCCCATAGCCATTTCATGCTTAGGAAAAGTAGAGCAGGCTTTAAACTTGAGTTAATAACCAGGATGATGTTATCTGTAATAATCTTACCTTCTCAATCATCTTCTGCCAGACCTGTCGCCACAGTATGATTATTATGATGGCCAACAGAATGACAATAATGGCCACCAAACAGCCTATTAGGATCCTTGTGTTGCTGTCATCAATTTTATGGGTGGGATCATCACCTGCCGAAAGTTCAGAGTAGAAAATACAATATAATATTTTTATATTTTACAGAATCAAAATCAATGCCATATTAAGCAGTGCGATGTTTCTATCAAAAAAGCGACTGGCACTTTTAACTGTGGATGGGACTGAACTCACATAATGAGAGTTATGATTTCTCCCATTCATATATAGTGAAAATATTCACACAGCCTTTTTGTATTATGTTGCAGCATAATAAAAAAAAATCTTCAAATTATTATTTTTCATACAACTCTAAAAGCCATACTGATCTATTAGTCTATAAAAATATATTTAATGTGTGTAACTGTGAAATTCATAAGGCCACTGCATGAAATAATGAACAACAGGTGGCATTGTTGCCTGCAAATTTATACTGTAAAATTGTATAACAACCAGTTGGCACTGTGTGAGAGCAGATAATTATTCACAAAGAATTCTGTATCTAAAATAAATATAACGTTCACCTGGGTGAATCCCTGGAGTTTGATTACGTTTACGAGGAACACGAGAGGTGTTGTACACTGCTGTATCTGAAAGGTGAATTTGGGTGAAAGGCATTTTGAACTGCAGAGGTACTGTATTTTTAGTAGGATATTAATACGCTCAAATGAATCATGAAAAAGTGAACAGATAAGAAAAGAAGCGCTGGAGATGAAAGAAAGAACATGCAGCGTAATTAAACCACTATTACCTGACTGGAAAGCAATTTCACTGAACATCATCCAGATGTCATTGAATGCAAAACGGCACCTAATTGCGCTGGCCATGCGGTTGCCAAGAGCAACTGTGACAAACCGAGCACTTGGACTGATGTTGTCTGCTTTCAGCTTGAAGACCACAGGATTGGGCCCCCAGTCTGAATCCGAACGGAAGTAACAAATGGCCTGTCGGAACATTTTTACTCCCCATGTGTACATGTTGTTACAGTGGACCTATTGAAACAGAAGGTTATCCAATCAATGCAATATCATTCATTCATAATTATAATAATAGCATGTTACTACTTGTGGGAAAAAAAAAGAAGTAGACCTACAATTGAATGCACTTTTAAAATATTATGGAAATAAAGTGTGAACCTATATACAACCCGAATTCCGGAAATGTTGGGACGTTTTTTTTAAATTTGAATAAAATGAAAACTAAAAGACTTTCATATCACATGAGCCAATATTTTATTCACAATAGAACTTAGATAACATAAATGTTTAAACGGAGCAATTTTACACTTTTATCCACTAAATGAGCTCATTTCAAATTTGATGCCTGCTACAGGTCTCAAAAATGTTGGCACGGGGGCAACAAAGGGCTGAAAAAGCAAGACATTTTGAAAAGATTCAGCTGGGAGAACATCTAGCAACTAATTAAGTTAATTGACTTAATTAGTTAATAGTGTATTAATATCAAACCTCATTTTGTGCATAAAATTGTAAAAATTTCTTAGTTTAAACTTTTGTTATGTTATCTATGTTCTGTTGTGAATAAAATATTGGCTCATGTGATTTGAAAGTCTCTTAGTTTTAATTTTTTCAAATGTCTAATATACTTACAAGTATTTATGTTAAACAAAAAATACTTTAATGTCACTAAAACGAAAACTTGTCATGTATTTAAGTATATTTGCAAATACAAATTTGTAATGATGAAGTAAAAATTTTGTTCATTTACTGTAAATGTTATAATAAATGTAAATGTACTGTAAATGTTATAATAAAGAACACACTAAGTTAAAATTATATTAAATTATATATTAAATTATATTGTTATTAAACCTGATATTATACTATTATCAAGAACTTCACACATGTAGTTTTAACACATTAAAATAAGTGTACAAAATATTAAAAAAATGATTTAAAATGTACTTTAAAGTAAGGCATTTAATTTGACATTATTGCAAAGATCACTTTTTAAAAACTGTCTATATAATATATTCAATGCCATATATACAGTCCCCTCCATAAGTATTGGAACAGTAAAGACAAAATTGCTCTGTTGGCTGTGGAGTCAAGACATTTACAAATATGATTAAAAGATGAATATGAGACAAAACTACAGAATGTCACATTTTATTATTGGGTGATTCAACACATAGATGTTTTACCAGCTAAGAAGTTCAGCACTTTTAGAGTTTCATCCCTCTATCTGATGTGAGCATAAGTATTGGAGCAGTTGCCTCTCAGGTCTTTCTAAGTGATCAGCTATGTCCTGCTGCATTAATTCTTCAGATATTAAAAGCAAGTAATGTGTTGTATCAGTTATATCCATTACTTCTGTATTCTGAATCTTGCATTCGATGATGACACACACAAACCAGGATGAAGATGAGGGAGCTGACTTTGAGAGAAAAGCAAGCAATTTGGATGCTAAAAGAAAAGAGGAAGTCAGTTAGAGCTCTAGCAAAAACAAAGGGCATGGAGAAATCAAGAGTTTGGAAACCACCAGCGACACCAGCAACCAACAACTACCTGATCAGCTGAGAAAACAACAGTAGTTGATGACAGACAAATCATAAAAGCTGTGAAAATGAACCCTAAAAGACGTGTCTGTAAAATCACCAACAACTTCCAGAAAGCTGGGGTGATGCTCTGACAATCTACTGTCCTCAGGAGACTTTGACACAGAATTACAGATGCTACACAGCAAGATGCAAACCTCTGACCAGCACCAAAAATAGAAAGGCGAGATTAGAGTTTGCAAAAAAGCACAAAGGTGAGCCAGAAGAGTTTTGGAACTGTGTTTATGGACCGATGAGACAAAGATGAACCTTTATCTAAGTGATGGGAAAGCAAAAATGTGGAGAAAAAAAGGGAACTGCAAATGATCCCAAGCATACAACTTCATCTGTAAAGCATGGTGGAGGTGGTGTCATGGCATGGGCATGCATGGCTGCCTCTGGAACAGGCCCTCTCAACTTTACTGATGACTTAATGTATGATGACAGTAGCAGAATGAATTTGGAAGGGTACACAACCATCTTGCCTACCAATATTCAAGAAAATGCCACCAGATTCATTGGGAAGTGCTTCATATTGCATCAGGACAATGACCCAAAACACCATGCCAGTTCAGTCAAGGAATTTATAAGGGCAAAGAAATGGAAAGTCTTAGATTGCCCAAGTCAATCTCCAGATTTAAATCCGATTGAACATGAATTTCACCAGCTGAAGATGAGAGTAAAGGCAGAAACTCCCCAAAACAAGCAACAACTGGGATTGGCTGCATTAAAGGCTGGGAAAAGCATTTCAAAGGATGAGACCAAGAGTCTGGTGATGTCTATGGGTCACAGACTCACTGCTGAGATTGTGCACAAGGGATCTGCAACTAAATAATAGCTTTTAATCTTTTATATCGTCTCACTTTTAATCATATTTGCAAATGTCTTGACACCACAGCCAACAGAGCAATTTTGTCTTTACTGTTCCAATACTTATGGAGGGGACTGTATATATATATATATACTGTATATATAATCTACAAGTATTTTTAAATATATAATATAATATTTAATATTTAATATAATTACTATATTTAATATTACTTAATATATAAGATTTGGGGTATACTACAAGTGCACATTCAATACAACTAAGCACACTTCTTTTTCACAAAGGACATGTCGACACAGATGTATTTCAGACAAACCTTCATTGATGTGAAATTTCTGACGCGGTCAAACTCAAATGTCATCTCCACCGAGCCACCAGGGAAACTAGCGTTGGTCCAGCCCACATAGTCATAGCCAGGCCAGACCCCATACACCTGGCTTTTGGTGAAGTCATCTAAACCCCAGCTTCCATCAGTGAGCTGTCCAAGGCCTTCTGTCATGCTGGGAGAAAACCTTGTTGTTTCATTTAAGTGAATGAGGTGGTGATATTTACTTTAGTGTTTAGTGTGTGATGCTTTACCTGTAACTAATGGCTCCATCATACACAGTGTCATTTAAATAGATTTGTTGACCTCTGAAAGACATCTTCTGGCCAGCAGGGGCACTGTAGGACACAAGGCCATCTGAAGCAATGATGAGAGGTAAAGTTACCCAAAAATGAAATTTTGGACCAAATGCTCACTCCTTTCCATACAAATACAACTAATGGGGATTGCAGCTTGCAAGCTATCTATCTATCTATCTATCTATCTATCTATCTATCTATCTATCTATCTATCTATCTATCTATCTATCTATCTATCTATCTATCTATCTATCTATCTATCTATCTATCTATCTATCTATCCTGGGGGGGGGGGGGGGGGGGGCTTTTTATAGCTACTTGGTATCTTCCTCATATTTACCTTTTTACACTTTGTTTAAAATAGCCACTGCCATAAAAGTATCACAAAACTAGTCTATACAGATCGTGTCTTCTGAGTAAAACAATATCTTTGTGTGGAGAACAGACTGAAATTTAAGTTGTTATTCACTGAACATCTTGACATTCTGGAAGAAACAAGTCAACGTAAGTCAATGAAATGACATAAGGCTGAGCAAATGATTCAATGACTAAAGAGGCTGAATCAATCCCATGCAGGCTTGAAGTATACTCTACATGACTGTGAATGCAAAATGATTTTCCTGCATTGTTGCGATCAGACATTTTAGGTAACTCTTTCACTCCTTTGAGGTTTGTTAATGCTACAGTCTGCATTTAAGTACTTGAATGAAGTATGTTTCATAGTTTACCGAGCCATTCACAGCCGTAGAGCTCCACCCTCATACACACAATCATAGAGGGGTCAGTCACAGGCATGAAACGCACAAAACGAGCAATAATGGGAGGCTCCAGGTCCTTAAGTACAACATCATAGGCGTTACTGTTCCCTTCAATGATCTAAATAGATGAATAAGGATGAGAACACACATACAATGAACTCACATTTCACAATCCTCATCACTGGCCTAAAGGTAAAGTTCCCCCAAAAATGAAAGTTCTGTCATCATTTACTCACCCTCATGTCATTCAAAACCAAAATGGAGACAGATATGTGAAAAAGTATTGCATGACCACAAGAAACTTTCCAGTCATTCTCAAATCTTTTGAGTTCTCTTGCAAAATGTCTTGCATTGTCTTGAGAAACCTTTTCTTTCAACCTCATACTATTTATACCACAAACGTTTTGTGAGTGAACGTCAAGATTCTTGGGGGAATGCAGAAGCATTGAAATATATTTTTTCCTCCATCACCTTGTCCCCCCAGGGGCTCAATAAAAACCAATTTGACTTTCTTTCTTCTGCATAACACAAAAGATGAGATTTTGAAGAATGCTGGGGTCCAAATGACATTGAGCCTCATTGACTTTCATTGTATGGAAAGAAAATCAACTGAAACATTTTTGAAAAGAAAGTCGCACAGCTTTGAAACATCATGACGACGGTAAAATGATGACAGAATTGAAATTTATCAACTAATCCCAACAAAGTTCCCAGTCTCAGTGTAACTGATATGAATAACATTGCCATAATCTCACCTGTCGACCTTGCCGGTCACGCCAAGAGACCCAGCGTGTGCCGTCCCGGCTGTATTTAACCTTGTATCGCTGGGCAAACTCATTGCCCACTCCATCTGCGTGCCGTCCCTGCGTGCCAACAAGAGTGACAAAATGGAGCGTGCGAAGGTCAATCTGCAGAAATTCCTTTAGATTGACTGGTTCAGCCATGACATCTGGACACCACGCTCCATCTCCATCATCAAAATCCAATCTGAAAAAGAGAGGGATATGGTAGAGAAAATAAGTTCTATTATTAGTGTTTCTTATCAGTTGTGTGATCAGTGTGTTAGATGTACCTGCCATATCGAGCTGCGGTGGATTCTGACCACTGGCTGGAAGCAGAAATATCTTCATCCTGAATTTGGCCTCCAGTCATCCCCAGTGGGTATCTACATACAGCTATCACATGAAGAAATTTAAGAAGGTTATATGACACATATTGACAACACAGACCTTTATTATAACTATGTGCATTGACAAAAGTGAGAGTATCCATTATTTGTTAATGAGTCTGTAAATTGTAAGGATTATGGATATGGATGTTACTCATGTGCCATTTAACAATGGAGAAATAGGATGACAATTTTGTTTTGTTCAGATCAATTAATTTATTCAAAAATACATACAAATTCAAATTGAATTAATTTAAATAATTTTCAATATTTTTTATAATTTATATTATTTTCTATAATTAACATGTTTTAATTTCAGAATTCAAATGGGGCATAAAAGAAAGGATGATACAACAATCCTGATATCACAATTTAAAATTAAACCATATGATAAAAAGATGCAATAAAAAAAATAAAAAAATAAAAAGGTGTTAAGAAGTCTGGTGTAATATTTTAGTACATATACAAACTAGTGTTCAAAAGTTTGGGGTCAATAAAAATATTTATTAATTTATTTAATTTGAAAGAAATTAATACTTTTATTCATCAAGAATGCATTAAACTGACCAAAAGTGACAACAAAGACATGTATGATGTAACAAAAGATTTCTTTTCAGGGAAAAATTAAATGAAAGAGAAAACAAATCTATGGTTTCCATAAAAAGTATTAAGCAACACAACTGTCAGTATGGATAATAATATTTCTGAAGGATCATGTGACATTATTGATGCTCAAAAATTCAGCTTTAGGAATAGGTTATATTTTAGAATATATGTGACCCTGGACCACAAAACCAGTCCTAAGTGTCAATTTTTCCGAAATTGAGATTTATACATCGTCTGAAAGCTGAATAAATAAGCTTTCCATCGATGTATGGTTTGTTAGGATCGGACAATATTTGGCCGAAATACAACTATTTGAAAATCTGGAATCTGAGGGTGAAAAAAAAAATCTAAATACTTAGAAAATTGCCTTTAAGTTTAATATATTTATGGTAGGAAATTTACAAAATATCTTCATGGAACATGATCTTTACTTAATATCCTAATGATTTTTGCCATAAAAGAAAAAACGATAATTTTGACCCATATAGTGTATTTTCGGCTATTGCTACAAATATACCCGTGCTACTTAAGACTGGTTTTGTGCTCCAGGGTCACATATTAAAATGGAAAACAGTTTTAAATTGTAATAACATTTCACTCTACCATTTTTGCTGTATTTTTGATCAAATAAATTCAGCCTCGGTGAGCATAAGAGACAGATTACTGCCACTGTAATGTAATAGCAGGCATTCGCTGACCGAAACTGGATCTTCCTTGAAGGTGAAATGATCCTAGGTTCTCGTGTTCTAGGTTTTTGGGACTGAACCGATAATCTGTGTTTGTATCCTAGAGCTTAAGCATGAGGTTTCCACCACTCCACAAACTGAAACACCACACTAAGATTCACTACACAGTAGGTGACATTGTGCTGCAGGAGCACAACTCCGTATTTCTGCTCCAGGGAGGTTGTGCGAATAGGTGGAATCCACACCCCATAAGCAAATACCCAAAATACCACTCAACCCCATCCGTGAGGCCTCAGCAGAAAACAGAGAGACTTTTATGTTCATTCCAGGACATGCTCACCAGGAACCGAAGGACATTCTCAGCTTCGTGAAGTTATTTCTCTTTAAAAAAGTAGGTAGAGAAACAGTTGCTGCTAAGTTGATGAATTATCCATCATTATTATTTGTCACATATTTCCCAGAAAACACAGAACATTCTCCTATTCATTCTCTGTATGATTCCAGTTTCTTTGTTTTTTTTAGGAGCCAATTCCTAACATTATAGAAACTTTCTCTTTAGATTCTGTTTTCTGAAAACAGAGTCTAAACAGAATCCATAAGCTATCAATCTCAGAATAAATTTTTTTAAAAGACAAAAGCGTCTTTTTTGCCATTTTGTTTCCCTGGCAGTAACTTTATAGGAGTGTAAGGATAGACTCCACTGTAGAGGAGTACAAACTCAGTCACCCAGTGGATAAACACTTCCCATCTCTCTAAATTTGATTTGTTAGCCTTGGCAGATGACACAGACACTGGACCCCCAGAATAGTCTCCTCTCTGACGTTACCTAGTGTCAATGACATGCCTGTTTTCAGCTGTCTGCTCAAGTGATCATCATTTTAACAGGAAAAGACTGTAAAAATGCCATGCTAAAACGTTAATTGATAATGATGGTTGCCCTTTGTGTATACAGTGAAAAACTGTAATACATCTAATGGGACACTTCGTGTTATTATACTGGTAAATTGACAGTATGGAAGTGAAAAAGAAATATGTCAGCTACACCTTTTGTCTTCTGTTATGTACACTGGGGCTTTATGTTACATTCTATGCAGTTATTTAATATTTATTGCATTATTTTAGTGTGACGTGTGTTGCCATGATGGTATTTTGTATTTGTACAGCACTCAGCGCCTGTTTTTTGGTGGTTGTCAGTGCAATATGAAGGTACAAAAAATGATATTTTACTATCTCAGTTGGCATATTAGCATTACTGTATATCAGTTCATAAACATATGCGTTTTTTACTGTAAATATAAATTAATTTAATAAACCTAAAATGCTGCTAACATATTTTTTTACAATAAAGTTATGACAACCACAGCTGCCGTTATTTATTTATTTTTTACCTTAACCCTCTCTTTTTTCTTTTTCTTTGCTTTTGTACAGGGCATCTGACCAAGTCTTATCATCAGATCCTTTGATTTCAGATGTAATTTCTGCTTGTATTTCTCTTTATGTATTTATTTATTTGTTGTGTATTAAGTAATTGTATGGCACTGATGAAGTTGAACCCGAAAACCTTTTACACTTGGTGCGCACAATTCTGCATTTCTGAATCTCTGTGAGCTTTTTCCTGTATTTTTGTGAGGAGATATTTTTTCCCTCTTGAATTAATTTTTAAGGCACACATTGATATGAGGCTAACTACAGTGAACCTGATGCTGACCCAACTGCTCCTAAATGACAGCAAAATTACTTGACATAAATTTGCACTATATAATATTATGAATCAAAAGCTGTTCCTCATTTGATTTGTGAATTATATTAATTGTGCTTCATTTCTCTCACCTGGGTTGACCTGTGACTTCACGGCTCCAGCCAGGAGAAGGACAGTAAGATATTGTCTCATTTGGAACATCTTATTTTATAACCTCAATTCCTGTAAAGAAGATCAAAGTAGTTTAACAAATGATCTGTTAATTTACATATTTTTTACTCGTGCAGAATTTAAAATGATCAGTTAAACACATCACATTCAAAATCAAAACAATTAAAAATGAAAACTAGGAATAATTGTGACCCTGGACCACTGCTGAATAAAGCTGAATAAATATGCTTTCCATCGATGTATGGTTTGTTAGGATAGGAAAATATTTGGCTGAGATACAACTATTTGATCATCTGAAATATGAGGGTGCAAAAAAATCTAAATATTGAGAAAATCGCCTTTAAAGTTGTCCAAATTAAGTTCTTAGCAATGCATATTACTAATCAAAAATGAAGTTTTTATATATTTACGGTAAGAAATTTTCAAAATATCTTCATGGAACATGATCTTTACTTTATATCCTAATGATTTTTGGCATAAAAGAAAAATCAATAATTTTGACCCATACAATGCATTTTTGGCTATTGCTACAAATATACCCCAGCGACTTAAGACTGGTTTTGTGGTCCAGGGTCACATTTGGTCAATATTGGACAAATATGAATTTATAATATAATTCAATCATTAAAATTTGTATTATTATTTTTAATAATAATTATTAATACTTTAATCATGTCATACATATAATGATATTACATGACACAAAAATGTATTTGCATGACAATGAACATATTCATAATGCTTAATAGAAAAAAAGAGGGAGAAAAAAGCTTTCCAAACCATGAACCCAAAAGATGAGGAACAAAGTGGCTCTTGTAGGTGCATTTGCCCTCAGGTCAGTAAGTTTTCCCTGTATACAAAGTCCACTATGTGACTGGTGTTTATTTATATTGTGCATGGCTCCAGTCAGCTGCCTGTGGGAGAGCAGTACTGTATGTACAGCGACCTAGAGAATCCCACTCTTTTTGGAGCACAATCATCAACTAAAATCATAAACAGCAATGTGTAATCAACCTTTCTCTGGTATTAGCAGCTATATGTTTTACTGAATTATTTTGAAACAGAATTTACAAGTATACTTGAATGAAAAGTTTACGTAACAGAAATTTATCTAGGAACATTTATCTAACATTTAACAATAACATTTTGTAACTCTTGGATAAAATATGCTGATATACTTTTTGTTTTTCTTAACACTGCCCAGAATTATTGGTTTTATGGAAAAAGAATTTCCAGCACAGACTCAATCATTCATGACTGATTTGTTGGGCATATGAAACAAACTCATAATCACATCTAATGAGCCAACTGACACATCCTACAAAACACAAGTGACACTTACCGCTGTCTTCAGTCATACACTCAAAGATTACCGCCTCAAAGTATTAACCTCTGAGCAAAACACAATCCTCCTCATCTTCACGATCCATCCTGAGGGAAAATGAGCGGCTGGGGCAAGTGACCCTCTTACAGGAGCAGAAATAAACAGAGAGAAAAAAAGATACAGTCAGCACCATCCTGGGGAAAGTCCAAAAGCCCAAATTTCAACCTGAGAAACAGAAGGTTTTAATTATAGAGAGCAGGATCTTTTCACACAATAATTCAGTGTTTTTCACAGTAAAACTAATAAATATATATATATATACAGTATATGCACACACTAAACAACTGACAATTTTTGCTGGATATCTTCACCGAATTGTGCTCAGTAAATTAATCATCAAAACGAAAAATCTGTGTTTGCTGAACAAGTCCTACATCCAAGGAAATTTGGGTAGCACTTTATTTTGCAGTCCTGTTCCTTGTGTACATACTATGTACTTATTATTGTAATTACAATAACTGGGTAATAACTAAGTTCTAACCCTGAACCTACTCCTAAACCTAACCCTACCCCTTGTGGTTATCTTTTATTACCACTACTTTCTTAAGTAAGTACACTGTAAGCACACATACCGTAAAATAAAGTTCAACCAAAATTTGCATGTGCACAGGTATATATTATTTAACCGTAGTTTAACCATGGTATAAGTAAAACTGTGGTTATACAAATGGTAATCAATACACCAAAAGAGTAATTTTCGTAAGGGCAGTTTGACAGTTTAACATCTGAGCCTCTGTTACTAATTCGAAAAGGTCACTTAGAATTAGTAACTAAGTAACATTGAGTTGTATCGAAAGCTTATTGTATTACTGTATTAAAAGCTCACTGTATAGAGTAATGAGAGAGAGAGATGGACTGAGCGAGTGTGATAACCTGCATCTGAAACAGCATCTTTCAGCTCAATCTCATATTCACAATAAATCATTGGTTAGAATGCCAGCGGAAAGCGATATCTTGTTTGTACTATCCTTTCCTGTTTCCTCTGTTAAAGGTGATTTCCAATGACAGTGCTGCTCAGTGTATTTGTTGGTTGCTTCTTAAGGTGTTGTTGAAAGTAAAAATAACTTCCTTGTTTGTAACCCTGTTTCAGTCTCTTTCAATATAAAAGTCTTTACTGCTGACTCATTCATAAAAACAGTCTCTTGTCGTGGAATAATGTAACTAATCACTATCATGAACACACGTTTCTCAATACTAAATTCTATTAAATACTTTTATTTATATAAATTATTATTTAAGGCAGTTGTCCATAACTTTTTTGGGTTAAAAATTATCCGAAATCAATATTTGAGCAAGTACATAACCAGCCAGTATTCAAAACTATCACCTTACTTTAGCCCAGTTCAGAACGGTTAGTTTATAATAATGTTTTCTAATTTGAGTGGTATGGGTAGGTTTTTGCAGAAATTCGAGCATGGCACTGCATCATTATGTCACATCTGTAAACATAAAGAAGTTGTCCCAGCTAGTAGGCTATGGCATGTGAGGATCCTGCAGGTGGCAGGTCGTTTATAGCCTTTTCTCACAGCAGCTAGAATAATTAAATGTATCATTTTGATGGCGGATTGTAATCCACGTTGTGATTATGAAACACATGTAAATGAAATGAATTTATATTCCAGTTTTAAATGTGCTTCTGATTACAGATAGCCTGGGATTACACAAGATTTGTATTTTAAAAACAACCAGTTTCGAAGGGAGCATTTGCTTTTTGGGTTAAAAATAATTTCTTCATATGAAATTTGAATGGCATGACAATTAGATTAGACTGTACAGAAATTGAAATCTACAGGCTAATACACACTATACTCATTGTGACGCAATGCTGATGTTGTTAACATTAATAATTTGAGAATAAAGAATAACAATAATAACAATTTGCATGGTTAGATGTGATATGAGCTAACCGGTCGTTAGATTTAATTACCATTGGTAGCGCAATTTATTGAAATGCTTTTTTCCTCAGTTGGTCAGAACAAACGTGGCAGACTTGTTACTTACTTGTTCGGGTGGCAATATATGGTGAAAATTATTATTTGGGTCATATATTCCAAGACGTAGGCTAGAATCTGTGATTCCTGAGTACAGTATCCACACCGGTGCGGTGACTGACAGACTGACACACATACTCCTCAAAACATTAGATTCATCCGCCCCGGAGCCATGCTGGAGCACAACCCCACTCACGATTCCGCACACAGCGGAAATCCAGGTTTTCAAACAGAGATGGTGACAAAGAGGCAACACTTGCGGGCTGCAGCTTTAATAAACAACAACAGTCATCATCAAGTTGCTAGGCAATTCAGTCAAAAGTACAAAAGCAGTGCTCTGATATAATGTAAAATTGGAACTTTAGACTTTGCCCTCACCAAAACTACTTGCTCTGGAACAAATAATATATTAATGAGACCAAAGACTGCCCGTTAGATTTACCCAAAATGAATTATAGCTCATGTTTAACCACTATAGAGACATCAGAGTCAGCAGCAAACTGCAGAAGAACTGACCGCTAAGGCAGGTTTATGAGTGCTGAATTGCCACTGATACCCTGGAGCTCACATCTCCGAAAACGTAAAAGCAAATTTTCAAATAGACATCTTTATTAACAAACCGCATTTTTTAAGCCTAAACAGCTATATTAAAAACTCTTAAAACTACATTCCATGACACAAAAACAGTTTTATTTATAAAATTACAGTGGTTTTGGGTGCCCACAATGACACTCCCAAGCGGAGTGATACAAATGGAAATGGAGTTCTGTTATAGAATATTGCACCCCTGGAAAAGGCTTTCAGCCAATCAGATTCTAGAACCAGAAACAACTGATATATATAGATCATTTTCAAATCATATTTTTAAATAGGTTTTCATACCCCTTACCTAGTAACATAACACATAAAGAAAGGTAAATAAAAGACAACAAAATCTTAAATGACTTTCATTTATTCAGTTTCATTCACTCCAAAGGATGAAGTTAACTAAGATCCACCAACACTAAAGGTTTATTTAAAGGAAAATGAATGCTACAACACAGCAGCCTTTAGACAAGACTTTAGCACAAAATATGCAGTGTTAGTATTACTTGCTACACTCTTTTCAAGAAATAAAAAATTATAGTAATAGAGAAAGAATGCTGATAAATACCATATGACATTATTGCACAAATACGTTCACTTGTGTTTTGACATTGGTATCACTGTGAAACAGTTCAAGCTGCTCAGCTGCAAAATTGACAGTGAAGGTCAAACATGCTTATACATTGAGTTTAACATGTTCTTTATCATTTCTTTTCTTTCACTTTAGCACTGCTGCATAACATTTTATAGTCAAGCCTGACATTAGAAATACTGTCAAACAAATCATGAAATGCCCACAAAAACAACAACCTAACTCGTAGAGCATTGTGATGAACATTGTAAAACGTGTAATAAAAAGAAAACATTTAAAATAAAACTGTCATTGAATGCATTTATGTATGTCTGTCCAAGTGTCCATTCATCTCTTTACAAAAAAACAGTCTTGCTTCATTGCTTACAAACACATAGCCTATCTTCAGAAGAATAGATTGAAATCAAAGAAATTGAGGAGAGACAAATGCTTTTTGAAACTCATATTAACAGACCAGCCAACACTGTAGATGCTTGGCTTTAAAGGGACAGTTCACACAAAATAATTTAGTCACCCTCATATTGTTCCAAACCTGTATGACTTACTCTCTTCTGTGGAATATAAAAGAATACCCTACCCATGAAAAATTTGGGGTGATGGGAGATTAATGTATTTGATGAAAAATGCAGTGAAAACAGTTATACTATGTACAATAAAAAAATATCTTTGAGTATATTTTAAAATGTAATTTATTCCTGTGATCAAAGCTGAATTTTCCGCATCATCACTCCAGTCTTCAGTGTCACATGATCCTTCAGAAATGCTGATGCTAGAAAGTTGAAAAGAGAACTATTCCATAAATTTGGAATATATATTTTTAACATAAATGTCACTTTTGATAATGCATCCTTGCAGAATAAAAAATATTGAAATTAATAATTTAAAAAAAATCTCAATAACCCCCAAAATTTTAAAAGATATATTATGAAAAATGCCTCAATTATGTATTGTTCATGTGATGAAAGTCAGTGGGGTCCAAAACAACACTAATTGAAAACCACTGACTTTCATTGTATGGACAAAAAAAACAATTCACAGGTTTGGGACGACATGAGGGTGAGTAATGGCAGAATATTCATTTTTCATTGAAGTATGCTTTTTACACAATTTTACATTGTTCAACAATTTTTTGAGTATGATTAGGACAACTTGGACACCCACTGGCTGGGATCTGCATAATTGAATCAATTAATATATTGGGATGTGTAACATCTTTTAGTTGTGTGTGTGTTTGTGTATATATATATATATACACATTTACATTTATTTATGGCTGTCAAACGATTAATTACAATTAATCGCATCCAAAATAAAAGTTTTTGTTTGCATAAGTGTGTGTACTGTGTATATTTATTATGTATACATAAACACACACACACACACACATGCATGTATATATTTAAGAAAAATATGTTATGCTTATATATTAAATATATTTATATGATATAATTTATGTGAATATAAATATATACATGTAAATACTTAAAATAACTCAATTAAATACATTTTAAATTAAATAAATATTTTCAAAATATATGCTGTATGTGTGTGTCTTTATATATACATAATAAATAAACACAGTACACACATATATTATGTAAACATAAACTTTTATTTTGGATGCAATTAATCACGATTAATCGTTTGACAGCACTATATATATATATATATATATATATATATATATATATATATATATATGAAATTGTATTATATATATTTAATATATATTTATATATTCTGTTATTTATTTATATATTCATTCTGACAGCTGAAGCTGCAATGCAAAAGCTGAAGAGCTCAGCTGCTGCTGCTGTTCTGAGCTGTTTTTTTCAACAGCTAGTGGTCATCACTCTCATCAGTGTTAGACTCATATCCGGATGCGATACCAGACTCTCTGAATCCTGGTGTGTCCAGTGTGCAGAGAAACTGGTTCCCTGGAGGAGAGCAACCACCCGACTGATCTTCATCCTGACCCTGTCCTGAGTCACGGTCCTGCTCTGGCTTTTTCTCCCGCTCTGAAGATTCTGAGAAGAAACAGAAGCCGTCGAGCCGAGCCAGGCTGTTTGAGAGAGGGAAGCCCTCTCGAGCGCTTGAGGGAGGATTCGGGTTGGGGTCACGTGATACAGCTGGCATGTTGGCACGCAGGGCGATTTCCAGAAGGCTGTCTTGAGATCCCACTGCAGGAAGGAAATGACATCATGGCATAGTAAGTGATAGAATAACTTAGAGGTGCCATTACTGAGCCGACTTTGTCAAGCTAAACATCTAATCACCAGAGTAAAGGCCTGGCCCCACCGAAAATGATAACTATTGTGGTATCTATAACAATAACTATATTTGCATCAACATCAATGGACAAAAGTGTGCTGCTTTAAATGCTCAGGACAGATTTACTAAACAAGGCAAATTAGTGTTAGGGTGCAATTACATAAAAGTGCCGAAGGAAGGGGAGAATTCTGCGGCTGATTTACTGACAGTGCGCACATTAGAGAACACATCTCATTTCCATGATGACCAGCACAATCTGCCAAGAGCAGCGCAACTTGCCGCCTGCTTTAAGTCATGCTTTTTTTGGGTGTTAAATAATGCCTCAAAAACCAGTGAATTGACGAGTGCAAATCTTAGTAAATCACATTGCATGATTAATTTAAATACTCTTCTCCCATAATTTTACAAAAGGAAACGAAAGCAAAACTCCTACAAATGTATATTCAATAAGGCGAGTCGGAAAAATAACTGTGTCCACGCCTTTTCAGCGCTAATTTCCCACTGTGTGTCTTTAGTACATCCTGACAGTAGTTTTTTAACGCCAAATGAGGCTTTGCGCTGGCGCAAGCTGATAGTAAATCTGGCCCATAGTGTTGGGGGGATTCTGTTTGGCTGTCAATGTTTTTATTGTTCATCAGTTGGAAAAAAATGCTCTGAAATTAATTCCAGTTATATTGTACCGCTGTGTTGTATTGGGGTGAACGGGACTTACTTTAACACCCTTTTGTTAAGAACTCTTTAAAGGAATAATTCCTCCCAAAAGAAATTCTGTCATTATTTACATGACAGTTATTTCAAACTTAGTACATTTCATTCTACCACACACATGTTTTGTACATTTGCACAATGAAAATATTTGACTAAATTTTATATATTGTTTGAACAATTTCAGAGATGTACAAATGTTTACAAATATGTTTGTATTTAATCAATTAGATTTGTAAAGATATTACTAAAGCTCTGCATACATAAAAAAAAAAAAAGCCTTTTAGCCTTTTAGATATAGTTGGTACATTTATATTGCATGTTTCAATGTATATCCAAACACAGACAAAAATGTATGTGTAAATATTACAAATCAATACCTACAAATACTAATGAGTTCAACCTGGCCTAGGACTAATTTTATGGTGCTTGTAAAGACTGTTCTCTTTCATTATAAAGAGCAGCATGAACATTCTTCAGAATTTCTTCTTTTGTCATCAGTGGCAAAAGGAAAGTCAAGAAAATCTTGGAACAACATAAGGATGAGTAAATGACAGGATATTAATTTTAGGGTGAACAACAGGCTATATCATTCTTCTGCCTTGCACACATTGTGGAAACAAAGAGGAAAATCTCTTGATTGCAAACGTCATGAGTCTTGAGACTTACAGGGGGAGTTTTTGTGTGGTTGAGTGCAAAGCTCCAGCTCTTGGACTTGTTTTACCAGCAGTGAGAGATGCTGCAGGAGTTCAGTGTTCTGCTGCAGGAGCTGCTGGACTCGAGCCTGAGCCTCCGTCCTGGCGCTGGTCTCCACCGACAGCTGCTGCTGCAGCAGAACCACCTGCACAAACACAACAACTACTAGATTTTACTCTCTCTTAAGAAAATATCGGTGAAATATCTGTTCCCCAAAAGGTTCTTTGGGGAACTTTTCAGTGAACAGTTCTTAAAAGAACTATTTTTTTCAAGTGTGAAGAACATTTGAATAATCTAAAGAACCTTTTTCCACTGTAAAGAACCTTTTGTGGAATGAAAAGGTTCCATGGATGCTAAAGGTTCTTTGGTGAACCATTGATGCCATAAAGAACCTTTATTGTTAAGAGTGTACAAGTCAATACAGGCAGCATGACAAAGTGATTGGACGTGTGATGTGACCTGTGCGGAGGCGGCTTGGCTCCTCTGCTCCTGCTGCTGTAACTGTCTCTGCAGGAGCTGCAACTGATGGCTCACGGACAGAGGAGATGCCAGCCTGGACGACTCCATCACCAGCACCGGCTCTTCACTCACCTGCATTGAGAAAGTAAGAGTAGGAGTAGTGCTGTTTACTATCTTTAACCAACAAATTAACTTTAAGATGGTCTTTGCAAAGGATAAGTACAGCCTGTTAATACCTAGATGCATTAATTGTAACTTTGGGATCCATTAGTTCTTTTGAAACGTATCACACAGTGAGAATAGTTTAGTTTGTTAGTTAACAGGCGTAACGATACACTAATTGCATCCTTATTTAAACACCTCCCGTGGTGAAAATCAAGTTTTTATTGTTTACAAGTCTATCTGGTACTTCTAATACACTTAGACAAACCATGTTTCATCACAAATTCATCAGTCAACACCACTACTGTCTCAAAAAATGCAGTTTGAGTCCTACCAATATAAGGGTGAAACCAATCCCGTCAAATTTTTTACGATGTCTAAGATGGAGAACATGGAAACCCATTATTGCTGTTTGATATCACAGCCAAGCCAAAGGCTATAATAATATCAATTATTTACCCACTATGTTAACGACTCGGAAGTGAGTTTAACTGAAGGGACAGAACACAAAATCTGCTCACAAACTGAATTTGATTACAGTGAAAAATACAGCCTCACATCAAACCCGGGCTAACGGAAATGTCAAAAATGTTAAACACTGGTCTCATATGTTTGCTCCTGTGATTGGCATAAGTTTGAAAACATCAGCAGATTCACAGAGCCAAAGAACACAATTTCAGCCGTATCAAAGCAAGTCATTTTGCAAACCATTACAAGTACATGAAAGCTTTAACCTCCTAAAAACTCCCCAGTGATCGAATATGTGTCAGCATCGACAGCTTTCATATCTTATTCATTAAAGTCAAGCCAAAATTCTAAAAGCATCTAAAATGTGTTTCCTTAAATGCATAATTTATAAATAATCCCCAATAATCTCCATATCTGGAAGAAGTTTGCATGTTAATAAACAAGACTTATTTGAAACTACCCTAAATTTTGCTCATTTAGATCATTTTTAAGGAATTAAACTGATTCTGACTAAGTGTTATTACAAGATTTCAAAGAATTACATTATACTTTAAATTTGGCTGTTTATTATTCATCTTTTAGTCCTACTTGTCATCATGGCCCAATTTCTGCCCTATAAACCATGTAGGATGAGCAAACAGTAGCAGCTATAAATAACTGAAAACAGGCAAAACCTGAGCTAAAAGACAACACCTGAGATCTCTTCTGCCTTCCAGTTTCGTCTAAAAAAGCAAGGCCTTCTGTTGGTAAACATTTTACTGCGTCAATATTAAAAATTTGTAATTGATGAGGAAAAATTAAGACAACTGGACACACATTTCTTTCAGATTTTCTGCTAAACTTTAAGGTCAGACAGAGGACTTTACCTTTTCATCTTTCTCTAGCCCAGCGTTGCTTGATTTCTCAGCGGTGCCGCCAGCAACTGAAGTCTCGTCTTTGCATCTCTCCTCCTCACCTTTCACAAGCCATGCTGCAATTCAGATTAATCACATCATTTAGAATAAAAAATATTTTTTTTGTCCAAGTCAAAGAAATACTTGACAAGGATCCTTCCAAAACCAATCATAGGACTAAATAATGGTATAAAATATATTTAGATTTTTCTAGCTATTTTGACAATTTTTATATGGGGCTCATTGAAAAATTATGGCTTAAACGTTTACTAACAAAACATTTTTAGCTTTATATTATGCCAAAAATCTAATTAACTATATTATAGTTAATTTAGCTTTTGTTTATTGTGAAATCGTGAAGTTGAAAAACTGTTATATTGACTAACATTTTGGCTCATATATGTCTAAAAAAGATTAAATATATTTTTATAATTAAATAACATTTGTTTCTTTGTGTGAATGTTTTTGTGTCTTTTGGACAATAAATATTTTTAATTAAGGTTTGAACCAAACCATAAACATAATTTGATAGAAGCTAATAAGTTTGGCTTTAACAAATTAGACAAATTAACAAATTATTTTAGAATTGGTCAAAAGTATGATTTATTTTTCAGTGCACAGACCATATTTTCTCATACAAAACAAATATGTAAGTTGCTTTGAAACTGTGATGAAGATAATAACAATACAGATTTTTTATTTGTATTATATGTGACCCTGGACCACAACACCAGTCTTAAATCGCTGGGGTACATCTGTAAAAAACATTGTATGGGTTCAAGTTCAAGTTCAAGTTCAAGTTGTATAGCGCTTTTTACGATACATATCGTTGCAAAGCAGCTCTACAGGAAATTAAGTTTCCACAATATATTTATATATTGCAGAACCTTAATATATTTAACTTATGGTAATTCTTGGTAATTCTGTATGTTGTCTGAGCTTTGGCATCCTCTGAGGTCCTCTGAGGGGTTAGCATTATCTTTTCTCAGGTGTTCGGTCATCTCAGATCATTTAAGGGTTGGATCCAGACTGTTAATGTCCAGATGTTAATCCCGTGGCAGAAACAGAGAAACAAATAGAGACATAATTAGCGTAGCTGCTGTTCCATCTAAGCATAAATGATTTGTTCAACCCAAGCTAAAGAATAATAATAATGTACATTTGATCAGATATAACTGCAGTACAAGATTATAAGATGCATTATGTGAATGCTAGGCTAAAGAGATGTGTCTGTTTAGATTTAAACAGAGAGAGTGTGTCTGAACCCCGAATGTTATCAGGAAGACTATTCCAGAGTTTGGGAGCCAAATGTGAAAAAGCTCTACCTCCTTTACTGGACTTTGCTATCCTAGGTACTACCAAAAGTCCAGAGTTTTGCGACCTTAGGGAGCGGGTTGGATTGTAGCGTGGTAGAAGACAAGTTAGGTACGCAGGAGCTAAACCATTTAGGGCATTATAGGCAAGTAATAATATTTTGTAAATGATACGGAACTTAATAGGTAGCCAGAGCAGAGACTGTAAAATTGGGGTAATATGATCATATTTTCTTGACCTGGTAAGAACTCTAGACACTGCATTTTGTAGCTTGTTTATTGAAGATGCAGGACAACCAGCTAGCAGTGCATTACAATAGTCCAGTCTAGAAGTCATGAATGCATGAACTAGCTTTTCTGCATCAGAAACAGGTAGCATGTTTCGAAGCTTGGCAATGTTTCTAAGATGGAAGAATGCTGTTTTTGTAATATGGGAAATATTATTTTCAAAGAACAAGTTGCTGTCTAATATAACACCCAGATTTTTTACTTTAGAGGACGTAACAGTGCATCCGTCTAGTTGTAAATTGTAATACAAGAGATTATGTGTACTGTTTTTTGGTCCAATAAGTAATAGCTCTGTCGTATCTGAATTTAATAGGAGGAAATTATTGGTCATCCAATCTTTTAATTTTTTTTACACAATCTATTAGCTTAGATAGTTTAGAAATTTCTTCTGGTCTTGTTGAGATATATATAGTTGAGTATGATCAGCATAACAATGAAAACTAATCCTGTATTTTCTAATAATATTACCAAGTATTCACAGTATATTGAAAATAGCAGAGGACCTAGGACAGATCCTTGTGGTACTCCATACTTTACTGGTGATAAATGAGATGACTCCCCATTTAAATGAACAAAGTGGTAGCGATCGGACAGGTAGGATCTAAACCATCTTAAAGCCTGCCCTTGAATACCATATAGTTTTGTAAGCGATCTATGAGTATGTCATGGTCTATAGTGTCGAATGCAGCACTAAGATCAAGTAATACTAGCAATGAGATGCAGCCTTGGTCTGAAGCAAGAAGCAAGTCATTTGTAATTTTAACAAGTGCAGTTTCTGTACTATGGTGAGGCCTGAAACCTGACTGAAATTCTTCATAGAGATCATTTTTTTGCAAGAAGAAGCACAATTGAGCAGACACAACTTTTTCTAAAATTTTATACATAAACGGAAGATTTGAAATGGGTCTGTAATTTGCCAGTTCATTAGAATCTAGTTGTGGTTTCTTAATAAGAGACTTAATAGTCAAAATTATATATTTTTCTTTTATGCCAAAAATCATTAGGATAATAAGTGAAGAACATGTTCCATGAAGATATTTTGTAAATTTCCTACCGTAAATGTATCGAAACTTCATTTTTGATTAGTAATATGCATTGCTAAGAACTTAATTTGGACAACTTTAAAGGCGATTTTCTCAATATTTAGATTTTTTTGCACACTCAGATTCCACATTTTCAAATAGCTGTAACTCAGCCAAATATTGTCCTATCATAACAAACCATACGTACATCAATGGAAAGCTTATTTGTTCAGGTTTCAGATGATGTATAAATCTCAATTTCGAAAAATGTACACTTAAGACTGGTTTTGTGGTCCAGGGCCACATATTTCTATTTTGCTGATTTGAATTATTTTAATTTGTCTCCAATGCAAGTGCCATACAAGGAAAGTTCAGATGAAACGTGGTTCATGTTTGATAAAATGAAATGTGAGTAAAAGTCAATGTCTCCTCACCGTCAGCAGTGTCTAGACTCTGTTTATGGCACACCTCAAACGCCTGACCCATGGTCCGCACTATCCTCATGGCTTGGCTCTGAGACACAGACAGCAGATTTTTAAGCAACCAGGGTTTATTGAACATGTCAAACATGCTTTTCCACATGCAGGTAAACATTTGTAGATTTTCAATTGATACGGGACAAAAAGCTGTACTTGGAGAGACAGAAGAATGAATTCACCTTCAACAGAGGAAAAGAGATTTATAGGAATGAATGACAGACGTAAGGAAAAGAGAAGGAGTGAGTGAGAGAGGGAGAACATTACACCCATAAGTCAATTCCACATTATAGTGGTGCTGTCAAAGTGATGGATAAGTTCATTTCAGATGCGCCCTGGTACTGTGAACAAAACCCAAGCCAAAGACAGTCATATCATGCAGCTTATGCCAACAGCACTTTCTTTTTCTGTAGAAAACAGACAATCTGTTGCTGGTTTAAAATATCCCACGAGACAAAGTTTGCAACAGAATTATTTAGAATCACGCTGAATAGTAGTTTTTGTTCATTAAATTGAATTGTTAAAGGGATAGTTCACCCAAAAATGAAAATTCTGTCATTAATCACTCTCATGTTGTTCCACACCTGTAAGACCTTCATTCATCTCTGGAACACAAATTAAGATATTTTTTATGAAATCCGATAGCTTTCTGCATGACAGCAATGCAACTGACACGCTCAAGGCCCAGAAAGGTAGTAAGGACATTGTTAAAAAAGTCCATCAGACATCAGTGGTTCAAGTTGAATTTTATGAAGCTACGAGAATACTGTTTGTGTGCAAAGAAAACAAAAATAACTTTATTCAACAATTCTTCTCTTCCATGTCAGTCTTCACCACGGCCTTACAACATTTCTGTGCCTTGATCATGGTAGTACCCTTGCTGTCTATGCAGGGTCAGAAAGCTCTTGGATTTCATCAAAAATATCTTAATTTGTGTTCTGAAGATGAACGAAGGTCTTACGGGTTTGGAACAACGTGAGGGTGAGTAATCAATGACAGAATTTTAATTTTTGGGTGAACTAACCCTTTAACTTGAATTGTTGTGTTGGATTAGAGTAACGTACTCGGTTACTAATGTAATCTCGGTTCCCTGATATATGGGAACGAGTACTGCGTCGTAAGACGCTGTATGGGAAAAACTCCTTTTTTCCTCTTCACTGAAGCCTTTTCAATCACGCAGTGAAACTGCACGTCTATTGGTTCGTGCAGTGCGATAAAAACGAACCAGTGGCATGGCGGCAGCGATGAGCGAGCCTATGGCTATGCAGCCCGCCAAAATGGGGGGGGGCTTCTGGCTATATAAGCGGCCGCTTCGCCGCCACAACTCAGATTTCTTCGAAAGAAGCGACTGAGGCGTGCAGCTCATAGCACGGCCAGGAACGCAGTACTAGTTCCCATATCTCAGGGAACCGAGGTTACGTTAGTAACCGAGTACGCTCCCTGTCGATATTTCACTCGTACTGCGTCGTAAAACGCTGTATGGGAACCAATACAATCCCGCCGTGCTATGATGGGGAACGACTCAAACATGACTCCCATGGGAGGGCCCAGGGGAGTTAAGATTACACCAAGCACAGGCCGAGCCACCGGGTCAACCATGGCCTGGGTGTCATCCCGAAGTAGACACTTAGTGCCCATAATATGGACCTTCCAAGAGAAGGAGGGCCTTGAGCAGAGATGGTCAAGGAATTCCAGAGATAGCTTATCTAGCCGTAACGGCGAATTTTAAGCGGAAACGACCCTGGCCTGCAAGGTGGGGACGTCCAGGTTGTAAAACCTCATAAATGTGGACGACGAGGACCAGCCGACCGCCTCACAAATTTCAGAAATGGACACCCCGCTGGACCATGCCCAAGAAGAGGCGATGCCTCTGGTGGAATGGGCTCTGACTCCAATGGGGCACTGCAAGCCCATGGAGGAGTATGCTAGGGTGATAGCATCCACTATCCACCTGGAGATACTTTGCTTCGTAACAGGGCGACCTTTAGCGCGGTTACCGAAGCTGACAAAAAGCTGTTCTGATCTCCTGAACGAGGCAGAACGCTCGATGTATACCCTTAGGGCCCTGATGGGGCAGAGCAGGAACAATTCCTGGTCGTCCGTCGAGGGGGGAAGCGCAGAAAGCGCTATGACCTGGGCTCTGAACAGAGTGGAGAGCACCTTAGGTACATAACCCAGCCTTGGTTTCAGGATGACCTTGGAGTCGTTAGGCCCGAATTCCAGGCAAGCAGGGTTGACAGAAAGGGCCTGTAAGTCTCCTACCCGCTCAACCGACGCCAGTGCCAACAGCAGGGCGGTTTTAAACGAGAGCAATCTCAGGCTCGCAGATTGCAATGGTTCAAACGGGGGGCCTCTCAAGGCCCTCAGCACGGTTGGTAAGTCCCAAAGTGGAACTGTACGAGGGCGAGGAGGGTTCAATCTCCTGGCGCCTCGTATAAATTGGACCACCGCACTATTTCTGCCCACCGAACGACCAGCAATAGGGGCATGAAAAGCCGCTATGGCTGAAGCGTAAACTTTGACGGTGGATGGGGAACGCTGTTTGTCCAGCAGCTCCTGCAGAAACGAAAGAACCACTGGAACCTCAGAGGTGACCGGATCCAAATCACGGTCTTGACACCAAGCCGAGAAAATAGACCATTTCAGAGCATAGAGGCGTCTAGTAGACGGGGCTCTAGCTTCTGCCATATTGCTTAAGACACGCTCTGGGAGGACAAAAGGCTCCTGTTGAGCAGCCACACATGCAGGGCCCATAACTCGGGCCGTGGATGCCACAGCGTGCCGTTCGCTTGAGAGAGGAGGTCCCGTCTCAAGGGAATGGGCCGCGGGGCTGCTTCCAGCAGCTGGAAAAGTTCCAGCAGCTGGGGAAGTCGTGGCCTAATGGTTAGAGAGTCGGACTTGTAATCCGAAGGTTGTGGGTTCGAGTCTCTGGCCGGCAGGAATTGTAGGTGGGGGGAGTGAATGTCCAGCGCTCTCTCCACCCTCAATACCACGACTGAGGTGCCCTTGAGCAAGGCACCGAACCCCCAACTGCTCCCCGGGCGCCGCAGCATAAATGGCTGCCCACTGCTCCGGGTGTATGTTCACGGTGTGTGTGTGTTCACTGCTGTGTGTGTGCACGTTGGATGGGTTAAATGCAGAGCACGAATTCCGAGTATGGGTCACCATACTTGGCTGAATGTCACTTCACTTCACTTCACTTCACTTCAGATGTTGCTCTGCACGGCTTGGACCGATGGTTTGCCCTCGCCTTCCATCCGATGGCCGAGGGCAGGCAGAGATGCGCGGCCACGAACTCATCCAGAGGGGGCAGGTGCTTGTATCTCTTCTCTTCGGCGCCGTCAACGGAGGTGAGGGCGGAGGAAGCAAAAGATCTGATGCGAGACGAGTAGGGGGCGCGCCACGATTTAGTGAGCTCGTCGTGGACTTCTGGAAAGAAGGGGGATGAGCGTTGGCGGGGGGCCTTCTGGCGCCCCGGGAGAAACCACTCATCCAGCCTGCTGCGAGATGGCTCCTCAGGCGGAGACCACTCGAGCCCGAGCTCACTGACAGCCTTGGTCATGATACGGACGAGCTCCTCATCCGATCTGGGTCTGGCGCTGCGAGAAGAGGACGGCGGTAAGAGGGCGGGGTCAGACATTGAGCCCGAAAACTCCTCCGCGTCCGAAGCCAAAAGGCAAAGGCTGTCCATCTCATTGTCGCTCCCACCAAACGAGATCATGTCGCTCGCAGCCGCAGAGGGACGCTGATCAGGTTGAGTGAACAGGACCGGTGAATCCTCTCTCTGCTGTGACGGCAAAGCACGTGGGCACTGAACCGACGTAAGCTTGCTTGTCTCCGGCCGCTCGAATCCTCTGCCCCGCTGTTTCTTCCTCGCAGGTCCCTGGGAGGAAGACAACGGGAGGGCGCGAGGGTCGGAGTCGCTTTCAGAAAGAAAGCTATCCGCGAGCGCAGAGGAGAGACTGAAACTCTCGCAATGAGAGCAGTCAGCCCCGCTGACATCAGCGTGGGATTACCCCAAGCATCAGTCAGTCCCGCTGAGCGCAGCGTGACCGTCATCAGCGTGCAGGGGATTCCTGCACGTCTTACAATGACGGCGCGGCATTTGAAACAACGCTGAAACACTGAATTTGAAAAAGAATTTGCTCTTTTGTGAGGCTCTTTTAGATCGTCGCCGGATGACTGCAGGGGATAGACCGGGATCTGCGAGCTGAGCGCTGCGAGAGGTCCAATCCGGCTGCTGAGGCGTTTCAACGGCGAATCTCGGCATCAGCGAAGAGTCAGCGAGGAAAAATCTTCGTCGCTGAAGAGAAGAAATCTGAGTTGCGTCGGCGAAGCGGACGCTTATACTGTATAGCCAGAAGCCCCCCCCCCCCCATTTTGGCGGGCTGCATAGCCGTAGGCTCGCTCATCGCCGCCGCCGTGCCACTGGTTTGTTTTTATTGCACTGCACGAACCAATGGACGTGCAGTTTCACCGCGTGATTGAAAAGGCTTCAGTGAAGAGGAAAAAAACGAGTTTTTCCCATACAGCGTCTTACAAAGCAGTACGAGTGAAATATCGACAGGGAACTTAATTTTTGTATGTGCAGAAAACAGTTTAATTTGATTATTTTTAGTGATTTTTATATTTTTTTGTACATTTTTGTACATTTTGTAAAGGTTTTTACTATACACACACACTGTGTTCCCATGTTTTATGGGGACATTCTAGATGTAATGGTTTTTATACTGTACAAATTGTATTTTCTATCGTCCTACACTAACCCTACACCTAAACTTACCCCTTACAGGAAACTTTCTGCGTTTTTAGATTTTCAGAAAACTGCATTCTGTATTATTCATAAGCTTGTTTCCTCATGGGGACTAAAAAATGTCTGCACAAGATCAAAATTTACTGGTATTACTATACTTGTGGGGACATTTGGTCCCCATAACGTGATAAATACCAGGTGCACACATACACACATTTGTCATTACCAAAACACAGTAATATATAATTTAATTAGAAGGGTTATATTGGCCTATTAAAATTTAGCTTACACCTACCTTTTTAATAAATTTTTATTAAAATGTTTTTAGAGGTAAATCAATAACAATTACAATTTTAAAAATTGTTCAAGTGTGATTTATGAGATTTGTTGTATTTTGAATCCAGTTTTTCTTTGTAAAAGGCATAAAGTTGACCATACAGATTTCAAAGTTAAGGATTAATTAGTTTGTTCATTAGTTTGTTTATACATTGAACCAAACACTATCATAACATCTTAACTGATAATTCAATACTTTATTTTTGACAAAACATCCCATGTTTCGGTAGTGACAGCACATTTTTAGTAGTGACAGAAATGTTTTGGTAGTGACCACATCACATTACAGAATTTTAACTCGCATACTAAAACACTACTTAAACACACTAAAATACAAAATATTTGCATAATTTTACTAAAATTGTGTTTATTTCCCCCAAATAAAGGATTATGTGTTCCCCTTTGGTCACTACCGAAACAATGATGACATGTTTTGGTCGTGACTGTTTCGGTAGCGACAATTTTATACTTTTGAGCCTACTTCAAAGATGCTAATCAGCACATGGATACCTAGCACAGTTCTGAACAGTGGTACACATATAAACACTAAATGTTATGGAATAACACCCAAAAAAGTGTGCTTTATTGCAGAAAAAGGTGTTCGGTAGTGAAATTTTTTTACACACAGATTTTCAGACTTTGAAAACAATTTACCTCAAAATGATGGGCCTATCTACTCACACCTTGTAGCTATTAGAGAGGGACACACAGGAATATTTCCTGATCATAAATTTAGGGGTGTCTGAGTCAATGAACTAAAACATACACTTCATGTTTTGGTAGTGACATGCACATGTGGACAAAGAAAATATTAAATAAATATTTGTTTAACTTTTTTAAAAATCAAAAATATATATTTTTTAAAAACAACAATGAAATAAAATGCAAAAAAAAATAAATCATTTTCATAAATTTAGGGGTTAGGGTTCAGGACAGCCACCTCCCAATTGAAAGTACCCAATAAATTATGCTTTTATATACAGTGCCGTGAAAAGGTTTTTGCCCCCTTGCTGTTTTTTTTATTTTTTTGCATTTTTGTCACACTTAAAAGATTCAGATCATCAACAAATTTGAATAATACACAAAGATAATGCAAGTAAATACAAAATGCAGTTTTTAAATGATCATTTCAATTATTAAGGGAAAAAATCTGTCCAAGAAAGAGAATGGGCAAAAACGACATCCATGGGAGAGTTCCAAGGCTCGTAATACAAAGGCTCGTCTCACATTTGTCAAATAATATCTTGATTATCCCCAAGACTTTTGGGCAAATATTCTGTGGACTGATGAGACAAAAGCTGAACTTTTTGGAAAAAAAACCGTTACATCTGGCGTAAAACCAACACAGCATTTCATAAAAAGAACAACATACCACAGTCAAACATGGTGGTGGTAGTGTGATGGTCTGGGGCTGCTTTGCAGCTTCAGGACCTGGACGACTTGCCATAATTGATGGAACCATGAATTCAGCTCTCTATCAGAAAATCCTGAAGGAAAATGTCCGGCCTTCAGTTTGTGACCTCAAGCTCAAGCGCACTTGGGTTATGCAGCAGGACAATGATCCCAAACACACCAGCAAGTCCACCTCTGAATGGCTCAAGAAAAACAGAATTAAGGTTTTGGAGTGGCCAAATCAAAGTCCGGACTTAAATCCGATTGAGATGCTGCGGCATGACCTTAAACATTCCATTCATGCTCGAAAACCCTCCAAGCCAAATGTTAAGTCTGTATGGCACAAAACTCTCTCACATTAGTCTTGGACCAGCAGGCCTTCCTTAGTACTCAGCCCTGTTATTGTAAATCATCTCATGAATAAAATGACAACTAAATAACTGATCTCCATCAGAATGAATCCTCCACTAAGACATTCCACCTTACCATTTCCATTCCTGGGCAATCAATCAATATTATTTAACATATTTGTGCAGATATAATTAAATGTCAGTGGATTTCCTTTATTATGGTGATGTTTACCTTTCTCTTCGATTTGAAGACATTGCAGCGGAACACATTGCTTTTCTTGTCTCTTGCTATGTAACTGAATATCTTCAGATCCTGTGAGTCATGAGAGACGTAAAATATTCTGAAAAGAAAAAAAGACTAATGAGCTGCAGCAATTGACCTTAAAACTTTTTCATTGCCATGGCAACATGTTCATTGTGAACTATTATTCATGGCCATGGCCAGTGCTCTTCACTGACTTGGTCCCTTTGACATGTCATAAAACATTACAGAAATGCATTAAATGTGCTCACTAGATTTTGAAAGTGCAACGGAATACAACAGTAAATGTTAGTGTTACGTTACATTGGCATCAAACTGAAACTCTATAAATAGATCCATTTCAGAACAAACATGTTGGTAATAAATGACATTGTTTTAACACAATAAAACTAGAGTGGACTGGCACTAGTCAACACTAATAATGTTACTGTTAAACAGTGTGTTTATGTGCACTGGAGACTGGTGGTTGCTATGGGGATTTCGAAAGACATTCTGTTTTGTGTTGCAGCTCACAGAGCAAAATGATTTTGATGTGACGTGTGCATGCAAAATGATAAAGGTCATCAAACCCCACAGGCCATGTCACTCGAGTCATGAGCAAAATTAGTAATCAACACTATGTAAATAAACTGTGCTTAAATTACCTGAAAATGGGGTCCTGGGCCAGTGTCACTTGGCTTTCATCCCAGCTATAGTCATATTTCTAACATAAATATATAGCACATGTTTACTTAAAAAATATGTTCATAATTAATTGTACCGTATATACAGAATAAATTGTACAGAATATACAGCATCAGAAATGACTGTCATTATAAAATTAGAAGGAGAAAAAAATAGAAACACCTCACCTTTTTTTTCTTCCGCAAAACCACCTCGACACCATCCACTGACACAATAAGGTTGACTTTCTTCTTCTTGATGTTCTTAATTTTAAACTCATACTGAAAATGATACAAAACATGATGGGTTGAATTAATTAAAACATGAATCATGACATGAACCTTACACTTAGAAAATAGCAACCTAAAACAGCAACATCTAAATTAAGTAGTTTTATTAAAACAACAACAACAAAAAGTGTGTGTGTGTGTGTATATATATATATATATATATATATACACATATGTCTTATATGTTGCATTTTTTATTTTATTTAAAAAAATTCAAAAGAACAATGTCAAACTATTTGTATATTAATATTCGATATATTTTTGTATTGTATATACTAGTCAATTATTATAATTTTTTTTTTAAACTGAGGCTTATATGGGTCATTTTTGACCCGAACAAGTGTCATGTTTTATTTTTAACAGTCCACAAGAGTTGATTTTTAATGAACGCACAACATGCTATATAAGTCTGAGGGGGACATCCAAAAACAACATATGAAATGCAAATTAATTTATCATTTATCAGGCTACAGGTTCTGTTTGAAAAATGTGGATTATAACATAATTGATTTGAGTATATCTCAAATCAAACAGATGATCAGTGTCTAGGAAACTTGAGCTACTTGCACTGATAAGAGATTTATCAAGATATTAACCACCAATCAAGATACTATTGCTTCTGGAAGACTTGCTAGCTCTGTTAGATGCAGACTGCATGAATAATCAGAGACTAGGAAATAAAGAGGAAATCCATAGGGGTGGGAATAAAGGCGATGCACTAGGCATACTGAAGAGTGGCTGGGTTAAAAGAGCTCTCTTTCATCCCAAGCTTTGATTAATGCTAATATGGACCACCAAGGCGAGCTATTTTCTAAGAAGCTTGTTACTCCGGCTGCTCTCAGTTCTCTCCAAAATATATAAAACAGGGTGATATCTAAAAAAACTTATACTTCTGACTTTATCAATTGATTTATCAACAGGAAAAGTTCCCTGAATAGAAATTTTGTGCAAATAAGTCTAAACATTTCACAAACATATTTTCTTTGATGGAGCAAAGTCGATTAAGCTAAACTGTACTGCTGCTGCCAGCACACTGGTGCAATCTCATAAATACTGGACCCCTGAGAAGAGAAGACATGAATGAACAGTCTTTACACTGGTACGACATTATAAACACGGACCACCTGCCTGACCTAATAAATGGGAATTTTCATAAATTGCATAAAGTTGCCCTATCAGGACCCGTTCTTCAGAGCAGAACGTATAATCATTAAGAGCTTTGAAAAACTTTTTGAGAATTATGTTACATGGTTTCAACAACATGTTATAATGCAAAATGAAGAAAAATAAATAAATTAAGTATTTGCACTGCTTCTAGCCCATAGGTCACATATCAAAATAAATGTCATTGAGCATGTACTGTTTACACACTCTCAGAAGATCTAGCTTTCACTGAAGATGCTCTTTGGATCATTTTCAAATCATTCTGGAGAAAAGACCGTCTGGTTTTACACAAGATTTTGGAGCACATGCATCTATAATCCAATCAAATACATAGACATACTGACATGTTAATTTTTCAGTTAATAATCATTGTTTTTTTTGTTGTTGTTTCTTTAACATGTTTGTTCTTGACTGATAATAATATAAATAATTATAATTATTATTTTTGTTTTGTCGATAATATTACTGTTCATTATTGATGATCAAATTGTTATCATTATACTGTATAATGCTATGTAAGTATTCATATATAATATTATAATGCAATATATCAATACTCTATAGTCAATGCTAATAACTGGTAATATCATCATTGTAAAACATTGTGAATCAGTCATTTGTGAGCAAGATATGCTATTAATTCATCATTCTTTCAAAAAGGTCAACTGTCTGCATCCTTATGAAGATTTTCCTATACTTCATTTGTCAAATTCAGGAACTCGTACCCGTATTCGTCTCATAGCAGCCAATATTTCAATCCTGCTTTTGGGTCGCACAATGTCCAGGCTCCCGATGAACTGTGGCAGAAGAGGTTAAACAAGTAACATAAGATAAACAGTATATTCTGGGAAATAGACAATGATTTGCATTCATGCCAGTGCAACAGGTGAAGTACAGTTAGGCACTTAATGGGGAAGTCAGTGTCCATGTAAATATAACACATTAATAAAGTAATTACAATGACAGTGGGCTGTTACAATCCCTTTAACATGATAATTACACGATTTAACTTGCATATTTAGTACTCATAATGCAAAGACTTGGTAGCAGGTGAAGTATTAATACACTAATGAAGTGTGAGCCATTTAATAAACTGCATTTTTACCTTCACCTCGAATGTGAGCCCATGCTGGAACTGGCCATCATTATCAGCAGGAGTCCTCTGATCCACTGAGTCATCAACCAAATTATATTTACTCTTCTCCAGCATCGTTTTATGGTATGGAAATTTCGTTCGATACCTGTATTTACTCAAAACATGCTGAAGCCTCCTGGCTGCACTGATTTCTGAAGGGTTTCTCACAGAAATATGACGGCGGTCCTGTAAATGTCCAAAGGCAAAGGCAGAGATGCTCGTCCTCAGAGGGATCCAGCAGCATCATTTACAGTAAATATGACCTCAGTGTTTGTTTCACAGCCGCTGACTGTTAGCACGCAAAGTCTGGATTTGCAGCATGATGATAAATATCCCACCTGTCCCCGTTGGCACAGACTGTCCCTTAATGTATATATTTACGGGTCTTACTATGAAGAAGGCTTATCTATTAATATTCATCAGACAAGCATTCGCCATTGGAAGGTTATCAAGCAATATTAGCGCGACCTGAGTCATATTCATGAGGCACACATTCCCCATAGGAAGGTTTCCAAGCAAAGTATGCAGGAGTTAAATTAATATTCATTATTCGTAATTATTGTCCATGATTTCAAAAGGTTTGCGTGAAGCATCGTCACCGTCAGGCTGTGAAATAGTGCTGACATCTTGTGGTTAAAAAGGTGAGTGCGTTTATTAAAAAATAGTAAATGGTGTTTAGTCTATATCAAAGTGAAACAATGCAAACAGGTTTTCTGTAAGGTGTAGGTTTAGGGTTTGGTTAGGGGATAGAAATATAGTTTGGTCAGTATTAAATTAATATAAGTCTATGGAAAGTCCTCACAATTCATAGAAACAAACGTGTGTGTGCATTCCTGGTATTCCCTAAATTATGGGGACCAAATGTCCCCACAACGATTATTAATTTCAATAATTAACCTGGTGGTGTGCCCATAAAACATAGAAACCTGTGGAATTTGAAACTAACTTAAGAAGTCATTTCAGACCAAATTAGATATTATGCAATAGCATCACCACAATGTTTCTTATTCTTTCCACTTCTTTACTCTTATTGCTAAATGTCTTCTTTCCACCTACCTAATGTCATTGATAAAATTCTTTGTTGATGTTGTTCTTACGCCCACTTCCTCCCTGTAAGCAGTTTCAGTGTTGTTACTGTTAGTAATGATTTACTTAAAAAAAAAATGCTTGTAAATTTTAGAGAAGAAATACAGTTAATACCTGTTAACTGGTTAATATAAATTACCCTTTCAATATACAAAAAAACAAAACAAAAATATAACAAAACACTTGGCTTCGCATCACCACCTCGAATGTACACTTGCTAAACGGCCCCTTGTTAATTATTCACATATTGTATTATTTATTAACATAATTGCATTATAATTTCACTGTAAAATACTGTGAAATTTATGTTTTTTGAAGTAACAGCAATAAATTGCTGCGTTTTAAAACAGTAAAAGGACTTTCCCAGAAGTTGCTGTGTGACACATCATATGATTATATATTAAAAAAATAAAAAAATTGGCAACAATAATTTACTTTTGGATGTTTTGCATTACATTTTATGTTATTTAGTGTTTGAAATATTATTTTGAGTGCTGGAAATGTTTTATGGACAGGCCATAATAACTCTGGTTCAATAGCTTTCAGCTTTACCACCTTAGCATGGTGGTTATCAGTACATTTTTATGGTAAAACCCAGATTTTTGTAGTTCTGGCTTGGTAATAACATAATTTCACTTTTAAATCTGCACTGTCTTTTTGCTCTCTTTGCCTTCAATTAGCATTTTAATGTGGTGTTGCCTAACAAGATGAACACGTAGTCTGCCTCACTGATGCAGCTTTTGATAATTCAGGCGTCATTATCAAAACTTTCTCCCTTTATAGAGACAACAATGACCTTAATGTTCTTTTTATGTTCTTTTGGCTCACGGGTCTACCTCTCAAGGTGTTGAGAGACTTGCGTCATCATGCTGAACTTGATTGTGATGTGACTATAAATAAGTGCGCACAATAACACAGCAAACATGCACACTGCTTGACACACTATGTTTTCACGGTACAGAAACAGGTGAGGAGATTCTGTCTCAGAACGCACTGTACCTATTGAGCTTTTGATCTTATTACTTCAGGGGACTGTGAGGCTTGTTGTTCCACAGTTCATCTTTTATCAATTTGAGCTCAAATCAGTGTAACAGCCCCCTTCGGAGATGAAGAAATAAAGAACACAGGACAGACACAATGTGAAGGATGAATGTGAATGTTCCCTTAGAAAAATGTTAGCTTGATAACAGCAGGATGCTAAATGAAGCTAAATGAAGCCAAATAGGTTGTAACTGTTGCATTTTCAGTAAAGCTAAAGTACCCATCATGCATTCGAGGCTTAAACTGGAAGATGTTTTACTTATCATTGAGAAATGAGTAAGCTACACTGAAAAAAAGAAAAATGTATAAACAGTTTGCGATCTGAAATTGCTTGGAAATTTCACACTTATTTACAAAGAAATGGTAAGTAACAAATTAAATTAAACATGAAATTTTCAAAGATTAAAAGAACACTGTAAAAACACACACACACACACACACACACACACACACACACACACACACACACACAGACACATACAAACACATGTTGGTTTTTGTGGTTTATGGGGACTCTCCATAGGTGTAATGGTTTTTAAGCCTTTTGAATTACGGGGACATAGGCAGTGTCCTCATAAACCACCTTCATATTGTAATACCTCTGTCATACCCATGTCATTATACAAATTTGTGTCCTCATAAAACACATAAACATGCACACACACACACACACACACACATATATATATATATATAAATATAATTTTTTCTGGCAGTATATTATACAGTAATTTTACAGAAAATGTCTTCAAATGAATACAGTACATTATGCTGTAATTTTATTTATTTTTGGTAAATCATACTCCACTAATCTTTGTTTAAATTACAACTTCCAAAAATATTTTGTGTGCGTGTATATGTGTGTGTATATATATATATATATATATATACACTATATTGCCAAAAGTATTGAGTCACAATGAACATGTCTGACTACTTTAGTAATTTCTATGAGTACAAATCTTAATATTTAAGCATATAATGATATTCTAGGGAATTGTGTGCTTCTAATTTTATAGCAACAGTCTGGACAGGACCCTTTTCTATTCTAACATGACAGTGCCACGGCTCAAAAAGACATGATTGATTGAGTCAGTGTGGAAGAACTTGACTGGTCTGCAGAAAGCCAAGTCCTAATCCCGGCTGAACACCTCTGGTGTGACTTTAAATGCAGAACTTGAGCCAAAAACTCATCACCAAACATCAATGACTTGTGTAGACACTATAAGGACAAAAGTGTTTGGACACCCCCTTCTTTAGAACAGAAAAAGGCACTAACAAAACTGTGGCACCAAAGATGGATGCATAATTCATGTATTTAAAAATTGTATTTCCATCTCTGTTGCAACAGTTTTGGACGTGTCTAAAATGACAGTACCCTTATGTACAAGTCATTGGTGTTTGGTGATGAGTTTTTGGCTCAAGGTCTACATTTAAAGTCACACCAGAGGTGTTCAGCCGGGATTAGGACTTGGCTTTCTGCAGACCAGTCAAGTTCTTCCACACTGACTCAATCAATCAATCATATCTTTTTGAACCGTGGCACTGTCATGTTAGAATAGAAAAGGGTCCTGTCCAGACTGTTGCTATAAAATTAGAAGCACACAATTCCCTAGAATATCATTATATGCTTAAATATTAAGATTTGTACTCATAGAAATTACTAAAGTAGCCAAACATGTTCATTAGAAGGGGGTGACCCAATACTTTCGGCAATATAGTGTGATATTAGGCATATTAGAAAAATAATGCACACCCGAGATATTATTTCTTCCGCATCTCATCCAATGCATCCCTTGCTAATTCCAAAACGTAAATTTAAACCGTAACGGAGGCTTGAGCCGTTGATAGCAGACTAATGCAGTTAATAACTAAGTTATGAGAGGAGAGAGAGATTACCTCTGTGAGTATGTGCGTCTCTCAGAAGTGTTCGGCAGCAATGTCTCTAACGTTAGTTATAGTGAAATTTAAAGTTAACTTTCTTCACGAACAGCGCTGTTGTTGTTTATACCTCGCTTGTGAGAAGTCATGTAGTTTTTAAGTTGTTAAACTGTTACTGATAAAATTGTCAGAGTAGCGCTAACAACATTAGCACTTATGTTAACGTGTGTGCAATCTGTGCGTCTGTGAGGGAGAGAGAGCGGGATAGATAGAGTATGTGCTTTCCGTACATAATAAAGCGTAATTTTGTGACAAAAACAGGGATATAATCTGTCGATGCTATCCTTTTGTTTACTATATTTATTTGTTTGGCCAGTGTCGTTGTGGGTTTTGGTTCTTTTGCTGTAAGGACCGAGTCAGTAGGCTTTTTAATATTAAAACACCCAGGATACGCACACGAAATGGGCATTTTAAACGATAAACTGACACAAAGACATTTGAATATGTGTATATGGTCCTCCTTCCGCACATTTGTAAACATTGACTCAGTACTTCCGCCTAAGTCAACCGTGACCTTTTCAACGTAATTGCGTATTACGTGACGTCATGAACGCGCATCACAGAACAGAGCAAGGCGAGCATTTGTGCTTATAAAACTTAAACTTTTTTATTTATTTTTGAAATGACCGATCGTTTCGCTAGATAAGACCCTTATTCATCGTCTGGTATCGTTTAAAGCCCTTTGAAGCTGCACTGAAACTGTCATTTGGACCTTGAACCGTTTGGGTCCCAATGACGTCCATTATATGGAGAAATGTTTTCATCAAAAACCTTAATTTCTTTTCGACTGAAGAAAGAAAGACATGGACATCTTGGATGACATGGGGGTGAGTAAATTATCAGCAAAAGTTTTTTTAAATGTGAACTAATCCTTTAAACAGTCCTCTCTAGGGTGACCAGATGAGATTGGCTGAAATTCGGGACGGGACGGGACGGGACGGGGGGGGGCGGCGGTGGGGGGGTAATGAATAATAAAGATAATGAATTTAAAACGAAAGTGACTGAACCAATCATGTTTTTATTAATATAAGTAGCCTACATATACATATAATTTTATATAATATAGAAGTAACGTTAGGCTATTTTTATACTTCAAACTGAAGTTAATGAACCAAAAAAAAAAAAAAAACAAGATGCTGCAGCCAATGAGCAGCCGGCGGGGGCTGGTTGCCAGGCTGCAGGATGACTCAACCTTGCTCCAAGGACAGTTTTTTATGTTTTATCAGACAATAACTGTTTAAGATTTTGCTTCAGTATAATTTTCGGGACAATTAGAGCGGGATTCGGGATTCGGGACAGCATCTTAGATTTCGGGACTGTCCTGAATTTTTCGGGACGTCTGGTCACCCTAGTCCTCTCATCCTTGAATACCCTCCAATGTGGCTGAATTAAAACAATTCTGCAAAGAAGAGTGGGCCAAAATTCCTCCACAGTGATGTGAAAGACTCATTGCCAGTTATCGCAAATGCTTGATTGCAGTTGTTGCTGGAAAGTGTGGCACAACCAGATATTAGATTTAGGGGGCAATTACTTTTTTCACACAGGGCCAGGCTTGGTTTGGACAGCTTTTTTCCCTTAATAAATGAAATCATTATTTCAAAACTGCATTTTGTATTTACTTGGTTTATCTTTGTGTAATATTAAAATTAGTTTGATCTGAATCATTCAAGTGTGACAAATCCCCATAATCCCTCTGTGTTTATGTTTAAACAAATGTTGAGGGTAAAGTACGGGATTAAACATAAACAGTAGTTAAAACCCTCACTCCACCTTCGTGGCCAACAGATTTTTGAGGACTTCCTCATCACCAGCTCGTGTTCGGGAATAGTGGCTACAAATAATCCACAGTCATGCGGAACAATAGAAACAGAAAACATTGATCATTTCTCTGAAATCTATCCCCTTCCCATATACCGCTCCTCTATTGTATCTGAATGCACAAGTGTGACTTCACCACACACAGCCCTGAGTTATGAATAACTTCTGCGGGGAGGTGGGTGTATGTCACCTTAAACATCAGCAGTGACTAAAGGTGGCAGTATTTACTGCAAATAGCTGTGACATAGCAGTCTGTTGACATTGTTGTTCATTTCATCAGCATTTACCATAATCATACAGCCAAAATAGAAAGTGCACCACATCCCCAGACCACTTTAGAAGATGTAAATGTCCTCTTCCTGTAAGAGAGAGTCCTGGATTTAGCACTGGCAGAGTGAGCTCACTGTCGAGCAATCCACAGGCCTCTTTAGAGAGGTTTTACTGTCGTCACATTATTTGCAATAAATATATTTAATAAAATTACGAAAAAAAACAACAGTTTGTTAAGGGACTGAGGGACTCTTGTTTTTTAACTACAGTAATTGTAGTTTCAAAATTGATTAGAAGTGTTCAGATTACAGTTTCTACACAAACATATAGTTTTGTTAGATAGAAACAATATATACATTTATCTAATGGTAATAACAAGGAAGTCTCTAATATGTGGAAATTCATCAGCTTTCCCATTCATCTCAATGGCAGTTGCTTGGCTGGCACAGGACCTTCTGGATCTGCCATTTATTCTCACGAGAAGAACTTTCCTGGGAACATTATATATACATTGTTTCATATAATTTTTGAATTATTTTGTTAGAATTCACAACTACGTTTAAATGGTGTTCAATGAAGACAGATCCTTTTTAGAAATGTAATTACTACATCTACCAATAGGGGTAGACATAATATTTTAAGACCCTCAATATAATGTAATATTGGGAACACTTTCTCTCTCTCTCTCTCTTTCATCGTTCTGTTAACATTGTTTTTTCATACGCATTGGATAATATTTAGATTTTGGGCTATTTGGTTTTTCAGAAATAGAAGAAAATAAAAAAAAATCAAAAATGCGTTATTTTATTCCATTCCTTTTCTGGCTGTTGACAGTATTTTCAGGCTTATGGAGAGATAAAAGGAGATATTCAAAATCCTTCCTGTACAAACTGTAATGTCAAAAAATGAAACAAGAATTTTGAACTTCAGAGGTCCTATATTCTGCAAATTCTCGCATATTTAATTCTCTCATAATGTATCATGTGCATATTTAAACATAACATTTCAGAAAACTTTTAAAACAAAAAATGTTATTTTTTTACCCTATTTACCTGGGGTGTCTAGCCATGTCTATATGGATTATTGGAGATGAAAAATACTTTTGATGATAAGATCAGTGTTTCGGATTCTGAGTTCTAAAAGGCATTCATTTTTTTAAGAAGAAGAGAATAAAAAGCACTCTTCAAAACTAAAAGGTTTTAAAAAAGACTAACATTATGGTCAATTTTCATAAGCCTGTTCTATGACTGTTTAGTCTGTTCTACGAGCATTATCGAGCCAGTTTTCTGTTCAAATCTTAATGGTGAGAATGATTGCAGACACCAGTTTTAAAGGGCAGCATAAGGGGGTTCAGAGCAGGTGAGTCAGAGTGGGCCGCTGTCTCTCAGTGCCATCACTGCAGAAGATAAACAGACTCCTGCAGAGGCGTGGAGTGGGTGAGATGAGTGGTCCACGCCGTCGCCATGGAGACCAGCCTCATCACCACATAGCTTTCCTGGAAAAAACACCTCTGCTTGGCTGTATATTCTGGAAAAATTTAATGATCCTGTTGGTAGCAGTTAATTATGTATATGTGAATAGAGGGGATTTTTAGTCTTTTTATGACGCTCACTGAGAAAGGTGCCAGGCTTTGTGTGCTGGAGGTGACTAAGAGCCTCCATTAACCCATGTGAGTGGGATGCGTGGAAGATGAAGAGCAGAGGGGGGATGTCGCTTACGTATTATGACATTAAAACATCTGTTTCCTTTAGATGCACACAACATAAAAAAATTTAATAAAAATACCATCAATAATAAAATGTAATTAAAGTAAAATAAATGACGTTAAAATAAAATCCAAAAAGCAAAATAAAATAACCCATGTAAGCAGGATGTGTGTGAAGAGGAACTGCAGTCATGACATTAAAATAGCCATTACCTTTTAGCTTCACATAATAAAATACATTTTGCTGTTAATGATCATGTACCCAAAAATGCAGTGCTAAAGACAAATCTTTGCATGTAAAAAAATTTATTTGTTTTTTCACTCAAAAGTTCAATAAATAACCCACAATTGTTCATCAAATATAAATACTATTTTCAATACAACTTTTCAATAAATACTCATAGGCAATACAAAATACACACTAAACACATAATTGTGCAAAAGTCATTCTTTCACAGTTATTATCCAGTGCTACAATCTTGATCTCTGTGTGCTCCACTGCGGTGTTCATAGAATCAATGTTCTTGAATGCCCGAGGCCTTGTAGTCGGCTTTTGAGTCCGTGTGTCCAGTCCTCCTGAACCTCAGGAAAACGGTTCAGACCATCCAGCGGCCATCATGTCACACAAATGCCATGTGTATCAGGGACACATTCCTCCGCTGCCATCTTTAGGGTAGTTTAACCCACACGCTGTGTGATGAGTTCCTGGTAGACTGTTGACTTGAGGAAACGAGGATAGCAGTCTTTCTCCATGAGGGTGTAAATTTTACTCTGGGCAAGGTTGAAGCAGGACAGTGTGGGCTGCTCCATATTCTTCAAGGTGATGTTTCTAGTTTCCTGATCAAGATTAACCTGAAAATATGCAATTAGGAATGATTAGACTTTTTCCATTAAATCTATTAAGTGCGAGTCTTTTGAACTGTTAATATTCTTAGAAAACGTACCTCTCTTGGTGCGTCAGAGGCGATGAACTCCTCATAGATTTTCCTGGCCTTGGCGCACAGCTTCAAGGAGCTCTTTGTGTTCCTGTAGTCCTCACAGGCCACATAGAAAGCAATATTTTCTTCACTGTACTCAGAAGACAGGAACGTTGTGAAAGCGCACAGCCCCTCTGTGAAGAAACATAAAGAAAACATTAGACGACCCTGATAGTTTCCATTCTACAGCCTGAGAACATTGTGCTTTTATATTGCCACCGTTCTTGATGATAGGAATTTACCTTTGTGAGCCAGGAGTTCATGGAAAGACCATTTCTGTCTGTCCTCCGGTGTTAGTTTGTCAGTTTTTTGTGAGTGGCCCATGATATTGAGCTCTTGCTTTAGTAGAAAATTTCCAAACCGAGCCTTGAGCTCCTTTGCCCTGTGAGGAACAAAAGTATTCATCATTTCAGTGGGGAAACTACTATTATTATTTAACAGTGACTTTTTTAGGTGATTTAGGCTTAAGGTCTAGTTTAAAACAAAACAGTAGCATTATAGCTGTTCCACCAGTAGTTATTTTTAAGTAAATATGAAACATACCTTTCCAGACAGGCTGGCAGATGCTCTAGTGATCGACACATGTTAATACAGATGTCCAGAGATGCTCCTCAAGTGGATGGATGTCTGATAGTTAGTGTTGTCAGAGACTTTTGATTCTGTCTAAATGTCAGCAGTGCTGGGCTATTTATACAATTGCACCATCCATGACATCACTTGACTCGGCCAATGAAACGCAGGCTGTGGAGGGAGGGGGAGCTTCTGCCCTTCAAGCAGCCTTTAGTCTCCAGTGAATCATTTCCTGTAGAAGGCACTGCCTTAAAGATTCACTTTTTCCTCCCTTGTGCTTAATCGTCTCCAGTTGGTTCATAAAACATTGGAAATGGATGCAATGCCAAAAGTTGAACTTCACAAGGATAATTCAGACAAAAAGGAAAATTCTATAACATTTTCTCACCCTTATGTTGCTCCAAACCAACGAATATATTGATGTTTCAGTGCTTATTTTTCATACACTGAATGTCAGTGTGATCCAGTGTTGTTTTTATATTCCATTGACTTGACGAAAACAGTTCTTTACAATGCCTTCTTTTGTTTTCCACAATTTTTCTTTGTGGGTGAACTATGCTTTTAGATGTTTTAATTTTTGATGCCATTGTGTGAAATCACTTTACAATCATTTATTTAATTACTTTTAATGCTTTGTGATTTGAATAAATACTGTGTGAATACAAAGATATTATATTGACTAACAAGCTGCCCACATGTCATTATAAATAACTATAGACTGATGTTTTAACATGAGTTAAAACGCGTTAACCACATGCGTGCACAAGCAGGGGCTGTTTGCAGCATATAGGAAGTCTCAGTGGAGACATCTGTGTAGACAGGAGGAAGCCCACCCACGTGCCTTAAAACCCCTGCTGATGCCATTGACTCACATTGTGTGAACCCGTCTGGTATGAAAGCAGAGGGTCTTAAACGCATTGTCGTACAAACAGGAAATAGAGACGGAGAATATGTGGGAGAATACAGGGTAACTGGAAATTTAAAGAGAAATCTGTTCTGGTGAAATTCGAATTGTGATTTCCTTTGTTCTAAATGATTTTGGATCAAAGCAAAAGATGTAACCTCATGTGATTCTTTATGCTCTTTTGAGTTGCGTGTAAATAAATTATTTATCGTGCTGAGAGGAGATGCTTCTGTATTTCTTTTGATAAGCAATGAGTGTTATCCCAGAAGAAATGCTGTTGCCTTGAGGTTGTTCTTTTATGTCAGAAAATGTGCTTTATACGCAAAAGATAAAAAATTATAATCAAAAATATTATTTAATATCACTAGTTTTCAAGTTTTAGATCAAGTAGAATTAGAAATATAATTGTAGAGTGAATTTTTTTTCGGTTACACTTTATTTCGATGGTCCACTTTAGACATTCTACTAACTATAAGTAACTTTGTAACTACATGTCAACTACATGCCAACTAATTCTCATTCATTTGCAACTACATGTCTACTAACTCTCAGTAGGGTAGGTTTAGGGTTAGTAGAATAAGTTGACACTTGCAGAGTTTCTCATAGTCAGTATGTTGTATGTTGTGGACCCATCAAAATAAAGTGTTAGAAGATATTAACCAGACAGTCTACTAATACTCTAATGACTGCTAGTTGACATGTAGTTGTAAAGTTACTTACTGTTAGCAGAATGTCTAAAGTGGACTATCGAAATAAAGTGTTACCAATGTTTCTGTGAGATGAAACAAGAGTATTGACATGTCTTTTGTTCTGTTGAAACGGTTGAAAATATTTCAAATACATATATATATATATATAAATATTTCAAATTCATTTCGTGCCGACTCAAGTCTTCGTTTCCTCTTCATATATTGCTGTTACAACAATAATGGAAGAGATCTCATTTGTGATTCTCTTAAGTGAACCTGTAACCATCACCATTAGCAATAACATGTTTTGTTGACTGGCTTTGGTATTGACTTCTCAGTGCCAGAGATTTGATTCCAGCAACTGTGAACTTTATTACATTAATTTGGAGGACAAATATGTAGTGCTCTGTTTACATGCTCAATCAGAGGTCAGTGTTTTTGGGGACAGAGTGTTACAGCGTGTGTCTCAGGCCAGCTGTGGCATGTCTTATTGAGACTCGTCCCCAATCTGTCCACTGTCACTTTAGACTGGATGTAAACATGTTTTCTTTACCAGTGCCCATGCAGAAAATAATATACACCCTGCAAAATCATGGCTGGAAAAATATTGTGGGAAAGAAAAAATTTCTGAAAACAAGCCATTTGTTTATAATTGTCATTATATGCATGATACAAATAGTCATAAGTTGTCACCGTAAATGAATTTCCTGTGGAAGCCCTTTTCCGCTTCTGAGAAATTGCAACTTTGTTTAGTCATTGTGAATTTATTTGTCACAAATGCAACTAACATTTGTCACTTTTTTGTAATTGCGATTTCTCACATTTGCAACTTTTTTTCATAAATGCAAATTTGTTTCTCATAACTAAAACTTTGTTTCTTACAATTGTGACTTCATTTCTTAGAATTGAAACTTTATCACAACTGCAACTTTGTAGCTCACAATATATACTTGATTTCTCACAAAGCAACTTTAAATATCACAACTGCAGCTGCAACATTTCACATAATTTAGACTTCATATTTTATAATTACATCTTATAACTGCAATTTCTTTTTATAATTGCAACTTTGTATCTCACAATATTGACTCTAAATCTCACAACTGACACTTTATTTCTTATAATTTAGAGTTTATTTTTAATAATTGTGACTTTATTTCACATCATTCCAATTGTGTTTTTCACAATTACATATTTATGTGACTATTTCTCACTATGACTTTCTACAACCCGAATTCCGGAAATGTTGGGACATTTAAATTTGAATAAAATGAAAACTAAAAGAATTTCAAATCACATGAGCCAATATTTTATTCACAATAGAACATAGATAATAGATAACATAACAAATGTTTAAACTGAGAAATTTTAAAATTTTATGCACAAAATGAGCTCATTTCAAATTTGATGCCTGCTACAGGTCTCAAAATAGTTGGGACAGGGGCATGTTTACCATGGTGTAGCATCTCTTCTTCTTTTCAAAACAGTTTGAAGGTGTCTGGGCATTGAGGTTATGAGTTTCTGGAGTTTTGGTGTTGGAATTTGGTCCCATTCTTGCCTGATATAGGTTTCCGGCTGCTGAAGAGTTTGTGGTCGTCTTTGACGTATTTTTCATTTAATGATGCTCCAAATGTTCTCTGTAGGTGGAAGATCTGGATTGCAAGCAGGCCAATTCAGCACCCGGACTCTTCTACTACGAAGCCATGCTGTTGTAATAGCTGCAGTATGTGGTTTTGCATTTTCCTGCTTAAATACACAAGGCCTTCCCTGAAATAGACGTCATCTGGAGGGGAGCATATGTTGTTCTAAAACCTTTATATACCTTTCAACATTCATAGTGGCTGCCAATATTTAATAATAATTTCCATTTTGAAACAGTCCATTTTAAATGAGCCTTGGCCCACAGGACACGACGGTGCTTCTGGACCATGTTCACATATGGCTTCATTTAGAACTTTAGTTGGCATCTGCAGATGGCATGGCGAATTGTGTTTACCGACAGTGGTTTCTGGAAGTAATCCTGGGCCCATCTAGTAATGTCAATGACAGAATCATGTCGATGAGTGATACAGTGTTGTCACAAACTTTTTTGAGACCTGTAGCAGGCATAAAATTTGAAATGAGCTCATTTAGTAGCTAAAAGTGTAAAATTTCTCAGTTTAAACATTTTTTATGTTCTCTATGTTCTATTGTTAATAAAATATTGGCTTATGTGATTTGAAAATATTTTAGATTTCATTTTATTCAAATTTATAAAAACGTCCCAACATTTCTGGAATTCGGGTTGTATATCACATATTGATGTTATTTTTTAACTTATTTCTCATAATTTAAAGTGTGCATCACACAACTGCAACTTTATTGTCATAATTAGGACTTTATTTCTCACAGTATTTCCACTATATCACATAATCGCTGCATTGCATCTTACGATATTGACTTCAGATCTTATAATCATTAGTCTTTCTTGCATTGCGATTTTATCTTTACCTTTTTATTTTTAGTCTCAGGTGGTTTCAGAAAACTAGTGTTTTTTTTTTTTTGGGGGGGGGGGGGTGTTCTTGACAATGTACTGAAAGATATATATTGTATTGAGTTTGACAGATTCTTATAGCTGTTCCTGATTATCTGGATGTGATGCACACAGCCAAGCTTTTTGTGAATTGCTGCTGCAGGAAAACCGCCTGTCTCTGGAGTTTGGCTTCCTGGTCCGTTGAACAATGGAAATAATTAACAAGGAAATGTGAACCACAGTGCCGTTTCTATTTAAACCCAACTTTTCCATAGAAGTTGGCTCGTTCAGCTTACAGGAACACTTCAACGGCACAATAATCCCAGTATGATGTCAATTTCACATCTTATTGGTTTTATGTTTTGCCCATTTCTAGGTTACAGGTTGTTTGGTTATAATGTTACTTTTTGAAAAGCTCATCAATTTTGAATGAAATATGTGTTAAATACGTTGAAAAGGATGTGAGACATTTGATGCCAAACCAATGGTGCCAAGATGTGAGTAAAAAAGCATACCTATAATTAGGTCACATGATGATCAATATGGAATACAGAGACCTTGTCTCATCATGATTTTTATGGAACATATTATGTCTTCATAAGCCTGGTCTGATAACTATAAACGGACCAATTCCAAACCCTTTTCTAATCTAATCACACTATAACAATAATGAAAATGTGTTGTTTAATAGACATTTAGGTCAGCTCTGCAGTGTTCTGTATCACGGCAGGAAAATTGATTTTATTAAACTCAGTCAAATAATATAGGCCAGAGAAATTTATAAAGTACCTATTTCTTTCATTTTACATATAACTATTATATATTATAACTATTATTATTATTGCATTCATTTATCTGTTACCTCAAAATCATCAAAACAGATACGTGTCAGTTATGATGTTCTAGAAATGAATGTTTGCATCAAGGACTTTTTCAAATGTGTTTAAATTTTATTTTCAACAGTCTGAATACAGGAACACAGTTTCAAGGTTTGTGCAAGTTTAAAATTCAGTTTATTTTCAAAAGTGTGAAGCCATTCATTAGTTCTTTTTGTATGCTGTCACATTCTATATAAAGTTAATGTGTGACGTTTTACACAAATGCTGACAAAAACATTGTCATTGTTTTAAGCACTTGTTGACTAAACAGATGATTAAACCCCCACCAACACATTTGTCATGATGGCATATTCAACAGAATTTCCCTTGGGAAATCATCACCACTCATCTTCTGACGTTGCTTTTCATAACAGAATTTAACAAATCCATGGTTGCCAAATTCGTGTGCTGTAGTGGTAAAACACAATCAATATCAGTCAGTAATTGATTAAATTACAAGCAATTGAAAAATAATAATGGTTTGACTTCATAATGCTTTGAATAATGATGACTTGCAAATGTGTGATGCTTCATTTCGTTTTTGCAAGTGTGATACTGGTTTTATAAGCAAGTAGTTAATATTGAGTAACTTAAATTTTAGGTTTATTGCCAGTTACTTTATCTGCAAAAATAGTTCCAAACAAAGTCAATGTAGAATCAACTGTTGCACATTTCTGAGCAACATAGCATGCATATTACATGTTCAGTCTGTAGGCATGTGTAGTCATATATAATAATTGTTTGGATATCTTCATCTTGCTAATTGGAATAAAATCGCTATATTTGATCATCTGCTTCACGTTCCTTTGATTACCACATTACATGGTGTTTGTTCCTGAATGAATAGGTGTTTTTGAACAATTTGACTGAGTGAATGACTTACTCATAGGCCCTGTTTACACTTGGTATTAAGATGCGTTTTGGTCGATCGTATCACAAGTGGACAATCGAGACACTTACCCGTTTACACCTGGCGTTTTAATCCGTCTCTTCTATCCACTTTTGACCACTTCTGACCAGATTACCCCCTGTGGTGCTGATTACGTCAAGAGGCGGATAAATGGGCGGATACCTTTGTCGGCATCAAAACATGAGCAGGAGGGCTAAAGTTCGACTATCTCTGGAAGTGGTCGAAAGTGGACAAGCTCAAAACATCTCACACCCTGTTTACACCTGTATTTACCTGTATTTGTCCACTTGTGATCCGATCGACCAAAACGCATCTTAATACCAAGTGTAAACAGGGCCATAGTCACTTGATTTTTTGAATGAATTGGTTGTATGAATGATTCAATGACTCACTCATAAATGCACCCCCTTGCCACTTACCTAGTTGTGTATCAATATAAAGATAAAGTCACTGAAAAAAAAATCCCAAACTCTTGTATAATTAGAATGAAACCTAAAGTAATCAGAACTGTTTGTTTTGACAAACAAATTTGCATTTCCAAACTGATGTTCTAACATAAAAGTGTCTTTCAGAATTTTTGAAAAACGTCAGTTTAAAAAACCCACAGAAAATATATGAATTAAAAATGACAGATGATGATTAACAGGATATACGTAGATGTTGACATGTGACTAGACCTCAGCAGGGACTGCCCAAGCTATTCTTCACCAGAATATGGGATTTGCCCAACATTCTGGATAACTGGAATTTAACTGAATTTATGGGAATATAGCTGTCTTGAAGGTCCAGGCCATCACAAACTGGCAAGTGTCCCAGAAACTGAGGGCCTAAACAAATTTCAACTTTCCCTCAAGTCAGCCAGTAGAGGTTTTGAAATATGAAGGTTCAAAGGGTCTTGTTGCTAAAAATAAGAATCTCCATTTGTGTAACTGGAGGAACAGTAACAGATAACATGGATAAGCTGACTACTTTAACTAAAATTAAGTTACTTTAATGACAGTAAATTTTACTTGCTAAAAACTGCAGGTTGCCATTTTTTCAGTGTATTTTGCACTTTTTTCTGTTGCAGCTGATATAAAATGTATTCTTCTGTATGGTGTGAATATTCCATGCAAAGCATATTCTCAGTATGCCGTTTTATGGCAATAGAGAATACAAGTTGCATTCAAAATCATTTGATGGGTTTTCAGTGAAGAACAGCAGGGGTGTTTGCATAGAACGGTGGTCTGCATCAAGTAGATCAATTTTCCTTAGTTTTCAGAATCAAGCACTCCCGGAGGTACCTGGAAAGATAACAGGCCAACAAATGAAAATGGCCTCACCACAGGATGTTTTCATACAAAACGCCTAATTGGGAACATTGTAAAAACTGTGCCGGTTGAGCACTGATATTTGTTTAAACGGCTTCAACACACAGCTAAAGCTTCAGGAAGATGCTTTCATTAGAAGAAAGAATAAAAGAGAGATGGATATTTACACATGTATTTCAGTCTCTATGACAGCAAGCTGGCATGTGACTCTCTGGCCAGTAAGGGCAAAAGGAGGCAATGGGTTTATCCATGATACACCGATGAGTGATTGTCTTTATAGAGATCACATCACTAGTGCAGGCAGTTTTAAATGAACTTTTCTTTCCTCATTAGTTTTTCCAATCATCTCGTGAAATTACAAGTATTTATAGAAATAATAAAGCCGACTAATATATACTGTATATATATTTAAGTTTGAACTGAATGTAATGCTTTCAGGACAACTGCTTTTTAATTGCAATTAAATTAAAATATATCGAGGGGTGAGAACCAGAAGTAAGTGACATTTCACCAACTTTACAGGAGAGCCAAAACAAAAATTTTACCATAATTTGATCTGAATTTGTGTACTGATTTCAATTGTTTATAATACAAATTTGTACACTTATGGATGAGTACCTTTGCCAGTAGAAAGAGCTCATTAAGAGCTTTCATTTGATCTATATGTCTCCATTTCTGGTTCTCAACCCTCGATATTGTAGTTTAGATTTATTTAATATTCAGTTAGCTGAACTGAAGAGTTATTTTTTTGGCCCACTTAATTAAGACTTAAGTTTATATGACATTTCATAATTACTACTATTGTCTTTATAATATGGTTAAAGTATACATACTGACAAACATTCATGGTAAACTGTACTTTAATGTCATTTCTGTTAAAACTGGTATATCATATATTTAAATCTATTTGTAATTACACATTTGAAATAATGAAGTTGCAATTATATTAAAATAGTTAAACTGTAAATGTAAAGTACATTTATAATTAGTCAACACATCGTGTAATTATTTAAAGCAGAACAAAAGATTATTGAAATATAATAACTTAAAATTTCCTTTGTCATTATCACAAAATGCACTTTTTAAAAAATGTACTTAAGTGCTGACTTAAATTTTTTTTGTTTAGTCAACTTGACAAGAAACTGTCATTCCTCATTCTATATGATTTATTTATTTATACAAACACATGATTTCCTAAATTATAATGCAACTGATTGAATTTGATTATGAATATATATCCTTCTAATTTCAACCACTATTATTGTCATAATATTTTTGTTCATGGCACTGCAAAAGCAGAAGTCACAAAAACTAGGTGAAACTGGAATGGCCAGGTCAGTGCTACGCATGACATTCTCTTGCCTACACACTTCAAAGACATAATGAGTTGTGGGAGGTTACTTACACAATACATAAATCCATAAACTAATGGCTCGCAGTCTGAAAGACCCCACAGAGCAGGGTCGTTAAATATCAGCCTACGCGGCTTCTGAAGAACCTTCAGCTTTTGTTAGCAGCATAATTGCAAAGCTGCCTTAGTAAAAGAAGTCTTTTAGCACAGGATGGAGACATGATTCATTGCTAGAATGAAACTACACAATTATTTTACATGTATATTTTATAGTAAAGAACATTCTGGATTGCATTTCAGTCTCGGTTCGCTAAAACAAGAATAAATATGAGTATTGCTATTGTATTTGAAATCATCCTACACAGTTTATACTACAAACTACACAGTTTATACTACAATGGTACTTCAAATCATGCTTTTTATTTATTTTTCCAAGCATCATACATTTACATCAAAAGAGATATCATGACTTGGAAAAGTAAGAATCCACCCAGACCACTAAAGACACACTCTAATACTGCCCAAAAACACCTTATCAACTACATAACACCCTGGCAACCATCTACAGCATAATCACATTATGACGGGGACTTTTGTGGAGAAAATTTAGGTCAAGTTTATTACTGTACAATTGGTCATTATGTGTAAAAAATATACATTTATCATTTTTTACCATATATATATAGAGAGACAGATAGATAGATAGATAGATAGATAGATAGATAGATAGATAGATAGATAGATAGATAGATAGATATAGACACACACACACACACACACAGAAATTCTTCATCCATTTAATGTTTAATAAAATTGGTAGTAGACAGAAACACACAGGCATTGTTGATTAGGTGGGGGTGTTGTGGTGTAACAGTTAAAGGTCTAGAATAATATTAAAAAGGTCATGTTCACCACTTGATGAAGACACTTAACCTCAGCTTACTCTAGCGGGACTGTCCCTTTAATATATGAGCTAGATGTCACTTTAGATAATTGCATCATGTAAATTAATTTTTGGTTTTGATATTGATTCACTCAGTTTTAAACAGTTAATCAAATGAAATGTGAAATAGGTGCCTTTATATTGTACAGTTTCCATATCAGAAGTTGTTTTAAAATGTTTCGTTGTTATCAGACATTGTGTTATCTTATGGCTATAAATTGAATGAAAAACGAGAATACAACCCCTCGTGAAAAAGACATGCACTTAACTGTATTGCTTGTGCACTTCAAATCTTAAGAGTATATATATATTTTAAAACCTGTATGTTCAGATAAAATACTTAAGTAAATATAGAGTATATTTTCATGACTGTGTCTCGACACAATTATGTAGCCTACACTTTTAAAAGTTCTCTTTGTAATTATGTCAAATTAAAAGTTTTACTTTGAAGTACATTTTAAAATATATTTTATAATCTTTCACTGTGCTTTAAAGATTACACTTATTTTGATGTGTTGACTAGTACTCAACATTGGAAGTGGATCAAAACCTTTCATCAAAGTTGTGCTAAAACCTAAAACCAAAATTGCGTTAGGACTATTTGATGAACTTTTTTGCTCCACTTCAAATGTTGAGTACAATTATTTTAACTGTAGTGTGTTATTATCTATAAAGTCAATATATCGTAAATGTATGTAATTGCAACTTTGTCATTACAAATGTGAAATTCCAAATAGACTTAAATATGTAACATGCACACAAGTTTAACCATATTTTAAATTCAATAGAAGTAAAATTACACATAAATCCGAGTCTTAATTAAGTGGGTTAGAAAAGCACTCTTAAGTTAAAAAGCACAAAATAATTTAAAACTGCACTGACTAAAATTTTAAGTGTAGTGATTATAATTTTAAATGATTGTAACTTTAAATTTAGTGTATTTGATAACATTTAAAGTTAATGTATTTTAAATGTATTAAACATTAAACATGTATAATTACAAAAATACATTATATTTAAATACATGACGATTCAGTTGAAATGACAATATACTTTATAAATATTACTTTACTTATGTATGTGTGTGTAGATAGATAGATAGATAGATAGATAGATAGATAGATAGATAGATAGATAGATAGATAGATAGATAGATAGATAGATAGATAGATAGATAGATAGATAGATAGATAGATAGATATAGACTTAAGTCCTAATTGAATGGATAAAAAAGCACTCTTAAGTTAAACTAATTGAATAATAAGTACTCTTATATGTATGCATGTATATATGTATGTATGTACTTTTTCACAAGGAAAGGCCCAGTCTATCTTCAGACAACAACAACACAGGAAGTTTTGCATCTTCTTAATGGTCCACCCCTTTGCCCTTCTGTCCCTAGAGACTATCACAGCCCATTTCCCCCTCTGTAGATTCCCCATTACAAAAGATGGGATGAATGCAGCGTTCAGTCGAACAGAGCAACGGTTTAACGCAACAATCCCCTGTGAGATTCAGCCGCAGCGCTGTGACCCTCTCTGATGAGTAACACATGGGTCTGAGAGCTAGATGGTGACAGACACTCTCCTGCCCAATCTCTGTTGTGTAGCTCAAATCTCAAGGGATTTCCTGAAGCAACATGTGTTTAACCAACAACAGTTGGCAAACTATCTGGCAGAGATGATTAATTCAGTTGACAGACAACATCTAAACACAAAACAAAACAGCTCACTGACAAGAACTTTGACTGATGGCTTGATAGTTAAATGAATGTGAGAGCTGGTTTCTGTGTGACATGTCACATCCTCCCTGTGGTCACTGAAACTCCCGTCTTGTAGGTTGAATCAAAGATTATTATTAATAAAAAGATGATATGGATGTCAAATGTCAATGCTCTGACTAATAATTACAGTTTAAAAAGACAGTTAGGGATTTCGTTGCAAAACACAAACTTGCCCATATGATGAAATGTCTAATTTACACTCAAGAAGTTCGGGGTCATTAAGATTTTTCATGTTTTTAAAGAAGTGTCATGTATTTATTTGATCAAAACTACTGAAAAATATCATTTATTTCTGTGATAGTAAAGATATATTACCAGCATCATTACTTTAGTGTTCAGTTTCACATGATCCTTCAGAAATTATTCTAAAATAAATAAATAAATATATCTTACTGACCCCCAAACTTCTGAATAGTTGCATATTTTGGGGCAAGTTGTCACATATGCCATATGTTATATATTGTTGTCAGACTTTGTCTCTCTGTGTCTTGTGTTTCCCCTCCTCTCGTGCCCATATTTGGTTAGTTCCTGTTCCTGTCCTCATTTTGCTTATTAGTTCATTAGTTCCCAGCTCTGTTTTATTAATTATATAGATTAGCTTCTGTTTATAAGCCCTGTGTTTCCCTGTCTTCAGGTTGGCTGTTAATTGTTTTTGTGTGCATCAACTGACCTTATGCACGGTTACTTCCTGGTTGTAGATAAGCCAGCTCAGTCATTTCCGGTCAAGTGTACTGTGCCGTAAGAGGAGCGCCATTTGCTCAGTTTCTCTACATAATCCATTCACAATTAGGAGAAAAGTTTTGTTTGTTTAAGATGACCAAATGTCCACCTATACTGTTTCAGGAATGACAAAATGCGAATGTTAAATTTACATGAGGGAATTCGTTAAATCATGCCGCGAGTCATTGCTATGATTGACTGTGGCAACCGAATGAATCATCTGACGAGCCGGTGTCATTCAGACTAAATTCAGACTAACAAAACTGGGTCTGTGTTGGATAAAACTTAAACGATATAGTCTAGTTATTAAATTAAATCTAAACATTTCAAAATATTGAAGATATTTTTCAGTTTATGATAAGAATGAGGCAGGAGAGGTTTCTGTGAGAGTCTCTACCTATACATAGCACATATAAAATGAGCTTCACCGGAAGATTACGAGCTGGCTTATCTTTATCCGGAAGTTGTAAATAGCGCTCCGTGCATTTGGTGAGTTACCGTGCAAAGAAGTTATCTCCTGAGTCTCCTCGCTCCTTACTCCTGGTGACCGTGACAATGTATGTAATGTATTGTATGTAATTCTTTATATAATTATATTATATAAAACTGTAAAACAATTAATTACAGTGTCTATACTGGCCAAATCAATTTGAAATTTTTATACATAATATTGAATATTTTTTTATGTTTTAGAACTGTTATTGAATAATTATTCTATTCTATTATAATTATTTAATTATAATTATTATAAATATTATTATAGACATTTTAATAGCCGATTCCGAATATGACTTACTCATTATACTGTATATTAAAAAAAATCCAATATGAAAATCAAAAGAAATCCAATTTTGAACATTTTAAATCAAATTTGCAAATGTATTTTTATATTTATTCATTTATTAGTATTTTATTTTGTGTTTTATAAGACCACAGGAGTGGGAAAAGGATGTTATTTGAGTGGCTATCGCCTTTCAGTGTGTTTTTCAAGCAACAGTCCTTCTCGACCTAGTGGAAATACCTCTCTATAGTAAACTTGTCACCAAGACAAAAAAAAAAAAGGCCTGGCAGCCTCTTGAAACCACTAGAGAGCAGCCGAGTGCTACTCAACATTTCCTCCAGAATAGCTTGGATTAGACTGAAACATGGTTCAAATTAGAGAAAAATTGAAATAATAACACAAGCAACTAAAATATCAAAAAAACTGAAGTTTTCATACATTTTAAACCCATGACCCTTGCTGACACAGATGTCTTTGACTCTTTAAATGTCATTTCAAGTAGAGAACAAGGTAAAAATATGAATGCATGAGTCAGTGAAATCCTTGTTAAAATGTAAAAAGCTATATGTGAAATGTGAGGTGTCCGCTCAATTCATTTTAGCTTGACAGCTCCATTGCTTTATTTTCAGGGAAGGGCAATTTGATGTAATGAAGAACAGCGGCTTTACTGCTCATCTGAAAACTTGGATTTAATGATTGTATCATTTACTTTATATTCATAGAGGTTCTCAAATAATTGCTCATGTAGACACTGCCCTTCATCACAGGCCTTCAGCGGATTGTGTGAATTAGATTCAGAGCTCAGTGACTGGACAGTTATTGGACAGCCAGCGAGGACAGAGTATCCTGTTCTAGTTTTCTTTTGTACTACTGCTCGACAAGACATATAAAACAATTCAGTTATACGATCATATATGAATATACACACTCAAAAAAGTCATTATTTGACTACATTCAGTCTTAAAATCAGACTCAATTACCGTATGAAGATTAAAATGGAATTGGACAAACCCAAGACATCACTGATATAGTTACAGTGGTGTAAAGCATTTGAGTATGCTAAATGTCATTAGTGTACTTAAGTATCATTTTGGCTACTTTGCACTTTAAATATCAAAGAAATTAGCAAGTATTACTCTCTACTTGGAAAAATTAGTACCTTAAAGTTACATATTAGTACCTAAAGTTCACATGGTAGATATTAGTACCTTAGGGAAAGGTATAGTGACCGCTTTTTGTACTTTTTTTCTGAGAGTGTACATTTTTGAATAAGTAACTTTTGCTTCAGAAGTTTATTTCTGCTATAAAAGAAGCGATATCGCCATCTACAGAGTATTGAAGTTACTACACTGAAAAAAAGCTTATTGGATTTACATGATTTAATCACGCACTGTATATCGATCCCACAAGAATCACTTAGGTACATTAAACAAACAACATTTGTTCACATGAATTCCAAATTATGGAATGAATTCATTTTTTGCAGTAGCACATATTAGCATGCTAAATGCTAAACACTCCTTGAAACAACAACAAAAACGTGTTCTACACATCCACAGCCAAAGCAAATTTTCTACTCTTCTTCACAATTTTAACCCAGTGTAAATTAAAAGGTTCTTATTCAACATAATCGAATATTAAACACCAAGTCTCCCTCTTTTCTCATCTGGCATAAAAACACATTAAATAACACTGAACTCCTTGTTAAGTCCCAAGCAATGCATGCTGGGAACTACAGTTTCAGCAAAAATCATTTTTGAGTTGCCTACTTGATCGGCCCACATTTGCCCTAAATAATTGAATCTAGCAGATTGCACATTTTAGAGAATTACGATTGAAAGCAAGGGAATCAATTTAGAAGAGAAACGCAATTTTGTTGTGTAGATCAAATAACATGATGGACAATAGGAGTTTTTCAGTGTAGATCTTGTGAGATTGCGCACACAAACTTGTCAACAAGGCTATACTTTACACAAATGCGATAGCATTAGTTGCTGAATCGCAGGCGTTTCATCTGATGAGGATATGATGTGGCTCATGCAGCCAATGATGAGGCCAAAACTAACACTTTTAGGCTTTGACTATTTCATTTTACTTAATATTTTATTTATCCGTTATTCTGAAGAGACCATTTTGAAGGACATTACTTATGCCTTTTATGAGCAACTGAGTGTTTGTAGATGTTTAAGAGGCTGTTGTGTTGACCTTGATTTAATGCAGTATTGAAGTGTTCAAAATAAACGGAACTGCTCTCCTCACAAATCAACAGTTTCTTGTTTTTTACTGGCATATGTCTCTAGGGTCTCTGTTGTGGCTGTAATGTTTTGCGTTTCGAAACTGTGTTGAACTTGTAGATTCTTTAAGTGCTCTTTTATTTTATGAGTATGAACTCTGCTACAGTTCTTTAAAAATATACTTTTAAGACTACACTACAAGGGCATATTCGTACACTTCTTTTTCACACGAGAATGCAAAGAAGAGAGGACAGTTAGGCTACGTAAATATGTTTAACTAAAGCAGAATATAGATCAATCTTTACCTTGATTAGCCTGTGCCTCAAAACTCACAACGCTCTTCCCAACATAACAGTATATTAAACACCAACAAGTCCCCCTTTTCTCATCTTGCTCAAAAACACATACTTTAACACTGGGACCTATAAATCCCTCTCCTGAAAGAACCAAAATTACTCATGTTGTCCCAGCGCAAGCACATTCATTTAACACTGACTGCTTGTAATGAAATTAGCTTGTGACAAAAAATCAAGAAATGTTGCATTAGCTCATTTTAATTAAGTAGACTGAGCAAGCAGCAACAAAAATCAATGTTTTGAGTGACACAGTTTTTAATGTATATTTCACACTTGTAAAACCACCTTACTATATAACCAGTAAAAGACCCATAAACCCATTCTCACACAGAGACATATTAGACTTTCCTCTCATTTGATCTTTGATGATATGTCTCCTTTATTGCAGAACATAATTAAAGAGAGTTTTAATTCAGCCATGAATACTAACAACAACCTTTGTCTGAATGATCAAATGCATTTTGTCATTCAGAGTAGGTTTATTTTCCATTACGTACACATTACACATCGTACACATTAGCAGTTACATTATGTTTCATAGTGGGTGGTACACTGAACAATTTACCCTGAAGTCTCAGATGAACTTGATGTGTATCCCACAACGCAAACAAAATGAGTGAATCGCTGTTGCTTGCATTGCAGATTGTGCAACTCACATTAATGCAGCATGAAACATATTGTTCTTTACAAGAATACAACAAAAAGTAAGTAATGAAGACTTAGACGGGTTAATTAAATGCAGTTATAAAACATTTCATGTGTGGAAAGCACTTGGAAAGTGAGGCTGAACTAAACCATTCAAGTGTGAATTAGTACTGATTGCTGCTTTGCATTAATTAACAGTTTGATTGCATGCAGTGAAATCAGTGACTAAATGATGAAAGTGCTGACATTGAGAAAAGGGATCATTTTCAAATGAGCCACTTGACCATCAGCATACAGAGCGGCCCGGGACAATGATGTGACCCTTGGTTTTATTATTTAAACAGAAAAACTCTCTCAGCACAGATGGACATGGGGTGGAAAGTGTTTCTTCATTAAACCTGCAAACATTACTGTCAGTCTGAGTGACAAAAGCATTCGGTAATTGTAATAGTGGAGGATCTGAGCTGTATAATTAATACATATACTCAAGCTGTGCAGGACCAATAAGCATATAGGTGTTGGCGTAGTGATTTTCACCTTATAATTCAACCTTAATGTTATGATAATGCCTCCATGTACATTCATCTCTCTGTGTGATGGATGTGAGTGCTAGTCTTGTGATTTATGAATATAATTAACGCATTAACATCTAATTTTGTACAACAAGTAAACAAGGTGATTTTTCTTAAACTGGAGTTAGCAACACTGAGGCAGTGTTGTTATTGTTAACTATTAATTGACAATTTTGTTAATGTTATTTGAAATAAAGTAAAATATGTTATATTAGATGAAAAACTACTTAAATATTAAACAGCAGTTGACAGAAATAACTGAAACAAGTTTAAGCACTAAAATTACTACAATGGAGATTAAAATAAATGAAAAGAAAACTAAATATTAAAAGAAAAGTGAATAAAATATTGCAAAAGAATATAAAAAAAATTAAATGAAACTGTAAATATATAAGATTAAAAGCTATTCAAAATATTAATTTTAAATATAAATATCATTTAAATAATACAAAATTAACACTGGTTTTAAACTAGATTTTTAAAAGTTTTTTTCCTTTAATAAAGATAATATGTCAATGACCCATATGTCACATTATAAACGTAAGAGCAACTTTAAAATGAAATATAAATACATTTTTAAAAATATTACAAAAAAAATAAAAACAAAAACTAATAAAAATAGCAAAACAAAATTATTAAAATTTCAACTAAAATTATATAATAGTATAATATACTATAACTATAATAGTAATTGCATATATTAATAATAATAATAATAATCTTCAAATCTTTTTATTGGTATATTGTGTGACAATACAGACTGAAATAATGATAACAAGGTGAACTGTAATGTAATAAAATACTGCAGATATAATTAACCAATATATTGGTTAATTATATCTACATTATTTTATTTCATTTGTTATTTATTTATTTATTTTTATTTTTATTTTTTTTTACTGTAGAAATCCCTTCTAACAGATAGGGTTAGAAGGGATTTCTACAGTAAAAAAAAAAAAAAAAAAGTGTTGTTATTTACAAACACCTAGCAACACCTTGGCAACCGTCCAGGACACTTTGCATTGTATAGGTGAGATCTGCACAGGTAAGCACTACTGAAAATGTGAAAATCTATTTTATTGTGTTCTGTCTTAATATGTACACTTTTAGACAATGTAATTGTATTACCAAAGGGCCTAATTAATACAAACTGTGTCATAATTATTCTAGCACATAAATGATCCATGTACAGAGAGAACATACAAACTGGGCTAAGGGAATCCGCTGGGACTTTAATGCAACACAATCATTATGCGTGTGTGTAATGTGTCTCGGTGAGAGAGTCGCTCAGTGGGTGGAGCTGCAGTCGTATTTCTCTCAGCGCTTTATGGCCGCAGTGAAACGCAGGTTGTAAATACATCTGAAATGAGGCTCCACACTTAGACAAAAGTTTTCTCGGAGGACAAACAAGGGTGTCTGAGCATCTTGTCAGTTGAAGGGTGGGTTATGGGAGTCTAAATGAGATCATGTCACCTTGAATCTATCACTGTGTAAATTGCCCTCTATATAGGATAATGTGACCCAGGCTGAGTTGAGTTTCTGTTTGGACAACTGGGTTCAAAATCAGAGGATCGCTGAAGACCATATCTGGGTGATGTTTCTGCAGGAGGGTCATTATAAGAATATGGTGACCAACTTCATAAAATAAAATAAAAATAACAAATTATAAAATAAAATACAATACAATAAAATATGCATTAGTCAAGTTGTCTATCGTGACTAGTAATAATGTCAAACTAAATAATTGCCATCAGGTCTTATGGGAGAAAAATGTACTTAACTAATGAAAAACTCAAAATTGACAAAAAAACACCAACAAGCAGTCAAAGACCTATTTCTAATGCATTTCTAATAGCATGACCAGCAATCTTTATAAACATTTTGAATTTGCAAATGTATTTTTTTTTTTTATCAATCTAGACTCCATACACCATACTAATAAAGCAAAAACTAAATTGTCCCAGTAAAAAATAAAAAACTGAAATAAGTACACTGCATAAGTATTCATACCCTTAACTAAATATTTTTCAGAAGCACTTTTACAGTCTCAAGTCTTTTTTGTTTGATGCAACAAGCTTTGCTCATCAGCATTTGGCAATTATCTGCTATTCGTCTCCTTGCCTCTTCACCACTCTTGCTGTGTGCTTAGGTTCATTGTCCTTTTGGATGGTAAACCTTCTATCCAGTGTGAGGTTCTGAATGCTCTGGACTGGGTTTCCATTAAGGCTATCTCAATATTTTGGTGCATTGAGCTTTTCTTCTACTCTGATGAGTCCCTCAGTCCCTGCCGCTGAAAAACAGCCCCACAGCATGAGGCTGCTACCAGCACACTTTACTTTTGGGATGGTACTCTGCAGGTGATTAGCAGAGCTGGTTTCCTTCAAACATGATGCTTAGAATGGGGTGGTGATGGCGCAGTGGATAAGACACATGCCTTTGGTGTGAGAGACCCGGGTTCGAATCCATTGTGAGACACCAATGTGTCCCTGAGCAAGACACTTAACCCCTAGTTGCTCCAGAGGCGTGCGACCTCTGACATATATAGCAATTGTAAGTCGCTTTGGATAAAAGCGTCAGCTAAATGAATAAATGTAAATGTAGAATTGAGGTTTATCAGACCAGAGAATCTTGTTTCTCAGAGTCTGAGGGTCCTTTAGGTGCTTTTTGCAAATTCCAAGTGTTTTCATGTGTCTTTACTGAAGAGAGGATTGAGTCTTGCCACACTGCCATAAAGCTCAGATCGGTGGAGTGTTGCATTGATGTTTGTCCTTCTGTAGGTTTCTCCCATCTGCATATACGATCATGGAGCTCAACTAGAGTGACCATCAGGTTCTTCGTCACCACACTAACCAAAGCCTTTCTCCATCAATTGCTCAGTTTGGCCAGGAGGACAGCTCTAAGAAGAATCCTGGTTGTTTCAAACTTCTTCCATTAAGGGTAACAGAGACTTCATGCTTCCGTGACCCTTTAATGAAGCAGAATTTTTTTCTGAACTCTTCCCCAGATGTGTGGCTTGATGCAAACCTGTTTCTGAGCTCTACAGACAGTACTTTTGACCTCAGGGCTTAGTTTTTGCTCTGGAATGCATTATCAGTTGTTAGAACTTTTAATAAGATGTGTGTGCCTTTCCAAATCATATCCATTCAATTGAATTTGCCACAGGTTAACTTCACTCGAAGTGTAGCAACATCTACAAGCAACATGAAAGCTCCTGAGCTAAATTCCAACTGTCCCAGATAAGGGTATGAACACTTATGCAATGGAATCATTTAAGTTTTTTATTTTTAATAAATTTGCAAAGATGTTAAAAACCAGTTGTTTTGCTTTACCATTATGGAGTATGGCATGTAGATTGATGTGGAAAAAAGTAATTTAAAGCAATTTCTTAAGCAAAAGCTGCATCTGAAGCAAAATAAGTGATTGAACCTTGAAGTGACTGATTTGGAACGCTCTAAAAAAACTACTCTTTCATTGCCAGTTTGATGTTACACTAATAAGAATAAACCAGCACAAACAAAAGTGTGTAAAATCATATATAAAATATGATAAAATATCAACTATTTTTTTTTTTTTTTTCCTGTAATCCACACTTCTCTAACAGCATCTACCATCTTTGATTTATTCTGCTCACAGAGCTTGATGCAGTGTATTCTGGGATCCTCTTTTCTGCAAAGCAGACATGTGCTGTTGCCTTGGAATTCAAGCAAAATCAGGTATATCTGGAGGCAGTGTAATTATGCTTTATAATTATGCTGCCTACCTTTTGGAACAGTCTTTGCATCAGGTGTGCGCCTCTGAGGAGGCTTCTCACTAGATTTGGGAACAGAGCATTGGTGCCAAAGCAGTTTTTCAGATAATCGTGCCGGCGAGTAAGCCAAGGACGATAAAAGCAAGGAAAAACCAGCTATGATGGGTACGTCGTCAGATAATCATGTCATTAAATCAGATGACTGAACTAATTTGTAAAAAATACATCCAACTCAGACATATACGACTCTTGGCTCGTTTTACAATATGCCTACTAATTAAGAAAATAAATTATAGCCGTGCTGGGAGAGATTTTTTCAAGTGGCAAAGCATGGCAAAATGGCTCGCTGCTGTCTCTCAAGACAAATTTGTCTCAATTTCTCCATCAAAGCCTCAAAGCGTCCTGGCAGTCCTATTAGACGACCACCCTCAATTCCAATGACTGTGTACGTGGAGCGAGAAAGAGTGCCAGAAGAGGACTCGCGAACACCTCAATTAAGAATAATGAGGACGGAACCGGACTGAGATATCGTTTCATCTCAAACCCCCATCAGCGTGAGCAAACTCCACTTTAGATAAAAGTCTATATTACACAGTTTAACCTATGCCTTCTGTAGGTTTGCACTTCAACACGTGACACTCGAGATTCAGTTAAATGAGGTGTCACACTGATTATGTTTGAGTTGCTATTGGGGGAGATTGATATTTTGGCAGTCACCATGGTTCATTCAACCAAGTTTCTAAGTGAATTAATGGTGACAGGCTGGCAGCAGACATGATAGATTTTGTCATTAATTTGATTCTGAGCTTGGTGTGGGGTTCTCGCTTTCATCTGAAGACTGTGAGCAGAGCTTTGAGCTCAAGATACTTTTGAGACAGATTCTGCTCTTTACAATAAACCTGGAATTCATTCAAAATGTCTTTACAACCAAGTGACTTTAAATGGATTGAATGTGCACTTTGTAGTGTAATTACAATCTTAAAAGTAGATTTTTTAAAACCTTTACTCACAGATAAAATATTAATGAAATAAAAGGCCACTTAAGTGAACCAATACACTTTCATGACTCTATTTCTTACACTTTTTTAACAATATTAAAAAGTGCACTTGTTTGTCAAAAAGAAATGATTTACTTTCAAAGTACATTTTGAATGATTTTTAAATTATCTATTTTTTAAAGAAGTGCACTTATTTTCATAACACTTGTTTTGACATACTAAAACACATGTAATGTTTAAGTTGTTAGAAACGTAGCGTTATTCAATAATAATACATTTAAATTTAATGTATTTTAATGTACTAAATAGCAACATCACCATTACAAATGAGAAATTACAGATATATTTAAATACATTACATGAAATTCAACAGAATTACATTAACATTTTAGAGTAGTATTGTAGTATTGTTAGTTAATTATGAAATTACATGTAAAGATACTCTAAATTTCAGCTAATTGAATTTAATATAAATTTTAACTATTATACATTTTAATTTAACCGCCATTAACATGACATTAAGTGTCCAAAAAACATTTAGTTCACACTTAAATATATTATTTTAAAGTATATTGTTTCCTTAAGAAGAAATCTTTTTAAAAGTATGCTAAATTGTCCTTTTTTTCAAGAACAAGGGAATGTACTTGTAGACTTTAATATTTATACAACTTCATTTAGATGACATAGTAAATGAACATCATATATATTGAAGAATGTTACTGCTGCCCTTTTTATTTTATTTATTTATTTTTGCCTTATTTTTTCTGTTCTGTGTGATATCTGGAGACTTATTCAATGATTCTGTCACTTTACTCAAACCTAAACTTTAAAATGTTAGAATAAAGGCAAATTCTGTCATTGTTCAATTATTATTTCATTTAATCTGTTTACACACACACACACACACACATACATATATATATATGTATATGTGTGTGTGTGTGTGTGTGTGTGTGTGTGTGTGTGTGTGTGTGAGACTGATGGGTCTGAAACATCCACTGCAACAGCAGATTATAAAAAATGATAAAGATTTGTACATTTCTAAAACTGCAATACACATATACTGTTTTATATACTTGTCTAGACTGCTGACCAAGAACCTGATGGTCACTCTAGTTGAGCTCCATGATCGTATATGCAGATGGAGAAACCTACAGAAGGACAAACATCACTGCGACACTCCACCGATCTGGGCTTTATGGCGGTGTGTCCAGACTCAATCCTCTCCTCAGTGAAGACACATGAAAACACTTGGAATTTGCAAAAAGCACCTAAAGGTCCCTCAGACTGTGAGAAATAATATTCTCTGGTCTGATGAACCTCAATTCTAAGCATCTTGTTTGAAGGAAACCAGCTCTGCTCATAACCTGCAGAGTACCATCCCAAAAGTAAAGTGTGCTGGTAGCAGCCTCATGCTGTGGGGCTGTTTTTCAGCGGCAGGGACTGAGGGACTCGTCAGAGTAGAAGAAAAGCTCAATGCACCAAAATATTGAGATAGTCTTAATGAAAACCTAGTCCAGAAAATTCAGAACCTCAGACAGGCAGAAGGTTCACCTTCCAACAGGACAATGACCCTATAAGCACACAACAAGAGTGGCTTATTCACAACTCTGTGAATGTCCTAGAGTGGTCCAGCCAGAGCCCTGACATGAACCCTATCGAACATCTCTGGAGAGACCTGAAAATGACTGTCCACCGATGGTCCCCATCCAACCTGCCCGAGCCTGAGAGGATTTGCAAAGAAGAATGGCAGAAACTCCCCCAATCCAGGTGTTCAAAGCTTGTTGCGTCATACCCCAAAAGACTTGAGGCTGTAATTGCTGCCAAAGGTGCTTCAACTAAGTACAGAGTAAAGAGTCTGAATGCTTATGTAAATGTGATATTTCAGTTTTTTCTTTTTAATAAATTTACACACATTTCCAAAATTGTTTTCATTTTGTCATTATGAGGTATGGAGTGTAGATTAATGAGGGGAAAAAAAGAAGAATTTAAACACTTGTAGATTGTAACAACATAACATAACATAACATAACATAACATAACATAACTGCTGCAACAACAAAATTGAAAAAAAGTGAAGGGAGTCTGAATACTTTCTGAATTCACTGTGTGTATATATGCACACACACACACGTATGTGTGTGTGTGTGTGTGTGATAAACAAGAAATGATAAAAAATAATAAAAAATGAAATAGTGTAGGTTACAACTGACAGTTTGCTTGGTGTTTGAAATAATAATTGTTTTATAATATTATATGTATTGTAAATACTATCATACATTTATATTTATTTATTTTAATATCATTTTCAAAATACTTTTTATTTAATATCACACACATATAATTAATATAAATTATTTAACAATTAATTTAATTGAAAATGAATTTAATTGAATTTTAATGAAATTCATTATTAAAATAAATGAATATACAAAATCGAAACTGATGCTCATGCTTTCTATTAGTGTTACAACTCAAACCACCTGCTGTTACATCCCACCTGGTAAAGCAACTTTAATAACAGGACTTTGTATTTGATATTAATTTCCAGAGTTTAGGGATCTGGAGATTACGTTGTAGATTTTTTAATTACTTTAATTTGTAGATAATATGGAAACAACACACAAGAAAGCTATGTCAAGTCTAACAGATGTTGAAAGAAAATGTGTTGCATTGCTTGTTTCCAACACGATCGGCTATGGAGCAGTAAATTGTGCGATTATTTATCACCAGGTTTTGAAAGCTATGACTTCCAATGTCTCGGTGGACTGCACAGATGCTGACACGGAGACTTTTTTTTACATGTCCTTTAATTGCAAAGCTGTCCCCTCTTGTTTCCTTTAGGTGCAGTTGTGTGGATATCTGATTTATGTAGTGGTGTTTGTGTGTTGTTATTTTTTAATGAGTTTTTCATAAACTAAAATTCCCAGAGGCTACAGCTGGTGAGCATTTGAATCCCCTACAGTTTCACTCTGCGCTGATAACAGATAACACGCTGCTGCTGTTTAACAATCAAAGATTCCATTCAAATTATCTTTAATAAGATTATTAAATATTCTCTTCTTGGCTTGCGCAGTGCTCAAAAGCAATGCTCATTTTTTATTCCATTGTAAGTTTGACTTTTATCTTTTGTTGTAGCCAGTGTTATTGTTGAATATAATAAGTGCTCTAGTCAGAGGAAGCTGCATAATTCCTCCAGTGGAGGTTCTAATGGTATGCTGTTTGATGGGGCGTGAGCATGCATTTGCATAATGCTCTGTTGGTGTGAGTAATGCGTAAATAACATCCTTTTGCTTGGTTTTTCGTCATTACTTTCAGTATTGTATCATTCTGAAGTAGAAAGAAAAGAGACGAGGATGAAAATCCTGATGTTTCATGCTGAGATGAATTCTCTTGAGGGAGTTTCTACAATTGTTCTGAATTCACATGCATGATGGTAAAGCAGAAAAAAGATTTTCAAATTGTAGTGACTACCAGTCAAAAATCTGGACAACTTATGAACTCAAAAACCTACAAACCTTTAATACCAGGACCAGCTGGAACCTAAACACAGTTTTACCAAGAAGGACATTGATTGTGTTTATGGCCATTAATAAGCAAGTCATCTACTACTGGCTAAACAACAGCAACTCTTACTTGCACACTTAATGTTGGTGACTTATCCTCATCTTCAAGCATAAAATTATGGAAATAAAATTGAATAACATTAGCTCACAAATCTGACTTGTGATGCATACTGTGTTTGTTAATTTAGACCAGAGAGAACTGGTCCCCCAAACAGGGTCGTAGCTAGTGGGGTGAAAGGTAGTGACGATCATAGGGGCCCATTGCTGTGGGGGGCCCTCCCAGGGATTTCAACCAACTGCCCGAGACGAGCATGAAAAAGCACTCAGGAAAGTTGATGGGCCACTTCTGCATGTCGTCACAAAAGCTTATCATTTGCGCGTGTTTTTTAACCTGGCCAATGTATACAAGAGATTTTAAGTACATTCAATTCAGTACTTAAAATGAGTACTCACGGAGTACTCAGAGTGCTGAGTCTCAGCACGCAAACACTAAATTGACGCTCTTTTGCACGTTCTTGTGATTGAACGAAGAAATAGACCTCGTCAATTTAAACATTCAAGCACAAAAATGTTGTGTTAGGATGGCTATTCATGAGTTTCGTGTTAAAACAGACCAGGTGAGACGAATGTCAAGACATGCAACTTTATTGCCTAAACTCCCCACTCCCCCACTAGGGGGCAGTAGTTAACCATATCACCACCACATCCCCCTTTCTGGATCAATTCATTTACTCCACTTTGGCCATTCCTCTGGTTTTGAGAAGTTGAACTTTTGTGGTGGTGGTACCTGAAACCAATCCATTTATCTTTTTACGCAGCTCTCTTCTCTGCATGTGATGAACAATCTCTTTTCTCTGAATTTTCACATTGATGCTATTTTAAAGATCATTATTTTGTACATTTGGTGTAACAGAATGTGCTGACATGCTTTAATGTTCAAAAAACACATTATTTTTCAAATACTGTACATTATTGTATTTCCTCTATGCCCTGCCTCTCTCAAACATGTCGTTTTCTACAAAGCCCCTCCTTCTAATAAGTGCAGATTGCTCTGATTGGCCAGCTGACACAATGCTGGTATTGCTGGTAATTGCTGGTGATGCTGGTTCGACCAATTGTGATTGGTCGAACACCACAAATACACTGATGTTGCTCGTATGTATTTGTAGTACACAAGCCACGGTTAAGATAGCTGACTCCACTGTGATGTGACCCTCTCTCTCTCTCTCTTACACACACACACACACACACACACACACACACACACAAAATGCGTTACTCTACACTGCGCAAAACTCCGTATTTGAACAGTCAATAGCAAATACTTAAACTAATAACAAAACATACTTACAGTCACTGATTCAGAAGCGTCAGATTGTCATAGCAAAGTCGGAATTTACCCTCTTTTTTTTTTAAATAGCCTTTGTGCACAGCCAGCCTTGTACTCTCCTAGGTTCACAAAACCGTCGTGCATAAAATGCGTTGTACAAATTCGAACATTTGGGTTGTGCTGTTATGTTGTAAACAAATCGTTACAATGATTCTTAGTTGCTTCTACTTTCAGAAGGCCAAATAAAGTGCTTTTGCATAGAAACACACAGCGTCTCCCTGACATGGCTGCATCAACACTACTGAGGTTACTGAAACCACACCTTCTTTCTTTGCGTGAACATTTGGGCAGCATTACGCAAATATTTCCACATCGTGACGTAGACATGTGGGGGAGTGTTTGAATGAGCCGTTTTAGCCCAGTCTGGATCAGCCTTCTCTTTTAGATAGAATAAATCATTTTGTGAGAGACTTTTAGCTTTGTAACTCTGCAGATCTTATACATGCACAAACAGCTACATAACACAGTAAAGAAAAGGAAAACAAGAAATCACATCATATGACCCCTTTAAATAGCATGAACTGTATGTACCACTCATGACGAAAGGGCTCTATGTCGTCTTATTCCAGGGCTGGGTGTGTTTGATTAGGGTTGGAGCTAAACTCTGCAAGACACCGGCCATCCAGGACCGAAGTTGCCCAGCCCTGTCCTACGCCATTCTCATGCAAACTTCTGACACCAGGGCTGCATCAGAAAACTTAGGCAGCTGACTTGCTGCCTCGCTGCCTTATGAGCCAATGACTTTGCAGGCAGTGTTTTTGCACAAAAGCACCTCACAAAACTGATTTCGGACAGGCAACGTAACAGTTTAATGATCTGACATGTTGAATCGGCGTCGGAGCTCGTAGGTCAGTCGGGCCATCTGATCATTCTGATTGGCTGTTCAGCTGGCGAACCAGTGCGTGAGAAAAAAACCCTACTTGGCAGTCGAGCGTCGGCTTGGTGTGTCAGGGCAATCTATACAGTGAAGACTGCAATGATATTTTACATTTAATTATATAGTTTCTGTACTTGAACACCTACAAACTTGAAAAAATGTAGGCTAAACAATGTTTAATTTGCATCGTTGTTCTATTTATTTATTTGTGCTATTTACGCGATTTCAAATAGGGCCCATGAGTACCACCTGCACCGGTGCCCCGCAAACCTAAGCCCAAAAGGCTCCTAAGGCTGTTTGGGTTCTTTGCTGCTGTCGCCTTTGGTTTTCTGGGGTTCAAGTGACACTTAATATTCAGTAACATCGTAACTGCATTGACCCTTCTCTGGGACTTTGATTGACAGGCGATCTGACCAATCATAATGCCAAATCATTGTGTCTAGCAAACAAACCAGACAGGAGAGTAGATTAACATCGATGAACTTTGTGAAGGGTCAATTGAACAAACTGAATAATAACAATATTGTTTTCTGTAAAGTTGCTTCTTTATATCTGAATCTAATTTATTCTGAATTTTGCAACATCAGCCCTGCTACTCAACTAAACTGAATCCACATTAAACTGACTCTATATATCCAAACTCTGAATATTAACATTATTGTCTTGAACTGAGCTTCTTATAGCTGAATTGAACTTGTTTCATAATTGATTAACTTTACACAGTTATTGAACTGAACTGACTGAACACTGAAAAACACAAATCTGAATTTTGTAAGATCACTGATTCTATAACTTTCCTGCTAATCTTTCCAGAAATCTGAAAGTTTATCTTTCCTCCATTGAAAGTCTTTCTATCCAAAACTCTGATGCATGTTTGTAAAGAGATCAATAAATCCTTATGAATTTATCAGTTTATTCCAAGTCTTGGTTACAAGTCATTGGTTCTCACTCATCAAGTATGTAGGACATGCTTGAGCTTCCGTGATCAAATTTGAATGCCAGAGGAATGTTCTTTCAAACCTAACAATAGTCCTCGTCTATTTCACTTCAAAGACTTTAGGATGGTCTTTGTCATGATATTTTGCATTGTGGCCCATTAATGTGGCAGAACTCACTGAATATGTAGTTCACAGCAAGAGAGCTACTAAAACACACCAGGTATTGCTGCCTGTCTGCTGCATACAGTACATGTGTGTGTGTGCCTGCTGATTCTTATATTTTCTCTCCCCTGTTTGAGTGAGAATTGTAGGACATCACTGGCATTCTGTTAAGAAAAGCTATTATTCAAGGATATGGCAGAATGACTTGGAACCCGGTGCTGAAAATCCAGGCAAGACATTCCTTCCTGTTTTTGCACATCGCTTTTTTGTATTGATCATTTAGGCTTTTAGCGCTTTTACAGCTCAACTGTTCATTAACACCAGCCCATACCTCGAGCCCCCAGGGTAGCATCTAAACCCCAGCAAACGAGAGAAACCCACTGAATAGATTTATTGTTTCAGCCTCTCAAGGTAAAAGCAAGTGGTGATGTTTAAAAACTGAAAAATAACGTGGAAGAATATTTTTGGTCTTCTAGCATTTTCTTCGTAATGTCCTTCACTTCTAGCTGCTTCTTCTTTTTTTTTTTTTTGAGTGAAGATGCAGCCTTTTTAAGACGCATGTAGAGGGCTGATACTCAGATCTCCAGATATTTCAAATCTTATCAAAAAAATAAATACATACATATACCTACAGTATAAATGTCACATCATTGTGACATTCTATATTTCGTAGATCATTCTTTGTGCTTCACCAGACTCAAGAGAGAATATAAGAGCTTGGGTGAAGCTCACAAAACCTATCAAGAGGATGCCAGTGTCGTATTTCACCCCAAAACCAACAGAAAGAAAGAAGATGTTATATTTTGCTGAATGAAAATTAAGTGTAATTTGTGTTTTCATTGTGACTGAATGCAGTCATTACGTGAATACGATTTATACATTTGTATCACATTGCTTTTCATTTTAATTAATAAAAACTTAATAAAGAATAATAATAAAATACTTAATAAAGAACTTTGAATACAAACACTCATCCAACACAGTTTCTGAGTTTAACGCACCCTTGAATGAATCGACAGTTGTGCTATTCGTCATGCATATGAGTATAGATCTGTGGGACCTGAATGGGATTTATGTTTGTCAGTCTGCAAATATTGTCAGAGATTTTCTCTCTGATTGCTATGCATATTTAATTACATTGTGATATTAGCATAATGTTAGGTCTGTTTTGAAGTCTTTCATCTTTATAACTAATTGGTACTTGCTTGTTATTTTCTCAGTACATTTTCAGAACAGTCCCCATAGTCTCCGTTTTATTATTCTGTGGGTTTTGTTGGTGTTGTTATTCAACAGAACCTGTGTCCGTCTGCATTGTACTGTCAGTGAGGATTTGAGAAGTGTCAGTTTTGTGGTCCACTTAATTTCTCAGTGACTCGCCATATATATATATATATATATATATATATATTTCAAACAGGTTTCATCTCAATATAATGTGATGTCAAATTTCCATTGAGCCTTTGAACAATGTTCTGAAAAGACCAGCTGCGTTACTTGGAGCTGGAACTCTGCCCACAAGAATATGTCTGCATGCAAATATGTATACTTGTGTAGTTGTTTGAAAACAGTATGTGAAAACTGTATGTCTGAATTCACAGTATTCATAAAACGGTGGGGAAAAAAGTACTCAGATAATCTACGATGTCCGGCATGAGGCCAAGGGAGAGGATGTGAATGCCAGTGAAGCAACACAACTGATGCTGATAGATCACATGACAGGTCATATATATAGCATATACTATATATACCTTTTTAAAGCTTGCAAAGTACCTACTCTGAGAGTATGCAGTTTTAGATGGAGCCTATGATGGTTTATGGTTTTGAAAAACTGAAAAGATTAATGACAACTATGAATGTGGTGTAATTGTATATTGTAATAATAAAACAAGGTTAACATTAGTTACCTACATTAGTATGAATTAACAATGACTGTCTTGCTCATTGTTAGTTAGTGTTGATTAATGCATTAACTACTGTTACTGTTTTGAAATATACTGTATTAAGGAAGTCATGCCACATATTTTACCACCTGTACTAACCTTGATTTGTCATAAGTTCATTTACCTTAAGTTAGGATGAAACAGAAGTAGTGACAAATCTTTTCTTCTTTATTGTTATGTACATCCGAGTATTTTTCATGGGAAGGTTCAGTTATGGCATTTTGATTAAACATCACAAGTTCGAAACATAAAGCAATGAACCATATTCACGGATGAATAGTTCTCAATAAGATCTGTAACATGCATTTAGAAAATAGACACATTTTCATTCCATGCTGACTTTAAAAGATGAATTGACCTTGATGCACACTGAACTTGACCTTTTGAAATTTGGTGACTTTCAAATATTAATAAGCAGTGATGCAGTTTTATTCAAATAATATTTGTTTCTAGAAAATAATAAAAGCTTGTGCTAAACTACTTAAGATTTTATCCATCAAGGAATTTCATCCTTTTAATTAGGCTTTTGTCTTCATTGCTATCAAGTGTATTGTATTACCCTAATGAGAAATATTTTTTAATTGGATTTTAATTAAATCAAATCAATGCATGAATAGAATTGCAATGCATTTTTGAATAGATTGATCATTGAGTGTCACATCATTGACCCTTATGTTATACAAAAATAATATGGTAACACTTTATTTAAAGCCTATATATATATATATAAGTATTATAAAAGTAGTTTTAATGAATCAATTATGCCTTGTAATGCACCTCATGAATTATACACTTAACTCTTCATTATTACACCTTTAGAAAGTATACTGCATTTAAAAAACAAAAATTGAAATATTACAATGCATTTCAAGTTTGGTTACAATTATTTATGAAAAGATATAATGCATTGCATACATTTTGAATACTTTTATAATAAAGGCTTTAAAAGTGTTATACCAATAAGAAGCCAATAATAATCAATAATGTTTAACCTTGTAGCAAGTGAAGCCTTATTTTATGTATTCAGGCTGATAATTGCCTTTTACGTTGTGTTGTTTAAGGGGCAATGTACACAAGACTGTTATCAACTAAAAACTGAAAACCTTTTATGCATTTTGTATATGCCTTTCATATATATGTTATCAACCTTTTGGTGGCCTGAAACTGCAAACGTTTGAAAATGGATTTTAAAGTGCAAGCTTTTGAGAATGTTTTGTATATTGTTGTCGTGTAAACGTGGTTTTTGATAATGAGTATATCACACCAGCCATCCATGTTGACATCAGCCTAATTTGACTATAGCTCCTACCGAATGATAGATGAATGTGTGGCAAAATACCATAGAGCTTGATTGGGTGCACAGCCTTTGACATCAACAAGGAGATATTTAGCATTTTATTATTTGTAGTCAGTGTTCTTTCCCTGCTGTCCATGACCCTATCAGATCAGACTTGCGGCCCACCGCCTCAGACCGCTGCACTTTCATGTTTTCTTCCAGCATTTTAGCATGCCATCACTTTTCTGCTTGTACCCACAGTGAACCTCGCGAGTCACGCTTGTCTGCAAGATAGAAAAATTAGGAAATTTACTTCACAATGCTGCTGTCAATCACGACGCAGCACTCTGGAGCAGCAGATGGTTTCGCAGATCCAAAAACAAATTCATCTGAACCCTAGCAACCAAGGTAAATAGCTCACATGCTTGGAACAGACTCCTGCCGCCATGGAGAAGGATCTCAGATAATGGGCTCTGTCCAGGGTGCCAGCCTTTCGAGCGCCGCACGTCTCCATCTCCTCAGTGCTCATCCATCACACCGGGAGCGATGACGAAGCGGAGGACTGAGGGAGGTCACTCTCCTCATCGTCTCTTGAGGACCGTGCATTTAGGGCACTAAATCTGCCACAAAGAAAGTAGGAGGAGACCATATGCTGTCCGTCTCTAGGGGTTGTTAAGAGCCTCTTCGCACGTTGAGGTGTGATGGAACGTTGAAGGATGAGTTGGAGATGTATGACATGTGAAGCAGGCAGGAAATAATGTTTATTAATGACCATGTGATTGACGTTTCAGAAGCAAGTCTGTTTTTGATGTGAAATTTAAAAGGAGTCTTTGAATGTTGCTAAAGACCCATCCTCTCCATTGACAGATCAGTACATATTTATGTATTTTAGTAACTTCATTTGAATATCCTGTGTACACCTAACACTATTTGTAGTCTGTCTGTTTCACATGATGTCTTTATGCGATCCATTCTGACTTCGATTGGAATGACACATTTAAGGGATAGCAGCACCTCGGCTGTCAGTGCCATTGGAAATGTTCAATGTGGTACTTCAATATTCTCTTTAAAAATGTCTAGCCCTGGATTTAAAATATATTTCACTCACATCTAATATTTGAAAGTGAAAATGAAAAAAAGATTTTGTCTTTGCCAATTAAAAATGGATGTAACATGCATGATGTGAATTGTTAGGGTGACCAAAACATGTTCAGGCCACAGGTCATCCCCAATTAGTATACATTATAAATATATATGGTAGAATTCATCAATATGCCTTTTTATGCTGTATCAGTATATATATATATATATATATATATATATATATATATACACACAGAACAAAAATCCATACTGAGAGCAATAAAAATGGCAACAACAACAAAGCATTATATATACACCATTCAAAAGTTTGGGCTCTCTAAGACTTTTTTTTTTTTTTTTTTAGTTTTTAAAGTCTCTTATGCTCGCCAAGGCTGCTTTTTAACAAAAATATAGTAAAATGGTAATATTGTGAACAACTGTTTACTATTAGAATATATTTTAAAATTAAATTTACAAATTGTGATGCACAGCTACATTTTCTGCATCATTACTCCAGTGTCACATGATCCTTCAGAAATCATTCTAACCTCATTTTATAAATATACAAATCCTTTGTGACATTTTAAATACCTTTACAGTCAATTTTGATAAATGTATTGCATCCTTATTGAATAAAAGACCTTCCACCGATTTTTAATGGTAGTGTATAATATATGCATGTATGGATGGATGAATGGATGGATTACTTTTATTTTGGGGTGAAATATGACTGTTCTTGAGGAGTTACTTTGAGTAAATGGAAAGTTCTCTGCTTTTTGTTAAACGCATAGTTCAAATGTTCCACTGCATGGTTGAGATCCAGCCAACTGCAATCAGTGTGCCACAAAACATAACAAAAAGTTTGGTTTTTTAAACTTGGTCTTTTTTGCCTATTTTATTTAATTCAAACATGGCAGAATTGATAGAATTGTGCAAAACGTTGTTTCATCTGAACTACCATTTGAACCAAAGACATCAAATATGTAACAGTAATGACTTCATATCAAACAGCAACAACAGTGACCCCCCCTCATAAAATAATTTTCAGTTAAATTAACTTCTCAGCGAGTAAAGCAAAACATCAATGGCAAAAATAAATTGGTTTGCTTTCTAACTACAAAGTTTCACAGCTTCGTACTCTTTGTAGAACGGCTGTTTGGTACTAAAAGTCTGCAGTGTGGTGAGTATTCTCTGTACCTCGGAGCTGGAGAGCTTCAGCCTATGTCGAAGTAGGCAGGAGAACAGATCCAATGGCAGTGATCCAGGAGGCGACAGTCTATTGACCCGATATCGGATCTCCATCAGCTGCAGCAGAGCAGAGTCCTGAGATCCCTGAGTGTATGGATAGTCCAACTGTAGGATCAGATCCTGGATAGCCTCAGGGTCAAAGTGCATGCTGTAACCGAACAGTTGCATGCTGTTGATCTTCATGTATCCAAAGTTCTGAGAAGCATCCGGCGGCTCGAAGTAGACCGTTTCGTTCCCCTGAGAGGACTCGGCCCGAATGCGGCTCCTCAGGTAGAAGTGAACGGTCTCAAAAAAGCTCTTCCACCGGTTGCCCAAATTCAAGGTCCAGTTGAAGCAATCCAAAGGAATGTCCAGCTTGGTTTTTTCCCAGTCCGGGTAGCCATTCTGATTGATGGGCATGGTCCAGCTCTCCGAATGGCTTCCGCCAAAAGGGTTGACATAGACGGACAGCGCAGGCTCCAGGGTGGAGTTCTTGGTCATGCAGATCTGCAGCGAGATGCCCAGGAGCATATGGACGCGGCTGGATTTGAACTTGTTGCTCTTCAGCGTAAGCAGCATCCTCTTTCTCCAAGACGGGTCGAACCAGACGTTGAGGCGAACGTCGTTGCTGACGAAGATGGCATGCGTCGTGATGCGGCCGTCCCGGTGTTGCAGTAGGTAGCGAAGCTCCAGGTCTTGTAGGTCGGTCTCAAAGCCCAGGTAGTGGTCTGTAGGGTTGGGTACGGCATATTTACAAACTCCATGACTGAGAACGTAACCTGGGTTGCAGCTGGAGCAGCGGGTACGATTGTCCACTGAACAGGAAGCACAACGGTGACCATCGCCCACCTCGCACGGGACGATGCCCTGGCACGAGGGGCTCTCGTACGGACAGGCGCAAGTACGTAATTGCTCTGCGTAAAATCCCAGTTGGTTATTCTCACTACAGTACAGGATGGACAGGGTGAACTGTAGCCAGTAGCTCAGCGGCCTGTGAAAAACAATAAAAGAGTGAGGAAACAAGACAAAACGGGATTTTATAGCATGTAATGTATGCAAATAATTGCAGAGATCATAAGGCAATGATTCGCAACAAACGGTGACTGTCAATAAACAGCTTTGTTTAAGCAACAGAACGAATTGGTTTCTAACCTTGAGCTCTGCTAAAATCAGCCTTTGAAAGCACTGCTAGGGCAAAAGTAATCCATTAGTGCAGCAATAGCCTCAGAGGCTGTAGTGGGTGGTTAAACAATAGATTAGTCATTAGTCATTTTTTACTCGCTTGGAGATCAGGCTTGGCTAAACAATGGCGCTTTCAAATCAAAATCCAGTAGTGTAATAATCATCGAAGTGTTTTCAAAATCCCAGAGGACAACTGCATTGCTCGGAGGTTACCCTTTCAAAGCTCAAAAGACTTAATAGAGATTTTAGTTCTATGTTTAATTTATGTATCATCAACATATTAAATAATAATAGGCACAATTGTTGGTTTTAAAACTTGACAAGGACAAAGACTGCTAATATGATATAACTCCTTTCCTAAAATGTAAAAGCAGCTATTTATCTTCATGTAAGAAAAAAAAGAAAAAAGCAATAACACAATATAAAGACAAAATTAAAATAATTTTTTAACTTTTTTATTGCCATTCGTCAAAAGCCGAAATACATTTTTCAAATATTTTCAACTTTTTCTGCCCACTATGAGGTAGCTGTACGAAACTGAAGAGAAACATTTTCAATTCAAATGTATTTATATAATGCATTTCACAATAAATATCATTCCAAAACATTTTAACAGTAAAGGAGATAAAGGTGCCTGTAGCAATTCCCTATAAAAACAAATGTTTTTTTGTTTGTTTTTTTACGTCTCACTAAAACTAGATAGCTATCAATTAATTATTAATTTCATGATTTACAACAAAAATGAAAGAAAGACAAAACAGTATTACAGTAAAATCAATATTTGCTCAAGTGTTAAAATATATTACTGCATGTTAAGCATTTAATTAATTTAATTGGTAACACTTTAGTATAGGGACCAATTCTCACTATTAACTAATTGCTTATTAGCATGCCTATTATTAATATATTAGCTGCTTATTAGTTATAAAGCACATATTCAGCATTACCATATTCCTCATCCCTAATCTTACCCAATACCTAAAGTTAACAACTATCTTACTAACTTTTAATAAGCAGCAAATTAGGAGATTATTGAGGCAAAAGTCACAGTTAATAGTGTGTTAATAGCAAGGATTGGACCCTAAAATAAAGTGTGATAATTTAATTTAATCTAGCAAAAAAAAGTCTCAAAATATATTTTGTTTTCCACAAATGCGGGTTTGAATGACACTGGAATGAATTCTGTCACCACTCTCCAATTGCTGTCCTTTTAATTTCATCACTGTCTAGAAGAAACAACTGAGATATTAAAGAAATCTTATTTGTGATATTTCTGTCCTTAGAGATTGAATGGAAACACATACAATTTCAACTCAAATCCAATGAATCTCAAACTTCTACTGAGTTTAATGCACAAACATTCAGAATTCCTTATAGACTAAAACTTTGCAAATTCATTTGCATAGCTTGCATAATTATACGACACAAACTTTGGATTCACGGGTTTGATGTGTGCCTATAAATATATTTTACCTTTCCCTTAGAGACACTATTTTGGGCTGTGTGCGGCATCTCTTGCTGAGGCTGAAGAGCTTGTTAGCAGTTCGTCGGGTCTTGGAAACCAGGAGGCTAACGCGACTCTCTAGCTGCCTGTAGCGTTGCTGTAGAGCACTGTCTGTCCTCCACAATTGCTGGGTTCCTGATGAATTTAGAGCGCTCTGTGTTGGCAGTTTACCCATGAAGCTCTGGAACTCATCTGATAAAAAAGTAGATCTGAATTAACACAGCATTTTGTTTCAGTGAAATAACCATACTAGGATTACTAGAATTAGAATTAGCATACATCGAACACAATTGGATTCAAGGTAAACAAATACTAACTGCTCATGTTAAATAAAGAAAAGTAATACTGTTTTTATGTCCTATATAACATGGTCTGGACAGGGTGCTTCTGTCAAACGTTCTGCTTTACTTTTGTCTGTGTATTGTTCTTGTACTTTTATATTGTTAGTTTGTATTCAGTTGTTGGTAATTTCCCTGCTTTATCTCAATTGTAAAGTGTCCTTGAGCTATGCAATAAATGGAACTTTATGATTATTATTATTAGGCAGCGGCTATTTGCACTAAGTGCACATAGCATATTTTCTTAGCGACAGATACTATTTACATTAAGTGCAAATAGCAATGGATTCTATTTACACCGAGTGAAAATAGCAGTATTTTTAAAAGATATGCTATTTACACTAAGTGCAAATAGCTATAGATTCTATTTACACTATGTTAAAATAGCAAGATTTCCTGCTATTTATAGTACTTATTGCAAATAATTATCTGCACCTCAGTATTGTAGTACATTATAAAACAATGTGCAATAACGTATTGAGTGTAAATTATAGTTTTAATTCAAATGATTAAATAGATGCCACCTCATTGGGACAATAAAACCCTCCCTGCACCTACCCTAACCCTACCCGATACTTTTATTTTCAACTTTTTTATTATTTCCTTCATTTTTATTGGAAATAAATGCCTTTCTGATGCGATATGAGATTTGAAAAGGTAGAAAACATTTTGGGCAAAAGGCGGATTCGAACTCGGGTCGATCGCGTCAAAATCACTTTACCATCTATGCCACTGAAACTGATGCTGAATTAGTGTCTATTTTTTAGTGTTGACTACCCTAGTCACATGTTGATGGGCGGAGTTAGTGTAAATAGCCTTTGCCAACAAGCCGGGCTATTTGCACTTAGTGTAAATAAACACTCGGTTATTTATTATCTGTTTGCTATTTGTAATGGTTAGTATGAACTTTTTTCACATATTACAAAACCCCAGATCCCAGCAGATCCCAAATCTTGGACCCAGTCCACACAAATATTTTTTTAAACGTATGAGTGTCCTCTGTGTTTTGGTCTTGCATTCAAATTTTAATGCTATTCCAAAGTGAAAAAAAAAAAAACAGAATGCATGTGGATATTTTGCCAAACAGTACGATTATGCACACAATTTGCACATGACAATTATTTTTAAATACAAAGTGTCTATTTGTACCCAGGTGCAAATAGCATCTCCCACACAGTGCAGCTATTTCCACCCACGGTAGTGTGAAGCCACAGATATTTAGGACAAAATATCACTTATGTACTGTAGCTGCAATGGTGTGGAATAAAGATGAAACCAAAACACTTGTATGTGCAAGCAGCCAGAGTTCACCTCTGTGAGCACGAGTGCAGAACGAGCCATGAAAAATGTAAAGAAAAAAATCAATCAATCAGAATCCAGCTACACTGTCCACATCTCATTTGACTCTTTTCTCGACTCTTTTCTCTTCTAAATCAACTACAAGTTCTTCCTCCATGTTGTTTGTTGACATTCTGTGTTCGTAAGTTTGAGTGAGAATGTAATTTCGGGATGAGAGTTGATCGTATAATTGCCACACGTAATTTCGATAATGAAACCAACTCGCTCTCTTTAGTTTCGTACAAACAGCGCCATCTTGCATCTCAATTATCGCCAATAGTGAAAATGACCTCAGAAGGCTACTGTAATATATTGGTTTTCTTGTTGCTTCACTGTTAAGAATTCTTTCGAAGGTGAAAATCAAACTATTACTGGAGTATGTTTTACAAGAAAAAAATTTAGTTTTTTACTTAAAAATTTCACATTTAATTAAATGCGTTGCTTGCTGTGTTTTTGTATTTGTTTGTGAAATTTCTAGCAATAGCTGAGCAAACTTGTTTTTTTTTTTCAATCGTTTGTTTTGTTTACTTATTTATTTGTTTTAGTGTAGGCCGATTATGTTTTTCCTAGCAGACTTAAAGATAACAAAATGATAAAATAAAACAAATTATAAAAATAATTCATATAAATATTATTATACAACATAATAAATATATAAATATATGACACTGTAAAATATAAAAAAGTTGAGAAAACTTACCAGCTTCAGCAGATTTTTGCGTTTTCTCAACTTTTTATTTTTTACAGTGTACAACATTGATAAATAATTCAACTTCAGTCAAATCAATATTTATTTATTTTTGTGAGTAGCCATCAGTGCTATTTTAGTAATATTTTAGAGACTGTTATACACTGTAAAAAAAAAAAGTTAACTTAAAATTTTGAAGCAACCAGCTTCAGCAGATTTTTGAGTTCTCTCAACTTATTAGTTGAGCGTTAGTTAATAATAACAACACTGCCCTGGGCAGATTTGGGGTAACGGGGGTGCCTATGGGGGTCAGCGGGGGAGCTGGCTCCGAAGGGGGGGGTATTTTGCCCCCTCTGATGCTTTCCTCCCCATCCCTAAGGCTTCACTTCTCCCGCTCCATCACACCAACACATAGGTAGGGTTTTGAGGTGCGGGTGTGTCGCTGGGATGCGGGGGAGGTGGTACTCCTCTGTCTCCTCGTGGCCACCTGCATCTCAGTCACACATTACAGCTTAGACATTCTCATTACTTACTGTCACATGACACATACATATAGGGCCTTGGGGGTGGGCACACTGAATGGCATCCGGAGGGCGGTCTGTTCATTCAGCCTTCCCTCTGGTGCCAGTGCCCACTTCTCAATTTTAAGTTGCACATAGACATTGAGGGCTCTAGGGAGGGGACGAGCTGACACAAGCTTGTGGAGGGTGCCCCTCCCCTGTTTTAAAGCACCCCTGTTTTAAAGCACCTTAGAACAACACACACCAACACTACATTTGAGCGGGTGAGGTGAAGCATGGGGTCTCTTTTTTTTTTTTTTTTTTTATCTCACACCCCTGTTCTCTGTTCTCTGTCCGGGGCCGGGGGCTGCGAGGATGAGCTGGCCGCCCGGTCGGGGTCTGGGCTGGTGGTCTTCTCTGCTGCTGCGGGGACCGGGGTGGTCTTCCTGTCCCCACGCCAGAGCGAAGGGGGTTCAGCTCCGGGATCGGGCGCTGATTACCCCTCTGGGGGTGGTGGTGCCTGGATCTAGGAGTATAGAGTGCATATAGGGAGTGTGAGTGTGGGTACCATGTCCATTTTTGTGTGTCTACATGTGGGGCGAGGGTGAGAATATTCGTTGCGTGCATGAGGGTGGGAACGTATGCTTGTGTATATGTGTGCTTGTTCGTCTACGTCTATGTGTCAGGTCGGGCCTTAGACTCCACCTCACTCATCATCTCAGTCGACCCCCACCCCACCACCATGCCCTGCTGGTGGAGGATGCCGCCGGTGCATTGGTGGTTTCTCGCGCCGGGGCAGGATGCTCGGGTGAGCGCTGGCCCACTCTCGGCGGTCGCTTGGCGGGGCCTGGCCCTACTGGCCTTGCTGGGCCCCGGTTGGGGGGTGGGGGGCCCTTGGATCTCCGGGCCCAGGGCTCGGTCTGCCCTGGTGTGGTCGGCTGCCGGCGGAGCCTGCGGGCTTGCCGCCACGGCACCCTGGGGTGTCTACACTGTGGCTGTCGGATGTCCCACCTTCGGGTTCTCCTCTGCCCTTTTCTGGGTGGGGGCCGCAGTTGTCCCTGCGGTGGTTCCCCTGGGGGTCCCGTGCCCTGGGGGGCCTCCGGATGTTTGGGGCCTGGGTCTCTTCCATGCCTGCTTCATGCCTTGCGGGATGGGGCTGTTGTTCCCCACACACACACTATTAAACATTTACATGGAGGAACCTTATGAACACAAGCGCGCTCACACACACAGGTGTACACTCAAGCATTCACATTGGTGTAAAAACGGGTGCTCACAGACACACATTGTTCTGATCTGCTGTTGCTTCAAAACTTATTTTGTAATATTAGTTATGCGTGTTGCTCAATAACATTTAACATTTAGAATTTATTGTGATTCATACAGATGTTGGTTGTTGCTGCAGTTTCTCTGATGTTGTGTCTTCTGTTGTGTCTTCTGTTGTTTTCTCTTTTTGTCAGCAGGTATCGAAGCAAATTGTCTGTTTTTTTTTTGTTGTTGTTTTGTTTTTTCCTCTCTCTCTCTATCCCCCATTCTTTTTTTTTTTCCTCTCTCTCTCTCCCCCTTCTCTGTTGACTTTATCCACAATTTTTTTTTTTTTTTTTTTGTTTTCTAATTCCTTTTTTTTTTTTTTTTTTTTTTTATTATTATTATTTTTATTATTATCATTATAATTATAATTATAATTTTTTTATTATTATTATTATTATTATTATTTTTTTTTTTTTTTTTTTCTCTCTCTTGTTTTCTCTGTCCCCTGGTCTTGTCGGTCATAGTATGGTTAAATAAAAGGGTATATAAAATTTAATTAATTAATTAATAATAAAAAAATAATATAAAAAAGAAAAAAAAAAAAAAAAGGCTGTGAATGATGATAGCATAACTACACATACGTACTGTCATGTGTTATCTGTGTTACTGACAGGCCAAAAAAAATAAAAATAAAAAAAAAAATAATAACAACACTGGTAGATGTGTAATAAGCAGAATAATGTACATTCAGCTGGTCAGTATTGCAAAATAAACCCCTTACATTAAAAAATGGACCCATTTAACTTGGTTGACCAAGTCTTGCTGGTTAGGTTAGTTAAGCAAGCTAGCAGCCTAATGGGGACAATAACGTCCCACGAGAAAAAGAGAAACACAGGAAGTTTTGGTACCTGAGTCTTGAAATTCCTGGTTCTCCTGCCTCCAGGCATCCCTCATGCGCTCCAGGTAGTTTTCCTGGGAACGGATATCAGCTTCAGGGCAGTTACACTGGGGAAACTCCTTATTGCACTGGCACCAGCAGTCATTGTCTTTGCACACAAATTGGCCTTCAGCATTGCAGCCTATGTAGCCTAAGGCGGCCTGAACAAAATTGCTCCTTAAATAACTAGGCAGAATAGCCTGAAGTCCTGGAAGGAGAAAGACGGGAGTGTGAGGTAGACCACACATGCCTCCACTTTTCTAGTATGGCCTTATTCGTGTCAGTAGCTAAATCCTTTAATCTCATTAGCAAGCACAGTCAACTATCAGCATTCAAGATTTGTGTATCATTAGCAGGCTAATTAGACAACGGCGGCATTGAGGCTTTGATCGTGTCGCTACCACGGCTCATCACACAAGCACGACCTCTGGAAAACACTTTAGAATCAGCGTCAGGATGAGAGGAAGTGTTTTGAGATGAGGTGTGGGATTGTGTACTTCTTTACCTTGCAAATGAACTTTGTTCTCGTGGCTGTGAACCAGAACGGAGCTGACAGAGTCGAGGTTGTCATAGTTACTGCAGCCTAAAGGGCCGGTCCTGGTCTCTGTTACCTGGAGAGAGAGACAAAAGCAATTATTGTCTTTGTCTAATAAATTAATTGAAGTGACTGGTAAATATCAAACACATCTGATCAGTGGGTGAGCGCTTTTCAACGTAACCATCTAAATGATCAGCACAAGGGATCCTACACCTTTTGGCCGATGAATATCCACAACTTTTTGAAATAGAATTTCCTCACAACAAGCTATTTTAATTTGGTGTAGAAACAATTTTCACTCAGAAATTGCTGGTTAGCTTTGCAAACAAACAAAACAAACAAACAGCAAGTAACACTGAATTTTAAAGTAGAAAAAAAATTACATAGTATTTTCTTGTAAAACATAATCTTCTTTGCATGACAGGGTTTTTTTTTTTTTTTTTTTTGACTTTGACTTTGACTTTGACTTTTTTAGCACTGGAAATGAAATTCTCCAGAATATTTTGTATTTTCCTAATATTTGTTATTTTTTTTATATTTCCCTAATAATCTTGCTACACTTGCCTGTTTTTAAACATTGTCTAAATCACTTTATTCTGAAAAGTTTAGAAAAGAAAAAAATAGACAAAATCTGCAATTTTTACCAGCAACAGCAACAACAAATATGCAGGCCTACTTCTGTTTGTGTAATGATGCAAGAGTTGGTTGCATCTGGTCCTAATTTATCACTAAACTAATTAGGTTAACGTCACTGTATTTAATTAACATTTTTATTATCTTTGCATCTTTGTGCAGCCCAGCGAGCACTGTTCATCTCTGTATTCTGCCGTGGCATAACACTATGGATTTTAACCGGCAAAATAATTCAAAAGCTTAGGTAGTTCATCATTTATGAAAAAAAGCTATAAAAAGTATTGAAACGGCATGAAGTCAAGGGCAAGAATCAGCAGAGTGTGAGAGAGACAGAGAGAGAAAAATCACAACTTCATTACACCCGCAGCAGGCTCTTACGCTTCTGTTAATGCTTGCTGGAGGGAGATTCATTAAATCCAAAAAATTCTCTCTGAGGTCCGAGCCAGCTCATTGTCCCTGCAAAGGCCAAAAACACAATAGGCCTGTTGTTGCACTCTGCATCTAATTGTACATCAAAGAAATAATTGAGAAATAAGGATTATATTCCTTATTTTGCTATGAACTGTGAATATGGAGGAGGGGGAGATTTTCTCATACAAATCTGCTGGGTGGCTTCATTAAAACGGTGCAAAAGCTGTACTTTCATTCTTTAAAAGCTTCATATGATAAAAAAAAAAAAATCATATTTAATGCAATATTTTTCTACACCCTGAATACATGTAAAAAAGTAACTTTTTTATTTTACAATTATTATGAATTATTCATTTTTAAATTATGAATTATTATGAGTTATGCATTTTTGAGGGGACTTTAACATTGTGATCTAACTGTGCCGAAGGTAAAACGGTCATAAAAAGGTAAAATAATCTGATATTCCTAGACAATTTCACTGAAGTCTCTGCATGTATAAATTACATTTTAATCTATTTTTAAAATTTAATATTATTTTTTTCTTTATATTATTCTCATTAATATAGCTAAAGTGTCACATTATTGACCCTTCGCTGTAAAAAAAATTAAAATAATTTGTTATGCCTCTGACTTTAAATTTTTAGTTTAGTCAACTTGAAATTTTAAGTCAGCGGTGTAACAAATTATTTTAAGTTGAAACAAGTTTTTTTATATATAAGGGTACAAATTATTTCCATTTTTTTAATTTTATTTTTGTGTGAAGTGTTCCTTTCAAACCACTGATTGACATTGGATGATAACATACTTTTAATACATTACTTTTCTCTAACATAAATATTATATAATTATATAAAATTTATATAAAAATTTTATATAAAATTAATATTTTATATGTGAGCATTAGTAAAAAAAAAAAAAGATTTAAGCACTGGAAATTTTTAAATTCTCTATATTACCAGGTCCTCTATGATTGTGGGAAATACTCATTATTTTCACTCAGTCTACTTTCTGTTTAAAATCATTATCTAAATCATTATTTTTTAAAATAAATAAAATAAATGGTTAATAAATAAAATAATGAATGTGGTTGTAAATTGTATTAAATTATGTGAGATACAGTATGAGGGTCAAAGATGTATTAATTATTCCGAATTTTCACTTTTGTGTGACCTGTTCCTTTAAAAGGACTGATTTACACTAGATGCCAACATATGGCCAGACACTGGCAAAACAACACCAAAACAAATCTTTCCCGGTGAACTTAGAGACACTTTACTAGTGAAAACTGATTTCTGCTATCTAAACGATGGCCTCCTGTGGTCAAATTTAATCTAGGTGCCAGAAAGAAGCATTGTGAGTTCATGTGAAGGTTAATGTTCTTTGGCCTTCTCTCTTCCGCTTTACCGAAGAGTTAAAAAACTGTGAATAATGTGACTGTGCTTAATGTCTCTCTCCAAACACTCTGAATTTACTGCTTTGATTAATACAAATGCAGAGCGAGTATTTCACCCCCACATTTACTGTCTGTGTTAAAATGAAAAGCTAATTCAGACAGCAAGAATTCTCCACCTGATAAAAGAATCAATACTCTTAATGAATAACATATAACGTTATAAAACTATTTTTGCACACAGACAAATCATTATTTTTCTAAACACATTTAACACCATTAATTAGTGAAGAGACAGATAATTGTTCAAAGCACAGATGAGGTCAGTTACTGATGCCATCTGCGACTCTACCGAAGACCCAGCTAAACTAATGAGGCCGAGAGATTTGGCAGCAGTGCATCATAATCAAACCTCTAATTTATGCTCTCAAACACTCTTCGAATAGCGTCCTCCCTCACCTGCTCATCCATAAGACTAACACTGAAGAATCATTCAACTAGCTCCATTTAACACCTCGGCTAACCTTACAATGCATCTTCCACACATCTGTTTTCGTGCCTCAGAGCTCACTTCATGCTAGATGCAACTAATGAGTTGAATTAGTCAACGCAGAAAGGAATGTAAATGGAAGAGCCAGGCTGATCCATCACCGTGATGCATGTTGCGACTAACACAGACAGGCGCTTTGTCCTCATTAATAGCAACTTAGCCCAGGATTCTCTTAGCAAACGGGCTCAGATCCCAAAACGGTTTGCCTGAGTGAGATTGCGAATGACTGAATGTGGCAGGGCCAAGTTCAGATGGAAAACTGCAGTCTGGGATTAAGTCGCTGCTTTACTGATGACTGTTTGAGACGTTTTCAAAGGAAACCTCGGGTCAATCATATCTGAAGCATGGATTTATATTTAAAGGCTGTGCTTGACGTTGGCGCATTAAACAAAGCCTGAGCAAATGAGATCAGTGTGGAGTCTATCACGAACGCCGCAGGCACGAGGTTATGCAGCTGATAACTGCGCGTTGAATAATGAACTCACCTCTGAGGCTGTAATAATTGTATTCAAGAGAAAGGCGTTTGCTCGTATGTATCACCGGTGATTGCACATATGAAAATTCACATTGAATATCAGTCCTGGTTTTTCTGTCTTAAGTTGCAAAAATGGTGATTTGAGACTTGACTTGGATTCCGATTTAGAGACTTTTGCAGGATTTAAAGAGAAATATTTTCTCTGAATTGCGACACAGTTTTGCAGAAATAAGGAATTTAAAATTTCCAATTCTGGTTCTTTAATGATTCTTTTAATAATGATTGATTGATTGATTGATTGATTGATTGATTGATTGATTGATTGATCGATTCAAATGCCAATATGTGGCCTTAAATATGTATTAAATAACAATACTAAACAAACCAAAATATAATTTTTCATAAATAATAATTTGTCATAATCATAATAACATGTTGTCATATTCATAACCAGTCAGTAATATTTTACTATCATTACAATATCTTGAATTAGATTTTATATATATATATATATATATATAGATAGATAGATAGATAGATAGATAGATAGATATTTATTTATTTATTTATTTATTTATGTAATTATAACCATTTTTTTAAATATCCTGTCAAAAGAAAAGTTTGGTTTCACTTGAAGAAACTGTGACTGAAATATTACTAAACGTAATGACACTGTCACAGATCGGTCAATCATCAGTCAATCACAGCGCACTCCCTCACCTGAATTCTAATCACCAGCACCTGCACGTCATCAATGGCAATCATCTCGCACTCCTCAAATACTCACACCTCACTACACTCCAGTGTCCGGTCTCGTTCCTACGAAGAGGACTACTATAGCTATCATATCTCTATGCTTGATACTTACCGTCTTGTTTACTTACCTGCTGTGTTCCATCCCAAGTGTGTCTTCCAGCGATCCCAAGTCTGTCAGCTCCCGAGTCTCGTCCAGATCCACTGTGTTGGTGAGGTGTTCAGTTACTCCTGTTCCGTGTCTCCTGTTTGGAAAAAGATATTCAAGTTACCATCCCTCCAGAACACCGAAGAATCCTAGTATCATCACTTACCTGATTCATTCCACTACCTCTAGTCTGTCAATAAAACCCGTTCACATCACGTCCCTCAATCTGTGTCCAACTTCTGTAACAGAAGACCGGACCTACACCGAATAGACAGACTATGAGCACACCGGATCCATTCCAAGAGCTCGTAGATGCTCTCCAGCAGGCTCTCACACCGACTCCTCCACCAGCACCTCTGGTCACTTCCGTCAACAGCTCCACCAGTTCTTCTACCACCGTGATCTCCCTTCTCTGGCAGTGCAACGGATTCTTATTACAATGTTCCCTAGCCATCGAGATGCAGCCGCACTTGTACCCCACAGAAATGTAAAAGATTGCTTTAATTATTTCTCTCCTAAAGGGAGAGACCTTACAGTGGGCAGAAACCTTCTGGGCTCAGGGGGATCCAGCCACTCAATCTTTCGACGATTTTGTAAACCATTTTCGGGAAGTATTTGGCAGGCACCTATGACACCTCCGTAAGTGAGAAGCTGTATCATTTACGTCAAGGCTCTCTGTCTATTAATGATTATGCTCTCCAATTTCGCACCCTAGCAGCACCTCCATAGAAAGTCCCCTCGAGAAACGCTCCATAGATATCCCAGCCTGTTACTCCCACTTCAGCGACGTCTTCTGCCCCCAGAAGGCCTCCCAGTTACCTCCACATCGGCCATGGGACTGTGCAATAGACCTCATACCGGGTGAGCCAGTGCCCCGTTGGGGAAATGTACCCACTCTCAATCCCCGAGCAGAAGGCCATGGAGGAGTACATTGAGGAGGCACTCAAGCAAGGTTACATTCGCTCCTCCACATCCCCAGCTGCTTCGAGCTTCTTCTTCGTGGCCAAGACGGATCAAAGGGCCAATTATGACCTTGCATAGATTACCGAGCCCTGAACAACATAACGGTTCAATTCTGTTATCCCCTTCCTCTCGTCCCAGCAGCGTTTGAACATCTTCACGGAGCCACCGTATTCTCCAAGCTGGACCTCCGCAGCGCCTACAACCTCATGAGAATACGTGAGGGGGACGAGTGGAAAACGGCTTTCGTGACTCCTACTGGCCACTATGAGTACCTAGTCATGCCCTAAGGTCTTGTCAATGCCCATTCCGTATTCCAAGACTTTATAGATGAGGTGCTCCGGGAGTTTCTCCACAAGTTTGTGCTGGTCTACACTGATGATATTCTCATCTACTCCCAGAGCATGGCTCTGACACGCCTGAGAGACGTCCACCTGTTCCTCAAGGCAGAGAAGTGTACGTTCCATCAGTCCTCAGTGCAGTTTTTAGGATACAACATCGACATCGGTGGCATCCGGATGGACGAGGGGAAGGTGGAGGCCATTCGAGGATGGCCCACTCCTGGCACTATTAACGAACTGGAACGGTTCCTGGGGTTTGCCAACTTTTACCGCCACTTCATCCACGAGTACAGCACCACAAGCCCTTTGACCAACTTGCTTCGCAACAAACCCAAATCACTAGTCTGGAACCCCACCGCCACTGAAGCCTTCAAGCGTCTCAAGGAGGCGTTTACGAATGCTCCAGTACTCGTGCACCCTGACCCCAGTGAACCGTTCATCGTGGAAGTTGACACATCCACCTCAGGAGTTGGTGCTATCCTTTCTCAGCAGCAGGGGACACCATCTAAACTCCATTCATGTGCCTTCTTTTCCCACAAACTCAGCCCGGCAGAGAGAAACTACGATATAGGTAATCGAGAACTCCTCGCCATCAAGCTGGCCCTTGAAGAGTGGAAGCATTGGTTGGAGGGTGCGCAACATCCGTTTTCAGTCCTTACTGATCATAAGAATCTCCAGTATCTGAAGGAAGCCAAGAGACTTAACCCTCGTCAAGCCCGATGGGCTCTCTTTTTCACGTGCTTCAATTTCATAATTTCCTATCGACCTGGTCCCAAGAATGTTAAAGCTGACGTTCTGTCTCGACTCCATGACTCTAAAGAGGAAATTGAAGAAGAACCAGAACCCATCCTACCCGAAAAGATCACAGTAAGCCCCACTCAGTGGATTACCAGCTCCAGCTTCCACCCCAGTACAGAATTCATCCCACGTTCCACGTCTCGCTCCTTAAACCTTACTACTCTCCTGTTTCTCCCTCCAAGGGGCCTGGCCTGATAGAGGTGCCCACTCTCCCATTAATCCTGGAGGACGGCGGCATCTATCAGGTCAAGGAGATGGTCGCCGTGGTGATCGTCTGGAGTACCTCGTGGACTGGGAGGGATACGGCCCTGAGGAGAGATCTTGGGTCCCCAGAGACGATGTACTAGGTCCAGCCTTACTCGAGGAGTTCCATGCCAGTCATCCTGATCGTCCTGCACCCAGAGGAAAAGGTAGACCACCACAACGTCGGGGTCCTCGGCCCTCAGGAGCGGGCCGTGGAGAGGGGGGTAATGTCACAGATCGGCCAGGCTCAATCATCAGTCAATCACAGCGCACTCCCTCAACTGAATTCTAATCACCTGCACCTGCACGTCATCAATGGCAATCATCCCGCACTCCTCAAATACTCACACCTCACAACACTCCAGTAACCGGTCTCATTCCTACGACGATTCCTACAGCTATCATATCTCTATGCTTGATACTTACCATCTTGTTTACTTACCTGCTGTGTTCCATCCCAAGTGTGTCTTCCAGCGATCCCAAGTCTGTCAGCTCCCGAGTCTCGTCCTAATCCACTGTGTTGGTGAGGTGTGCGGTTACTCCTGTTCCGTGTCTCCTGTTTGGAAAAAGATATTGAAGTTACCATCCCTCCAGAACACTGAAGAATCCTAGTATCATCACTTACCTGATTCATTCCACTACCTCTAGTCTGTCAATAAAACCCGTTCACATCACGTCACTCAATCTGTGTCCTACTTCTGTAACAAATACTACTACTACTACTAATAACATTATGAAATTATTATTATTTGTAAAGGAATATTTACCAGAAAAATTATTTACTAGAGTTTATTTAGCAGAAAAATTGCACAACACAGTATTTCTGGAAAATAAATAAATAAATAAAATAATATATATTTTTAAATAAACTCAATTAATTACAAATGCTAAACTGGAATCCTGAAAATTAATGGAAAGAATTTGGTAAATATTGGTAAGTTTCATGATTTACATTAATTAGATATGCATTTTTGACTAATAAAATGTAATTAAACCATTAAAACAGAACCTAAAAAAAATGGAATAATATAATCCAGAATAATTAAAATGGGAAAAAAATTAATTTGGAAAGAAAATAAAACTGAATTTGGGCCTTATTTTAAGAAAGAAACTTACCGGTTTGGAAAATTTTGAGGGTGAGTAAATCATGACAGAATTTAAATTTTTGGGTGAACTATCCCTTTAAGAACAACTTTACACAGAAAGCTAAGCTGTATGTGTTTGATTCACTAAAAAATAACTGACTCATTCTTGTTTGAGAATGTGTGGACTACACTGGATGCGATGTGTCTTTGATTTACAGTTCATAAAAGTCATTTGATCAAGAATTCCTGGCTGCACTGTACAGTATGTTTTTGATTCACCCACAAAAACTGAATCATAAGAGCCATTCTTTTGGGAAACAGACCACACTAGTTGCACTGAATGCATTTGGTTTACTTTAAAGAACCAACTTTTTCATTATTCATTCAGGAAAGAGACTACAATGGTATTTACATTAAATGGAACTGATTCATAATAAGACAACACTTTTGGTTCCCCACCAGTCTCCTTCCTGTTGGCATATCAGTGGAACATTCACCATGGAAAACATGCTAGAAATACAGAATCATTCATAATATTAAATGTAGCTGTAGATATAACAATATAGACCTACTAGGGAAATGAGGGAAAACAAATCCCTGTTATCACAGTTATCCATTCATGTACTATAGGGAAAACAAAGAAAGATTATGAGTGGGCATTCAAGGAAAGAAAAGCCATGTCTGAACATTGTTCAGTGGTTTTCATTTTTAATTGCTCCCTTGCTCACTTGGATAATGGGTAATGAATAAACTATCTATTTTAAAAGTACATGGTATTACAATGAAATGGTCTGTTGATTCAAGTAAGGCTTCCTAGACTTATGTTATGATAAGAATGATAAGAAAATTATGTGAAATAATGTTTTATTATACCTACACCACAGAGAAAACTATTACTTCAGGAGTTCTAGCTCATTGTTACCTACAGCTAATGCATGATTAGGTTTAATCAAAGCTGCCAAGTCCACCGCTGATTTGATGTCAAGTTAGTCAATCAGTAAGAGCACTAATTAAAATGAAGCTAAATCACACCCTGTTCCATATATATATTTTAGATGATTACGACAAGATAATGTACTATTAATGTAATGTACTAATGGGGGATTTAAACCCAGGATGATTTGATAAGGAGAAAAATGTCGACCTCTGGCTTGGCTAATCACATATTTCTCATAATTCACAAGAGCAATGAAAAAGAACTTGTGTGTGTTCTTCCAAATTTTATTATTTAATATTATCTGATTAGGATTGTGTGTAATTGATATGCTACTAGGGCTGAGCGATATAAAAAATATAAAATATGAAATATAAAAATATATTACAATTATTAAAAAAACAAGAAGAAGAACATCCTACAAGAAGTTGTGGTCGCTAAAACAAGCTCTTTGAAGAACAAAGAAATATGTTAAGAACTAAGAAATAATATATTAACCCTTGTGCACCCTTATGGACATTTTTGTCCATTTTAGTTTAGTTTTTTTTTTTTTTGATAATTTTGCCTGTGTTAATGCTAACTGCATAAATGTTGGCTCAGGTGTGTATTTTTATTGGAATTTTAATATTCCACCCTCATTTAATAAATCAATTTTACACTAGGTACAAAAAAGTGAAACACTCAGCACCGTTTGGACAAAAATGTCCCCATTGAAACCCATTGATTTTTAATCGCAGTGCCGTTTAACTGTAAAATGATGCCATTTTTGTTAATAGGCTTTCATTCTGTTGGCAAGGCTTCAAAATTAAATGTTTTACTATTTTTACCAGATGGTGCCATTTTTCAGGTTTGGTCTATAAAGGGTCTATCTGTTGGACCAGTGACAGCTGCACGCTGCAATGTTTCGGGAGTGACATCTGCTTATAAATGCGGCATTAATTAACAGGGCAAAAATATGTCAACATGTATATTAAGGCTAGAGTACCGTCCCTGATTTCAGAAGCACCCTCAGTGATTCAGGAACCGAGTATATTAAACCGTGTGTAGCGCTCTAACACGATGTAAGGTACATGGCATGCATGGTTCTCTCCGATACTGTGACCCAGATAGCACACAAAATTGACAAAATTATATCCCAGTATAGAATTTCATGACGATTCCCAGGATTCTACCTGTCTATTTTAAAAACCATATTTTTATTAAGTTTCTGCATTGTTCCAAAGACTCTAGTTCTCAACTGAACGTGCGGGTGAAGCATTACTAAATTTGACCTGTTAAAATCGCCATTTTTCTATATTAATTTGTGCATTTTTCAAATGTTTATTAAAAATACAAAAATTCATAAACAAAAATTTGAAAAGAAGTCAATATTTTACCTTTTCGTGAAGAATTTTGTGTGTACGGTTCTAATTTAAATTTTGGTTTTCAGCGTAGCAGTTAAAAATACTATAACTGTTCTTTTTTCATGTTTTTCGTCTGGGTTAAAAAACGAAAAATGAATGGACGCAAAAGTACAGGGAAATACTTACAATGGAAACAAAAACAGAAATGGACTGTAAATACTCACAACACAACAAAATACAGAAACACGCTGGAAATACTCAAAACGCAACCAAAGATAAACCATAGATAAAATGGAAATGTTTATAGGGGACCCCAACAAGTGATGAACCTGGCTGAGACATGCTTACTGTTCAATGTCTACTCATCCGTGGAATTGTCGATGAACTGTGAGTCTTATTTCTACATCAATAAATTCCGTAATGCTTAATTAATGGTTAAAACCAAGTCAAAATCACAGATTGATGGCATGAATAACTTTTTTTTTTTTTTGGTAGTCTGATATTTGCAGTGGTTTTCTGTATTTGGTTGCATTGTGAGTATTTGCAGCATGTTGAGTTGTGGGTAGTTGTGTTTTCTAACTGATGAAGATATATATACCTATATATTTTTATATGCTTTCTTAATTTGCTGGTGTTTTTATATTTGCTTGTGTTTTCTTCACTTGCAGAGTTTTAAGCTCTCTCGGCCACCATAAACAAGTGTCAGGTTTGCACTTACACTCTATATGATATTTCCATATTTTATATCATCAGCAAAGATGTTGTGATAATATCCCTAATATGCAATGTATCGCCCAGCCCTATTTACTACATAGATGCAAAATCAATTTTTGCATTTATTTACCACTGCCATCACATTTCAAGCCTGGTCGGTAGCATGGAGGTCGTACCTTAATGGCAGTGGAGGCAATCTGGAGGTGATGGAGCTTCCGGAGCGTGCTGTCTCTGTCGATGAAATAGGATGCTGCCAGTTGGTGGAGGGCTTCGAGGGTCAGCGAACCGGCTGTAGCGTTGGAGGCGGCGCCATTCTGCTGACCTCTGCTAAGCTTGCTTTTGTCCACGAAAATGGTCAAGGACTCCTCGCCTGATCAAAAGCCAGACAAAAATGATCATCTCAGCTGGAGAAGCTAATCAACCCTAATCATCTACAGCATGAGCTCGCCCCGTCTCGGCCCGTCGGGGACCCACAAAGCCATGCAGCTCGTCCCCATCTGACGCGTCAGCTCTCATTACACGCATGGTACAGATGAGAGTATCCTTCATCTCCGAGTGAGAGCGATCCAATGAAAATCAATTGACTCAGCTGGTGGGTTTGTTTGGAGAGAATAAATGCCTAAGAAAAAAATTTTAGAGTCAAAAGGTGTCCTGTGGAGCATTAGCCAGACCTTCAAATGATCTCCACTTTCAGCCTTAGTCATGGTATAAAAGCAGTTTATTTATGGAGCGAGATATTGATGAATGAGAATGTCTCTTTTGAAGAGGTGTATACTGTAAACAATCTCTCGGCAGGCAAGGTATAAAGGACTATAGAGAACCGAGAGACTGCTGCTCTCCAGTATATCTACAAATGAAGATGAGTTCTCGGAGCTGAAAGGCAGCTAACAAACAGAGATGTACCTGTACACACTTTTCATCTTGCCTATGGAAACTGGCAAGGCAGTCGCAATTCATTTTGCTTTCGTATTGATGTCTTTTTGTGAGTGAAACAGAATATTCAGGGAGAAAAACTGTGAGGGTCTTTATTTACACATGGGAAACTGATTGGACAGTGAAAAGCGGAACTTTTGATGTCGGTGCTAATGTAAAGAGCATCTCAACATGAGCCAAAGCAAAATGGTTCGATGTACACCCAGCATTAACATGAATTTTCTGTGATCGTGTCATGATCAGATCGCACCTCACTACATTAAGAATGTGATCGGATCACTGCAAACACATTTTGAGGTGGTCTGGAATGGATTTTGACTACATTTAAATGAAGGTGTAAATGCAAATTTTGTGTTATCTGTATGCAGCAATGAAAGTAATATGTGATGAGGTCGGGATGCAAAAAAATCATCATTTTCACACTCAGGCACTACTCTCATGCTCTCGCAAATTAAATCAACAATTTCCCATTATTTATTGAATTATATATTTGGAGTACACTTAGAATCTCATTTCTCTCAATTATCTCCCCATAATAAGAATTTTAAACCACCACACCCCTCCCATTTTCTTAAACCCCTACTAACATCTTGAAGATTTGGTTAAAAAAATTTCTGTATTATATATCAATGTGTTTAAAATGAATACAAAACTATATACTGTAAAAATGATACAGTGAGAAATGTTTTTGCTGCCAGGTGTAAAGGAAGCCTATAATTATTATTTCTGTAAATTATATATTGCATGTATTGTGTTGACTCTTTTAGAAGGGCTGAATTACCTACAACAGCCCTTTCAACAACAACAACAATTCATAATCAGCTATTTGATAGCATTAACTATTAACTAATAGTCCACATGGCTGTTTTTTTTATTGTATTTTTATCAAATAAACACATGTAGTACAACTTTGTTTTCTTCAATAAAATCTATAGTTATTGAAGAAAAAAATACATTTTGATTGTCAAGTTAGATTGTTTCAGTATATTAATAATATTATTGATAATAATAATCATAATTATAATTTTACTTTATCCTGCAGTCACCTTGGAAGGTTGCTGAGACCCCTCTAGTGATCCCCGGTCCCCTGTTTGAGAACCACTGGCCTAGGTGTCATCAGCTAAAAAGGAGGCGTTTCAGTTTAACAAAACTGCATTTTTAAAGAAAGGTTACAAAGACAAGGTTTTTTATTTGGAGTAACATCCACCGGTGAAATGTGCATTAATAAATGAAATGGGCTGAATTTTGAGTTCGTTGTCTGACCTATTAAGTTAATCCAGGAACTGAAGTTATGAGTGTCATATCCATTAGACAACACTAACCCCAGTGTTCAATAATGCATAATATCACATCACCCTCTACTGAGACTATATAAAGATGTCCTTGCAACTCAGGAACAAGGCAAGAATGAAAATCTATTTTGCAGGGATAATAACTAGCTCAGATGTAATATAGTTTTCTTACCTCCCAGAGTGGCAGAGAGCAGGAAATGAGTCCCGTATTTCTTAATGATGGTGTCAGTAATTTTCTGCAGGCTTGGCCTTCTCCCCAGAAGCCTGATATTATGGATAAAGTCGGGGTCAAAGGCCACCCCATTGCCTTCTTGTCTCTCCGCAGCAAGGCTGTTGACCTTCCATCGGCCGAACTCCCTGTGAGTTCATAATCATTTACGTGAGACATTGCATAAGTCAATACTGTAGCACAATAATCAGCACATCCTCTCGCATTAGTCATTACAGTCACATTCATGTCGCCCTCTCCTCAGTCTGGCTCTTCTCCACATCTGTCCCTCTCTCTATGTTTGTTTGCTCTATTCCTATTCCAAAAAGCTCTTTTGGGCTCAACAGAGCAGCCAGGACGGTAGGAGGTTTTTCATTTTTTTGAAGAGCCTCCATGGGGAGCCAGGTGCACAATCTGAGCACATTTGTACAAAGAAATGTGAGGATGTAATCCCTTAAGATCCTCCTTTAAACTCTGTGTGGTGCCTGTGCATCTCGAATTGTGCATATTAGTACGCTGAACAAGGTAAAGCTTGTAAATGTTGTCTGTTTAACTTCTCTAACCAAATGCTGAGGTGACACAGTGTGTTATAATGTCCGTTACATTTCCTTTCAGAACTATTATCTGATTACACCCTCACACAGAATAACAGCAATCCCTTGCTCGACTAAAGGAAGTACTGTAAACTAAAATGCATACTGTACACCCACTAAACTATGAAATGGGTATTGTGGATGGAGAATGGAATCTAGTTTCTTTCCATTTAAATACATTTGCATATATTATTACGCAGCGAGAGAGCTCCGTTTCAAAGTTTAGTCATCTGATATTCTGTTCTAATCCGGTCTGAGAGAATTTGTTGCATTCCCTGAAGCTAATGCTCAGATGGTAGATCTTCAAACAAAGCATCCCACTCGTGCGTCCCTAAACACTGTAGCAAAATTTAAGAGAGAATGTTAAACGTTTCTCTCTTTTTTTTATGGAAAATATTTCTAAACTTTTTTGTGTGTGGAAACACACTCATTTTAAGCATCACATTGCAGCTTCATTATCATATATCTATAAAATAAAAATAGAAATAATGATAAGAATTTCATACAGGCCATTAAGAATAAATGTGATACTCAAGAGTGCTTTCTGCCTTTGGGGAAAATATCATAATGTTTACATGCAATTTAATATAATTATTAGGGATATTGATTTAATTTGTTAATTTTGTTTGATTAATTATGAAAAAAAACTTTTTTTTTACGTTTACCACACCATGGCCTGGCCTAGAACTGTATGTCATCTTACATTGCATGCAATTGCTTAATGGCGAACATGATGCAGAGCAATGACTCAGTGCATGCTGTAGCCATATGATAATGCAGTTATATGCTAAATAATAAAAAAAAAAAATATATATATATATATATAATACAATTTAGCAATATAATTTGAGCAAGAGCAACAAGGCTATTTTTTTCTGAATATTTGCATGATGTGATAATGTGACACTGTGATATAAATGTGATATTTGTTTTATACAAAATAAATGAGAAATAAACTCATATTAATTTAGACACATTATTGTCAATATCATAATTTTGACAAATTAAAAGCGCTCCAAACAAAGCCACAGCAGAACTGCTTTTCTGAGAACATACAGCAGCATTTTAAGGAAACCACAAGTGAGTTAATGATTTAGTTACTCATTCATAAAGAATTGTGAGCAAGTCACTTGCTTTCTTCTTGAATCAATCAATAAATGTTAATTTATTAACATTTCAATATATGCTGATTCAATGTATGCAATATATGCTAATTTTATTTATTTTATAATGTTACAAAAGGTTTAAATTTCAACTAAATGCTGTTTTTGAAGTTACTATTCATCAAAGAATCCTCATAAATGTATGACTTTCAACAAAAATATTTAGCAGCACAACTGTTTCCAACATTGAAATAATCAGAAATGTTTCTTGAACAGCAAATCAGCATATCAGAATGATTTCTGAAGGACACTGAAGACTGGAGCAATGCTGAAAATTCAGCTTTGCGTCACAGGAATAAATTACATTTTAAAATATATTCAAACAGAAAACAGTCATTTAAAATTGAAACAATATTTCACAAAATGCTCAAAAATATACTGTATTTTTGATCAAATAAATGCATCCATGGTGAACATAAGAGACATGAATATTTAAAAATCTCCCTGACCCACAACTTTTTAATAGTAGTTTATATCTGTCTTTTCATGCATCTCATACAGTAAAAGATCATTTAATATCAGTGTGTCAAATTACAGCAAATTCGATTTGTAGCCAGTACTTTTCACCTTATGGGAAAATATCTCATAATTTATAAACAAATCCAGTTACTGGTATCCAGGCAGTGTACAAATTGCATGGCAAGCAAAAAACATGCCTCTTCTTCTCAGGTTCCGCAAGACCACACCATTAGATCAATATTTATTATTTTCTTTCATCCTATTTCCCACATTCCCTATCTCCTTTACGAGATTAGTCTCCACACCAGAGAAAACACAGGAGTTTCCCCAACCTTGGCTGAAGAAATCTCTCTTTTGAGATTAGCAATTAAACCACAGCCCTCTATACTAGTGACAGAGTTTAAAACTCATGGGAGCCAATCCAATCACTCACATGAAGGGCCCTATCCAGAGAACAATCATGAAGGGAATGGAGGATGTCATTATCACCAATCAGCCCAACGAGGGATGGTGTAAGTATCAGATGAGGCGCCTGATGAGCACTAGCGTTGAGCACCTAAGCCACTGATCACCACCGACAAACCAGAGAGGGCAAAACGCTCCTTTACTGGAGAGCTCTCTGAGAGCCTGCGGTGCAGACCTGAGGGCACCATGTAATCAAAAGCCACAAGCTATTTTGTAATCAGAAGCAGAAACCAGAGGCATAAATGAAGATGAGATCAAAAGGAAAATGATGCTAATAATACTCTAGAGTTCAGCTGCAAGGCTTCGTGAAGGCTGTGGAGGTGTGTTTATGCATTATTACTTATTGTTTGGAGAAGGTATTTATTGATGATTTCTGAGACGCTATGCTGAGTTCATGATACTTGACATCTTTTCACCGGGGATGTATTATGATTTGCTTGGTTATGGCTAATATATGAGAACAAACACTTCAGCAAACATTAGGAATGTTGCCACACCACCACTTGGCAAACTGTGAAGTATGGTGGGTTTTCGTATCAGGAGAGACATAAAAGGCGAAAGACGGCAACCTCAAACCACCCAAAATCCGTTTGTTGCATATTGAATAAAAATGGGTATACTTTCTTGACCTGGAAAGCTCTAATCTGATTGGCTTCTTGACTTTACACAATTTTCAGCAGTTAGGGTGCACAAAAAGTCATGTTTGGAAAGCATAGGGTTGCTATGAGCAAACCACCTTATAATTACCAAAGTTTGTAAGGCTGTGGGATGAAAGCTTTGCAAGATATATGGGTTTTGTCTGAGGAACTCACAATCAAGGAAACTAGGCGATTTTGACTTATATTCCACTTTTTGGTGTTGATGGTTCCATGAAGAATCTTTATCCTCTTATCTTTAAACTTTCCATTCCAAAGTGTTCTTTAAAGCTGAGAAAGGTTCCATAGATTTTTAAAATGTTCTTCTGAAAGGTTCTTTGGGGAACACAAAAGGGTTATTTTATGACATCTCTAAGGAAATCCCCTTTTGGAACCTTGATTTTTAAGATAATGCATTAACATTTCTGATTATAATGTGTACACACATATTTTACAATCCTGTTCCACATGCACATACTATGTACTTAGTAATTACATAAATTGGGTAATAACCAGATACGAAACCTGAACATAGGCTACCCTTAAAGCTAACCTTAATCCAAGTAGTTACCTTATATTAGGTAAGTACACTGTAAGTGCACGTATTACGAAATAAAGTGAAACCCACTTCTGATAAACCTGCCTCTGAACAGCTTGTACAGATGACCTGTGGTTGGTTGTTTTCCATGTCAGTCAGACAGTCTCATGTTGTTTAAGTGGGCAGTTCTTGGCTAGAATATCCTGCGTGGTTTTGTGTGGGGGGGAAGCAAATCCCAGTTACTTAACCATGAATTAAGAAAAATATCCAATAGATTTTGTATTTTTAGCAAGAAAACACTCCACTGAAAGGAACATGCACAGACATGCGCATCTTCAGATGTGTCATTTCACCAACACACTTTCAAGAGGAAACAGCCACTTTTATCCTGCACTATGAAAATTACACTCTGGTACTCCTTCCAGAGGACTCCATTACTTTGCCCATGACAAAACTTTCAAATGTTCAAATTAAATTAATTAAATTCTGTTATTTACTTATTATGATCATTTACTTTTTGTTGTGGAGCTCAACAAGCTCCGTCTTGCAACATGCTAATGTATGGATGTATATTTTTAAATAAGTTTTCAGTGAAACGTAACTTAAATTTTGCCCTGCTTTTCACACAAACTGTATGCCTTCATGGCAACTAGAATAAGGCATGAGATGTTTTTTTTATTTATTTTTTTTTATATAATTTTATAATTGCCATTTTAATTTAATTTAGCAAATGCAAATTCAATTAAAGAAAAAGTTACACAGTTTTTCTCTCTATGAAAAGCAAAATCTGTTAGAAATATATAATTAAGCAGGATTTGTTTTCCTTAGATAGGTGGTCATGTGAGCCAATACTAAGCGAACGCTATGCGTTATCATTTTCCAGCTTCAGTGCTTGAAGCTTGGGCTTCTTTTGGAACTATTTTCATTGGCAGATAAGAAATACACTAACCAACTCTCAACGTCCATTACTTATAGAACTGCTGTATCAGAATGTGACAGGAATATGATAAACTCTTTTTAGGCTCGAGCTCAAGACGAATAAGTCATGCTGATATTCAAGTAGTACAGCAGCACTCTAGCCCGGGTTAAAATGACACCCGTCACACCTAAGAACGGTTTAAAGGGCAAAGGGTGCTGAAATCTGATCCTGACCTCACACATAACCGAAACGAATTACACGGTCACTTTACTGTTTCTGAGACCTGTCGTACCTGTATATTTTGTATCTGGTTGTAAAGCCGTGTTGGTATCGCTCGGTGAACTCGATGAATTCCTGAGAGCGATGGAAAGGACCTTTATCGGACAGCAGCCATCCGAGCGGTTCCGCGGAGCCCACATACACAGCCAGAGAGACCAGCAGACAAGCCCAGCGGAGACAGATCACCATCCCCTCCCATAGGAGCATCAGGTCAGGCGGTCTGGGACCAACGCTCCGAGCCCACATCCTTCAGCCATACATGCTTCCTCCTCGCAAATCCCCGCTGTGTCCTGCAACTCAAAATAAAAGGTGTTTTCAAACGGCGATCTCAAGTTAACATTACCATCACACAGATTTCGGAAAGAGGGGCAGGCACTACCTGACATGAGTTGCACTTCAGCTGTCCGAGACGCGGAGGAAATCATAAAAGACAACACTTGGAAATCCTCCGAGCAACTCTCCGCCCAGGAAAGCGATCCTTTTCGGAAGAGGTCTAAAGTATGTCCATAAATTGTTTTCTCACATCAGGTGAAAGCAGGTACGCGCGCGTTCCCAAATCCACGCTGGCGCGCAATGGAAGAAGTTGACGCACATCTGACAGCGGTAGGAAAAAATGTTCTATGGGAAACGCTTTTCGAATGAATAAAAAGTGAGATTTCTTTATATCCCTCTGTTCTCTCGGGGGTAGCAGGTTTCCCCACGAGTGCATCTCCTGCCTTAACACTTTCACACTGAGCAAAACATATAAAGCATAACTCTCGTGCCCCCACCCTTTCTCTATTTCTCTCACCCTGTACGCCCCTCCTTCTGCGCATTCACTTCTTTTCGTTGGAGAATGTGCCCTGGAAAATGTACTATGATGTGGTTTTATTTTCTCTAAGTAACAGAATTTAAATAAGGTAAGTCACTTGCTATAAGTTTATTGTACATGATGGTGTTACATTAACATTCATGTTCTGTTGGGGGTCTGAGACACCAGCTATTTTAATAGCCCAAAAAATGACTTTTCCTTCCTTTTTTACATACAGTATCTTAGTATAAACTATACTTAAACAACTAGATAACATATTTTAAACATCCTCCAAAATTACATAAATGAAATTATTTTCATGTATATACATATACACTGTGATCAAATACCAGTGGCAGGGCCAGGATGTTTTCATAGGGGTGGCCAGGGAGGGGCCAGCAACCAGCCTGCACTCAAAAAAATGATTTTTCAGTTTTGTTCACTTTACCTGAACAATTCATGTTGAATTAATGCCATTTTGGCTATTTTTCATTTCAACATGATTGTGTCATGTTAAACTGACTTAAAACTGTCACTCATTGGTTTAACATAAAGTTTTCATTTTAAAAGTACATGTTTCAATCACTTAGCTCAGTCAAACTGAATTAAAAATATATATATATAATAACTTACATAATATTTATTCTTTATTTTAAATATTTTTGTTTATTAATTTATAGCTTGATTATAATTATAGAAGTGCAATTAAATGGTTATTGGTGTTTTTAGGTTTGTTATTTGTCTTAAATTGCTGTTACCTGAAAGACAATGCATTATATCCATTTAAAGGGTATTTGGTTTGTGTCGAATGAAGCACACACTAGCCTATTAGTATGTCTAGTGACAAAATAAAGCTAATGTGGAGTTTAATAATCAACATTTATTGTGCACATTTAGTGCAAAGCAACATAAATGAAAAATTTATATAAAAAAAAAATAAGGCCTTTACTGTTGTTCATATTTATTTGGTTTAATGTCTACTTTCTAAGTTTTGAAAAATAAAGCACAAAATTATTCATACTTACTAATTTTAAAACTTTTATTTTGAGAGAAGAAACTAGAAGAGAATTACATAACTATACATTTGTATTACATACAATTCATTAAGAATATTACAATATTCAATATTACAATATAATATACACATTACATTGTGACATTACAATATACACCTATCACTTCACACTCAGCACATTCAGCACAGGAGGTGGTATGCACCGAAAAAGTTGGTATGCGACCCGCCAGTAAATCCATAGAAGAAGAAAAAGAAGAAGAAATCTAGATAATAAATCAGACTGATACAAATAATGTTTAGTAAAAGTCAATCGCACATATAAAATGTGTGTTTTTATAAAGTCAGCCGGACTGAATGTCAAAACAGCCTGAAAACAAACGACATTCTCAACCTAAAGGAAGCGGAAATTTGTTGTGACGCAATTTGCATATCCTGGCGGCAACATTCATAAAATGCGTTAATGCTGCGCATGCGCATATCTGAAATAGATCGCCACACCACTGGAATATAAGCTTAAAACAAACAGGTACGTGTTCATCCATTTCCATCACTGTTATTAGAAACAATATTATCAAACTGTTTTATGATGTCGGTTGATACTAAGTTAATGTGTTATTATGACAGAATGCACGATTGTAAGCCTAAATGAGATGGCCGCGCCATAAACTGTATTAAACAGCACACGAACAGGTAACTGTTAACTTACTGTTAACTTAACTCATCTATCCATTTGCATCAGTGTTATTAGAAACAATTTTGCCAACGGTTTTATTATGTCGACTGATACGGATGAATTTATGACAGAATCCACGATTTTATGCCTGAAAGAGATCACCGCGCCATTAACAGAATTAAACATCAAACGAAAAGGTAAGTTATGTGTCTAAGTTTGCACATGTTTGTTAGTTTAATCATCTATCTTTGCACTCTGTTCATTTTCATGGCATCGATCAAGGATATTATAACAATGTTGTGTTGTGTGGTTGATGGTTCAGTGCGTTTTGAAAGCATTAATGACAATTATTATTGGTTACTGAATATTGTTAATAATAATATCAATAATGGGTATTTGCGCCTTTGGTTGCTAGAATGGTATGGATGTATGGCTAATCATTTTTATAGTTATTCATATTTGTTATTAGTGTCTTTCAGAACCACACACATTTTAAAGTTGTATAAACTAATAGAAATACTGACTGTAACCAGTACAGTAACGTTACAGTGTTTTTTTTAAATGGTCTCATTTTACAACTCCCATAGAGAAAACCATGAATTTGACCATTTTTGAATCTGTTCAGCTAATCTCTGGGTCTGGTGGGGGCACCAGATAGTGTTCCCTTCTTTCTGAGGGTAAGAAGAAGAACAACGAGCAAACTGTGAGAAGATTAATGGACCTTTCATTTGCATTGAGAAGACAAGAGGTTGTCAAAGAATCTCCACTTATTGCTGACTTTATGAGCAATAAATGAGGTAATTCACCTTAATGTCTTTAAGTGGGATTTTACATAAAATTAAATGTATTAAAATGCCAATAAGTCAAATAAAATAATTACACCATATAAGCAAGTTAGAACACATAGGCTAGCTAGCTTTTTTTGGGCATACATTAAAGTTTTGGTGTTTTTCTCTTTGTGTTTTAGGTTTGTGCTGAATTTGCACGGGTATAACTGTTGCCTTAATTTCAAAATTCTTCTCAAAGCTGGATGAACACACTCCAAGTCTTCTGAGGATCTTTGCCAAGAGAGGTGGAGCTCAGGGACAAAGGATAAGGAAACTTCTTGTGCCACTTACACAGGTATGATAACTGCGAAAATTGTTTTTCTAGATAAATTAATCATTTGTTTCTCACTTATGATTTGTGTGACTTGAAAATGTATTAGTTGATTGGTACATGTTGCTAATTTTCTTTATTTTCCCTAGTATGCCTGCATTAATGTTAAGAGGGAGTGTGTCCTCAAAGCCCTGTTTGTCTACCTAAATGAGGATCCTGACAATCTCATCAAGGAGTACATGGTATTATTGGCTGAATATTCTGACAATATTTTGTGTATAACAATACATTTTATAGTACATTAGTATTAATGTACTTTGTTTCTGTTTATAGGATGTCGATTTTTCCAACGCTGAAGCTGCACTCAAAGAAATGGTGATGGGTGTTTTTGTCATCAGATGTGAAGGATGTGAAGTTGGTGATGAACCTGCGGATGTTGGAGTAGTTCTTGAAGGAGTTACAGCACTAGAAGGGCTTGGTAATGCAGCTAATGGTGTTGCATTGCTGATTTTGGGCTTATTTATGCCCTAAATTTTAGTTATCCGAAGGAGTTTCGATACACCTTTGAACTCCTGCAAAAAGTGTTCCTGGAGCATGATGGACACAAACTCTCCACCAAAGTTCAAGCCCTCAAGACCAAGCTTTTTACACCTCATTAAAGGACTGATGAACAGACTGATCTTTACCTTGAAACTATGTTTTTTGTGTCAAATAGTCAAAACATGTTCATGTTTCATGTTCACACATTTTTAATGCCTTTTATTGATTTGATTTTTTTTAAACATCAAGGCATATGTGAAGAGGAATAGTTTCCTTAAAAATTACATTTGTCCTTAACTCACCCAAAGAAGGTCAAGGAAAACCATCAAGGGTTTCAATGACTCATGGGTTAGTTAATGGGGACTATTTAATTTTATTTATTTATTTTTTGTTGTCCTTTTAAACTTTTTTTTCAATGACGGTTTTAATGGCTTCTGACTGTTCTTCAAGGAAAGACATTTGAATGACAATGTATTTTAAATAGTTTTCAAAGATGTTCCACATAGCACACATTGTGTTTGCTTTTCCTTTACAAAAATTATCCAGGCACATTTTGGAATTTGGCTATTTTTTTTTATTTTTTTTATTAATGGGTTGTTGTACATGTAGGAATGTAAACCTGTTTGTTTCATTTTGCATTGTAAAGGAAAACATTTCTGTACACATTTTTATATATATAAGGGGTGGTATTTTATAAGGGGTGGTGATGGCGCAGTGGATAAGACACATGCCTTTGGTGTGAGAGACCCGGGTTCGAATCCACTGTGAGACACCAATGTGTCCCTGAGCAAGACACTTAACCCCTAGTTGCTCCAGAGGCGTGCGACCTCTGACATATATAGCAATTGTAAGTCGCTTTGGATAAAAGCGTCAGCTAAATGAATAAATGTAATGTAAATGTATATAAATTGTCAAATTCAGGCTTAATGTGTTTGAAATGTTTTTGAAAGTGTGACACCTGCTTAAGCTGTTCCCTAGTAAAAATTATTTATTACATATTTGCTGCCTCCGTAGTCATCATTGAATTATGGGGGAAACCGGGTGATATTCATTATTTTATAACATAGTAGTAACTTGACTAAATGGGATTCATTAGAAGTGATGTAAACATATCGGCTTAACATCAAGGATTAAATTTAAGATAACATGATTAATTGAAGTTCAATAAAAACCATTAATTCAAGTTAATAAATATTTAAATCATGTTTAGTGAATGTCATCTGTTCATGTTAAATGAACACAAATATTTCAAGCTGGTTTAACATCATCCATTGTTGTTAAGATAATGTGGTGTAATCACGTGGAACCACTGTCCACGATTAAATCATGTTCAACCAAAGTGCTATTTTTTTGAGTGTGGGGTGGCACAGAAATCTTCATTGTTTCAATATAAAAATGTGGTTGACTATAATGTACTAGATATTTTAGTGCCTAAAACACAGCTGAATACAATTAATTTCTACTTAATTGTAATTGAGATATTTGTGAATTATTATATCAAGTAATACTGAGTGAATATGACATTTTTGTATTATTCCTCACCTCCAGGTATTTTAATAAATGGGCTCACTATAGCTTTATTGCTCTATCAGTTTGGTTCTGGTTCTAATACTCATGAATGAGACATGCAGTTAGTGATAAGAATGTGAAAAAGGCCGGAAGACAACAGCACATAAATGCCATAGTGTAAAATGAGTTGTTTTATGCATTTAAATGGTTTCATTTTCGTTTGTACTTTTAAAATGAATGAAAAAATAGCGCATATTTTCTAGTATAAGTGCACTGTGCGCACATTTACTTGTGCATTAAATTACAAATTAAAATACATATCAGCTTGCGCCGTATTGTGATCTGGAATTGCACGATAACCTATATTTTAGTATGCATTTGAGAGACGTTCTGAAATGTAATGCATACATACATGCATGCAGTTTGCAGCTTTAATCGTCTTTTTGGTAATTTCATGACATAACTGACGAGAGAACTACGTCGTATGCTCGTAGTTTCTTGTGCGCTTATTTATGATGACGCGATCAGAGCACAGTGACGGCTGACAAGACAGGAAAGTTTGTTTTACTGACATATAGCCTAACAGCATCTCATTGTTTTGAGCAGGGTGGCCAAGCTAGATCACCCCCTTGCTCCGCCCCTGTCACACACGCACACACACACACACACACAATGTACAGTCAATATCAACAGAACACAAGAGCTGTGTTCTGTTCTGCTGTGCACTGTGATTATAAACAGTCTCAAAAGCATTGATTACAAAATGATGAAGAAAAAAACACCAGAATATTAGGTTTGTGGAGAAAAGAGGAAATATTAAAGGAGAACTGTTTCATATTCACAAAGAGACTAAATCCATCATGCATGGGATATCTGTAAGTGCTGGAATATCATCGTTCTCTTTTAGTGCTACTCTGCTGGATTTTTAATTGGAAATGTTTTGACTTCCAGACGTGCGATACATTTTAGATACGGTGTTACCATATACTTTCTGGTATTATTAATATTTCAAGTGAGTTTCTGACAGATACAGTGTAGCCTACAGTTTAAATGTCTAAGACCAGCACAATTATTCTATTTTGCACTTTTCTTACATTTTTCTTACAATATGTTATCAGCATAACAACTTGAGTAAAAAGCTTAACTGAGAAATGTCAGAAATGGTATGTTCCCTTTTGCTTCCAAAGAGCATATTGAGCTTCAGTGAAAGCAAGAACTTGTGAGTCACATGATAGTCACACTTCTATATAATTAAGCAGTTTTCTGTTGTTTTGCTAATAGGAATCAATTAAATGTTTATGTATTTTATTTAAATGTACTGTACTTTAAAATTTAATCTTCAGTAACCAGTAATCCAGTCTTCCGTGTCACATGAACCTTCAGTAATCATTTTAATATAATGGTTTGGTGCTCAAGAAACATTTCATATTATCGACAGTTGTGCTTTATACAGTATACTCTCAGAAATAAGGTGGTTTGATAGAAAGAGTGCAAATGTGCTTTCGTCATTGAAATGAAATAAAGCAAATCCAATGAAACTGTACTTTTCTGTTAACAACAGTCTCTGATTAATTTCACAGTGGAAGAATTGCCATTTTAAAAAAATGAACTGCAGATAAAATTGTGTGCCTGTTCTGTCCCACGTCTGAAGAATTGGTGAACTATTCGCTGTGTGTGACCTGAAACTCCAAGTGAAGCTCCAACCAATTACAAAAGCAATTACAACATTAATTAAAGTGAAATTAAAAATACTCTGGACACTTAGAAATATTCTCCACGAAACCTTAAAAAGTGATCTCCGCTCTTGGGAAAGTTGCTCACAGTTAATCTTTACGGGCAATTCATTACCCTCAAGCTTCTGAAGATAATTTCAGATGTAATGAAAGTCTGTCAGCAGAGGCAGAACATCAAATGTTTGCTCTGTGCGTCTCTGACATTATTTCTGTGAAGAGCAAAGTTGAGGAGGGGAAATGAGTTTCCCTTGAGGCTAAAGACTGTTATAGTTTCCAGTGTTGTGGGTCTTTGTTGTCTGTTTACACAGTAATTGAAATGTTCCTAAACCTTTACCCTGCCTTACTCTTCCCTTTTTCCCTATTTCCCATTCCTTCTATCTGTTCATTTCACTCTCTGTTCCTCACTTTACCCTCTACTCCCCATTCCTTCTCGCCTCTTTGTTGCTCCATTTCTTTCGTTGTTTTCCTCCTGCTGCCTGCAGAGCAGAGGGATTCAGTCACTGTAGTTATTTGTGTGGTAATCATCTCCTGCACCTCAGTAGCTAAGCCGGCATAGATGAACCGGTCGCAGAGGTACGTCCTCCATTACGGTGGAAAGACTTTTTTTTTTTTCAACCAAGCCAATTGAATGTGGAGATGCATGTGTCTTTCTATCTCCAGGAAATAGGTTTGATGGTTTGGGTCACTGCAGGACTATGGCTGTGTGCATGACATTAAATTGAGTTCATGAAGAACCATGGCAAGAAATTGATGTAGCAATACTTCATGCTCTCTTAAGGCTCTGTATGTGATCAGTGAATTCAATTATTTTGCGAGTGAATAACACTTCTGTGATCGCATCGCTTTAGAATGAATTAAACCACTGGAATTGTTCGGATTACCTTTATGTCCTTTTTGGACCCCACTGACGTTCACTCTATGAACAGAAACAACAGAAATATTCTTCTTTTGTGTTTCGCAGAAGAAAGAACATCATTTGGAACAGCATGAGGCTGAGTGAATAATGATAGAATGTAGGTTTTGTAGGTTAAAAAAAATAATTTAGCTGCCTGTACTACTGCCGTTTAAATAGTTCCCTCTATTTAAAAAAAAAATATTTTCTGACCACTTAACTTTCATGTTTTTCATTTTTTTATTACAATCCTGCTCAGCACAGGCTATATATATATTTTGCACTAAAAAGCATTGTTTATTAAAATTTCATACACTCCTAAAAATTACGTTTCTTTATTGGGATGGTTCTATGAATTAAGAAGTGCCTTATGCCACTTTATCTATCTCTTTCTTTATTTTTCTACAAATGTCCTCATTTGTATATCTGTATAGTTGTATGTACATATGTTTAAACTGTATTTATCTGTATTTGAACGTCTTAAATGTTAACTGTATGCACCAAGGGTCTGAGAGTAACGCAATTTCAATTCTCTGTATGTATGTGCCGTACATGTGGAAAAATTGACAATAAAGCAGACTTGACTTGACTTGACTTAACATCTAAAATGTGTTTTATAGTGGAAAATGATTCTTTAGATTAATAAAATATACTTCACATTAAGAAAAACATGGTTGTTTTAGGAAGAGTTCACTAAAAGGTTCTTTGCGGATGCCAAAATGGTGCTTCTACCGGATCGCTGTGAAAACCCCCTTTATTTTTAAGCAAAAATTTTGACACATCAGTAACATCAAAGCTTACAGGTGTTGGTGTCATGACATCACATGACACGTGAGAATCAAGTTTGATGTTATTAAGGTGCTGCCCTGTTTGATTTAGGCTCTGTGTGAGAGTGTCTAAATCATGACAGAATTTCCATTTTTGCTGAAGCAGTAGTTTATTGCTGAATTATGATAAATTGAGAGTTCTTTAGCTCTGTGTGATTGTAGTATAAACACTATCCCAAAATCCTTGTTTGTTTTTATTCATTTTATTTTTTATTTTATTTTTAGGTCTTTTGTAATCTGATCTCACAGGAACCATTATGAGGTGAAGATTTTGCATACATTACTCTGATTACAAAGTTTTCCCTTTTGAGCATAGCATCATGTCAGTTAAACTCCTGGGGTATTGATCTGGTTAGTTAAGACTTAGTTCACACTGCAGGTCTTAATGCTCAGATTGGATTTTTTGCTGAAATCCGATTTTTTTGCACTGTTGTTCACATTGTCATTTAAACGCGACTGCCATCGTATACGTATACGGTACACCGTATACGGCCCTGAAGTGACCCACATGCGCAGAAGAAGACGTGACGTCAGACGCAGCGCACCATGATTGCGGAAATAAAAACGGATGCTGCTTGTGTTAGCGTGTGTTTAGCTATTTTTAAGTTAATGTGCAATCGGAGCCTAAATAACGAAGTGATATTATTGTCTATATTGTCTGCCATTGTGATTTTAATCTTCCCGCCTACTCCAGTGCAGAATTGTGACGTTTGTCGCATTTCAATGACGTAAAAATCACATGAAATGCAACATGGCCGTTCAGACTAAAGTCGAATTGCAAAACATCAGATATGTATCCGATTTAGGACCACATATGAAAGTGGCCTGGGCCTGATTTGAAAAAATCGGATTTGTGCTGTTCAGACTGTCATAAGAAAATCAGATATGGGTCACATTTGGGCAAAAAAGTCGGATTTGGGCCACTTTAGCCTGCAGTGTGAGCTAAATCTAAGTAGCAGAGAACCCAGTTTCACACATTTTAACTGATTTGTTAATCAGTTTCAGCTGCTTTGGTGTAAATTAAATTAACAACAGGTGCATTAGATGGGCAACAATGAGATGACCCCCAAAACAGGAATGGTTTTACAGGTGGAGACAGGCAGTTACCCTAGGAGAGCTGGACTGGGCCGTAGAAGGTCCTTAACCCATCAGCAGGACTGATATATGCTCCTTTGTGCAAGGAGGAACAGGATGAGCACTGCCAGAGTCCCACAAAATGACCTACCGCAGGCCACTGGTGTGAATGTCTCTGACCAAACAATCAGAAACAGACTTCATGAGGGTGGCCTGAGGGCCCGTCATCCTTTAATGGGCACTGTGCTCACTGCCCGGCACTGTGGAGCTCAATTGGCATTTGCCATTGAACACTAGAATTGGCAGGTCCACCCCTGCACCCTGTGCTTTTCACAGATGAGAGCAGATTCACCCAGCACATGTGACAGACGTGAGAGGGTCTGGAGATGCCGTGGAGAACGTTATGATGCCTGTAACATCGTTCAGCATGACTGGTTTGGTGCTGTGTCAGTGATGGTCTGGGGAGGCATATCCATGGAGGGACGTACAGACCTCTAATGGCACCCTGACTGCCATTAGGTGTATTGGGATGAAATCCTTGGACCCATTGTCAGACCCTGTGCTGGTGCAGTGGGTCCTGGGTTCCTCCTGGTGCATGACAATGCCCTGCTCATGTGGCGAGAGTATGCACGCAGTTCCTGTGTAACTGTCGTAGACTAGTAAGAGCTGTGTGTGTAAACTCCCCTGATCTCAAAAAGAGGCACTCTAGCGACTGACGCTAGAGGCTGTGGCCTTTAGCCACCTTGTTAGAGCGTACGCCTCCTACACCAGAGACCACGGTTCGAATTCTGCTTAGAGCGAAGTGAGGTAGAACTGGTTACACCTGGAGGATGAAGGAATTGATACCATTGAATGGCCACCATGCTTGCCTGACCTAAATCCAACAGAACACCTCTGGGACATTGGAGGAAATACCCTGGACACCATCCGTCGTCTCATTAGGAGCATGCCCCAACATTGCCAGGCATGCATACAAGCATGTGGGGGCCATACAAACTACTGAGTACCATTTTGAATTGCTGCAATGAAATTTCAGCAAAATGGACTAGCCAGCTGCATAATTTTTCACTTTGATTTTCAGGGTGTCTTTGAATTCATCCCTCTGTAGGTTGATCATTTTCATTTCCATCAAACAATGTGGCATCCTTTTGTTCCTAACACACTACACAATCCATATCAGTGTAGATATCCAGTATTATATTTTTCCCCATTGAGAAGTGAGGTGTTTTCAAACAGTTCCTTGAAATGTTTTTGAGCAGTGTACAATATGAAACCTATGAAAATGTTGTACAATTATATTGCGTGATGTGCCATGAGATTGTGTTGGTCTTTCAGAGTTCAGATGTGCAGCTGAGATGTTTGCTTAGAAGATATACTGAAAGCAGTGCCTCAAATTCAGATGAGGAAATAAGAGTAAAAAAATGTGTTAAATATTTGAAGAAATAGTGTGTAAATTATTCATTTTCTAAAGTAATACTGTCCAACGGCAAGACCAGTGGACAAAAGATGAGAGTGGTTTCTTTGTTTCCTTGGAGAAACGAGAGATCACTAGAGTTACTAGAGTTAAGAAACTTCCTCCATGTACTTTTCCTAATGGTTCAGAAAGAAGGTAATTTTTAACAATAATAATTGAACAGCAGTTAGGTACAAATTATGTACAATTCCATCTCAACGGATGTGACATTTGCAGTGAAAATGTTAAATGTAACTTCACTGAGAAAGAAATCACTAGTATGTGGAAATATTATTATGCATAATAACTCGAACCCCCTGCAGGTACAGTCCAGATGTCAGTCTAGATAAGTTTCCCTCCACTTTAAATCGAGAAATCCACTTACGTTATGGATGTGATCAAAATGGACATGACTTTTTGAGAGATGACACACTTTAGGAAGTCTGTGATTTGAAATGCACAGTTTAGAAACAGTAATAGCCACATAGAAGACTTGGCCCTTCGAACATATAAGGTTTTTTTTTTTTTTTTTGAAAGTAGCAATTAAAAAAGACAATGGGAAACCAGCAGATTTTGACCTCCGCGGCATGATTACAGCCATTAAACCTGCACAGCTGATCTTATTTACAATGAAATCATGATGTCTAGTGATTATAAATTATAGTTGGCTTTCACTACTTGTATCATCATAGTATGGTTAGAAAAGTAAAAGTTAGAAAACAGTTTGCATAAAACAAGAGAAAGCAGTCCATTTAATTTTAAATAACGCAGGTCGTAAATGGTGTACATTTTACTCACATAGTAATGTGGTTCATTCAGTCAGCAGTTTTTAACACAATTTGTCTGTGATTCTCTTAATGAACATGACATCTAAGGACTCCTTAACTATTTACTCTTGCTGTAGAGAGAGAGAGAGAGAGCAACACAGAGAGACTCTTGTCTATATATTGGGAGAGAAGGAAAAGTGCATCCACCTGGCAGCGCAGCATGTGTACTCCTGCCATCAAATGAGGGACAAAAGCTGAACCCTCTTTACCATTTACAATTACTCTCTGTATTCTTTTAATTTGTTCAAGTTCAAGTTCAAGTTTATTTGTATACTGCTTTTTACGATACAAATCGTTGCAAAGCAGCTCTACAGGAAATTAAGTTTCCAAAATATATTTATATATTGCAGAACCTTAATATATTTAACTTATGGCAAAATTAACAAAATTTGGTAATTCTGTATGTTGTCTGAGCGTTGGCATCCTCTGAGGGGTTGGCATCATCTTTTCTCAGGTGTTCGGTCATCTCAGATCATTTAAGGGTTGGATCCAGACTGTCCAGATGTTAATCCCGTGGCAGAAACAGAGAAACAAATAGAGACATAATTAGCGTAGCTGCTGTTCCATCTAAGCAAAAATGATTTGTTCAACCCAAGATAAAGAATAATAATAATGTGTATTTGATCAGATAACTGCAGTACAAGATTATAAGATGCATTATGTGAATGCTTGGCTGAAGAGATGTGTCTTTAATCTAGATTTAAACAGAGAAAGTGTATCGGAACACCGAACGTTATCAGGAAGACTATTCCAGAGTTTGGGAGCCAAATGTGAAAAAGCTCTACCTTCTTTAGTGAACTTTGCTATCCTAGGTACTACCAAAAGCCCAGAGTTTTGCGACCTTAGGGAGCGGGTTGGATTGTAGCGTGGTAGAAGACAAGTTAGGTACGCAGGAGCTAAACCATTTAGGGCATTATAGGCAAGTAATAATATTTTGTAAATGATACGAAATTTAATGAATGCTGTTTTTGTAACATGGGAAATATGATTTTCAAAGGACAAGTTGCTGTCTAATATAACACCCAGATTTTTGACTTTAGAGGACGTAACAGTACATCTGTCTAAATTTGTCATTTATTTATTTATTTTTCTCTTTTCATTGTGATAAGTTGGACATATATATGTGTTTATTTTTCCCCTCTTTTATTAATCTGTATCTGGCAATATAGTGATATGTTACACAGTCATGCCAATAAAGCTAATTTGAATTTAATTGAATTGAATTGAGAGAGAGAGAGAGACTGTTTAGTCTGTTACTGATCACAGATTACATGATAAAAACTGGTAAAGTTGGTTGGGTAAATTACTCAAAAGTAATCCACTACAAATTACTAATTTCTTCTTTAAAATTGGAATTTGATTACATTACTAATTACTGCATTTAAAAAGTAATCAGATTACTAATTACTTTACTTTCAACTTACTTTCAAGTTTACTTTACATTTCAAGTTATCAAACCTAAAAAACACACTACAAAGTGAAATTCACTGTTCTTTAATTTAATATTGACTGAAAAAAAAAACATAAGTATTATTAGTATACACTCACAATATTAACAAAACCTTTTTTTGGTTTTGTAAAATAAAGAAAACAAATAGGGTGTGCTTTCTGCATTCTCAGTCTCCACGTATATCTTCCTGGAACGAGAATGCTTTAAGTGTCTATTTTTAAATGAAGTAAGTCATGTCGAAAACAAATATTCTCTGATAAAATAATCCATATGAAACCAATGTGAGGTACAATCTTTCCCGTCTGATCTCACCTATAATGTGATTATGCCCACGCACATTGTGCGCTATAAAATAATCATCCACACGAAACCAGGCTTGAGACGCACAAGCATGTAAACATCCTCCACATCACCTCTGTAAACAAATAAAGATTCATCAAGTTCATCTCGGCTACTTTTCACTTTTGGAAGAAGATGCGCTGTGAGGAATAAGAATTGAATTTACCTCAGAAGAAGAATGCGATTTTTTAAAGTGCATACTGATGCGCAAAACATGATTTTTACTTCATTTTTTTAACACTGCATTTGTAACTTAAGTAACAAATTTTATTGACATTAGTAACTGTAATCAAATTACATAAATTTAAAATGTAATGCATTACATTACTGCGTTACCAGGAAAAGTAATTAGATTACAGTAATAAGTCAGTTACTGTGTAAAGTGTTATACCCAACTCTGGTAGTAACGTAATCGGTTACTATCTATTTATACTGCATGTTAACTTGCTAATTGTGGTCAAGAGCATGATCTTATGCTAAGAAGAAAGTATTTTCCATAGGTTTTATCCACAGATCAAGAGCTGTAGTTCCAGCCACACAAGTTTGCAATGCTGTTTGGGAATGTTCTTTGGAACTATGGTCACATGCCAAACATTGAACTATGTTGGTAATGGTAATGACGTAACTTGTGGGCTAACAATGTACAGTTGGCTAACAATATTTTTGGGAAACACATCATTGGCTGCTAAAACATTTCTTTAATTTGGCTGGATATTAGCCTGTGAACATCTCTCTCCTATCATGAAAAACTTTCCCCCTTTTCCGCTCGAGCTTTGTCCTCATAAACGCTGGACAATCAAAGGGAGAGGAAATTATTTCCCAACCCTTTGTCTTGACTTGGCTCATTAGCGGTACTGAGCGGAAACAGTACATTGTGTATCACAGCTCTGACACAGCACTGCTTCTCAGTTACTATTTCTGCAGCACACGTCTACATGCCCTCCGTGTCTTGAGTCACATTTCCACAGTAAAGGACTGACCTAGAACATTTTACAGTGGGCAGAGGAGCAAAACACGAGAGCATTCACAATCACCTCTTTTCTGTTATATCACTTGACACAAGTTCTTTGATTTCAGTGTGCAGCGTTCAAAACGGACATGAATGCACAGAATACCCTTTGTAGTGGAGTCTGGTATTGCTGATGCGGTGTGTTATGAGATCTGATGCAATCCTTTCAGGTCGACATATATGCGGCTTGCAGTATTCATGAAGTTCAGTACTGTAGGGTCTTTCTGGTATTTTAATGCATTTGGTTGTTTACCTTGAATAGTTGTTTCTAGATTCTTCGATTACTTACAACGGTACAGCAAATTAAACCCCAGACGACATGCTGGGCTACTGTATCGATTTGCTTACTCAGCCTCCGTTTGGGGGGGGCGAAATGAACACAGCAAAGCCTGGAGGAAAAAAATGAAGTTTTAAAAAGTAATACCTTGAAATAGAATCATCCTTATGGAGTACAACGGGTTTTGATCAAATTCTATGTGCTGTCTGCCACACATGAAATCACTGGTGACTCCTGACCTCAAAAGAGCTGGGGTGAGGAGTGCCATCTTATGAAATGAGACATGTAATTCGACACATGATCTTGTATTACAAAACAATCCCATCGAAATGAACAGTGCTTCTGGCTGTATTGAGTAACAGGGCCATGCAGAAGGTCAGCTATTGTCATTGCATGTTAGGATAAATATCAAGAGTCTGCACTACATGGCATTAATGGCAAAATATTTAGAAAGCATTACTGAAGCGGTCGCCATAGGCTGTTTGTGGGTCACCGTTCAGCCATGGTGTTTAATCATGCCTCACGGCAATATGAGTCAGTCACCCACACCAATGCTAAAGTATGAACTGCTTATTATAATAAATAATCAAACCCTTCAGTTACAAGTCATTACTGATTCCATTAACTTATTTGTATTCTATTTTTTTATGTATGTTTATTGTATTTGTCTATTCTTATATTTTTATTTGATAAATAAAATTTTTAAAGTATTTTAAATAAATATTTTTATACAAATACAATAAAAAGTAATTTTATAAATGAAACATAAGAATAAAATTTAATTTGTAACCCTTTTGTTACAAGTTCATTAATCATTACTGGTCTCAATAACTTATTTTTATTCTATTTATGCATGTTTATTGAATTTATTGTCTATTCTTATATTCTTATTTTATAAATAAAATGTAAAAAATAAAATATTTAAATAATTTTATATAAATACAATAAAAAGGTAATTTTTAAATAAAGAATAATAAGAATAAACTTCTATTTTTAACTTATATGCAAAAAAGTGGCTCTTACAAAGAACGGAATTTAACACAGGTTAAAAACATTAAATATGACACAAACTAAATACATAACTAAAATCGTACAGCTTATATGTATTCATTTTTGTCCATGAGCAATGGTTGTAATATACGTATTTATTATTTTAAAACTATTTAGCTCATATAGGCTAGCCAATAGTTTTAACAAGGTATTTGATATAAATCCGACATAGTGTTAATCTATTTTCTTAAGGTGAAACTGTAATTTCACAATGTGTGATTTGAATTAATTCACAGCCCATATGCTGCATTGCTTAGTATTCAACACACACACACACACAGCCATATTCTTCTTCATATCAGTGCTGACCACATTGTAGAATGTCCGCTGACTCTCCCAAGGGAGGTGTCTATCTGAAGATAACAACTTCATGTAAATGCAGTTATGTCAAAATAGAGGTCAATATGTAACACGAGAATGATTTACAACTCAATGTCACTAGAGGGAATAGTCATCTGAAATTCTCAAGGCTATAGCTCTTGGAAAAGCTCACAGTCTATGATAACTGCTACTGCGGAATAAAGAAGAGGAGTTTTTTTTTTTTTCCTTTCTTGATTTACAGTGCGTTTTGCTGAGCAAAAATCTGAGAACAGACAGTTTGACGACCATCATCATTTTGTTTTTGCCTTAGGGTGTTTCTAAAATAATTTGGCTTCTACATGCTGGATAATTATTGGTAATAGTAGTTTTCTCTTCAGGTTCATAATGTTTTACACTGGAATACTGCCAAGTCCCAGTTCTTTAATTATAACCTATGTAGTTCCATGGGTTGTTATTAACCTTTGGCAGAGCAAGCATCACTGCCGCAGCGCGTGCATGACTGAAAATTAATTCTTCTCTATCATTGTCTCCCACGGTCCATAGTCTGCTTTTGAATAGACACATAAGGGATTTTTTACATTCTTTCATCTTTATTCTTTTCACATGCGCTATTCTAATGATACAGCAGCAGTTGAGACATCTGGAATCTGATGTGATTGTATCACACAATCATTGCAGAACACGGTCATTCATTTCAGCGGTGAATAGTCTTTGGAGGCGACTAGGAATGAAATGAAAAGACATGCTGAGCCCAAAATCCAAATGCAGCTGTTACTTGATTACTTTAGATTCAGAAGATGTTTTTTTTATACTGTAAAGAGAGACTGGTCCCCTGGAGCAAGCTGAGGGCCACAATGTTTTTTGCTCTGTGCACACTTTTTCACTGTCAGTGATCGCCCGGCATTTTCACGTATGGAAAACAGCAGAACTGTTTGTTTTTCATGAAAAAATAACCCCAAATGTACCTTTATATGCACTCACCAGACACTTTATTTTAGGTAAACCTGTTTGCTCGTTAAAACAAATATCTAATCAGCCAATCACATGGCAGCAACTCAATGCATTTAGGCATTGAGTCAAGATGATCTGCTGAAGTTCAGAATGGAGAAGAAAGGTGATTTAATGTATTTGAATGTGGCATGGTTGTTGCTGCCAGACAGGCTGGTCTGAATATTTTAGAAAGTGCTGATATACAGACATTTTCACACACAACCATCTCTAGGGTTTACAGAGAATGGTCCGAAAAAGAGTCAGCGAGTGGCAGTTCTGTGGGCGAAAATGCTTTGTTGATGCCAGAGGTCAGAGGAGAATGGCCAGATTGGTTTGAGCTGATAGAAAAGCAACAGTAACTGGAACTCATTACTACCGAGGCATGCAGAAGAGCATCTCTGAAGGCAAAGCACATCAAACCTAGAGGCAGATGAGCTACAGCAGTAGAAGAACACACCGGTGCCATGAAGTACATAAAACCGAGGCTACAATTCACACAGGCTCACCAAAATTAAACAATAGAAGATAGGAAAAAAGTTCACCTGATCTGATGAGTCTCGATTTCTGCTGCAACATTTGGATGGTAGAGTTAGAATTTGGCATAAACAACAAAACATGGATTCATGTGTCAACGGTTCAGGCTGGTGGTGGTGGTGTAATGTTTGTTTGTTCTGAATTAGTTTGTTCTGCCGAACACAAAGAAAGATATTTTGAAGAAAGTTTGTAACCAGGCTGTTTTGGGGCACCATGGACTCCCATAGTAAGAAAAGATAAGACTATGGAAGTCAATGGTGCCCCAGAACTATCTTTATTTGTTGGCTGGTTTTAAAGGGGTTTGGAGGACTGTTAATTTGGTCAGGCTGGCTGCCCAGCTAAACACCAGTCTGACCTGGCTGAGACATCATCTTAGAACAAGCTAAGACTAGCTAAGGGTTTCTTGCAGCAGAGAAATATAAAGTCAAAATAAGGTGTGTTCTGATTGATCTGTTGTGTACTAACCTTAACTGTGAATCAATCAGTAAAGTAAAACTGGGTGCTGGCCCAATAATCTTCATAATAGCAATCTGGCCTATCTAAAGGGCCTAGCAATCTAAAGTTTAATTGAGTAATCAGGTTCACAGTTGCCATCAAGGCACATCTGACTGTTACAAGTATATACTGAATTGCTATGTAATCAAAAATCATTATTGCTGGTGTTCAAATGTAATAGCAAGTTACTTTAAAGGGACAGTTCACTCAAAAATGTAAATTCTGTCATTAAGTACTCACCTTCATGTCATTCCAAACCTGTAAGACCTTTGTTCATCTTCAGAACACAAATGACAATATGTTTGATGAAATCCAAGAGCTTTCTGACCCTATAGACAGCAAGCCAACTACCACGTTCAAGACTCAGAAAGGTAGTAAGAACATTGTTAAAATAGTCCATGTGACATCAGTGGTTCAACCGTAATTTCATGAAGCTACAAGAATACTTTTTGTGTGCAAAGAAAACAAAAATAATGACTTTCAACAATTCCTACCTTTCTGTACCTTGAATGTGGTAGTAGCGTTGCTGTCTATGGTGGGCCAGAAGGCTATAGGATTTCATAAAAAATATCTTAATTTGTGTTCTGAAGATGAACAAAGGTTTTATGGGTTTGGAACGTCATGAGGGTGAGTAATTAATGACATAATTTTCATCCCTTTAACACATTTATGCTGAGGAAAAACCCCATTTTGAAACCTGAAGCATTGTTTGGAGGGCATTGTGTATGTATGGAAATTTACAAATGGTCCATTTTCACAAGATAAAGTAAAGAAGAAAAAATAAAGTTGTACGTACCAGTGAAATTCTGAGTCATTGTTTTAACACAGTGGTTGATTGGCAGGTGAATAGACTTTTCCAGCATGTATTTGTGTACAATACAAATGCATGTGTTTTTTTTACTTAGATATGTGGTTTGAGGGTTTGAATCACAAAATTGACACATGTATTTACTGTAGCACTGATCGTATCACTGACGGATGTTATTGCCAGGTGTAAAATGGGCTTTGTGTTAGCAATCCAGATGCCTAACCATTAAGCCACCACATGCCATTTGTATTTCAATGGGTTCCCGAGCAAACCCCCTGTAGCAAATTGACATGTGCAGCTTTGATTTCCCTCAATTTGTTTGAGGCGTTGTTATAAATGAGAGCTGTTTATCTGTGCTTTCATTTATTTATCATGGGTGGGATGGTTTGAAATACATGGCAGAGGATCCATTCAGTCCCATTTGATAATGGACTAAGTAGGATTTTTCAGTGCTAATGCATTTTTAATGGAAGCAAATTTAAGAATGGGTGGAGAGGTTAGCTAGCACAGCCTAGCCTGAACCTTTCAAAACTATGGAACAAACACAGTAATGGAGAATCAGCAGTGCTAAATGACAGAAGATAGTTTGCATAAATGTATGCAAATCATTGTTGCTGTTGTTCAGGCACTTTAGGATCAATGTCCAGTAGAATAATAATCATTTTGTGTGAATGAAAGAATTCACAGATGTTGTTTTATCACAGATTTTACAAATGATGAAACACAAAACTGTGCTTATTTATTTAATTATTATTATTTTAATTATTTGCATTTGTTTAGGGGATTTTTCCCCCATTATTATTTAATGGTTGTACAGGAATACAAAGCTGTTTGTTAATTCAATTCCTATTTCCATTTTTATTCTGTAATGCCTGCAATAATTCAGTGTTTATTTATCTTCTTCATGCATGTTACCGTTCTTGCTGTAAATTATTCATCAGTGCATTTTTTGTTTTTTTGTTTATTTACATTTTTTGGACCTCGTAATCTTTAACCAAAACATCAAAACTTGTTCTTACTTAGACATGAATCCATGTAAGCCATTTCACTCAGATATAGGTTATGATGATATCTTAGTAAAGTTAATTGTAACCCTTATTTCATGCCTGTGTTAATGAGGGTGAAAGGTGCATTTCCACCACCTACTGGACTGGAGTATGCCATGTTTTTTGTTTTGTTTTTTTTAATACAAAAAAATTGTGTTGCATTTACTTTTAAATTATTTTTACACAGAAATGTCTTTTAACTTTCACAAATAACTGCAAAGAAACAGCAAGGAACACACTGGCTACATTTACATGCAACCAAATAATCAATTTTTAATCGAATTGATGGCTCAATTGGACTAATTGGGGGCAGTCGTGGCCTAATGGTCCAGCAGGGATTGTAGGTGGGGGGAGTGAATAACGTCTCGGTTACGTACGTAACCCTCGTTCCCTGATGGAGGGAACGGATACGTTATGTCGTGACGACATTAGGGGATTTACTTGGAAGCCCCGACTGCCTCTGATAAGAGAAAACGCCAATGAAATTTGGCTAGTGGATTTTGCATACCTGAGCCACTCCCCGTGCATACGGGTATAAAAGGGCGACAGGTGCATCCACTCATCAGGTTTTCCGCTGAGGAGCCGAGAACGTGTCCCTGGCAACCAGCGATGGTTCGAGATTGTGGCATGGGGACATAACGTCTCCGTTCCCTCCATCAGGGAACGAGGGTTACGTACGTAACCGAGACGTTCCCTATCTGTCGGTCACTACGAGTTATGTCGTGACGACATTAGGGGTCTATGGAAAGCGCCACAACCTGAACCCCGTCACGACCTTGTGGCATGCAGATGTTGACAAGCTAGCGCGTGACAGACAAATGCGATGCGAAGGTCGCAACCTTCCCGTCGCCCCAGCGCAAATTCGCTAACCTTGGTGCCCGCAGGGACCACTGAGTACATTGCTGCTGGAGATAGCCAAGCCGCTGTTCCTTTCCCCAGAAATCGGAAGGGATTTCGACCTTCTATGAAAGATTGCTTCAAGTCTTTCCTGTTTGTTGTTACAGCCCGGCAGTAACGACGGGGAAGCGAGCCTTCCGGAGAAGGGCGCTACGGAGGCCACACCCTGCCCGAAGGGAGGTAACGTGTGGAGACACTGGTATGGACTGGCCCAAGCCTGGGGCAGTGCTACATACGCCTGGACCCTGGGGCAGATCCTACCTAGGAGAAGGGAGGAAGGCTGCCAGCAGGGCCTGACAGAGCTCTGTCAAAGGGAAGACACGGGTTTACCATGAGGGAAACCGTACCGTGGATGAATACACGTGTGGGATCACCCGAAGGGAATCAGGCCGCACGGGCACCTAGCCGAGTACAGGGGCTGACCGGAGACCCGGGCAAGCTAACACCGGTACTGGGCCTGGCGTCAGACTGCTCCGCCCAGCCTGACTGCCGGGGGTGCTGGAGGAACTCCGCCAGGGTTCGCCGTTCGGGGAACTAACTGGAGGAGAGAATAGGCGCTCGTATCCCCGAGTAAGGGGGAATGGCGCAGCAAGCGTGACACCGGCCAACTCTTCCCGCCACTTACCTGTTACCCAACACACGGGAAGAGACTGGCTCAACGCGGAGACTGTAAAATCTCGCGAAGGTGTTCGGTGTCGCCCAGCCCGCAGCTCTACAGATGTCTGCCAAAGAGGCGCTGTGCGCCAGCGCATAGGAGGAGGCAACACTCCGTGTGGAGTGAGCCCTCACCCCGAGGGGGCACGGCTCGCCTTGGGATTGGTACGCCAAGGCGATGGCATCCACTATCCAGTGGGCCAACCTCTGCTTGGAGACAGCCTTCCCTTTCTGCTGACCTCCGTGGCAGACAAAGAGCTGCTCGGAGCTTCTGAAGCTCCGGGTGCGGTCCACGTATATGCGCAGCGCTCTTACGGGACACAGCAACGCCAAGGCTGGGTCTGCCTCCTCCGAGGGCAGTGCTTGCAGGTTCACCACCTGATCGCGGAAGGGCGTGGTGGGAACCTTGGGCACGTATCCAGGCCGGGGTCTCAGGACAACGTGAGAGTAGGCCGGCCCAAACACAAGGCACTCTTCGCTTACCGAAAATGCTTGGAGGTCCCCGACCCTCTTGATGGAAGTGAGCGCGGTCAGGAGCGCTGTCTTGGCCGACAGGAATTTCAGCTCGACTGAGTCCAGCGGCTCAAAGGGACCCCTCTGAAGTCCAGCCAGGACAATAGAGAGATCCCAGGAGGGCATCAGGGGTGGCCTAGGAGGATTTAACCTTCTGGCACCCCTCAGGAACCTCACGATGAGATCGTGCTTCCCCAGGGACCGGCCGTCCACTGCATCGTGATGGGCCGCAATAGCAGCCACGTACACTTTCAAGGTGGAGGGCGACAGCCTGCGCTCCAACCTCTCTTGCAGGAAAGAAAGCACCACTCCAATCGTGCATCTTCGGGGGTCCTCTCGACGAGAAGAACACCAGTCCGCGAACAGACTCCACTTCAGTGCATAGGCTTGCCTAGTTGAAGGGGCCCTAGCCTGAGTGATGGTGTCCACCACAGCCTGTGGCAGGCCACTCAAGTCTGCCGCGTCCCATCCAGGAGCCACACATGGAGGTTCCACAGATCTGGACGCGGGTGCCATATGGTGCCGAGCCCCTGAGAAAGAAGGTCCTTCCTCAGAGGGATGCGCCAGGGAGGGGCTGTCGCGAGGAGGGTGAGTTCCGGAAACCAGGTCCGGGTGGGCCAATATGGCGCAACCAACAAGACCTGCTCCTCGTCCTCCCTGACCTTGCACAGCGTCTGTGCGATCAGGCTCACTGGGGGAAACGCATACTTGCGCAGAGCCCGAGGCCAGCTGTGTGCCAGTGCGTCCGTGCCGAGGGGGGCCTCGGTCAGGGAGAAATACAGCTGGCAGTGGGAGGACTCGCGGGAAGCAAACAGGTCTACCTGAGCTTCCCCGAATCGACTCCAAATCAGCCGGATCGTCTCGGGATGGAGTCGCCATTCTCCGGGGAACGTGAGCTGTCGTGAGAGCGCGTCGGCTGCACGATTGAGCTCCCCCGGAATGTGGACGGCGCGCAGCGATTTGAGCTGTGACTGACTCCAGAGGAGGAGATGGCGGGCGAGCTGTGACATGCGGCGTGATCGTAGACCCCCCTGCCGGTTGATGTACGAAACAGCCGCAGTGTTGTCCGTGCGGACCAACACGTGCTGGCCTAGAAGCAGTGGCCGGAACTGCTTTAAGGCCAGATGCACTGCCAACAGCTCTAGGCAGTTGATGTGCCAAAGCAGTCGAGGCCCCGTCCAGAGCCCCGAGGCTGCCTGCCCGTTGCATGTAGCGCCCCAGCCCCTGCTGGAGGCATCTGTTGTGACAACAACATGCCGGGACACTTGTCCTAAGGGCACCCCGGCCCGTAGGAAAGCAAGGTCTGACCAGGGGCTGAAAGAGCGGCGACACGACTGTGTGATGGTCACACGACGTGTCCCGCGGCGCCATGCCCATCTCGGGACCCGTGAGTGTAACCAGTGCTGAAGTGGTCTCATATGAAGCAACCCGAGCGGCGTGACTGCGGCTACGGATGCCATATGCCCCAGGAGCTGCTGAAACTGTTTCAGCGGAACCACTGTCCTGCCTCTGAAGGAACTCAGGCAGTTCAGCACTGATTGGGCACGCTCGTCCGTGAGACGTGCCGTCATACTCACGGAGTCTAACTCCACACCGAGAAAAGAGATTCTCTGCACAGGGGAGAGCTTGCTCTTTTCCCAGTTGACCCGAAGCCCCAACTGGCTGAGGTGCCGGAGCACCAGGTCCCTGTGACCACACAACTGTTCTCGCGACCGGGCCAGAATGAGCCAATCGTCGAGATAGTTGAGGATCCTGACGCCCACTTCCCGTAACGGGGCAAGGGCGCCTTCCGCCACCTTCGTGAAGGCACGGGGAGACAGGGAGAGCCCGAAGGGGAGGACCCTGTACTGCCATGCCCGCCCCTCGAACGCAAACCGTAGGAACGGCCTGTGTCGAGGGAGAATCGAGACATGAAAGTAAGCGTCCTTCAGGTCGATCGCTGCAAACCAATCCGCGGACTGCACGCATTTGACAATGCGCTTCTGTGTCAACATCTTGAACGGGAGCTTGTGTAGGGCCCGATTCAAGACTCGCAGGTCCAGGATTGGCCGGAGGCCACCGCCTTTCTTGGGCACGATGAAGTAGGGGCTGTAAAACCCCTGCCTCATCTCGGCTGGAGGGACCGGCTCGATCGCACCCTTTGCCAGAAGGACAGCAATCTCCTCGCGCAGGACAGGTGCATCTCGGACTGCCACCGAAGTCTCGAGGATGCCACTGAACCTGGGAGGCCGCCTGGCGAACTGAATCGCATAGCCGAGTCGAACTGTGCGAATGAGCCAGCGAGACGGGCTGGGTAGCGCAAGCCACGCCCCCAGATACCGTGCAAGTGGCACCAAAGGCACAATCGACGTGCCCGCAGTGGTGCAGCGAGGGGGAGTAAGGTTGGATGGAACAGAAGGCGGTGCGTTCTGACTCATCCCCACAAAACTCCCTGAGTCCCCGGGGGGACTGGCTAGAGGTGCGCGGGGAGGCATCGCGTCCCCAGACCGCACTCTCTTGGCCACTGGCAATATGGGTCTCGGGTGAGAGTGAGGAGGCAGTGCGTCGCACACTGTCAGCCCGCAGACCTGGGAACCCGGAGGAAAGGGAAATTGCTCTTTCTTTGACAATGTGGGTACCACTGGCCCTTGAGCCAGTGGTGGAACAGAAAGAAAAGAAAACACAGGATTCTCCACCCGGCCCTCCTCCGGGGGAAGGAGCGACGCTAGCCTCGTCGTCTCCTGGGAAAGAGCAAATTCCTCCATCTCCGGGTTGTGCGCGTCAGGGCCGCTTTGTCGTCTTCCTGGAGGACTTGGCGGCCGGCTGAGGCGCAGGGGGCGCCGCACTCCTGCGAGAGGCTCGACGCACCGGCCTAGGTGACGACTCAGCACGGGGCGGAGCAGCTCTGGAGGACGCAGGAGGGCGCCCACGGCGACCAGCAGACTGGGGCCTGGCCCTTGGGCCAGCGGTGGCAGCTGGAGCATCCCGCCGTTTAGGGAGGATGTGCTGAATTGCCTCCGTCTGCTTCTGTACTGCCGAGAATTGCTGGGCAAAACCCTCGACAGTGTCGCCAAATAGCCCCGTCTGGGAGATGGAGGCGTCGAGAAAGCGTACTTTGTCGACGTCCTTCATCTCGGCCAGATTGAGCCAGAGATGGCGCTCTTGGACCACTAACGTGGACATCGCCTTCCCGAGGGACCGCGCCGTGACTTTCGTCGCCCGGAGAGCGAAGTCAGTCGCCGTGCGCAGCTCCTGCATCAACCCCGGGTCAGGACTACCCTCGTGCATTTGTTTTAGTGCCTTGGCCTGGTGAACTTGCAGGATGGCCATGGCATGCAGGGCAGAGGCGGCCTGGCCCGCAGCGCTGTAAGCCTTGGCGGCGAGTGCGGCCGTCAGCTTACAGGCTTTGGACGGGAGACGCGGACGATTCCTCCAGGTGGCGGCGTTTTGCGGGCACAGGTGCACCGCAACCGCTCTCTCCACCTGGGGAATATCCACGTACCCCCTGGCCGCCCCGCCATCGAGGGTAGTGAGGACGGAGGAGGGAGACGAGCGGCTTCTGGCCGTGAAAGGGGCCGTCCACGACTTCGTCAGCTCCTCATGCACCTCCGGGAAGAAAGGCACCGGGGCAAAGTGCGGCCGCTGGTCGCGTTTTGCGCCGATGAACCAATCATCCAGCCGCGAGGGCTCGGGACTGGGCGGTCTGTTGACCTCCAGCCCGATACTCACGGCTGCCCGGGCAAGCATGGCCGTCAGCTCTGGGTCCGGATCGGCAGTGGCGACAACACCCGAGGGGGGCAGCCCCGCCGATCGTTCATCCTCAGAGGACGAAAGCCCATCCCCCGATGCCGCGATCGACATCTGATCCTCGGGCGGCGCACCGAATTAAATGCTGGCGGCCCCGTGAGGCGAACCAGCGAAATCACTCGGGAACCGGACGGAACAAGCGCTGCGGGAGGAGTAAGAGGTCCGTGGGGACGTGCCCGGCGGAGAAGCTCTTACCGTCACCCTCAGATCTCCCAGAGCGCCAGCCGGCGGTCCTCTGCTCGAGCCAGAGAGACCGGGACGGGTGGCGGCAGAGGGTGCCAATCCTTTCAGAAAGGAAAGGCGAGAACGCAGCGTTGCCATGTTCATACGCCCACAACAGGCGCATGACTCATCCACAAACGCATCTTCAGCGTGCTGGATGCCCAGACACTGAAGACAACGCTCGTGACCGTCATCCGAGGACAGGAAGCGACCGCAACCAAGAGAACACGGACGGAACGGCATCTTTAAAAAGACGCGAACCGCCCAGTGTTTTAGAAATTTGCTCTTTCAGGTGAAGTGCCCAGGGGAATCGCTGCTGCAGGGACACCGCTGTCTGCACCGTGACGCCACCCAGGAACAAACTCTTTTTTTGAGGCAGAAGGCTTTGTGGAGATCGCAAAACTTCTCATCCACTCGGCTCCGAAGCAAAAATCTGATGAGTGGATGCACCTGTCGCCCTTTTATACCCGTATGCACGGGGAGTGGCTCAGGTATGCAAAATCCACTAGCCAAATTTCATTGGCGTTTTCTCTTATCAGAGGCAGTCGGGGCTTCCAAGTAAATCCCCTAATGTCGTCACGACATAACTCGTAGTGACCGACAGATAGGGAACCAGCGCTCTCTTCCACCCTCAATGCCACGTGAGTTGAGACCCTTGAGCAAGGCACCGAACCACCAACTGCTCCCCGGGCACCGCAACAATATGGCTGCCCACTGCTCCAGGTGTGTGTTCACAGTGTGTGTGTGTTCACTACTGTGTGTGCACTTGGATGGGTTAAATGCAGAGCACAGACAGTGGGAAACTCTATATTTGTGCAAAATACAGAAAAAAATGTGGACGTGGACTTCTTTTCTGATGTTCTTAGGTGTTAAATTAACTATTTAAGTGAAACACAAAGCACTGCCACAGTACTGAATTTACCAAACCGGATTTCCATATAGGAAATTTGGAAACATTTAACTTTAAACATTTCTTGGAGGTGTTGGACTCTGGCCGTGTTAGTCAAGAGTATCAAGGCTTGCATGGCATGAAACATCTTCAGGACCTGTGTTTAGGCACTCACCAAATCAATTAATGCACTTTCACCGAATGACTGAAACACCCACAGCGCAGGAAGAAAGAACATACAAAGGCTTGAAAAACAGCCCAGCATCACCGAAAATCCAGGTAGGCTTATTCAGAAACTCATGGATCTTTTCTCAGCAGGTGGGTTTCTTTGAGTAGTAGATACAAGGGGACTGGTCCTAATACCATGCTGTGCTGGGAACAGTTTAGTCTCTGCTGGATTTAGATTACAGAATGTTTGACTATTGTCTTTTCCAGCAAGACCAATGCAGAGCTGTGGAAACACACCTAATAATACGATTACTGTGTAAAAGAACCTGCAAGTACAGTTTTATAATTACAGCCAAGGTAAAAGTTTCTTATCACATCCGCCATGACGTCATAAAAGCTGTCAGTTCATTTAATTGCAGGCATGTTCTCACTTGTCAAGCCTGCGGATTTGAAGGACACGTCAAAACGGAGTTACATTAATGAGTGATTTGTTCCCCAAGGCATTTGCTATTTTAAAGAGATCACAAAACTTTAAGTGGTATCAGCAAATTAATATGTTGAATAATCTTAAAGGAATAATTCACTCCAAAATGAAAATTCCTCATGTCATTCCAAGTTTCCCTTACGAAACAAAAATATATGTGAATATATTGGAAGATATAATGTGATATATGAAATAATATATTTTGATATATGGGACTCTAGTGCTTATATTTTTCAATATTCTGCAATATATGCATGAACATGTATAGCCATATATATATTTAGCAATAAGACAGAAACGATACAGTACTACATAGCTTTATTGAAACACTCTTTCCTTTTTATTAACACATGGGTTTACATTTACATTTACATTTACATTTATGCATTTAGCAGACGCTTTTATCCAAAGCGACTTACATTGCATTCAAGTTACAGTTTTTACATTTTATCAGCTCTTGCTTTCCCTGGGAATCGAACCCACGATCTTGGCGTTGCTAGCGCCATGCTCTACTATTTGAGCTACAGGAAAGCCCCATAGTCCCATACATACAAAATTAAATGTCTCAAAAATACATTCCCAATATACCTACAAAGGTATTTTCACATACATTTAGTAGATATTAACAATATTATATTTACTATATATTAATATATATATATACACACACACACACACACACACACACACGTATAGTCATATATTACGGGATATAGGCCTATACATATATGGATATATATTACAAAATATATTTGCCAGATTTGGTTACATATATATGTAACATACATGTTCCTGTCACGCCTTAGGACTGTCTGTGTGTGTTTTCTGTCTTTGTGCTCCACATGACTTATGCCCATATTTGGTTTTCCTGTTCCTATTAAATCCCCATTTAGTTAATTCAGTTCCACCTGTGTTTAATTAATTACCTCGTTTAGTTTCTGCTACTTAAACCCTGTGTTGTCCAGTGTCTGGTGTTAACGTCGATGTCGTGTTCCTGTGTGTCTCGGCCTGCCTTGTGTTACCCTGGTTTGAGAAGATTAAAGACTGTTTCTTTGAGTTTTACCCTCATCTCTTTGTTCCTCATTTTGCCGCAGTTTGCAATCATGACAGTTCCCATATAAATATTAATGTATAGTCGCTACGTTGAAAATACATACATGTATATTCACACATACATACACACAGACAATAAATTTGCTCATATTTGGAAGCATATATTTTGCATACATGTTCACATATGTGACATTATATTGCATATATGTTAAATTATATGTGTAGCCAATATTTATATATTTACAAATATATAATTCTATAATAATAAAATAAATATTTGCCTTGAATTGTGTTCATATATTGCAAATACATAGTCCCATATAAATGATATATGAGCACCATATATGTTGACATACTGTATATTCCTCAATATATGGAAAGCAGCAATTCCTTATGTATTATTCAGTATATTGTAATATATTACCACAATGTATTATTCTATATAATTACCAATATACTGAATTTTTTTAAAATATATTGACCGTTCTATATAATTAAATATATTTTCTTTCCGTAAGCATTCTATGACCATCTTCTCTGATGAATGTACTCTTGCTCTTTTCCATGCAATTATCATGAATGGGGACTCAGTAGCATAAGTAGTATAAAAACAGAAAGCAGAATCAAAGTATCATGAAAGTACAGTATGAGAACCATATGACTTGTGATCTACTGTTTATGGCAAGTCTTCTGAAGCCATATGATATCTATACTATGTGAAGAACAGACAGAAATGTAAGTTAAGGCCCAGAAACATTAAACTGACATCAAAGAACTATGGCAACGAAAGCTGACTATGGTGTTGCCTGCATCTGGGCCAAAATATTACACTTAAATGCTGCAAAGACTACAGTCAGTGGCCAACTAGCAAATGTGAGAGGATGTGAGAATGTGAGAGAAATGTGCTGCAAGCAGTGATTACTGGGGTCGAGCGCCTTATGGCATTTATGACATGGATGCTGTTGGGGTGTAGGCCAACCTGAAATGTATGGCTGAAACTAAAACATATCCATGATGGAGAATACACTCACAAATGAAATAGTTAAACTTTTATATTAATACTCATTAAGCATGCTTACACACACACACACACGCGTTTGTTTTTGTGAATTGTGGGGACATTCCATAGGCATAATGGTTTTTATACTGTACAAACCATATTTTCTATTGCCCTACACCAACCCTACACCTAACCCTTCTCCTTACAGGAAGCTTTGTGCATTTTTACTTTCTCAAATAAATCATTCTGTATGATTTATAAGCCTTTTGAAATATGGGGACGTGGTAATGTCCTCATAAGTCACCTTGTAATACCTCTGCTATACCCATGTCATTATACAAATTTGTCTCCTCATATGTCACAAAAACATGCGCACACACACACACACACACACACACACACACACACACACGCACACACACACACACGCACGCACACACACACACACACACACACATTTTGTTGCAGATATAAATCTATATATGAAATAAATAACAAACAAAATACTTACTGCAAGTCTTTTTTTTTACAATTTATATACAATTTTCAGGTTTCACTGTAATCATAATGTTGCATAATTGCAAAATCTGATTTTTCAATTGCAGATGAAGTGGTAAACTTTGACAAAATGTGATTTTAAATGTTATAGCAGTGATTTTTTAATGCATAAATATGAATCCAAAAGCAAAACCTGTGAAAAGTACTTTTTTAGTAGTTGAATGAGCCCACGTTGCATGTGTCACATGCGTACAGATGATTTCATAAAGTTATGAGTTTTCATTTAGGAATAACAGACTTTTGGGCACACTTGCCCATGCCCATTTTCCAAATGATCCTGTTATAGTTTTGCAAATGTTAGAGGATTGTACTGTTTTTTTTTTTTTTTTTTTTTTTTTTTTATAATTACTGATATTCACTCAGGCGAAAACATAGGACTACTTAGCAAAAGTAGATTTGTCAAAAAATAGAATAGTGGTGATTGAACCAATCACATACGGTTTGTCTTAACCCAAGGATTCCAATAATATCAGGCTGATCGGGGCGAGAACTGGTGACGGTGTAGATGTGGTGGGTACTACCATCCCTCAAAGTTTCAGGTCGCTATGCTTTACCGTCTGGATTGCATGATCACTTTTAAGTCAGAATTCTGATCTTTGAAAATCTTAACTTTAAAGGCAATTTTTTTTTTTTATGCACCCACAGATTCCAGATATTCAAATAGTTGTATCTCGGACAAATATTGTCAGATCCTAACAAACTATACATCAATGGAAAGCTTATTTATTCAGCTCATTTCGAACAATTGACACTTATGACTGGTTTTGTGGGCCAGGGTCACAATTTTACCCTGTGAAAGCATCTCAAATGAAGACGAAAATGTAACAATTTAAAGGTATAGTTCACCCAAAAAGTTTGTCATCATTTTCTCATCCTCATGTTGCTCCAAACCTGAGTTTCTTTCTTCTGTTGAACACAAAAGGTTTTATGAAGAACATCTGTTAACCATTGACTTCCATAGTATTTTTTTTTTTTCCATAATATGAAAGTCAGTGGCTACCGGCAGCTGTTTGGTTACCATCATTCTTCAAAATATCGTCTTTTATGTTCAACAGCAAATGATCTACGGGTCTGAAAATGCCCTAAATGATGACAGCATATTCATTTCTGAGTGAACCTATTTTTTCTTGAAATTCTGACAGTAATGACACAAGATTATTTTGAAATGTTTCAGTGTAATCGTTTTAGCTCTCACTACCCAACTACTTAGAAAAAAAAGATGAAGCAAATGATTTAAGCCTCACACAGCTAATTACCTAGGTGTCATAAAGATGCAGAATGACTCGTACATTTCCTGCGTTGAGTGAGAGTGACGGAATGGGAAACGATGGAAAACAAATCATCTTTGGTTCTTTATCATGCAGCCCCATCACTCAGGTGAAGCGATAAAAACCTCACTCTCTCATTCTCTATAAAAATCCCTTCAGTGGGCTGGCCCAGAACCTGCCGTTAAATCAAGCAAACAGAACCGTGCTTTATCACTAAAAACTCCAGAATAACAGTGTGCTGTCTAGGAGTGAGAATAAATACCAATCTATGGCAGCTGATATTTTGATAAAAGAGTGAGTGACCTGTTCTTTAATATGTAACATTTCTATGTTGGTTCCAAAAAAAATGGAAGTTTTTAAAAGGAACCATCTTTCATTGGTCAAAAAAAGATAGTCCCACCTCCAAACTCACACCATTGGTTGAGCCGGTGTTGAAAGCTGTCTCTGTTGTTTCTGCACTTTAAGATACCTTCAGACACCAATATTATGCACATCAGCTTGGAAAGAAATATCTAAATAACAGATTTATAAATATCTATAATAGATAAGTAGAACATACAAGACAAGCTTCCGGCTGATTGAAAAGACTGCTTCTCATTACTGAAAGTCCAAATTCATCCGAATTATTGCAGCAGAAAACTAACAAACATGCAATCATGGTCTATTGTTATAACTTACAATGATAAATGATTAGCGATTAAACCATTTTGGTTATTACCTTTTGTTCAAGGCTTGTTTCCTGTTGATTAATCATTATTTATTACAAGAGCAGAGAGAGAGAGAGAAAGAAAGATAAGTCTGCAAGCTCTCATAAAAACAGCTTTGCCAGAAGCACGGAATAACTTCTGTGTAACTGTCATTTTAGACTGTGAAAAAGAATCTTTAAGATGAATCAAGACAGAGCTTTCATTTAAAAGGAAGAGGAAAGCAAGTGGTGTGCTGTCAAATGAATTAGAAAAATTGACAACAAGAACAAAGGTAAAAGCAGTGAGCTTCCCCCAGGGGTCGGCACACATCAGTTCCTCGCTTCACTCTCTGGTGTTCCAGCGCAGGTGCTCCATAGGCAGAATGCCAGCGGTACTTCAGTCATCTGAGATGCATTAATGTTGGCGTTACACTCAAAACACTCTTTTGAATGATTAGGACAGATCTGAAAAAGATAAAAGATGAAAAATAGATAGAAAAGCTGGTAAATTTCCTAGTACTCTTAGTGTAGTCGCATTACCTTTGCATGGCAAAGTTTGCATTTTGCATCAGATTCAGGTGTGTTCAACTTTAAACACTGAGAAATTGTATGCATTAAATATATAAATAAATAGCTGCTTAGTTTGGAAATGACCTCTAAGTATGCAGTGCTTCATGCGTTGCTACACTATTAATAATTTACCATTTACAATGGCATTTCCTTAATGTGACTGCAACTTTATAGTAAACAATCCAACAAATAATAGTTGTGCTTATGAGCATTTTGCCTTTAGTTGCAAACAATATCATACAGGCTACTTTAACTTTGAGCCAGCCAGCAGATTTGCCCATCTGTTTAGACTAGCGGTTTCAAACTTCCAAATTTAATTTTATCTCATAACAGTTCTCTAGGGGTCTGTTAAATATCAGGCTAATATATGTATATTTAAGCAATGTTACAGAAGCAAGAGTGTTGTATTCCTAAATATGCAAGGCCTTTGGTAAAGACAGGCATTCTGATATTCAGAATTATTGAGTATCTCAGGCTTAGATTTTAGCCCCAAATATACCACTTACTTTGTCCATTTTTGCTCAATCAATGCAAAATATTTTAAACAAAACCATCAGATCCCATGCAGGTCTCTAAGCAACAGTCAATAGCGGCAGTTCCTGAGTGAATTAGCTTTTTCAGCAAATTAATTGATTAAGCGAATGATTCAGTGACTCGTGCATAAATTCAGCCTCTTGTTTTGTTTGAGTGAATCAGGTTTGTAAAGGAATCACCACAAATCTGTTCCGCTTTATCCACTGATGGCAAGTCAAATTTACGAACTTATGCATTTTATTTAACGGACAGTAAACCAAGCAAAACTAAAACATGGCAACTTCAACTGACTTGTGCTTCACAGGAACTTGACTTGAACAGTTTGACAAAACTCACCAACAGCAACAGAAGACAGAAGACTGTCTAAATTCCCAGACTTGCAGTCTTGGTCACTTGAGAGCATGTGTACGCAACATGAAGTGCGCAAAAAATTGTCCCAGGTCTTCAAAATGCCAATGCGCAGTGCCTTTGTTACAGAGGAGGTTCCTGTACCGCCTCCCTCGCACCACCAGAGGGAGCCATCGCCTGAGTATTAGTTTTGATTCGGACTCCATTTCCCATAATGCCTCTTACCTGGGACTGATTGCACTCACACACCTGCATCTCATTAACACACACACATATAAGCTGCCACATCACACAGACACTCCGCGAAGTCCTGATTTGCCCCGGCTGTCATTTCTGAGCGTTATTTCCCGTGTTTGTTTTCTGTGAGTTTTGACCTTGGACTGTTTACCGTTATTGATTGTTTGCTGCCTGCCCTGACCTGGATTGTAATTCGGATTCTGATTCTTGCTGCCTGCCCCGATCTTCTGCCTGTATTCACAACTCTGTCTCTGCCTCGCCTACGTTGCTCAGTTTGCTGTTGATTGACCCTGCTTGTTTGACTATCCTGAATAAAGAGCTGCAAATGGATCTCACTCCGTCTGGTCCTTCGCAACAGAAGACTTCGCCAATAAATGATCCAGCGGCCCTCGCACAGATCTCCAATGAATTATCAGCTCAAGCATTTCAGCTGGCGTCACAACAATACCAGCTGAATCGTTTGACCACCTTGACTGAGGAACTAGTTCAAGCATTACAAGGCATTCGTCAGTCATCAACCAGCAACATGACAGCCCAGCCATCAACACACAGCAATCCCACACCGACGCCGCCTTCTCCGGTCAGCCCACGCCTCGCCTTCCCGGAACGGTTTGGTGGGACACCAACTAAGTGTAAGGGCTTTCTACTACAATGCACTCTGTTTGTTAACCAGCAACCGTTATTATATCCCACTGAATCAAGTCGCATAGCTTTTGTGTGTTCGCTCTTATCTGGGAGAGCGTTAGAATGGGCAACAGCAGTTTGGAGAACGGATGGTTCCACTTTTCCTACCTTCGAGGCTTTTCTGCAACAGTTTAAGGAGGTGTTTGAACATGTCACGGAGAGAGGAGATGCTGGTGAACAATTACTGACTTTAACCCAGAGAAGTAACTCGGCAGCAGAATACGCCCTCTCCTTCCGCACACTCGCAGCCCAAACCACCTGGGTAGAGGACACCCTTAAACTGCTATTCAGGAAAGGATTAAGGAACGAATTGCAGTCCGAACTGGCTTGTCGTGACGAGGGTAAGAACCTGAACTAATTCATCGAACTCGCCATACGAGTAGATAATTTGCTTCGCTCACGACGCTCTACACGAGCTCAAGTCCGAGTCTCACATGAGGCGGTCATAGATCATGAACCTATGCAGATCGGAGCTACTCACCTCACGCCAGAGGAACGTGAACGTCGTATACAAAACCACCTCTGCCTTTACTGTGGTCAACCTGGACACATGAGGAATTCCTGTCCTGTACGTCCTTCCTCAAGATCTCAGCCGGTGAGTCAACCCTTCCAAAATACCCATTCCTCATCTTGTTTTAATCTGCCAGCTCAGTTAATTACCCCGAACGAAGTATTTAGTACATCAGCACTCATAGATTCTGGGGCAGCCGGAAATTTTATTTCAAGCCAGTTTGCCACTCAGTGCCATTTGAAACTAAGCCCCTGTAACTCACCCTTGGCAGTGGAAGCGCTAGACGGACGACCAATCGGCGAGGGAAGGATCCTTCAAATCACAGAGGAGGCTAAACTGCTCATTGGAACCTTGCATACTGAAACCATCCGCTTCTACGTCATCAATTCATCCACACATTCCATCATCTTAGGACTTCCCTGGCTGCGCACCCATAACCCTCACATTTCATGGAGAGAGAATCAGATCATTCAGTGGGATCCATCCTGTCAAGATCGCTGCTTGTCCAAGGTCACAAGGATCCAAAGTAAGGTTTCCGACTCACCTACTTCAGATAATGTTAACCTGAACCTGCCAACCGAGTACTCTGATCTCTCCGAGGCCTTTAGTAAGAAAAAAGCCTCTCAATTGCCCGAGCACCGCTCTGTAGACTGTGCGATTGATCTTTTGCCTGGTACCACGCCCCCTAAGGGAAGAATTTTTCCTCTCTCACAACCTGAGTCTGAAGCGATGAAAAACTACATCGAGGAAGAATTAACCAAGGGCTTCATTAGGCCCTCATCTTCACCAGCTTCAGCAGGATTTTTTTTCGTAAAGAAAAAAGATGGGGGTTTAAGGCCTTGCATTGACTATCGTGGCCTAAATGAGATCACAGTGAAATTTCGTTACCCACTGCCCCTGGTACCAGCCGCTCTAGAACAACTCAATCGAGCAAGACTTTACACAAAATTAGATCTGCGCAATGCCTACAATCTCATCCGCATCCGGGAGGGGGATGAATGGAAGACTGCCTTCTCGACCACTAGTGGGCACTACGAATATCTAGTTATGCCCTTCGGCCTAGCCAACAGTCCATCCGTCTTCCAATCCTTTGTCAATGACATTTTCCGAGACATGCTGAACAAGTGGGTGATAGTCTACATTGATGATATTTTAATCTATTCCAACACCATGGAAGATCATGTCAGTCATGTCCGATCTGTGCTCAATCGTCTGATCCAACATCAACTTTATGCAAAAGCTGAGAAGTGCGAATTTCATCAGACCAGCATCGCATTTCTGGGATACGTGATCAGTCAGCAGGGGGTTGCCATGGAAGACAAAAAGGTTAGTGCTGTGCTAGAGTGGCCTCTACCACAAACGGTGAAGGAACTTCAACGCTTCCTAGGATTCGCTAATTTCTACCGTCGATTCATCAGGAACTTCAGTACCATCGCATCACCACTAACTACTATGACGAAACGTGATACTACCCGTTTGAGTTGGACTCCAGAATCACTGCAGGCATTCGATGAACTGAATGCCCGATTTACCTCTGCACCCATCTTACGACACCCAGATTCGGAGAGGCAGTTTATCGTCGAGGTCGACGCCTCCAGCACAGGAGTGGGGGCAGTCTTGTCACAACGTCAGGGACAACCGGCCAAGATGTATCCATGCGCTTTTTTCTCTCGCAAATTGTCTGAAGCTGAACGTAATTACGATGTGGGCAATCGCGAACTCCTGGCAATAAAATTGGCCCTCGAGGAGTGGCGACATTGGCTAGAGGGATCCAAACACCCATTCATTGTACTCACCGACCACAAGAACTTGGAATACCTCCGTTCAGCTAAACGCTTGAATCCACGTCAGGCTAGATGGGCGTTGTTCTTCACCCGCTTCAACTTCTCTGTTACCTACCGCCCAGGATCCAAGAACACGAAAGCCGATGCACTATCCCGCCAAGCGGAGGAAACAGTTCCCACTACCCCGGCCGAAAACATCATCCCGGAGAGCCTGCTTGTAGCCCCCGTACAGTGGGACATAATAACAGAAATCAACCAACTGAACAGCCAAGAGACACCCCCAGCCGAATGCCCAGCCAACCTCACCTATGTTCCCGAGATCCTCCGCAAACAACTCATCACCCAGGTACACACAACACCCAGCTCAGGTCACCCCGGAATAGCAGCCACAACACAACTCCTCCGTAATCGTTTCTGGTGGCCCTCTTTGTTAAAGGACACTATTACCTTCATCCGCAATTGCACCAGCTGTAACACCTCAAAAACCCCCAGACAATTACCCGCCGGTCTTCTGACTCCATTGCCCACACCACAACGACCTTGGTCACATATCGCAATTGACTTCATTACCGACCTGCCCACCTCACAAGGTAACACCACCATACTCACTATCATCGACCGTTTCTCCAAAGCCTGCCGCCTCATTCCTCTACCTAAACTGCCCACATCCTTTGAAACCGCAGAACTATTATGCAATCAGGTGTTTCGTTTCTACGGTCTCCCCGAAGACATTGTGTCCGATCGAGGTCCACAGTTCACCTCCCGAGTATGGTCCGCCTTCTTCAAGCACCTGAATATCAATGTCAGCCTCACATCCGGTTATCACCCAGAATCTAATGGACAAACTGAAAGGCTAAATCAAGAGGTAATACGATTCCTGAGATCTTACTGCCAACAAAATCAACACAATTGGAGTAGATATCTGTTCTGGGCCGAGTATGCACAAAATTCCCTCACCAAACCTGCCACAGGAATGACTCCATTCAAGTGTATCCTGGGTTACCAACCACCGCTATTCCCCTGGTCAGGGGAACCCACCGACCTGCCTTCAGTAACGGAGTGGCTACAGAATAGTGAGGCCGTCTGGGACCGTGCTCACACCCATCTACTACACGCAGTAAGACGTCAAGAACACCAGGCCAACCGTCACCGACGCCCTGCTCCAGCATACACCCCTGGTCAGTGGGTCTGGCTATCCACCAGGGATCTCCGCCTCAGATTACCCTCCAAGAAACTCAGTCCCAGGTATGTTGGTCCATTCCAAATTGTTAGACAGATTACTCCAGTATCATTCCGTTTAGATTTACCTGCTAATTATCGTGTCTCTCCCACTTTCCATGTTTCCCTGCTGAAACCCGCTGGTGGTCCGAGCGGAGCTACGGATGAAGGAACCGTTTCCCAGACCCCCCCGCCTATCCTGATTGACGGCGAGGAGGCGTACCGTGTGCACGAGTTGCTCGATTCCAGACGCCGGGGGGGTAAACTGCAATACCTGGTCGACTGGGAGGGATTCGGCCCGGAGGAGCGTTCATGGGTCAATGCCGATGACATTCTCGACCCCACTCTCACCGAAGAGTTTCATCTCACGCACCCGGAGAAGCCGGCCCCCCGACCTCGAGGAAGACCCCGGCGTCGATTGCCTCCTCGCTTCAGGAGCCGCTCGCAGGGGGAGGGCTCTGTTACAGAGGAGGTTCCTGTACCGCCTCCCTCGCACCACCAGAGGGAGCCATCGCCTGAGTATTAGTTTTGATTCGGACTCCATTTCCCATAATGCCTCTTACCTGGGACTGATTGCACTCACACACCTGCATCTCATTAACACACACACATATAAGCTGCCACATCACACAGACACTCCGCGAAGTCCTGATTTGCCCCGGCTGTCATTTCTGAGCGTTATTTCCCGTGTTTGTTTTCTGTGAGTTTTGACCTTGGACTGTTTACCGTTATTGATTGTTTGCTGCCTGCCCTGACCTGGATTGTAATTCGGATTCTGATTCTTGCTGCCTGCCCCGATCTTCTGCCTGTATTCACAACTCTGTCTCTGCCTCGCCTACGTTGCTCAGTTTGCTGTTGATTGACCCTGCTTGTTTGACTATCCTGAATAAAGAGCTGCAAATGGATCTCACTCCGTCTGGTCCTTCGCAACAGCCTTTAACACACACTTAATCCACACTTCGGCTTCAGAGCGGTATTCGAGGCTAAGCGTATCCCATCATGCATCATGTTCTGGAAATAAATCATGAGACTTTCTCACAAGATGACGGAAACCTTTCCAGTGTAGTGTATTTTCAAACTGAATAATTATATTACATATCATTTGTTAATATAACATAAAGTGTTGCACATTTTATTGGTGCGAAGATGAATATGCAACACTTAATTAGAAGCACCACAATTACTATATTGTGTCATCTGTTATAGGGACTACTGGCATTTAGACATTTATTTTCAAATGCAAAGTATTAAAAATTCAAATATAGCTGTGTAAACACTTTTATTTTTACAACACTATAAGTGTATCCCATCTGCTAATGAAACGTTCTACAACCACTTGAGGTCTTCACGCCCACTTGGAGCAAATACAGGAAATACATCATGTAAGTTTACATCACTTTGTGGTATTTGGACAGACCTAAAGGAGACATGAGTGCTATTCATTCACTGGACACTTTATTAGGTGCACCTATTCAACTGCTTGCTAATGCAAATATCTACAGTAATCAGCCAATCACATGGCAGCAACTCAGTACATTTAGGCATGTAGATAAGGTCAGGATGATCTGCTGAAGGTTAAACCTAGCATCATAATAGGGAAGAAATTTGATTTAATTGACTTTAAACGTGGCATGGTTGTTGGTGGCAGATGGGCTGGCCTGAGTATTTTAGAAAGTGCTGATCTACTGGAATTTTCATGCATGACCATAGGTGATGATCTCTAGAGTTTACAGAGAACGGTCCAAAAAAGAGAAAGTGTCCAGTAAACAGTTTTGTGGGCAAAAATGCCTTGTTGATGCCAGAGATCATGAGAATGAGCAGACTGGTTTGAGCTGTTACAAAATGACAAAACAGGAAGCATGATTATGACAAACTTCAAAATATAAGACATAAACGAAACCTAAAAGAGACGTGACAAAATGCAAAAAGACAGTGTGTCTTGAACACACAAATGCATAGAAAGTGAATTCCCAGCATGGATCTATCGTATTTATTTATGAATTTACTAATTTACTTACCAATTAATTAATTGATTGATTAATTATTTTATTTTATTTTATTTTATTTTATTTTATTTTATTTTATTTTATTTTATTTTATTTAATAAAATAAAATAAAATAAAATAAAATTATTTTATTTTATTCAGTGCCACATAAGCAAAGTGTACATAGTCAATATATTTTACAATACATAGTCATATAATTTTAGCTGCCAGAATAGTTACTTATATTTTAGTGCTTTTAAATCATTACATTTATTTATTTATTTATTTATTTATTTATTTATTTATTTATTTATTTATATTATTATTATTATTATTATTAGTTTGTTCCAATAGGTTTATAAGATTTTAATTTATTTATAAAATGGAGAAAGTTTATTTGTGAAGAGCCCAAATAAAACAAATAATTGCACATTATTTTGTTATTTAAACAGGCTTAACTGGGTAATGTTAAAAAACTTCCATAGTATTAAAAAAACGGCATTTTCCATGCTTTGTTCCAATAAATATTTCCAAATAAAGAAAGCATGGATCTTTCCACACTACAAGACCAGGTGCTGACAGGTTGATGTGACAGATTCGTAATTTCTGTTCATCATACTCCAGCCACTTTATTTTGCCTGTTCATCTGAAATAAAAAAATATTTTATTTTCAAACATCATCTGTTTGAATGGACTGATGTATTTTTAGGCCTGACTCCCTATATAAACAACTGACACTTACATCAAAACCAAATCAACATTCCTGGTCTCTAAGCAGCTACCTGTCTGCATGGAAAAAATGGCATTCTCAAGAAATACAATTTCAGGAGTCATTAGTTCACTAAGCATGCTAAGCAATATGGATGAGGAAGAGATAAATGGCTCAAATCTCAAAAGTCTGCCCTTACAAATAACTGTGCCAACTGTATATAGTTAAAATTTATGATTGTACCTGTTTGACTGCACCAATGGAGAGCACCACTTGTTTAGCAACTCCTAGATAATTTGGGACCCCTGGATGAGAACACATTTCCCAAAACAGGCAATTGTACGTATGTTGATACCATTTGAGAGCAACTGCCTGCTTTGCACATGCTTTGTGAAGTTTACACAGAGAATCTTGAATGCTAGGAAACGTGAATGACCATGAATGCTGGCCCAAGAGGGACTTCACAAATTTTGGTGGTTTGTTAAGGATTTGTCCGTTTCCAGGATGTTTAGCAGTATGAATAAACAGCTATTCTTAAATACTTATTCAGTTTTTATATGCTATTGTTGTTGATGATGATTTTGAGTTTCTTGTGCAGTAAATTCAGTTCACATCTCATCTTTTTTACTTTACTAATGCTTTTGTTGATGGACAGCATTATTGTGGCTTTTATATTACATGTCGAGGGACTGAGTGTCTCTAATTATATAAAAACACTTTAAATGAAAGACCTCTTTCTTTATAAGATGTTTTCTCCTTCAAAGGCAAACAATAATCTGAAACTGTGCATGATGCAGGCAACAACAAATCAATGTTTCCTGTGTTGCTAATTGAAAAATCACTGAACAAGTTTCTAGCTGGAGATATTTAGGATTTAGTGAACAAACAAATCCAAGTTGGCTACAAAACGTTTGTGTATATACAGATATACACACAGTGCAGACCTTGTGCTCATTATGGACATCATGCAAGCCCTTCTCTAAAGATCATTGTGTAATTTGTACTCTGATCATGCCTTTCATAATCACACAAAAAAATCTATGAAGTGTCCTTAAAAAAAAAAAAAAAAAAACCTGCAGAACGTGATTGCATTAACTTGAGTAAACAACAACTTAGTGCTCTTTCGTGTAAACAAAATGCAGGCGGGTTATCATTAAATAAATATTCTGAGTTCAATACAAGTTAGGCTCAATCTACAGAATTTGTGGCATAATACAAAAATTATTATCGACTTAATTGTGTAAATATATATTCTTCTTAAAACTGTGTATTATATGAGCTTCGAGTGGCAATAATACATTTTTCTGGTCCTGTGAAAGCTTTTTGATTGAGATATGGTTCACACAATTCTTCATGGGAAGACCATTTTCAGTTATTGAACGTTTTCAGCTTTTGGAGACAGAGAGGATCACTTACTTTGTCCAGCCTGCCCTGTCAATAATAACTATAAGATGTTAAAAAGTACAGCTGTTCATGTGTTATTCACAGTTTGTTCACATTGTCAAAAATTGTATTTTAGATGACGATCAGGCTACATTTTATGATTCAACAATTCAAAAATTTCACAAGTTTAATCAAGCAACTCTGTTACATGGAAGGTTTAAATGTTATACAGGGTGCAAATCTGTTTAAATGATAATTTTTCAGTTGTTTAGAGTATTCACGGCGTTCCATTGCCAAGTTGTCAAACATAACATAACAACACAGGCCTGAATGTTTTTTGTATACTATTTTACAGTAAAATAATGTGTGCTGTTAATGTCTTGTGGATGTATTGAAACAGTATTTTAACGTTTTCACATTTCTTCCATTGTGCATATATCACTGTAACCCAGGTTTCAGTGACCCAAGAAAATAAAGGGTAAATGGAAATTAATCAATATCACACCACAAATTGTGTTGACTGAACTTAACTTAACTTAATAGAGTGAATTTAATCAGATATTGTATATATAAGCATATATTTTGCATTAGCACAAATAAACCTCTGACACTGCTAAACGAAAAAGCAATATTGTGCATAACATGAGTTCTTAAAATATCACATCTGTAACTCTTTAAGAAAAATGAAACAGAGTGGAATACTACTGTATATTATGCTGCGTAAATGTATTTTGGAAACTCACTGCGGCAGCTAAAGGACTTAAACACAGTTATAGGTCATATTGCATTTCATCCATCATCTTTTGGTGGTATTGACGATTTGGCGATGTCTTATCACAGTGCCCAGACTATTGTTTGGTGCAGAGACAATCACTGTAATCTGCCTTGATAATCTCAGTGCCTGGATAAACCTTTTTCTCTGTCTAAGCCTGAGAAACCCAAGATACTGTGTTCTGCTTGTGGAAATCCTCCTGGGCATTTGAAATATCCTCCCATGCATACTTAGCATCAGATACTGTACAAAAATAAACCTGAGCTGGATCAGATCCATATAAACGCGACTCGTTTTTGATGTTGGATAGATGTGCTGTGCGTTTACTGACTGCTGTTAGTGTTTTCTAACTGCTATTGTCTTCACTTCTTTATTTATTTATTTGACTGTCCGAGATGCTTTATCATAGTACTTGGCATCTTTTAGATGTACTTTTAGGCTCCAGCAAAAGCGCTGACATACTTTGAAGTTGTTTATCCTGTAGGATCCAGGAACTGAGATATCCTGCTTCAGCCGACCAATTTATTTTGACAAATTCTTTATAGAATAGTACGGAAGCGTATTGCATTCACTTGAGGAAAAAAAATCTACTCTGTTTTTCTGAATTAATGACTTAATTATCTCAGAATTACGAGATAATTTTTCATGAAAAAAAAGTTTTTGCTCTGTTTTTCTGAATTAACGAGTTAATTATCTCAGAATTACGAGATCATTTTTCATGAAAAAAAAGTTTTTGCTCTGTTTTTCTGAATTAACGAGTTAATTATCTCAGAATTACGAGATAATTTTTAATGAAAAAAAAAAGTTTTTGCTCTGTTTTTCTGAATTAATGACTTAATTATCTCGTAATTCTGAGATAATTAACTTGTTAATTCAGAAAAACAGAGCAAAAACTTTTTTTTTTCATTAAAAATTATCTCGTAATTCTGAGATAATTAACTCGTTAATTCAGAAAAACAGAGCAAAAACTTTTTTTTCATGAAAAATGATCTCGTAATTCTGAGATAATTAACTCGTTAATTCAGAAAAACAGAGTAGATTTTTTTTTCCTCAAGTGAATGCAATACGCTTCCGTAGAATAGCATCAGGGCTTTAGGCCCAGGAAACTTGATATTTTCATGTGATTGATGCAAAATACACCGTGTTCTTTTTTTTACCTGCTTTGTCACTTGATGCAGTGGTAATTTTCTTTTAAAACCTGATTTCCTTTCAATTGGGCAATTTTGAGAATGCTATGAGCCCATTTGAATGCTTGCTATGTGTTCCCAGCAGGGCATTAAAGGCCTCCCTGCTCTTTCATTACCCCTTTGATCCACATTACGGATCACTCGCTTAAGTTCTGGGTTAATTTTCAGGCGACACTGTAAAATATCACCAAGTTTTTGGAGGTCAGCACTTCAGGAAAAGGAAAGTTGCCCTTTAATGGTGCTGTGAAATGTCCCTACCTACAGTATATTCTTGCTGTGATACGTCAGGGACTGCAAAAGTGATTGAAAATCACCACTAAAGAGGAATTTCCGCTAATAACCCGCATGTCTTGATGCAAAGCACCGTGGGAAACTATTCATTATCAAGCACTTATAGGAAAACATCCCCTGATAGACAAATGTCAACTTTTCTCAATATTCAGACGGTGTGAATGGATTCTTTGTCACACTCTATGGTGTCCTATGCATTTAAAGCTATTTAAAGATCTTTGTCCTATCACTGAAAAAAGTATTTATTTTTCTTTACTGATGTTGTATTGGTGAGCAATTAGGCAAAAATTTCACAATAATATTTAGCATGTTTATTAAAATACTTAAGCAGACATAACTGGTCATACTTTATGTGACAATGTATTTACAGGCAATTGCACAAAATAACTGCATTCATTTGATGATAGATTTTATATGTTATATTCGCACTTGTACTTACACTATGATGGGGCAAAGTGATCTAAGTTTTATGAACGTTGTTGTCAAACAATCCTGGTTCAACAAACTCTGGTCCTTTAGATGATATTAGTATGAATAGAGGAGCAGACAGTTTGACAGATGGCATTGTAATCTTTGCAAGAATGCAACTTGAAATTGAGTGTTTGGATGTTACTGGCAGTATGAATCCCCAGAGAAGTTTCTCTGCGAGCACTTTGAAATTCATTTTAGCCTCTTAATAAAAAAAAATGTAAAAAAGCCAATGTGGCAGTTTTTGATAATGCCAGAGTCCAAATCCGTATCTCCTCTGTATTTGGAAACACTTGCCTTGTTACAGTGCAATTTAATAGAAAGGATTTTCTTTTTGAAGCCCAGTTGAAGATCAGTTGTGAGGCTTGAATTGTACTCAGAGGAATGGCCAGGCTGACAGACACGGCAGGATCTCTCTGAGGATGGCTCATAGGCTGATCCAGCCGAAAAACATGACACATGCTCTCCTCAGAGGCATACTGCCATAATCTGTCACCTTCACACACTGTACAAGGAAAGGTTGGGGCGAAATTAGTCTCGCGTACCCAGACCTTCAGACTGACGGCTGAAGGTCTGGAATCTATGGCAGCTTTTATTGGCCAAGGCCCGCCTATGAGGCCTTTTGACCGACATGTCAAACAACCAATACAGTTCGTTTAGTTCAGAATCACGTTTCGGGGCATGAAAATGTTGCCACAGTAACAGACCGGTGTGTAAAACACTCGAACGTAGTTTAAAGATTCTATGCCGCAAACTTTATCGATTTCACATACTTTTGAAAATTCAGCGTTTAGTTGATCCTGATAAGCACTCGTCATCACAGTTGTAAACACGATGGCTTTCTTCTTTCGTGAGGGGGTTTGGCGTCACGGCATCTTTCTTTCTAGGTGGAACGTTAAAAAACGCGACACACACACATCTCCCGGGAATCCTGTATAATTCAACCAATCCGATGACGACTTCGAAACTCCTGAATTGTTTCCACTTTTGTGTGCCATATGCATCAGACATTCAGCCAGAGGCTGAGACTAGGCCGAAATTAACATGGTACCAACTAAGTGAGAGAAAAGTAAGTATAACGTTCAATAACTTCTGATCTGGTAAATAAATCTTAAATGTCTAGTAATCTGACTGTCAATATTTCTGTCATGACAACTCTCGGAGTGATTCGCATGGTGATATACATGACAATGTTAATGTATTTGGTCTTGGCAGAATAGATCTGCTACGCTGCTGCTGCTGCGGCATAGCAAGTACAGAGACTTGGTCCTGCCAATACATCCACAACATGCTGATGCGAGCATGTAAGCTATTGCTTCTGCACATGTATATGAATAACCCCCCTAGCATGCATAATCATCCCATAGCAGATCTATACAGGTGGAGCTGGGGAAGGTGGAGGGTTTCTGAAGTGCGCTGCTGCTGCTACAGCAAACACTGCCAAGTATTTGAATGTTGAGCAGCGAGCTCATTGGCTACCGATACAGGAGAGAACCAATCAGCTGTGACGTGATAATGATGTCATTATGTCATATTGAGTTAGATCTTTCGGACTGCACCATCTAGAGTTTCATGCCTGAACTTTTTATATATCTTATGTATCGTCATACAGCAAGTAATGCCAACAATTCCAATCAACCACTTACAGTATGAAAGTGAAAAGTGACGTGACATACGGCCAAGTATGGTGACCCATACTCGGAATTCGTGCTCTGCATTTAACCCATCCAAAGTGCACACACACAGCAGTGAACACACACACACCATGAACACACACCCGGAGCAGTGGGCAGCCATTTATGCTGCGGAGCCCGGGGAGCAGTTGGGGGTTCGGCGCCTTGCTCAAGGGCACCACAGTCGTGGTATTGAGGGTGGAGAGAGCGCTGGACATTCACTCCCCCCACCTACAATCCTTGCCGGCCGAGAACCTTTGGATTACGAGTTCGACTCTCTAACCATTAGGCCACGACTTCCCACAATCATAAAAGCTCAAATAAAAGTATAAATAAAAGCTCAGTAACTCAGTACAACAATAACAAATAACTGTTGTTCAAATCCATGCAAATGACTGTAAATGATTAGCAAAGAGACACGGTTCACACAGCGCACAGTTGCAATAAAGGTCACCTTGCCTGGACAGAAATCACATGTGGTGAAGCTGAATTTAACACTGTAGACTTGGCACGAAATGAAATCTAATATTATCTTAAGGTGACAAACTGCAAAAACATGGCATCTAATAGACATGTTTTTCTGCCTCAAAGTCTTTGACTAATAAAGTTTCATCAGACATATGAGTTTTACTGCCATCTGCTTCACCATGTCAGTGTAGCAGTAAAAACAGACCCCCTTCCGTCTCATAAATATGCTGCTGAGTTATCATCACACAGGGACTTAGTGTGAAAGAAATGAGATTTGACTTGGACCAGAGCCTGCGTTTTTTTCCTTCTATCTTAAAAAAAGGCTGTTGATGCACCTACTGACATCATATCAGCGCCGGTGGAGGGGGATCTCATTAAAGATCAGCCCCCTGAAATCTTTTTTACACAAGATCAGGGCTGCCATGAGCCAAAAGCCTGTTTTCAAAAAAAAGAGATTGTGAAGCACATTGTGTGGGAAGCAAAGATGTTGTTACTGATGCAAATGCTTGTCTTTTTTTGGGGGGGATGGTATGCCTATTAGAGCAAATTACGTTTATTTTACACATATTTTTCAAAGTTAAATTACAGGCACCATAAAAATACAATTATGCTATTAAGCCAAAAAGTAAAATATGCTTTGCACATAACTGCTATAATGCTGTACTGACTAATTAGCATCCAAAACCTGCCTGTTTTATGAAGAAAAGCATATCCGTTATGTATTCAGCCACAGAAATGAATCCACGTTTGCAGGTGTGCAGGAGCTTTTAGCTTCGCTGCACACATAAACCAAAAATGCCAACTGCAATGCCAATCCTTGGCCTACTTTTCTAAAGTTCCAGTGTCTTCTGAGTATTAACGGCCTTATGATTGATGCACCTATCAGTCACACCAACATTCAAGTAGGCCATTGCGCATGTTTGCCCTTCATCTGTCACAGAGCTGGTGTCATTAGGTCTCCTGGAGCAGGGAGGGGATTGGGTTCCTGTCATACTGAAGGGGATGCTTCCCGAGAGAGTGAATTCCCCCAAGAAAATGCAGCAACTGAACTATCTGTGCTAAAATGCAACAAAAGGAATATAGTTGTTGCATGTTTTAGGACCGTTTACTGTGGCAACATACACTGATGTGGCAGTTTGCTAATGATGATTTTTCCATCAAAATCTTTAAAAGAGTTTCTGTTGAACTTGCACTGAAATCAGCCGAGAAAAGTTCTTCGAAGGACTAGGGTTATTATTGTTAACTAAAATTAAACTAAAAGAAAACAAATGACAAAATAAATGTTACTAACCTAACTAAATCTAAATAAAGTAAAACTAATAAATTTAAAATATATACACACAATAAAATTACTAACATTTTGGCTCAAATTACAGTACAGAAAATATGAAAATAAAGTCTTCAAAGTTTTAATTTAATTTTATTTTATTTTATTTTATTTTAAAAAGATGGCTAATGACATAATCTAAAAATATACACGTTGCTTTACACTTCCATTAAAAAGTTTGTGGTCATTTATAAAAAAAATTAAAATTATAATAATACTTTCGTTAAATTGCTTAGAAATGATAGAAAAAACATTTATAATATTACAAAAGATTCATATTTCAAATTTTCATTTGAACTGCCTGTTAATGACTGAATCCTGAAAAAAAAATAACAGAAAAATATTAAGTACCACAACCAATTTCAACATTGATAATAAGAAGAAATATTTATTGAGCACCAAATCAGCATATTAGAAGGATTTCTGAAGGATTATGTGACATTGAAGAATGGAGCAATGATGGGGTAATTTTATTTTAAAATATGTTCAAATAGAAAGCAGTTATTTGAAATTGTAATGATTTTTCATCATGTTACTGTTTTAATATATCTATGATCAAATAAATGCAGCCTTGGTCATCATGAGAGACTTCTTTCAAAAATACTTTTCACCCAAAATACTGATGGTGAAGGTGTTTTTAAGTTGATGTCCACCATGTTTTAACACATTTCACCTTCCTAATTAACAGCTTTGTTAACTGCCTGCTAATCAGCTGCATCAAACGCTAAGCAGGATGACATTAATGTGATTGAAAGTGATAAATAAACCATTTACATGATCATTTCAGGTTATTTTACACTCCTGGATTGACGTTAAACGTCTCACGGGGCGACCCATGAGCTATTAACATTGAGTCCTGGAGCAAGACACTTAACCTCATATTGCTGTAGATTAATTGAGAATTTGCTAAATAATTTACGTAGCTTCATACAGCTGTGTCATCAACTCAAGACATCTGAACATGATGAAAGTGAATAAATCTAAGACTGTAATAGCAAGACTTAACCCAATCCCTCTAAATCCTGATTCAGTTCTATTATCAGAGTTTATTTTCTTTAAAAATAGAATTACTAACTTAGTGTCCTTTGAAAGGTTATACAATATTGTCCTAATCTATCAGACGATGTTTTCTATACTCAAAGCCCATGAGGTTAGTATGACTCGTGATGGTTTCTGCTCGATACAAACTTGGATGACTGTAGCCATACAGGTAGCGTTTATGAGGCTGTAAAAGCTGCCATCTGTCATAGAGGTGTGAGATGATCCTCTTTGGTGTGTTCTTCACATACCTTCCTGAATCTCTGAAAGTAAAATGAGCTTTAGCTTCACTGGGTCTTATTAGTTGTGTCTCCAAGATACTGCATCTATCTTTACTCCTACTTTAAACAAGGGGAGATCTCTCAAAAGGAAATAAACATAATCTAGCAAGGACTTGGTACTGCTTTAATGAGCAATCCTTTCCTCCAAATATATATTTTTGCAGTTGTTAATAAACTCATGCTTGTTCTGAAATGGCTTGAAGGGGTGGTATTTTTTACTTTGAGAAACCGTCGTTTTAACCACACATGCATTGCTGCCTAGATTCAATTTGTTTTCTGCAAGAAGTAAAATGATAAAGATAAAAATAAGGCATATAATTGTTCAGAACAGAAATGCAAGGAATAAATATACATAATTATTTATATTTATGCCTGAATTTGTAATAAATATACATTGGAGAAAAAGTAACCTGAAAATGGTAATATCTAAATTAAGTGGTTTTATTCAAATCAAAAAAAATAATTTAATATCACAGAATTAGCTTACATACATTCATTTATACCAACAAATCCACACGCTGTGGGTAAAATTAAGTAGAAATAGCTAGGTAACATTTGCAGGTTACCCCAATGTACAGTGTACTTACTGTATATTTTACTAATAAATTTTAATTATGGACACTTTTAAATATGGCTTTGAGTCTATGAGATTATATAAAACTGACAGTTTAAACTGATTCACGGAACTCAATTAATCATGGCAACAAGTGACCATATTTTCAGGTGAGTCATTGAATCTTGAATCATTTATTCAGCTGATTTATCAAAAAAAAAAAAACACTAATTCACTCAGGAATGAGACAAATGTTTGTTTTGCCTTAAAATTTAAATTGTTGTCAACTCAAATATCCAAGTTGTTACAGCTTCACATTTTAAGCTAAACTGAAAGAAAATTTTAAAGTAGCACAGACATTTTTTTTTAATTGAAACAAATATATATGTGTGTATATATGTATATATTAGTACTGTCAAACGATTAATCACGATTAAGTTTTTTGTTTACATAATATATGTGTCTGCGGTGTAAATATTTATTGTGTATATAAATACACACACATGCATCTATATATTTAAGAAAAATATGTTATGTTTATATATTAAATATATTTGTATATGATATAATTTATATGTATATAAATATACACGTAAAGTAAATATTTTCAAAATATATACTGTATGTGTGTGTCTTTATATATTTACATAAACACACTACACACACACACACATTATGTTAACAAAACTTTTATTTTGGATGTGATTAATCGCGATTAATCGTTTGACAGCACTAATATATATATTTATACATTTATAAGATTATATACTGTATGTATATATATATATATATATATATATATATATATATTGTGACGAGTCGGCTGCCTCCCCCCTTATCATTATCACCACCCCGTCCCGTATTCGCCGCCCTTCACCAGGCTCCCGACGGGAGTAGGTGTGTGAGAGAGGAGGGGCACTGAAACAGCCAGGGCTGGTGGCGTGTGATGAGGCGCACCTGATGTGAATATAGCCTCATCACCGCCGCCGTTTAAATGCAGAGCGCGCCTCTCCTCGGGAGACTGGTCTCTTCCCTGTGTATGCACGCTGGTGTCCTCGTGGGTCCAGGAAGGGCGCGTCGAGTAGGAGGACTGCCGCACCCGTTAGACGGCTGACGAGCCAGGATGCCGGGCCAGGATGCCGGGCCGTCAAGTCCCCCAGAAGCTCCGGGGGCCCAGGAGTAGAATGAAGCCGCTGGAAGAAGCCGCCGCCACTCGCTCCCGGACCCGAGAGGGGAGCGCGTGTGGCCACCGGACTCCGCCCCTTCCCTGGACCCTTCCTTTGCGAACACTGCCCTCCTTCACTAACCCCGCAGCACGACGAGGACACCAGATCCCCTGTTTATTTTGGACACTTTTTCCCCTTGGACACTATTTTTGTTGATTATTGTTTAATAAAAACCTCTCTGAGGCCTGACGCCACACCCACTGTGTCTGTTGTTTGCTCCTCCCGCCACAATATATATATATATATATATATATATAATCTTATAAATTAATGAGGTAATGAGGAGGACTCACACTTGGGTTAAAACGCACCCAGTAGTGAGACAAATACTTTAGCTGATATGTTTAATGTTTTGTTCTAAATGCTTGTTTAATTACCTTGAACAAAACTGCAAATTAACAAGTTAAAGAGAAGAATAAAATCAAACGTGGTGCACCTGTAGCTCTTTTGTACTGTGCAATAATAGGATATTCAACATTTTGACCCTTTCTTTATAAATCATTCATTTATTCACTTAACCAAGTGAATTAACCAAAACACTAATTAAATCGGAAACGAAACGTAACTAAGGTGTGTTGCTCAGAGACACGACAGCTATTTTATATCACTATTTTCCTTTGTCATAGCAAAAATAGACAGAGAAACTGCCAGTATTGTCTAAAATGTATCTAAAAGATCTAAAAACTGTCAAGTGATCTCAGAGAACCTCAAGATCCCACATATGGCACTGAGAATCTGTCCTCAAAAGAACATCTGGGTATTTTCGGTGGCCATCTTCCTACACCTGTCACTCATGGTGGGTGCAGAGCTCACCTCAAGCTGTCCTGAGGGGCCATCTACCTTTAGTCCATATCTGTGTGTGGGTCGTCTCTTATGCGCTTATACCAAGGTCATGTCTGCTGCGTGATTCTACCTAACACAGAGGCCCAACAAATGGTCCCATGTACAAAAAAAAAAGAGAAACTATTTGCACTTAAACCTGCCTAGACTGCTGTTCCATATTAATCTTGTGTGAGGATACGTTATATCTTTGGATTAGTTTAGCTCAAAGGGATCGGTATTGATGTATAGGGTTTCATCCATATCTAAACATTGCAGTGGCAAAGATTTTAATAGTGATGTGAAGAATTATGATTATTTCCTTCTGGCAATCCTGCTCACAGTATGTGAGGATTTCCATATTAGCCTGCAGGGATTTACAGCGTTTCCATTTCAGTGTCTAACACAAACACAGCAGACTAAAATATGTTTGATTTGAGTGGACTTACCAAAGAAAACAACACAATGATATGGAGTTATGTGCAGTCAGCATGCTGAAGTTTATCAACTGTTAATTTTTTCATTAAAGGCACAGTCTCTAAAGTGCCAGAGTTTAAAAGATGGATGATAGTAAATTTGCTCAGATTCGCTCCTTCAGATGATGAAAATGTTCCCGTATACTCCTGTGTTGAACCCCTTTGTGAGCAGAGCTGTGTTTGTAGCTGCACTGCCAATTTTGGGGCAACAATGGTGTTGTCTCGGGAACTGAAAAGGTTGGCAACATCTGAGTCTTTGAAAAGTACAAATGCTTTCTTTTTTTCCCCTTCTTTTTCTTTTTAAAAAGGTTCTTTAGAGCACTTCAAGAACAGCCAAGAACACTGTTCGAGAACAATATTTGTTGCTACAGAATAGGTTCTTGAGTTAAATGTGTGGTGTTTTGGAGGAAGGTCTTTCCATCTGATATTGCAAGAATTCCTTACATTTTTTCAAATTTAATTTCATAATTTATTAAATTACTTATTTACTTAATTACTTATTTAAGTTCTATTATTAAAGGGAGCTTAACACCTGTAGGTCAGATAAAGATTTTAATAGTTTTTTTCTATTTTTCCTTTTTAGTTAATTTCATATCCTTATATAAATGTGAGATTTGCAAATGGAAGTGGACACATATGGACACAATATTTATTTTAATAAATAATATCCGATTGTGATAATGATGATGCTTAAATCCACTCCACTTAAATTCTGTAAATTGTCCCTTAAAATTCTTATGAATTTATGTGTGTGTGTGTGTGTGTGTGTGTGTGTGTATACACAGCTTTGTCATAAACATTATTGGGTGGCAATGGATTAGTTGATCCTAGAATTAAATATTTCTACACTTAATGAAGAGGATCAACTAATCCATTGCCACCCAATAATGTTTATGACAAAGCTGAAGATGTCAAATGCTCAAATTATGATAGTATTAAATTATTTAAATTAATTTCAAAGTCAGCGTATTTCTTATTCCTTCTTAAAGAGGTTGTTTGATTTAGTTTACCAATAAATGTTAATTAATGCATTAACTATCAAACATGTACTAACATGTAGTTAAGGCTGGCGTTATTCATGCATGAATCCATATGAGTCCCGTCGTAGTTAAGGATAGCTCTTTGTTAGTTCATAATTAGTTAACTCCTTTAATAATCATTAGTATGTGATGAATTAAGTATTAATTTAGGCATTAGTACATGATTATTCATGTACCCTTATTGTAAAGTGTTAGTGTTATTACTATTATTGATTTTTTTAATAGTTATATTTAATGGGAGTATGAGAACCAAACTTATGTGCATCCCTGTATGCATACACACACACACACACACACACATATATATATATATATATAAACATATATACATATGGGCCTATAGTTTATTTATTTAGGTAAAATTATCAATTTTAAAATGTACAGAATTTAAGTGGAGTGAATTTAAACATAAAATGTGTTAAACCAAGCTAAATCATTATCACAATATGATATTATTTATTAAAATAAATATTGTGTCCATATGTGTCTTCCATTTGCAAATCTCACATTTATATAAGGATATGAAATTAACTAAAAATTAAAAATAGAACCCAACAATCTATCTTGTTTTATTCTAGGTGCAAAGTTAGATACTGTATGTGTTCTGGGCTTCTAGATGTTCTTAAATACAGTCGATGGTTTTCTCTTATAGCATAATAGAAAAGTTACAGTCATGAAAGCCAAGCCCAGTATTTAATAACCATTTTCAAAAAGTTGATAAATTCCAGTGGGACTATTTCTACTCCAAGTTATTTTTGTTAAGAGCAGCTGAAAGAGACAATTTAAGCTGCTATTTGGCAGCCAAAACATGGTCTGTCACTGTCATTTGGATCCGGACTATAGTAGCGTCCATCAGGAGAATGAAAAAGGCCTGTGTGGACATTTGGTCACGTCCTGCACCACCTGGAAAGATGTCATAAAAAGAGAAAACTGTCAGATGCGAAAAAGACACATAGGCAGTGTGTTGGCCGGCTCCAGGACACAGTTCTCAGGGAACACAATGCTATCACAGCTGCTGTGACTGTTCAGGGACACGAGCCTTTAGCCTGGGCTGTCAGTTGTGCTATCTCTTTCCCGCAGCTCAAATAAAGGCTCCTCACCTTTGCTCTTGCCCCAGTCAGGAAATGTTGGCAATCTCAGGGGGCTGAACTTGAGGACACTACAGATTTAGCACTGCCAGTTTATATTCCATTGTAGCTTGTTAGGAACTAATATTTTTATTGTTATTTCTACTGTGTTAGGGGTCGATTTGACCCACATATGGTTTGTTAGCTAGCTGCAAAAACTCGAAACTTTGCACTTATAGTGCAAATAGCCTCTGCCTTTTTGGTTTGCCTTGGTTCTCAAACACATTCTTTCACAGATTTTCGACTGTGACACTAAAATAAACAATTCTCCTTGGATGATTCGGAAGATGATTCTTCATTTTGAGCAAACTTTGAGTCATAAATGTAAAAACTGTCATGTATTTCATATTTTAGTATTTGACAAGCTGCAAAAAAAAAAAAAAACTTTTTTTTTTTTTTTTTACCTATTCCTTTGCTGTTTTCTGAGAGTTGATTTTTGGCAAATTGCACATAAGGTCAATTAACACTAAAACAATTATCACTAAAACAATTGATGCAATTGTCACAAGATTTCAAGAAATAACTTGTAGTTGAACCACTGTTCTAAACAATTTGAAAATCTAATTGAGGTCTAATTGACCCCAATACAATAGGAAATCAAACTCTAATTCAGACTAGATGTATTATGACAAAAATGTTTTTGTGACACCAAAAGAAAAATGAATTAAAAGTCAATGTGAGAAACTTGTGTCTTGTGCTGTTTCCGGCTGAGTGTAGCACCTTCAGCTCTGCATGTGTTTTTGAATGAACCCAACGATTGGCTAAAGTTACTTTTAAATGTTTTGCTTATTTTTACAATGTAATGCAGTCTGTGCAAATAAGTTGTTAGTGAAGGATGGGGAGTTCAAATTAATATTGGAGGCCAGAAGCATCATGGGACATCGAGCACCTATTTTCTTTATAGGCACTAGAGACGTTTCTGGCTCACTTTGTGCCCTAGGCAAGATAACACACACACACACACACACACACACACAGAGAGACACAAAAATGTTACAAAAACTTCATCAGAAAATCTGTTCTATAAATTTAGAATAGATTCTATTTTGCCTAAAGTATTTTTGCTAAACTTATTTATTAATATTGCATTCAATGTTCGCTGGACTATGGAAAACCATAAGGAAGAAATATCTTGCAAGGTTTTTTTTTTTTCCCCCACTACTGGTTATTAAAGTACATAAAGTGATTAAAAAATGCAGCTTGTCACCAGTGGTTATGTCTGCGGCTGACAATAAAGTTACCAGGGCCTTTTTACTTTTAGTTCCATCTAATGATAAAAATATGTATCTGCCGAGCTTTATTGTTTTTTTCATAAATGTGACATGCCTCCTGAATAAAAGAAAGAAAGAAAAAAGAAATGGTAAAAAAACATTAATAAAAGGCTCTGAGAAAGTAGTCATGAAAGACTATAAATATAGCCGTAGTCATAGACTGACTAGATTTCCCTGAAGAGGTCAGATACATTTTTGTTTCATAGATGTATTTTGTAACTTTAATCTCATCCTATATTTGGCTTCATTGTGGATTTAGACCTTTTTGCAAACTTTCTGGGCAAAATAGCAGTTGGAATTTAAGGACTGCTGACATAAAAAGAGAAATAATTATAAACAAAAATATTAATTTATCTGAATAATTTTAGTGCTGACTTTAAAAAGATCATTATTAATACTTTGCATAGCCTATAAGATTTCATTTGTTAACATTAGTTCACTAGATTATTTAAAATGAGCAATGAAAAATAGTTCTAATGCATTTATTAATCTTAATTATATATAATAATTTATATTAATTTGAACATTTCTTGATACATTATTAAAATCAAAAATTGTATCTGTTAATATTTAAAGTCAGGGTAGGTGATTTGGTTCAAAAAACATTTTTTTCTTATGCTGGTTAAAGGTCTCTTCAAATCCTGATAGCATTCACTAAATTAAGTGGTCTACAATATGTATACAATAGGCTGTCTTACCTGCCTGTCAACGTATGTATTTGCATACTTCTACACACCCTGTTCACATAGACATTATACGTCATCAGCGCACTCTATTACGCTATTGCATAATGAATTTTTATAGAATGGAAGGCATTATTATTGTAATATTATGCACTTTATACGATAATGTTTTCTCACTGGTGAATGAGACATGCGGTAATCAGATAGCGCTGCAGTCTCTCATCATGTCACGGTTAGCCTCTGGTCTGCTGGAGCACACTCATGTGTTTTGGAGGAGGCGTGGCTTTGGAGACTGATTTTGCAGGGAGGGTGGGATCTTATGCTTTCAAAGCTAGTTTGCTAATGCTAGCCTCTCCGAAATCACTTAATCTACCTTTAATGGACCTGAGCTGACATGAACTAACAATGAACCACTGTTATGTTATTTATGTTAACAAAGATTAATAAATATTGTAAAAAAAAAAAAAAATGAATCCTCGTTGTTAGTTAAATAATTAACTAATATGGGACCTTATTGTAAAATGTTACAGAAAATTTACGTAACTTGAAAACTATATGATATTCTTGTATATAAGCATCTCAGAGCTTTATGAAACAGAAACACAAGTTTGGCAGGATTAAAAAATGGATGAGGGTATAAATACCGTTCAGACTTGTGATGTTGCATTGTCCTGTGGATATACTGTGGGAGTTTGCGTTCATGCTTGTATGACAGAAAAAAAGACGCATTGAGCAGAGAGACTACAGGTCCAGAACTACAGGGGCTCTGAGAGAGACATGCGTATAACAGTAATGAGTCTAAGGGGAAGAGGAGGAGAGCCTGAGAGAACAATTGTGTGCTGGAGAGAAGAAAGAGATAGAAAGAACAAGCAAAGAAATGAAGATGGAGCGTGAAACATCAGGGAGTTGTAAGACATGCTTATTGTCAGGAGAGCTGCTCTATCGCTGGAGTGTGAATGTAAGGGAAAGGTCGTGTGGGAGATTGGGATCAGGAAGGTCAACTTTGTAGTTATTAGACCTCACAGGTTAGCGGTGTGCTGGGATGGCTTCATCCGCTGAATACGTACCGACGGCTCTCCAGAACCCAACCTTGATGTGTTTGTACTGCAAGCATGATGTGTGATGCAACACAAAACCTGAAGCTAGTGAACGACTTGTGCAAATGTGTACTGAAATGTGATGTTTCTCTTTACAGAACCATGGCCTGCCATTTCTGTGTTAGTTACAGTGATACAGTGACACATTACAGTGATACATTTGAATTTATATAGATTCTTACTGTAAAGCAGTTTTACATAGTGCCAAAAAATATTTATTGGTCAAAACAAACCCAAAATCTTTATTAGATGTAGGACTTACCATACAAATTATATTTTTGAAAGATTTTGGTAAGGCATTGGTAAATTGGCATAGTTTTTGGTGTTTGTATTAAGGAAACACTGTTTACTCTTAGAAATAAAGATTCCAAAAGGAGGTTTCCACAGCAAAAACAAAAAACAAAAAAAATTTGGGGTCCCTAAAGAACCTTTCAATGAACAGTTCCTAAAAGAACCATTTTTTGTCCCCCCTAGTGTGAGATACATTTTAATAATCTGAAGACACTTGTTTTTTTTTTCACCATGAACATAAGAGAGAATGTTTTGTCCAATGGAAAGTTTCCATGGATGCTCGGGTTTCTTCATAATACCTCAGATGCTAATAAAAACCTTTATTTTTAAGTGTAGACAAGCTTGGTTTATTATAATGGTTTCAACCTAATTCTCTCACATTTCTTAGTGTATCAAAAGTATGTGTAACAAAAGTAGTTGTGCTATCAAAAGCACTGGCACAGGATGTACTGTACTTGCTGCAGGGCTGTTTTCTCAGAGAAAGCAAAGGGACCAGTGTCTCCTCGAAATATTTGGATGAGAAAATAATCAGTAAGGGGACATTCCATAGACTTTTACTGTTTATATATACAGTTATATATAACTGTTATAAATGCTATAACCTAACCCCAACCCACACCCTTAAAGATTTTTTCTGCATTTTTACACTTTTAATAACTTGATTTATTTTTATACTATTTTTACAAATGAAGACATCCCCAAAAGGAGATTTTGATTTAAATAATATTTTTTTTATTCATTAAAATTGCAATTCAACTTCCTGCCAATTCAAATTCACACTTGATGCTTTCAGCACATTTTTTGACTAATGGAATAAAAAGAAGCAATTAAAAAAATTATTAAATATAATGAAACTGTTTTAATAAGCAATATGATAATATTCACAACAAATATATATATAATAGTACTGGTTGCTTGCTGATCGTCCAAAATGTGATGTCAATGCCGTTTTATGTCTTTTTATGTTTTTAATGCAGTCTGTGTTCACGTTTTCAAAGGTTTTGATTGCCACACATTTCCTATGAGAGATTTTAAGCCATTTTATTTGCTCAATGCACTTTATTTCTCATCAACTGAGAATCTTTCAAAAGAAAACCTCCCAACTCCCCAAAACCGAGACGCTTTGAAACAGAAGAAAAGAAGAATAGGCTCTGAATATCTCAGACAACATTAGGATGAAAATATAATGCGTTTGATGTTCATTTTTATTGTTGTTGAATACAGAAGACAAAAAGGGATTGCGTGCTTTGAGTTTATGAATGAAAAGGATTGCCAGCATCAAAAGTTTTCCTGAAAGAATGTTGAAATGTGTCTTTATGGATAATGGGAACTTACGCCAATGTGCAGTCAGATGCTATTTCTGTGAAATTGCTGCATATAATACACAGGCGTTCCATCTCTGATGCAAGAAATGGTAAATAGCAAGGTACAAATGCATTTGGATGCTGTTGTTTTCTCAGAACCCAAGGCTCGTAGTGCGCTGTCTGTGTAGAAGGGTATTCAGATTTCCCAAAGCAGGTATAAAAACCAATACGAGTTCTGAGTGTTTGTGAATGATTCATGAACAGCAGTCATGAGATACATGTAAAGAGAAAACAGATTTGTTCAATGTGACTCAATATGTGCCTTTCTCTAGGTTCCTTCAACGATCACTGTTTTTTTATTTTCTTGCACGTTTGTCTTATAGAAGAACATTTGGTGTTCCTTGTGATTGGCAGATCAGGAAACACATGGTGGTAAAGCAGAGCTCAAGGGTCTAATAACAGCAACATCAAGATATGTGCTGTTGAATAATATATATCTCTATTACCATGGGTCTCTTGTAATATTACACTGATTTGCAGGGTAAATAAAAGGGTGTATTTTATTTGTCAAATACAGATAAGATCACAAATAAACCCCAGATGCATTTAATCAGGTTTCATTTGTTTTCAAGCTTCTTTATTCAGTGCAATCATTCTTATATTACACGTAAGATTTACAGTTCAAATGTGCACATGTGAAAAAAAAGTGTAAATATTATTGCATTAGATCAAATTTGATCAAATATAAAGCTTTTTCTAACAACAGATGCTATACATCTTTATAAATGTAATTATTTATTTATATTAACATTCATATTACATTACATTTATTTTTATATTTATATGATGAATGACCAGGTGTAATCCTTTGTTGGCATTAAAATTCTGCAAACACAGAATATGAACAAACAGTAATTATAAATAAATGTTGTAAATATAGCAAATATATAAATATCTAATGCATGAACACTCAATGAAAAAAACAATTTTTTTTTTGCATATTTTGCCTACATCTCCAATAGATAGAATCAGGATTTACAGGGTAAAATATGAGCATATTTCATGACGTTTCACGACAAAGTGTTTTTTTGCTTTAAAGAAGCTTGTTTTCTTTCTATAAACTCAAGACCACTGTACTTTACATCCGCTGATCCAAAGTGCATTCTAGTTAATTTTATGCTCTCCCCATGCACCGCATTTGTGGTTTTATAACAGATATCTCTAATACAAGAATAATCTCGTCTTGTGGAGATTAAGCGTAGACTTTGACATTATCAAAATGAAACAGAACAATGGGGTATTTGATCAAAAGGATTTGTTTTGTTTCAGGGAGAAACTCCGCTATGGTATTAAAGATGTTTTGCATTTTGATGATTGATGTTGGTGTATTGAACTGCAGTACAGTAGCTTGGAGCTGAAGTTCATCCTGTTGTTGTCTGATACGGTTAAAGTCTCTTTAATCCTAAAAGGCTTTCATTCAAGCTAGGAATAAATTTGAAGTGAAATCCAGGCCTGCCAATGCACCAGATATGCGGGGTTTCTTCAGCAATGGCCACTTTTGGCCCTGCGAGTTTCAAATGTACTCCTTTATTTATGACAATATCTGCCAGTAAATATACAGTACATGCATTGTAGAACAATTCTGTAATTTTTCAAAAATGTCATAAATGTGTCCAGCATGTTTCTCATTTCCACCACATCTTAAATAACTTCAATGGAAACAACATTTTAAACATGGAGTACCTTACACTTTTTTGATAAAATTACAGCTTGTTTGGAAATAATGCACAATATGTTGAAAACTGCTCAAAAGTGATATTTAGTTGGCAGACAATTATTGCAAAAAAATGTTTGTTGAGTTTCTGACTTCGTATAATCATACACAGAGTTGGGTGTAATTACTAAGTAATTAGTTACTGTAATTGAATTACTTTCCCCTTGAAAAGGTAAAGTAAGGGATAACTTGTTACGAGTCTGTCTGTCCTTCCCCCTCTCCTATTACAACTCATGCCCTCACCTGGAATCACCTGTGTGTTAATTCAAGCCACCTGCACCTCATCAGCACCCAATAAGCCCAGCACTACTTAAGCAATACTCCACTCCAGTCAGTTGTCGGATCTCCCTTACACAAAGTGGACTCTCATAGCTCTTCGCAAAGACTTACCTGTAAGACTACTTACCTCTTGCTCCTCTCCATCGTTGGTTCCCTGCATCTCCATCATCTGTTTCCTCCATTCCGTCATCGTCCTTCGTCTCCACCGTCATCCTGGGGTGTGTGCTGCTTTCACGAGTTCCTGGCATGATATTACATCTCTCAATATATCCTTTCTGCATCTGATTCCAGTATCAAGTCTCTACTCAACTTCATCTGCCTTGTTACCTCTGTTTATCAATAAACTTCCTGCATTGTGCACTAATCCTCTGTGTCCAGTCTACTACCGTATCAGAAGATCCGACCAAACCGAACACGCAGAGAATGGATGACCGAGCCCTATTCATTTCCCTGGCCCATTCTAATCCTGATCCGCTCAATTATGCAAGGGCATTCGTGCCGCTTGCCCTCACCAGTACCATCGAAGACCAATTCCTTAAGACATTGTTCTGGCTCGGGATCACTTACCATCAGCCCACGAAGCTCCCAGACACCTCCAACCTGAATTGGAAGGAGACGGTCATCCGGTGTCTGGAGAGTCTTCGATCCCGAGCCGGAGTTCCTTCAGAGGTCACCCCCATGTGCCTGACCAATGACGGCGGTCGCCCACTTTCCCGGAAGTTCCTGCGAGCCCATAAGTGGACCTACAAAGTATTAGACCCATGTGTAACATCTGTCCGGTCAGCGCTGAAATCTATCCCTCGTCTCCCGAACTCACAGTCGTCCATGGCCAATGCAGAGCAGCCGCCGTCAGCGGCCAACGCAAGTCTGCCACCCGCGACTCTATCAAACCCTCCGTCGATCGCGGCTAACCCAAGCCTGCAATCTGAGCATATGGCAAGCCTGCCTGCACCTCGCAAGTGCCCTCAAGTGTCCGTGCCTACAGAGCGCCCTCCTATGTCTCCACTGGTCCTGTCTAGCTCCGCGCTGCCCGAGCGCCCCCAAGTGTCCGCACTTCCAGAGCGCCCTCCTATGAATCCGCTGGTCCCGTCCAGCTCTCCTACGTCTCCGCTGGTCCCGTCCAGCCCTCCTGCGTCTCCTACGTCTCCGCTGGTCCCGTCCAGCTCCACGCTGCCCGAGCGCCCCCAAATGTCCGCGCTTCCAGAGCGCCCTCCTATGTCTCCGCTGGTTCTGTCCAGCTCCGCACTGCCCAAACGCCCCCAAGAGTCCGCGCTTCCAGAGCGCCCCCAAGAGTCCACGCTTCCAGAGCGCCCCCCAAGAGTCCGCATTTCCAAAGCGCCCTCCTATGTCTCCGCTGGTTCTGTCCAGCTCCGCGCTGCCCGAGCGCCCTCTAGTGCCCACTCCTCCAGAGCGCCCCCTAGTGCCCTCTCCTCCAGAGTGCCCTCAAGTGTCCGCTCCTCCAGAGGGGAGCATCCCCAAAACTTTTTTTGGGGGGGCCATATAACTGCGGGTTGGACAACCATAGTGGCCGAGGGGAAGGCCACTATGGTTCCCTGGCCCAGCATGCCAGAAGAAATATGGCCACCGGAGCCCCCTGATCCGCCATGGCCTCCAGAGTCTCCAGTCCCGCCATGGCCTCCAGAGTCCCCTGATCCGCCATGGTCTCCAGAGTCTTCAGTCCTGCCATGGTTCCTGAAATCCCCTGATCCGCCCTGGAGGCTTTCCCAGTGTCCCTGCCCTGCACCAGTCTCCAGGGCGCCCACCCCCGGGAGGGGGAGGTAATGTTACGAGTCTGTCTGTCCTTCCCCCTCTCCTAATTCAAGCCACCTGCACCTCATCAGCACCCAATCAGCCCAGCACTACTTAAGCACATACTCCACTCCAGTCAGTTGTCGGATCTCCCTTACACAAAGTGGACTTTCATAGCTCTTCGCAAAGACTTACCTGTAAGACTACTTACCTCTTGCTCCTCTCCATCGTTGGTTCCCTGTGTCTCCATCATCTCTCTTCTTCCATCCGTCATCGTCCTTCGTCTCCACCGTCATCCTGGGGTGTGTGCTGCGTTCACGAGTTCCTGGCATGATATTACATCTCTCAATATATCCTTTCTGCGTCTGATTCCAGTATCAAGTCTCTACTCAACTTCATCTGCCTTATTACCTCTGTTTATCAATATACTTCCTGCATTGTGCACTAATCCTCTGTGTCCAGTCTACTACCGTAACATAACTCTTAATTTTTCGTAAATTAATTACACTTATGTAATTGCATGAAAAAAGTCTGTACAAAACAATGTATTTAACATCAAAATGTAAGATCTAATTTTAAAATGCAAGTTTTAATGTAACCTCCCTTTAAATACTTTGCAGTTCAAGAATAATTTTTGCAATTTTATATTATTTATTTGAAAGAATTAAAAGAGAATTTTAATGTTTATCCTTGTATTGTTCAGCTGGTTGAGGTTGATATGGGATTTAGAAAGTAATTACCAATAAGTCATGCAATATTTTTAGTGAGAGTAATTAGTAATCTAATTACACTATTGGAGATGTAATCAGCTACATTAATTACTTTTTTAGAGTAACTGGTCTTACAGACTTTTGATAGTCTTCAAACTTCTTGAACAAGACAATAAATAAAGTCTGAAAAAAAAAATAACGATGAAGGTCTGTTAAACAATGTCCACAACAGCTTTAGTGTGACCTTAATATAACAAAAAGAAAAAAGTTTAAACTTTTAATAAAAATGAACCTCTATGACACAACTGTGCCTGTAGTTAAAGAAACACCCACATTCATAAAAATACAGTCTGTGAAGCATCATTTTAATTGTGTCATTAATCAAAATGATTACCAAATTAGTAAGACAACTCCTCACTGAATTCTATCACTTAAATGTGGTCAAAGAGATTAACAGTATTTCCATAAAGCTTTAATGTCACTGAAGAATCAAGTTTAAAGAGCACCATTATAGAACACTTTAAAAACCTGTGTGTGTTCTGCTGCCTATGGTTAAAAAAACACTCCCTTATTACTGTGGGGCTCCTTATTTTCAAGCCGACCTCTTACAGCAAACTCAAAGGGAGAAATTGATTGCCTTGCTTTTGCAGTTGGAGACAGCTGTTCAATTTCATTGCCGTGGAATTTTGTAAAAGAAGACCGAGGCAGTATTTGGAAGATAAAATGCAGATATAAGCCAGCAATGTATGTAACCTTGACCCAATTAATGGGTTCAAAAGTAAACAATATACAAACACACCAGCAGTCAAATTGGTATTTAGTTGTAGCGGCTTTTACACAGCAGTTTTATTACAATAATCACAAACAAGTATTTAAAAGAAATGAGAAACAAGTCACAATAAAACAATCAACACTCAACCCAGGCAGTACACTGAAGAATAGGTGGGTAAGAAAATAATAAAAGCTCTTCAAACCTTAATATTAACATCACTCAATTACCGACTCAGTGAACACCCTCACACCAGAGCAATCAAAGTCAATGCAACACCACACGTGCACCCACTGGCCCTTCAACTGCCACCGCCTGGGAAACCTACAAACACAACAAATACCATTTAATACACAATCAATACCCTTCCCCTTGATCCAAACTATATTTCTGTACCTCCCAACTCGCGTCTAATTGGCAAGGGGAAGGAGGGTCCAACACATTCAAACACACCATACATGCTATTTCCACAAAGTCACAAACCAGTAAAACCATACGTCTATACTGCAATATATAAACTCTAAAACCACAGATAACAATCGGTGCCCTGTCCTACAATGCAAAAAACACACAATAGTCTCTCTAATATTAATATTAACCCGCTAACCAACTACCTTATCTAGTTGCTCGTGCTATCCAACGTAACAGTCATCTGCCCCGCTTCTGTGTCGTCAACAAACTGTAACAAAAGAAACACCCATTACATTTCATCTCTCAAACAGTCAGAGTGGAAACCAGTTCACCTACCGCAAGTTCAGCTTCACAGTTTCGCCTAATTTAATGTGCATGCTGCTACTTAATCACAACATCCTTTCAGCGCAAACATTCTGTTCAGCTTCACATACTATCCTTCTAATCTGCTCCCTTTAAAACAGCTTCTCACCTGCTTTATTGCATGATAATTAGTTATGTTGCCGTTTCTGATCATATCACCCCTCATTCTCCCCTGGGTCCTAATGTCCCATTTCCACATGTAGATAAAAGGGTAGAAAAATAAAAAGAGAAAAAGTTGACTTTTGACATTTTAAAATCAACAAACTTAAGTCACAGCTACATTGAGTCATAAAATGTCTGAGCACATGCAGTTCTAACGTCAGTTTTTTTAGAGATGTTATTCTTCAAAGGCTGAATAACACGATGCCGGGAACTGACGTGACACTATTGTGGAGAACAAAAGAAGCTCTCCCCGAGTTCTCAGGGAACCTGAATTTAAGCAGGGAATACAAAGCTCAGCTTTAGGCCATAAGAAATGCTTAATTTGTGGATTGGAAGTCATCACAGCTTTGCTTTCACCAGAAAAGGTTGCAATCAATAAATCTCTGTGGTTTTCATTGATCATATTCCTCACAGTAGTAAACTATTTGCCGTTAAATTTGCCGTTTTTATAACTTTACATGTTCCTGAACAATATGTATTAGGTTGAAGGTGAGAAAACAATAGCAACATCACAGTTAAATTTTTTTGTTTACTTTTCTTGACTAAAGCTAAATCTCAACATGTTTGTTAAATTGTTATAATCTTATTCATCTTGAATTTTCATGTGAGCATCAAAATGTATTCCATTTTTATTCATTATAAGATCACTGCGATCTGGGAATTTGTTTTATTACTAAGATATTAAAATGGTTTACAGTATGTCTACTTAGGGGATTTGTGGATAGAACTCATTTATATTTGTAGGATACAATATATTGATGTGATAAGATTAAGTGAGAAGGGTGTGCATTTACCCACTCAAAATTAGGGGGGCAGAAAGTCACCAGTGGCATGTTGATGCTGGTGTTTTAATATAGGCCTATACATTAAAATATTTATTATAATATTATAATTAATTACATTTCAAACATCTTCATTACTCAGCAGATTTAGTTTATTGCTATTTTTATCACTTTGATTAAAAATATATACCTGTACATAATTTAAAATTATACTGTGTAATATTTATGTCATTACTGAGTAACAACAGTTCATGCACAATAATGGCAAATGTATTTACATAAAATATTTTATTAATAAATGAAAATATTTGTCAATATTGGCTTTCTGACTAGATGACTACGTATGACTATATTGTAATGATACAAATTACAAGTGCAGGGGGTAAGACTTTATTTCTGTAACGCCACACCAGCAGAGGGAGCCCTCACCAGAGTACTGACTGGTACCACTCCCTCAAACTTCCTGTTTGGCAGCCATTTAAGCATGGCTAGGCCAAACAGACCTTGCGAAGTATTGCCAGTTTCACTGCCTTACCGAGCGTCTCCATCGTCCTGTTTCTCTGGATTTTTACCTTTTGGATTACCCTCTTGTTTGTTTGCCGATTGGACTGAATACTGTGATTTTGACTTCTTTGCCTGTCACCACGACTCTGATTTTTGCCTCACGATTTGGATTGTTGAATGGTTCCTCATTAAACTTCTGCAAATGGATTTTAGCACAGCCTCAGCCTCACCCTCATTACAATTTTAAGGTGTCCTTGTTACACAAGTCATGTGTACTTACAATTATAATAACAATAAATTATGCATAATTACATGCAAGTAACCTTAAACCAACCCCTAATCCTAATCCTACCCATATAGTATGTACATATAGTTCATTAATATTACTCAGTACATAAATGTATAATTGCACTGTAACAAGGACATCTTAAAATAAAGTATAAGCGTTCCCGGTAGTGAATCCAAATGCAGGTTTAATTAATTTGTCATTAAACAAGAAACCAAAACCAAGGACAGGAATGTGAGAACAAACAGACAACTGAGAATAGACAATGGCTAACTAACACAGGACAGCTGAAGACAATTAAGGAGTAACAATGTGAAAACAGGAAGCAGGAAACAAAGCAGAACTACAAACTAAAAGTTTGCAGAACAAGAGGACAGTTGATCAGAATCAGACTCAGAATGAGCTTTATTGCCAGGTATGTTTACACATACGAGGAATTTGTTTCCGTGACAGAAGCGTCCGCAGTGCAGCAGGATGACATTGACAGAACAAAAAAAAACAGATAATAAAAGAATAAAAATAGAACAAGCTGATAGGGAATAACAATATACAAATTGACAGTTGTATGTACAGGTGTAATACAATAGACAGTTTTGTATGTATATTATATGCAAATTAGAAATTTAAACTAAGTATGTGTGTTAGATAAGTAAATGTATAAGTGTATAATAGTGTTTTGTGTTCCACAATTATTGTCAAGTGTTCATGAGATGGATTGCCTGAGGGAAGAAACTGTTCCTGTGCCTGGCCGTTCTGGTGCTCCAAAACTCTGTAGCGTCGACTAGACGGCAACAGTTCAAAGAGGGAGTGTGCTGGACGTGAGGGGTCCAGAGTGATTTTGCCAGCCCTTTTGCTCACTTTGGATGAGTACAGTTCTTGGAGAGTGGGGAGGGTTGTACCAATGATTCTCTCAGCAGTCCACACTACCTTCTTTAGTATTCTGAGGTCAGATTTGGTAGTTCAGCTGAGCCAAACAGTTATAGAAGTGCAGAGGACAGATTCAATGATGGCGGAGTAGAACTGTTTCAGCAGCTCCTGTGGCAGGTTGAACTTCCTCAGTTGGCGAAGGAAGTACAACCTCTGCTGTGCCTTTTTCACAATGGAGTCTATGAGAATGTCCCACTTCAGGTCCTGAGAAATTGTGGTGCCCAGGAATCTGAATGACTCCACTGTCGTTACAGTGCTGTCCATGATGGTGAGTGGGGGGAGTGCAGGGGGGTTTCTCCTGAAGTCCACGATCATCTTCACTGTTTTGAGCGTGTTCAGCTCCAGATTTTTAAGAATGCACCAGACAGCCAGCTCCTTAACCTCCTGTCTGTAAGCAGACTCGTCACTGTCCTGAAGGAGGCTGATGACTGTGGTGTCATGTGCAAACTTTAGGAGCTTGACAGAGGGGTCTTTAGATGTGCAGTCATTGGTGTAGATGGAGAAGAGCAGTGGGGAGAGAACGCAGCCCTGAGGAGCTCCAGTGCTGATCATACGGGTGCTGGATGAGAATTTACCCAGCCTCACTAGCTGTCGGTCAGGAAGCTGGTGGTCCACTGACAGACAGAGGTGGACATGGAGATCTGAGTTAGTTTGGGCAGGAGGAGGTTTGGAATGATAGTGTTAAAGGCCGAGTTGAAGTCCACAAACAGGATCCTCACATAAGTCCCTGGTCTGTCTAGATGTTGCAGAAAATAATGCATCCCATGTTGACTGCATCGTCCACAGATCTGTTTGCTCTGTAGAGCAAACTGAAGAGGATCCAACAAGGGTCCAGTAATGTCCTTCAGGTGGGCCAGCACCAGTTTTTCAAATGACTTCATGGCCACAGATGTTAGAGCCACAGGCCTATAGTCATTTAGTCCAGTAATTTTGGATTTCTTTGGGATAGGGATGATGGTGGAGCATTTGAAGCATGCGGGGACTTCACACAGCTCCAGTGATCTGTTGAAGATCTGTGTGAAGATGGGGTCCAGCTGGTCAGCACAGGTTTTCAGACAGGCTGGTGTGACACCGTCTGGGCCTGGTGCTTTCTTCCTCTTCTGCTTCCGGAAGACCTGGCGCATATCATCTTTGCTGATATGAATTGCAGGTGTGGGGGAGATGGGGGTTTCTGGAGGTGTTAATGGTTGTGTGAAGAGGTGTTCAGGGCGGGTGTGGGGTGTTTTTTCAAATCTGCAGTAGAAATCATTCAGATCGTCTGCCAGTTGTTGATTCTCCACAGTGCTGGGGGATGGTGTCTTGTAGTTGGTGATCTCCCTCAGACCTTTCCACACTCATGCCGAGTCGCTGGAAGTGAACTGAATCCTTAGTTTTTCAGAATAAATCCTGTTTGCCACTCTGATGTCCTTTTCCAATGTGTATTTGGCCTGTCTGTACAAGACTTTGTCCCATGATACACAGTAGAATACAAGTATGAATTTCCATATGAGTCAAAGTTGATTTGTGATAGACTAGTGTTGGTTGAATTGTTTGTGCTTATTCCTCACAACTATAGCTGCAGTACTCAAACAGCATTGTATAACTAGTTGAATAAGCAAGTCTTGCAGGTTACAGGTTAAAACATCTGGACAGGCAGTTATATGTGTTTAAGCAGCCTCGTGAAATAAAACCAGCACCCCAGCATCCAAAATACGTAATATATCGGTCTTCTGGGATTTTTGCTCACTTTACATGATATTATATGCCAATGAATTATGTATTATAAGAGAAGCCATTTTCCAACACTGGCAATTTTCAACAAGGAAAATATGTGTGCCATCATATATTCTCCATTTTCTTAAAGCCTTGAATGAATATTTAATGAAAACCAGTAAACATGACAAACATATGTTCATCAGAAGTCACAAAACCCTTCACCAAAACCTAATAACCGTTTTGTTTGTCTTGTGAAGAGCCATGGCTTATCCGGGAAACCTTAATAAAACGACAATAAAAAGAGTCATTTGCATTTATCAGTGATATATCACCAAACAATACAATTACAGAAGCAATAAACGCACTGAGAGTCCCAGACGTGTTAATGTGAACAAATATTTTTAGGTGTAATGAGAGCATTTAAGCCTAATAATCACATCTTTCATATCTTCATCCTCATAAAAACAATTCTAAAACATAGCTTGGAGTTCAAGCTCTGTAAATACTTCCTAAATGCAATATTTTTGTGTATGTGCGTGTGTCTGACAGCTTATGTACTCAGAAATGAAAACACTGCACCAATTTAAGGAAGTGAGATGTTTGAAAATAGGACTGAAGTAACTGGAAGCAAAGGAAATAGCAGCTATCAAACCCATGACCTTCAGACAGACGTTAATATCCTCTTAAATTCAAAGAATAACAAGTTGTCATCACGATGAGCTCGGTTATAACACAATCTTCTTTCCAATTTTATTCCGTCTCTAATTAGTATTTCTTCCGGTTTTAAGGTTGCTAATGATTGTCTTGCAGATAAATGAAGCTCTCCTCTGGCTGGATATGAAAGGTATTGTTGAATGTTGCCATAAGATGCAATCGAAGTGGGTTAATTAGAGTAAAACCGAGAAAGCGAGCACTGCGGGGAGAGTGATCGCGTTGATCTATTTCCGAGGTCATGGTTTTTGAAGTTGTGTGGGTTTTGGGGGCTGGCCTGAAGAACGACTTCAAAGTTTTGAGACACAAATGAGATCCTGATGAGGCATGGAGACGCAGGCACATCTCGTTAGCAAGAGCACACCCCGCACTAAAGGCCTGCGATAACAATGAAGGAAATACCTGACCACTTGCCTGCTGGGAGGTTAACGTCAGTGTCTGGAATTCTTTTAGAGGCAAGTTTCCGTCTTGGCCTGCAGTATATTGTGGATCCAGCCTAGAAATCTTAGAAATTGGGGGTTTCCTTTTATAGTTAGAAATCTGTGGTTTGCTCTAATAGGGTATTTAGACAGAGCTCTAGAAGTTTGTGCATGAATTAGTGTGGAATCGATTCACATGAGAAATAAAGTAAACTGAAATAATTTCTGTTTTCTTTTTGTAGTAGGAGCCTCTATTGAGACATATGTCAGTAAAGGCAAACAAACCAAAACCTAAGGGGAAGATAAGTAATTACAAGTCAGTTTCAACATATTTATTCAAAACTAAAGTCAGAACACCTAGACTCAAGTTCAAAAGACAGTCTGAGGACAACTGGATGGAAAGATTGAGTTGAACAGTGTCAAGGTCACAAGGCCCTTGATGACGTGAGGCTGAAGCAATCGCCTGGGTTTTTTTTTCATGGGAATGATTGCCAATGGGACTCTATGCTGAGGTCCCCAAAGGTGGAACACTCTATCAGTGCATATTTCTACAGATGGGAATGCATATCTATGAAGCACACCGACAGCATTTTGATTTGGTTCACAGAGCATTTATGCCTTTTTATTTTAGGGCTCCATGTAGGGTAAAACCTGACTGTCTTTAAAAATAACAATGATGATTCAATGAACAAATGTACCTTGCAAAAGAGTAACTTTCAAGGTTCAAAAAAAAGTTTTTTTCTAATTAGAATGGAAGGGCACAGTTTATGTTCTACTAGAGCTGTCCTTGAATTTCAAAAGCACAAAAGACAAAATAAAAAAAATTAAATAAAAGAATATATTAATAATAATAATAAGCCAGAGGTTCATTTTCCAATAACATTGTTAGCCAGCTGTGGTGGCAGATTTCCCAAAGCCATAGTTCCAACAAACATTCACAAACATAATTATGTGATTAGAACTTCAGCTCTGTATAAGCATAGTTCATCATGGTCTTGGGCACAATAAGCAAAGTAACAGGCAGTATATTCTACATCTTTCATTCCAATTAAATATACAGTATACATATAAAGGGATATTTCACCCAAAAATGCTAATTCTGTCATTAATTAGTCACCCTCATGTTGTTCCAAACCTGTAAGACCTTCATTTATCTTCAGAACACAAATTAAGATATTTTTTTATGAAATCCAAGAGCTTTCTGACCCTGCATAGACAGCAACGACATATTCAAGGCCCAGAAGGGTAGTAAGGACATCGTTAAAATAGTCCATGACAGAATTTTCATTTTTGGGTGAACTATCCCTTTAAATCTATATATTTTATCATATCAACAATCAGCACTGTTTTTGAAGAGCATGTATGTGTACAGGAACCCTGGGTTATGACTAGATGGTAACCTAAAATCAAACATCAAATTAAGCCAAATGACAGCAATCAAAAATAGTGAAGTAGTCCTCAGATGCCATGTTCATTAAAGCAGCATTTCTGATAAATTACATTGTGGAGAAAACTGCTGGGTGAATGAACTGCATATATAGTCTAGTGGAGTACACCAATTACATACTGCAAGTAAACATGATTAAACAAATGAACAGCTTTCTGTTGTTTCATGTAAATGAACTAATGTGATATTAATTGTGATCTTGAATTAAGTAATCAACAGAAGTTATTACACCACCAACTGTGCGTGACATCATTACCAAATGATGGAGGTGCAACCATGTTACTGTGGTCTCAGGAAACAGTCACAACTAACTAGTTTTTTTTTTTCTCCAACGATGCATCATACTATGGTGGTTAAGCAGGGAGATATGACATTGTGCAGGAAACGCACACTACTAGGACGCATTCAGTAATTTTTTTCTAATGTTTACCTAAATCTGATTTGTCTCAATAGCATCTATGGCCCCGGCCTGTACTTGTGCAGAAATCGAAATGTGTGGATGTGAGCAGTTACGAACTGTTGCCGCTTCACAGTCCCCGTTTATTTATTTTTTATTTATTTTTTTTGTTTTATCTCTGCCTTATGTTGCACACATCTATTATGGAAATTCTTGTGCTCCATTGGTCTTTGGTAAACATAATGTTGTATAATTGTTTTTATGTTGTTTGGTTTGTTTAGATGTTTTATATGGTTAGAATTGTTGCATATTTCCAGATAAAGAGATTTTGAACAACAAATAAATGTAAAGAGACTGACAAATAAATAGAGTCAAAAATATATACAGGAGTATATATTGAAAAAATGAATTAAATTCACAAATAAATAAAACGAGATTTGCAAATAAGAAAGCATCCATAAATATGTTTTATGCCACAAACACAGCTTTGCCTTGGCATTCATTTGTAAATCGCTTCCAGTACATTATGGATGGCTTTCTCTGCATTTGGATTTCTCCCTGAGCATTTGTGGATTTTGAAACATTTCTAGCATCAACACACACAAATCCAAAATAGGCAGACTCCACCCACTGTCTACTTAACTGTCTATATCAGCAGCTGTCAATAACCTATATTCATTTTTAAAAGGACAAAACTGAATGATATGCAACAATGATATGCAAGATATACAAAATGTAAACAAAGCAGTGCTTGCTTACCATCTTGAAAATCATGTTGATAAGTTTCTTCATTTTAACTGTCTCATGAACAGTTATGAAAATATTTGCGTATTAGAATGCTTGGGTAAGATACCGTAATGTGAAGTTGTTTGTTTACTATTCAGTATATTCTATTTTTGCATGTTTTTACTAAGGACTTTTATTTTGGTGTTAATTCCTCTCAGAGGGAGGCAAATGTATTGTGAAGGGGAATGCGGGAAAGAGAAAAAGTGGAAGTAGAAGAGTAAGGCGAGCATGGAGTGTTGCTCTCCCCCAGTTCTAGTATATTGTTCAGTAAAAGTTATTAGCTGTCAATATTTTCAAGTCCACCGACTTTATTCAAATCAACCCACAGGCAGCTAAACCCTTATGCCTTACACTTACAGTAACATAAGAACAGCCTTCTCTCTTGCTGTCTTGACTTGCTTGCTTTCATTACTTGAACTTTAATTCTTGTGCCCTTACTCCTTCCATAGGCTGAATATCTAAGTTCTCATCTGTCCTATTGTAATAAATCTTAAAAAAAAAAAAAGTGTGACAGACGTTTGCAGATGGCCCATCATTGGACAACATCTGACCGGCCATGAATCAAAATGTATTGCAAAATATATATTTAGGTGTTTGGAGAGCATGTGGAGACCAGCTTGATTACATTCGTGGGAATTAATTTCATTTTGTGCTCTTTACAATTGGCTCCTGATTCACCGTGGGTGAAGAGAAGGGCCATAGAGCCAGAACCAGTGGCCGTCACAGACCTCCTGCTGGAGCAGACATTCGTCCCGAAGCCTGAGTCTGCGGCCCTGTCTGTCCCAGAGCTGAAGCCAATTGCCATGTCCATCCCAGAGAGAGTACTGGTAGGTCTTAACTCTTGTCCCACCAATATCCATTCTCCTAAAGCTCTTCCTTGTCAAACTGTCCCATTCGGAAATCCCACTGGACATCCCACTTCTGACCGGAGTCTGCAGGTCCCATCCAGCCTCCTGGCTCCTCCTCTGGTCCTGTCCAGTTTCCTGGCTCCTTCATCTCTGGCAGTTCCACCTAGCTTCCAGGCTTCTCCAGCCTCCAGGGACCTTCACCCTCGCCAGTTCCTTGGCTCCTTCTAATATATTTCACATAAAAGACGTTTACATATAGTCCACAAGAGAAAATAATAGTTGAATTTGAATTTATAAAAATTACCCCATTCAAAAGTTTACATACACTTGATTTTTAATACTGTGTTGTTACCTTGATGATCCACAACAGTTGTTTTTTTTGTTTGTTTTTTCATACTTTTTGAACTTTTGAACAGAATGAAGATGGGTACATTTTTCTCATTTTGCCTAAATATCATTTGTTTGTTTTTGTGTGTGTGTGTGTGTGTTTTTTTTTCTTTCATTTGGTGATTCCCTTCAGGAACTACAGAAGATACATGTTTTCCAGAAGGCAAAATAAGTTAATTTTACCCTGATCTTCAAATTCAAAAAGTTTTCACTTCCAGGCTTAATGCATGGTTTTTCACTGACACTGGAGCATCGGTGAGTGTTTGAACCTTCGGTAATAGTTGCATATGAGTCCCTCAGTTGTCCTCAATGTGAAAAGATGAATCTCAAAATCGTACAGTCATTGTTGGAAAGGGTTCAAATACACAAAAGATGATGGAAAGTCAAAGAATTGGTAAAACCTGAAGGTTATTTCTGAAGAACTGCGAATAACAGTTTAACAGATCAGGACAAACAAGGAATTCATGAACAACTATCACAAAAAAAAACAAAAACAGCTGTGGATCATTCAGGGAATACAACACAGTATCAATTGTATGTAAACTTTTGAACGGGGTTATTTTGATAAATTCCACTATTATATACTATACTATATGTAAACGTGTTCTAGTGAAATATTTTATTCAGGTCAGTACTAATTAAAAATTAACATGCATTTTGCATGATCCCTCTTATTTTGGTAAAATAATTAACATTTTGCAGATACTGCAAAATTTGGACCGCAACTGTACAATCCACAGTAAGAAACAAAACTTGTCTTCTATGAATTTAAATGTCCTCTATAGTTCCTTATTGTGCATGCAGCTTGTGAATGGCAGATAAAGACTATTTATTTCCATTTCTATCCAAAGAGTATCAAAATATGGGCACACTTTTTGATGGAGGGCCTGATTAAAGACTGGAAGCGCCCCTGGTTCGGGGCACATTTTCAAGTTTGTGCATTGAAATGCATATGACCAAGCTCTAATAATCTGTGGATAAATTAGCCCCCATATGTCGGCTATAAAACACTGAATAAACTATAACCACAGGATATATGTGTCCTGTAGGGATATGACAGCTCACATGACTTCTCCCTGCTATCACGCTGAACTACGTCTGGATTCTGTCTTTTGTAATCTGCAGCAAAACGGATAACCTTGTCAAGAAAATATTACATTGTGATACTTGGTTTTTTAATAAGCTTGTATGTTAATTGGACTATTATCACAGATTAGATTCTAAATATTTTATGTGTTCATTAACGCATTATATGTGCCTGTATGCAAGCTGCCGCATTGAAGTCGCATTAATAATTGAAATAAACCGTCAGTGGTTTGCACGTATGACCTAGACACCCATCTGAATATATTATTCATACATCAAACATATTTGTGTCTGATTATGCAGGGGGAAAAAAACTCAAGGGGTGCAGTTGACTCAAATCCACTGTTTGAAGTCCTAGTGGAATAAAATATAAAAGATTCTCTGCAGCTGTGTCTTATACTTGTCGTTTTAATAGAACAGAGTGCTTTTGAATAGTTTATGATTCATATCTGAGGCTGCTATCTGGCAACTTTAACATTTTTCAGACATCTATTTTATGAATTATTCTTCAAACATAACTTGCGTTGATGAAAAAAAAATACTGACTGTTGTTAATGTCCCCACAAAAACAACTTCAAGCCCCTTATGTTAAATGATTAGTTAACTTAATAAATCAGATGTCATCTTGGTTTGTTCCCTGGTGGCATTTCTAATTGAGCCATCAGACTCACAAGCATCTGTGTGTGTGTGTGTGTGTGTGTGTGTGTGTGTGTGTGTGTGTGTGTGTGTGTGCATCTATGTGATGCATCCAATTTGTTAATTCATTATTTAATTTAGGATTAGAGGGGAAGCTCTAGTGGAGATTTTCTATATCTTACGGGATATCGCAGAGAGTATGATTATGGCACTGATAGCTGTTATTGACTCTAGATTCTCATAACACAGACAGCAATACGTCAAGTGAATAATGTTTTCTCCTCTGTTCCATTAAAGTGTTGGATTTTCTTGCAAGCGATTATATATCCAAGTTGGGGGCAAAACTTAGACAGCCATGAATTATGGATCTCATGGATTGATTTTTAAACATCACAAATGCTCACTTTTGCAAAATTAAAGCAAGATGGCCAAATTAATATTTGAAACCTGTCTGCCACTAATATGTGAAAAATGAAACAAAACTGTTCTTATTTGAGTTGTCATTGATCTGTAGAAAATTTTAATTATTAATATTATTAACATAATATTAAGGTGTCTTGTATTGTTACTTAAATTATTTGTTCTATGAATGTGAACAAATGTTCACTGAGTTCTATCACTGACCTAAAGTCCAGAGTAATCCAGACTCAAGGAACATTTCCATGTTCTTGTAGTCAATCAGTGCTATTTTTAATTAAGGCAATTCGGTCTCATAAATTGTTGTTATAATTTGTATTAAATGGTGAAATCCCCAAAATATTTGACAAGTACTTGTATTTTTTTTTTAAAAATCTAATTGTTCTGATTTATACAAATTTGCCACCAATTTTCCAAAATGTAAAACAGAGATCAGCTTCATATCATGATTTAAGTTATCTTACGATTTCATGATCTCATTCAAGTTATGACGACCCATGAAAGTGTAAGCTAAGCTCATTGTAAATAAAAGCCATGAACATTTTTTGTAAAACCTCAAAAAACATACCTGCAAAAACAAGCTAAAATGCATGGTAATTTGGCTACTGTGTCATGTTTTCACACCATGAGTACAGCATTTTAACAACATGTCTGAAACCCCCAGCATGTTCTTTTTTGTTCTGCTTTGTACATTAACTGTTGTTGTCCATGTCCCTTACAAAACACTAAAAAATGCTGGGTTAAATAAAACCCAGTGTTAAACATTTAACCCAACCACTGGGTCAAAACAACCCAATTCCTGGATTTGTCCATATTTCACCCAGCACTGTATTGTATTTAACCCAGCATTTTTTAAAGTGCATATAGGAACATAAGCTACTGGAAAACATAATGCAATATATTTAAAAATACATTTCTATATATGTTAAACTTGTGCTTATATTTTTTCAATATAGTGCAAGTAAGCGTGCCAAGAAAATATTCCCCACACCACCAGCAGCAGCCTAGACCATTGATACAAGACAGATCCATGCTCTGCTGCTGTAGCTCCTCTGCTTCAAGGTTTGACGTGTTGTGCATTCTGAGATGCTCTTCTGCACACCTCAATTGCAACGAGTGGTTATTTGACTTACTGTTGCCTTTCTGTCAGCTCAAACCAGTCTGGCCTTCTCCCCTGACCTCTGGCATCAACAAGGCATTAACGCCCACAGAACCACTGCTCACTGGATATTTTCTCTTTTTCAAACCAATATTCAATATTTGTAAAACAGAAATTCCTTATAATCTATAAGTCAATAATTGGAGTATATTAAGACAATATATTGTTCTATTTACTTTCGGTATACATTAAATCATTTACTATATTGATCATTAAATATATGGAAACAAATGGTCCAAAATGACATTTGTGGTTACATTCAATTAAATCCTTTGTGTTGCACAGATGAAAGAAAGTCATACAGATCTGGGATGACATGAAGGTGAGCAAATGATGACCAATGATTTTGTATTTGTATTCATTTATTTATTTTTGAGCTATAACTTAAATTGCTGCAAAGTAGGAAAATGCCCAATTACAAAGTTTACATTAAGGGTAGCATGAATTATATTCTATATTTTTAAATCGATTTAAAATAATGTAAATTTGACAGACTTTGTTATATTTGTCGGCATCTTTTTGTGCTGTTTTAATATACTGTAGCCACCTGTCCCCAGTACGTTCCTCTTTTTCTAGGTGCCATAAAGTCAACATAAAAAGGCATGCGATGTAGGTGCATATGTATCTCAAAGCCGCATCCCTTCAGGGCTTACAGTCTGATTTTGAGAGGTCTCGCTGTCTGGATTCACTCCACAATGTGTTGGCTCTCACACATCAGAGTGAGAAATGTTTTTCCACGTATCTGTTGACCTTCCTGATTTACATTAGGGTCCAATGAGACCGAGCGCCTGGGGGTGGCGACGGCATGGAAAACACAGCACTAATGATCTATTTGTTTTTGTCTGGAGATGTGGACACACTCCTCGTTCCTCTGTGAAGAGCTTCCTTTGATGAAGCGATTCCCAGTGAGATGCCCATAATGAGCTCTGCGGTCACTCCATGAAGCAGGTGATTTAATTCTTTATTAATGAACTTTGAGAACGTTGAGGGATGAGAACAAAGTAAATTATAATGCATAGGCAGCACTATGTCTCTTTTGTGTGTATGACGAAAGGTGTAATGTAGGAGGTTGCTGCCTCATGATTTTTTCCTATTCTGCAATGCATGTGGAAATGAGGACATGGGGGAGGGGAAGTACGACAAAAGTTTGATTCACTGTGTTTTCTAACTTTACCCTGCTTGTTAAAAGTAGCCAGAATAAAGGATAAATAATTCAGAACACAATGTATCTGATTTTTGTCATCAACGGACCAGCAGTTTAATAATTGAATAATGTGTTAATAATAATATTTGCTGCAGTAGCCCCTACAGTATAGTCTCAAGTGTAAAGCAACTGAGAAAACAGGGTTCTGTTTTTCAAATACAGGTCAGTGCTGTAAATACTTCATTTTTAATTAGAATTTGAATTAGCTCATAGCAGTTTGGGGAGTAACTAACAAAATGTAGCAATAATAGTAACTTATACAACTACAGTAGCTTAAAACAGTGTTGTTTTCCTAGAAACAGGTATGACCACATCCCCATAGAAATATTTATATTTAGGTAATGTAAGAACTGCTGTTTATCAGAGTGTTTTTAACTCTATGCACTATGTCCTCAACCATGTAGTGTATGAATTATATAAGGTTATTTTGTCATTCATAAATGGAGCCTGATAGCCCCTCCCCCTTCACTACGTAATTAAAGCTTCGGCAGTTGGGTGCATGAAGCGTCCAACATTCCACACCTCTTTTTTTTCAGTTATTTACATGCATTCTTTTTGGAATTTTCAGTGTGAACACACTACTCGTACTATTTATACTACAGAACATCATAGAATAGTGCATACAAGGCTATGTTCACACTCGCCGTCTTTTTTTAAGCTGCCAGCGTCTGTTTTACATTATAATCCTATGGAGTCAACCGTCAAATCAAGTTGAAAAAAGTTCAACTTTTCTGAAAAAAACACCCTACGTCAAGCGCCTTTTTGACAGCTGACCAATGACAAGCGAGTAGGGAGACCTGACGTTTCCCTAACAAGAAGAACAACAAGAAAAAATGGAGAAGGTGCCAGTTGATAGACTTAGCGTACTAGTTTCGGAGCACAAGGAGTTGTATGATATGAGGCCAAAACTATATCATAATATACATCATATTACTTGGTCTAAAATATGCTATAAACTGACAAACCGGAGCTTCTGGACCAAATTGTTGTACGCACCATACTGTTTCCTTCCCCGTGTAATGTCGCGCACCCTCAAACATCATTGTGAACTGACATTCTCCTCCCTGTTAACTTCAAAAGCCAACGCAAGAGCCAACTTCCTCTTTCGCAACCTTTCTGCACCACACAGCACTACTGTTGACTACTGTTGCAGCTGTTGTTACAGCAACAAAAGACGCCCTGGGCTACTATTTGTAGCAAAAACGCTGCCAGCTTTTTTTTTTCTTTTTTTTTCTTACTAAAAAAGTGACCTTGTCAACTTTTTCTTGTCAAAAAAAAGATCCCAAGTGTGAACATGCCCTTAGTGCATGATTTGGGATGTACCCATAGTTTTGTAGGCCAACCCAGAAGTTAGCATCATCCTGGTGCCTTCAACAAAAACTCAATAGTATTTTTCAGTATTTGACATTGTTGCAGATAATCAGCTCTGCCACCAATAAAAGGGTGTGATTTTTTTATGTTTTGTTCATCATAATCTTCACAAATAAACACTAAATTAACTGTCAGAAGCAAAAAGCTAAAGCTAGGCTAACAAATTACACCACAGTCATGTGACTTCAGCATCACCCACACTAAGCTTCTCAGTGTTATTTAAAATCTAGTTTGATTTAGAATAGTTTGCAAGAGTGTAATTATTAACAAGGATGCTGTAAAAGCAGAGTGGATGACTAGAATAGTTTTCTTGTTTGGTGTAATGATGTTTAACCTCTGTCCCATTTAGCCAATGTAGAAAAAAAGATATATCTTGAGTGTGTGTCAACCACAGACCTTATTTCAGGCATTTAACCAACAACCCAATTTAAAAAAAAAAAAAACATTGATTGCAAGATGATGGAACCAGAGGTGCTAAAAATTAACTCAAATTTATATGATTATTTCAGGCACATCACACACTCTTTTAGTGTTGTTTTTAGCGTAAATTGGAGACGAAATGGTCATTCATTAGATCATTCATTAAAAACCATTATTGTTTTTGTGCCAGAAGAAAGTATGTACAACTATATTGATAGTAACTTCTAGTGTACCTAAGTTTTCAAGAGCATCTTAGCTTTAAAGTATTAGTAGCTGTTAGCTTAGCAAGCTACACTTCTGAAGCAGCTTCTGTGAGACTGGTTCACTGCGAATAAATGAGGCTGAATCATTATGAATGAGGCCTTAATGCAATGAAAGTAAGAATGTTAATGCACTGGTACTGTAGCTGCCTCTTGGAGTAATGCTGTCTATTGTTGTCTATAGTGTCTATTGATTAGCCGACTTGGTTTCTCAGGGAACAAGGCCTGAGATGTGGTATTGTAATGAATCACGACAGTCAGATTATTTTGTTTTGACCTGGTTTCCCTGCATGTTAATTTTGATGCTTGGCATAGGCAAGAGAGGCGAGGGAATTTCAAAAGGTCTCATTATGCTGATATGATGTGTTTAAAGAGCTGTGCTAACAAAGCTATGTCATCTAATGAGCCTTTCACACACACACACAAAACATTAGAGAGTATTGATCTCTCACTCTCTGTTCACTGTGTAAGATTATATAGTAAGTAGGCTTCTGTGTGTGTGTGTGTGTGTGTTGTGCGAGAAGATAATATTCATGCAATTTAATATAAAATTCATATTCCAAGTTCAGTGTTTAAACTCAGTCCCTCAAAAATAATTTCACTTATTTGACTTATCCCTCATTTTCTGTGTTAAAAAAGCAGAGATTATGGTTATGGTTACGCTTGCAGTGGAAGTGTATGGAGAAATGTTTTTGGGAGGATTTTAAAGCATGTTAAGCTTATAATTTTATAAAAGTACTTCAATGAATTCTTGTGTTAAAACTTGCATTATTTGAGCTGTATATGTGTTTAAAACCATCATTTTTACATAGAGATTAATGAACTCTTAGAAAGCAATTTTACTTAACGTATAAATACATATACATATCTATATATATATATATATATATATATATATATATATACATAATTATTTTTTTTTCTTACAGTTATGAAAAGGTCCCATTCACTTCAATTTTAGGAGCAATGGAGGACAAATGCAAAGGAGGGATATCAGTAAATTATTCAGAATTATGCAAAAGTATGCAACATTACGCAAAATAATTCTGTTGATTGAGCATAACTTGTATCCAGAATATCCCTTTAGTGTGATGATTAGAATTTTTGCATTTTTCTGAAGAAATATACGGTATTTGATGTTTGACAATGCAAATGCCAGAACATTGCTAGGTTGTTCCAGGTTTTTTATTTTATTTTATTTTTTCTTATAAGTGCCATGTGCTTCCCTGTGCTTCCCAGTCTCAACCCTGCCCCTCTTGTCACCTGATTATTGGTTCATTTTCCCCACCTGCTTCCTTGTTAACCTGCTAATCTCCCCTCCTATTTATTCTCCCTGTGTGCTCTGTTCTGTGCCAGTTTGTTGTCATATTCTTGTTGTATGCTCCCAAGTCTTCTTGTGATCTGTTCCAAAGTCTTGGTGTGTCCAGCTCCGTCCCTTGTCATGTTCTCTGCCCTGCTGTTCCAGAGCATTTGGACATTTTCCTCCAACGGGGTAGTTTTGATTTGCATCTTATTTGGTATCTCAAAGAAAGTTCAAGTGCATCTCTGCATTTGGGTCCTCACTTCCCTGCATCATCTTGACACCATAATTAAAGAGGTTTAACTTTAAACTGTCACTTCTGTCCATAATAATGCGTCCTCCAGTGAAAAATCCATCCTCTGTTGTTCTCTCACAATAAAATACACCCACATATTTGTTTAAAACACTTTTAGCTTGTATACAGGGCTTGATCTCTCTAGTAGAAGACTCGTGTTTTAGCCGGAAACAAAGGTTTCAAAGTTAAAAATGTCTTGGAGTTATTACAAAGCTTTTCACAGATGTTAATTGATGGACTGGAGTTGTGTGTGATGTTTTTATCAGCTGTTTGGACTCTCATTATCACGGCACCCATACACTGCAGTGGATCCACTGGTGAGCAAGTGATGTTGCTTACTATAGCTAAAAGTCGCTGCTTCATATTTTGAGGTATTTCTGTGCTCAGAATTAATTTATATAAATTGCCTCTAAGGCCTCAGAATGAAAGAAGATTTAGAGCTGTGCTGTAGGCTATGACTTAACTGGTGTGAGTTTCAGACAGAGCTTTGATATTTGCAGAGATCTGATAATGGTCCACTGTGTTTACCCAGGCTCAGTAATAAACTTTAAATAATAGACCAAGCCAAATATAAAAAAAAGCCCTTTGGTTAACTTTGAAGAATTACACGTGTGCTGAATCTGTGTCTGTGTCTCTGTACATGTGAAGTTTTTTCAGAACAGAAGTTTCCCTTAGCATTTCAAATCTTTTGCACTAACTGCAAAGATGAAAGTGAATCACAATTCAGAAGCCAACGAACAAAGTAACATCCCTGCAGCAATTTCCTAACCCATAAACGCGAATAAGAAGCTATAAAACTGCAATTCCTGTGAGACTCAGCGGTGGAAAACAATACTCTGTAATACACAGAAACAATATGAATTGCTGTCTGTTCTGCAGCATGCAAACTATGCAGATCTAAACCTGTGTGCAATGAGAACGCTCGATCCAATTATAAGCGCATCTCGCAGATGTCCGTGATGTTTGTGGCTCAGTGCGCTGGGAACACCTGATGTAGGGTTTAGAAATTGTTACAATACATCATTACCATTTCTCTGGAGAGCGAGGATGTGTATTAGCAATTTTCACTTTAACCACGTATATTTCAAATGTCTCAGACGGGAGCAATTATGCCCAAAAGGTGGTTTCAGTGCTTTTTATACATCCTAAGTGCTACTTTTGTGTACATTTTACAGCTCCTGTTCTACATTAGCCTATATTCTTGTAATCAAACACTGCATGAAAAAGAAACACATTGCATTACATTCTTGGAGCAAGATTACATGTCTTGTTACCGAGACAGACTGGCACTCAGACTGCCACAGACAAACATCAGTCAGACCAAAATGATGTCCCATCATCATCTGCTCCATCCTGGAGCTGTGTCATCCTGTCCGTCGCAGGCCCTCTGTGCTCGCCACCTTGTCCGAAAAGCGCTGAAGTGGAGCGAATTGCTGTCACAACTCCTACCGGCCATTTCATCATTCTTCAAAGAGGTGTGAAACATGCAGTGATTTCACTTTGCAGAATTGACCATGAGGACGACATTTCAGGTGTCGCTGTCTGAGGGTGCTGGCATTAGAGTGTCCAAAATGATGAAACGGCAATGTAGAATCACATTGTCCTTGGGGAAGTTTTTTTTCTTTCATTTATAGAGATGTTTGTTTGGAGAAGATCATCTTTAATAGATTTGAAGCTTTGTACATGGTCCCAATCCAAAGGCTATTCCACACAGGGTTATTAAAACTCTTCCATTATCTTCCTTTTCAAATCCTCAAATTTTCCCCCATTTAAATTAAATTAAGCCAATTAATTACTCATTAGCTATATCAAGCAACCAAAAAACTTGCTTATATTCAAGTTTTGAATTATTTAGTCAAACTGTTTTCCAAGACTAAATTGTTGTCCGATCATATTTGAGCTGATCATGTATCTGCACTTATGAAATTTCTAAATAAAAGTTCAGCTGCTGATGTACAAATTAAAATGCTAAATAAATAATAAAAAATACAAGCTTATTTTTTTGAATATAGAACCTACATACACTCTAAAAAGAAACATTTTGGCTCAACAAATAAAAATAATGCAAGAGTTTTAATTAATCTTTTTTGAGTTATGACAACTTCTAATGAAATTACGTTCAACATTGCGAGGAACCTAATAATAGCATAAATGCACATTTTTAAGTTAATTACTAAGATAAGTTGCTCTAACTAATTTCAAGATAATTGAGTGGTGGCCCAAGAAACAATGAATCTATTTCAGCTAAAATTAACAGTTAGCATATATAGCACATGGTATATGTGACTTATTTAACATATAAATGTAATAAACAAGATATTACTTTAATTTACTTTAACTTTAATTTTTATACAATATTAAGTAAGTGTAATGATCAACATTATTATGTCAACAACACTCAAAACTTATCAAATAATGTTTGCAAATTTTAGATAAATAATTTTGAATTTTAAACTTGCAAACCTGCATTTATTTAAGTTGTAACAGGTCCTCTGAATTTCTGTAGAGCATTTCAAATCAGACTTTTGTGAGGTTCCAAGGTTTCCTGGTCTCCCAGCATGTGCACTTGTTAGCTGGTTAGACTGGGAGATCACAAAGATGAGCTTAAACCAACGAAGACCAGAAAGCTATCTTAGAATGTATGTATAAGATGTTTTTTTCATGCTTGTTCACATTCTTTTTTTAACAAGATGTTGAATCCTCACTGATGAAAAGCAGGCAGCACTTCACTCCAAGTGTTACGTTATTGAAGTGTGAGAAAGGCTAGATTTACTCTGTATGTATTGCTTGGAATTTTTAATCTAGACTTCACCAAATCCTTTCACACATATACATTTCAGCACTATTATGCTTTTTGGCAAAGAATTTTTTTTTTTTTTTTTTTTTTTTTTTGCGTTTTTAATATACAGTTTCACGTGAAAATAAGAGGTATGCTTTTTTTATGGATGAAATAAGAGTGGTGCTTGTCTGTGCCAAACGGGGCACTGCATTGCTAGGATGCTATGAATAGCAGCCAGGGCATTGCTGGTAGTTGCTAGAGTGTCATTGGAAACACATGCATGTGGCAGCATTTCTGAAAAATTATATATTATTGCTTCTTGCATGTTTTGCAAAGTGATATGTCCATTGAGTCATGCTAAAAGCATATTCGGTTATATCCAAAACAAACTAACGTGAATCTTTTTTTTTTTTTTTTTGATGTTGGTATTTGTACATATCACAGCAACACAGAAATAAATGAAATGTCCAGTGAGTTAATGTTCTATCATGTTTGAAAATAGCATACCAATTGCACTAAACCTAACCAATAGTGTTGACAAAAGTAAATATGAGATACAGAAGCATTTGCTGAGGCAACCATCTATTTTAGCTTGTTCATACAAGTCTTTGAGCTCTTTTATTGTGACTCATGTTTCACGGGACTGTTTTATTGTGATTTCATGTTACCCTAATACCCAATCACTAGTGCAATGCTGCACCAGGTGAGCTACTGAGCAAGTTTACAATGTCAGAAAAGCCGTATATGGAGCTGATTATGTGATTTAAATGTCAAGTGTATACATAGTACACAGACAACATAGTATTGTGCAAGGAACTGTGTAAAAATAAGTCTTTAATAATCACTAATTTGCCCCTGTAATTATGATTGAAAGAAATGGTAACTCTTTAAGGGTCCATTTGTTAACATTAGTTAATCACATTAGTTTACATAAACTATCAAATACTTCTAAAGCATTTATTAATCTTAGTTAATATTGATTCCACCAGTACTATCATAAGTTGTATCTACATGTATTAATGTTATTTAATGGACCTGAGCTAACATGGATGAACAATGAGCATCTGTATTTTTATTAACTAATGTTTACAAAGATGCAACAAAGGTATTTCTCATTAATATTAGTTAATGTATTAATTATAGTTAACAAATGGAACATTACTGTAAGTGTTTAAGAAATTAATAAAAGTAAAAGGATTATATATTGGTGTTTATTTCAGCTAGACACTGCATTGAATTGTATTGGTACATTTTTGGAGTTTTGCAATCAGTCGTCGTCGTCGTGACGTATTGTCAAGTATGGTGACCCATACTCGAAATTGGTGCTCTGCGTTTAACCCATCCAAGTGCACACACACAGCAGTGAGTAGTGAACAAATGCACACACACACACCGTGAACACACACCCGGAGCAGTGGGCAGCCATGCTGCGGCGCCCGGGGAGCAATTGGGGGTTCGGTGCCTTGCTCAAGGGCACCTCAGTCGTGGTATTGAGGGTGGAGAGAGCGCTGTACATTCCCTCCCCCCACCTACAATTCCTGCCGGCCGGGGGCTCGAACTCGCAACCTTTCGATTACGATTCCGACTCTCTAACCATTAGGCCACGACTTCCCCCTAATCAATCAGTCAATCAATAAATTCTCAACTTTATCATCAGCCTTACAAAAATTGTAAGTTCTCCTAATCAAGCTGCATATATGTCTGTAGCACAAAGCATAGTAAATACTAAGCATCAAATTAGTAATTATTAATTTTAGGTTTTAGTGTTTGTACAGTTTCACAGACAATGCATAATTCGTAATTCACTACTGGTTAGGGATCTAAAAATTTCATGGAATTTTAAATTATAAAAGAGGCTGTATAAGAGACAACTTGTGCATACATTCCACAAGAAGCTGTTCTTGACTACTGATGAGATGGTCCATGACCAATTAAAGAAAAAAAACTGCAAGAAGCGTTCCAAAGAGATAAGGATGCTGGGTCTGTAATTGAATTCTCATTTTATAATGCAATTCAGAAGGCTTGCAGCATCTGAACAGCGTGGCACGTATTTGTTTATGAATGGGGGGAAAAATCATAAAAATTTAATTGTGTATATTCAATTGCGCGCCGAAACAATAACCGTTTCTAGATAGGCCGTTTGTCTTGATTCTTAAAATACTTAAAAATACAACAACTGAGGATCTGCTGAGTGCATTATCAAATACGGTCTATTTAAGGTCTGTTCGTTTGCACAAGCCGAAAAATTCCCTTAACACTCTCAATTTAATTAGCGAGGATGTGCAACAACAGGATAATAAAACCCTAATTAGAGATGCATTGGAAATGTTGGTTTTAATGGAAGCTTCAGGCTCATTTCTCCGTGTGAGATTTTCATGGCATGTTCCAACCTACTTGCCCCAAAGAGCTGAGTTCAATTTGTGAAAAAGTGGCATTCAATTTCAGCGGGATGAGAGAGAATGAAGAAGGCTCTTTTTAAGGGGAAAATGTGCATTGATCAAGGGGACTTGACATGTAAATTCTGATTTGTATGGGTGCTCTGTTCGGGCCAGGGGCCTTTCGGGCACAGGAATCCATCACTATTGACATCTGTATCTGATTACCACAGGGACTGTGAAGCTTTCATAGACCAGTAATAGAGAAAACTGTCCCTACCTTTTTACTAGTGCATCACTCAGCGGGTCTGAAGAATGGGACGCTGCTAAGTGACAGAGCGACCAGTGCTCTGTCCTTTTTACGCAGACATCTCAGCTTAGAGCATCGGATAATGTGCTGAACTCTCACTACCTTACATGTCTGCTTGTCCAGTGGAGATGGATGTGTATGCCATTCACTACCATTCTGAGCCGAATTAATGCACTTAGCAAGTGCACGCTTGTCGCTCATTTAGGATCAGTGCTCTTTCTTATAGGCGATGTGTTTAAGTGGCTGTCAGCATCCAGGATCGCTGATTGCGAGCATTGTGACTCAGATGGAGCACTGACAACTCCTGGAGATGTTGCATGAAAGGCTTTAAATGAGCCACAGGGAAAACATCATGAATGGGATCTTTTTAATATTTCAGTTGTTTATCTTAGAGAGGAATGAGATTAAGTTGAGAGCAAATGGAGATTTAGGCTTAAGTCTGCTGCTTTGCAGACACCAGTAATCTAAAATTTCAGCGTGCTCATACTTACCAAGATGGCAGTCTTTTTCCAAATATTAAATTATCTTAGCTCTGCTATGCATTTAATCATCAGTATTACTTTAGTATTATTTATATACTATTATATGTAGCTTTTAATATCGTAATGTTTCATTTTAAAATTGTGGTAATTTTATGTGCTTTTGACATTTTTATTTGCTTGTTATTTTTCAAAACATTTCTATTTAGGTTTATTTTATTTTTAATTAAATTTTAATCATTTTAGTACTTTGACTTATATTCCAAGGCAACATATCTAATTTTTCTTAAAGGTTTTTGAAGTTTTTCATCTACTCATAATATTTTATTTTATTTCGTTTTATTAACAAAAACTGTTGTTTATAGCTTTAATTTCAGCACTTTTTAGTAATTTATTATATTACTATTGTTTATATAGAATTATATTTTTAAGAAATATTTTGAATTAGCTATTATTTTTACATTTGAGTTGCATTTATAGTAATTGTTTTATAAGTTTTTGTCACTTGTTATTTTTTATTAATTTGTTTATATATTTTTGTGTGTGTGGTGGGGGTAATATTCTATTTATTTCTATTTTCTGTTTCTATTTATTTTTATTTCAGTTCTAGTTTTCATTTATTTCCATTTAATTTTAGTGCTTCAACTTAAACTTATTTCAGATAGGCATCGACAATATTTCTAATTTTCATTACGTTTTTTAGATTTTAGTTGGTTTCATCTAATATTTATATTTAATTTTTATTTGATTTATTTCAATGAACAAATGTTTTAATGGTATAATTTTTAGTTAATATAATAATATTATTGTTAATATGATTGAGTTTGGTAGAATATTTTATAATTTTTCTAAGATTTTTTTATTATTATTTGTTTTGTTTTTTTGTTTTGTGTGTTCATTTATTTATTTTGTTTTGGGGGGTGTTGTTTTGTGTTTTTGTTTTTGTTTTGTGTGTTCATTTATTTATTTTGTTTTGGGGGGTGTTGTTTTGTGTTTTTGTTTTTGTTTTGTGTTTTTATTTATTTATTTTGTTTTGGGGGGGTGTTGTTTTGTGTTTTTGTTTTTGTTTTGTGTTTTTATTTATTTATTTTGTTTTGGGGGGTGTTGTTTTGTGTTTTTGTTTTTGTTTTGTGTGTTTATTTATTTATTTTGTTTTGGGGGTGTTGTTTTTTTTGTTTTTGTTTTTGTTTTGTTTTGTTTTGTTTTGTTTTGTTTTGTTTTGTTTTGTTTTGTTTTGTTTTGTTTTGTTTTGTTTTGTTTTGTTTTGTTTTCAACATTTTCTAAGAACTTGGCACTCGTTTTAAACTAGATTTGTCCTTTTCTTTATCTTGGATGCTCTTATTTGTTTTTGACCCCTAAAGAGATTTGTGATTATGCGAAGAGAAAGATCTCAGTCCAATCCTGAAAAAAAAAAAAAAATGCACAAAACATTTTGAATGTGTAATTTTGTTACTGCAGCTTGAAGTTGTCAGTTGGGTTTAGTCAAGCAACTCTAGCACTGTTGGTCAGTATTCAGCAAACAAGTCGTTGCCATGTATACATTCTCTTTCACATGGGCCCCGCAGACCCACAGATCCTTATAATCAATGCTCTTTGTCTGTTTGGCTCCAAGCAGAGACGACTAAAACTGAACTTCAATTCACCTCTGCCTACTAGGAAAATGTTGCTTCCATGGGATCCTGTTATTTTAGAGAGTATTCCCAGTGGTATATTACAGTGGTACAGGCTGTGCCGAGTGAAAGAGCAGATATAAAATGGCCAATCATCTCCATTAATCGCCCCCGAGTGGATGCACTGTTCGTGCCGCAGCAATTCAATGCCTGCTGAACAAGAGAATCTGTTCTGAAAAAGAGGGACACCACTGTCAGAGAGAGAAACGACGAGCTGCTGAAATGCTTTCCACTTAACTTGATGCGTTTAATGAGTTTTTTTCTCATTTTAACTTGATTATCTGAGGCTCATGTCGGCTGATCATAACACATTAGGTTTCTTCATTAGGAGCATTCTTTTTTAGTTTAGTTGGAAAATCCAACATTGATCCTGCTATTATTTACTCATATACACTCACATTGTTCCACACCCGTGTGCTTTTATTACTGTAACAAAACACTGGATATTTTTGGAGAGTCGCTACACAGCTCTTGATAATGAGCAGGTTCCAAAAAGTCACATAAAAAGACCGTAAAAGTGGTCAGTATTATAATATGACATCTTCTAAAGTCAAACAATTTTGTGAGGGAAATGTATGTTACACTTCTGCCATTCTCAAATTCAGGGGACTTTGGTGTATGAATAGCTAATTACAAATCTGTCAATTAAATAGTTGCAAGTCTGTTAGTCTTGTGTAAAAGAAGTACACTTCAACATACTTTAAAAAAAAAGTTATTACTGAAATAAAATGTTAAAAGAATATACAAGTATGGATACAAATCAAGACCACTTGAAAATTCTCAGATTTTCTGAATTTTTATGTCCGAGTAAAAGGTATTTTTTGTTTTATTCTGTACTGATGACATTTCTTCCTAATTTTAAAGAAAAATTAAATTTTTAGATAATTTAGCTCACTAAAAGACAATTGGTCAAAATAACAAAAAGATGCCATATTTTCAGACATGTTTATATTCATTTTTAGGCAACGCAATACGAGTGTTTTAACTTCAGATTAGAAGAGTTAAGACATCAATATTTGGTGGAATATCCATGATTTGTGTTCAATTGTTTTTTTTCCATAGCTGTACTGAAGTCTAAACTGAATGTGTTTGGGCTGCTGATCCTTAGATTCTTCAACTGCATGTACATTGCAATGAAATTTAAAAGCATTGTAGTTTAAATTAGTATTAAATGCAATTCGCTGAACTTAATATTTCTTTCAACCCACTTAAGTTATTCCGAAATACATATTTATGTAATTTTATCATACTTAATAATAATACTTCTATTGTCCTTGAAATAAGGATAAAGTGGACTGTTGAATGTACTAACAACAATTCATGTTAAACTAAAATATTCCTTACTTCTCCTGAAACTTGCATGTCATGAATTTAAACATGTTTTAATTACACATTTACTGTGAGCTGCAACTTAATGCATTTAAATATATTAACTTATAATGTAATATTGAATAACACACTACAGTTCAGTAAAGTCAAGTACTTTAAATATGATTTAGTATGTTATTGAATGCATAATCAGTGAAAAGACATTTTAGTTTTTTTCAAGTTTTAAATATTATTGGAGTACGTTTTACAAGGAAAATACTACCTTAGTCTTTCTGTTGCAAAAGTGTGTTATATTTCTTCTTTTTCGTTTTTTTAAACATAATGATTTAAATTTTACTTTAAAATAAAACTTTACATTGGCCAACTTTACAAAGTGCATTATATGATAACATTATATTATCTGAACACAGCTTTTGGAACATTTTTTTTTAGATTTGAAGCATTCAATACAATTAAGTGCACTTCTTTTTCACAAAAAAGAGCACTTCTTTTATGATTAGGATGATTATTATTTTGAGAACTTGACAGACATGGTCATTATGCATTTGAAAAAAAATCAACTTTTGTGCTCCACAAAAATAACAGCATGTGGTGTGGAAGTAAATAATGCCAAATTTTAATTTTCGGGTGAAGTTTTCTTTTCAGTGTTGACTGTGTTTTCTGGACTGGCAACAAGCCCAGAGTGCACCTGAGTATCTGTAGCTGCTTTAGTGGCTGACTGTGAAATACGATGTTTGAAATTATTTTCTGACCTCTTGGTACGCACTGTAAATGACAGCATGGTGTCACTGGCCTGTTCTTCACAACAGATGTTTGGCTCCTGTGTTTAGTGCCAATTAGAAACATCCTATTGACTCCCATTTGAAGCAAAGCATTCATTTGAGTCTTAAAATATGATTATTTTGTTTGCTCTAGCTCTGAAAACTCTTGCTGTAGCACTCTGGTCCTTCATCATCTTCTGAGGTATAATTTGCAGCTGTTTAGGTGATCATTATATGCAGAAAAGCATTATATGCAGATGATTTAACATCGCAGATGAAAATTACAGAGCTTCTTCTATGTTGCTCTGGATAAGAGGTTGTGTTAAATGCCTTGAATGCAAATGTACTGTATATATATATTTCCCCAGACTCATAACTGCTATGCATGCCATTTCATTTCCTTAGGGGGAAGTTGTTTTTTCTGTACATATAAGACAAATTTTCACAAGAGAGAAAGTTAATGCTTCTCAGCTGTCAGATGAGTCAGCCTGGTTTTAAATATATGGAAATAGCTGCAAGTTGTTTCAGGCTCTGCTTGCCTCAAACTTTAAACTTGATCATTCACACAAAATTTGACTTTATCCTGATTACCTCAAAACTAACCTAATTAACCTAGTTATTCGAAATAACGACATTGCTCACATCACCTCATTAAATTTCTTCTGAGCAGAAACTCTTCAGAATATATTTTTATACATATCTGTTACGCCAATACCGATCTCTTGCTTCGCACATGATTCAGTGATGCTTATCACACTTCGAATATGATATGAATTCATTTTAAGGTTATCGCTGCTATCCAATGTCCTATTTATAACAACCATCATTTTCAACCTCCTTCTTGTGGGAAAGCAGCAATGTTAAATCTTTTAAAGACCTTTTTGCGGTTCACGCTTGCCACTCAGGCAGTTTAAGGCATTTTCTTTCCTTATCCTTGGTCTAATCCTGGAATAGCTAGTTTAAAATCAAATCAGCAAGGATTTATTTTCCAGTTATACAACATCACGTTGCCTCATAATGTTCTCTGGATCTACTGTTCGAAAGTTTGGGGTCAGTAAGATGTTTTTAATGTTTTTGCCAGTAAGTGAAATATTAATACAGTTCAAAATAACTGTTTCCTAACAGAATTTACTTTAAAACATCATTTATTCCTGTGATGGCAACGCTTAATTGTCAGCAGCCGCCACTCACAGTTTTGCTGATATAAAATAAGTAATCAAATTATTCTTAAGCATGTATTTCAATAAGCCATTAGACAAACTTAGCAGCTCATCTTACATTTTAAAGCTCAACCCGCAGTGATAAATATAAGGCAAAATGGCATATAATGCTAAATACAAGCCCTAATGACCCTAATGTAACAAGATCCAGCCTCAGTATGACCGCAGCATGTGGGTTTTGTAAGTCGATATTGCAATGCTGAAAAATACATCTTTGCATTTTAAGGTTGTCTGATCTATAATAAATTATAAGCTACTATTTAGGCACTTAAATGCATATTTAAGAAATAAATGTTCAAATTGGAGCTCTGTATAATAAATCAACCATACTACTACATACCACAACCATACATTTTTTGACCATACTAAAGCAAAAGAAGATATTTTTGCAGATATTTAGAAAACATGCTAAGTTCATATCCTTGTTTCTTCAAAAAGCAATGCTGCAGTCAGTTATTCTACTTTGAAATGTGTATTCTGTGTTGGAATGTCTTTTTTTTTTTTTCAACTCCTTATTTTTATTGCTGTGATCAATATTATTTTTTATGACTATTTTACTTTCTTTCATGTAAAGTACTTTGAATTACCATTGTGCATGAAATGTGCTATATAAATAAACTTGCCTTGCCTTTAGCACTTGAATCACTTCAAGTGTGTCACAAGAGTGCTATTGAATGTGTCTTCTCCAGACATTTTCCCCCAGGGAGACTTGGGTACTGTTTGACAACTACTGATACGTGAGGTGATACACGTCGAGCTTTCTGACTTGAATAATTATGTTTACAGCAACTTCTGAAAGCTGATTTTCTGTTCAGAATAACAAATTTGAGAGAAAAGACAATCTTTCTGTTACTCCTGCAATGACTGGCAGATAAACACAGCTGCATGAATCTACATTTTGGAAAGCATCTTTTATCTAACACAGCTGCACAACTGAGATAAAACACATTACAACTTGAAAATTTATGAAAATGTCCCTTCAACTTAGCACTAGCCACCCATTTTATGTTTGAAAAATGGGGAAAATGAAAGTTGTAGAGGCGGAGCAAGTATTATTATTATTAAGCTACATTTTTTACATTTCAATTTTATTCATTTATTTTTTGGAGTAGCATGTAAAATATGTAGCCAGTAAAACAACATATTAAAAAAGTCCATTTCCTTTTCATGTCGACTTTGAGGAAAAGCCCAGGATATGACAACTGCAAAGATGTTGTGTTTTTCAAATTATATAACATCTTTTCATCTGAACATTTAAGAGAAATGTCGTGTTTAGGAATGACATTTGGTGATTCAGACGGAGTGAAGTTGAAGTTGTTTACTTACACAGGAGATGAAGTGTGTTTCCTAGCAAACAGCGTCTGTAAAAGCTTTTATATACAGCAAATAAGTAAAAGACAAAAGGTCGCCAAATGACAAAATGGTTTGCTTGGTCAGCCCAAAATTGTTATGTGACCTGTCAAAATCAAGGAGGATTATAATACCAAGGTAATCTTAATGGAAGTTGCTTGGCTGGAGCATGACCCTGGAAGAATGCCAACTGAAAATTTCCCTCTTTGCTCATGTGCACGTAATTTACACTTTGTAAAAACCCTGTCAAAAAGAGCTGGGGACTGTCAAAACATACTATAATAATAATATAATCAAATATTTGCTTTAATATAATTCATTTAATATCATTTAAATGCTTACCAATTTTTAGAATACACCGCTAATTTTGAACAACCGTCAACCAAGCTGTCAAACCAAATGATGAGAATGAGAAACACGTGTCAGGTCGTCCTGTAGTGGGCAGCAAAACTCTTTTCAGTGCTATTTTAGGCAGATGCCATGGCCTTAAATGAATTGCATGAGAGACATTAATCATAACATATTCAGTTTTCATTCTCTGTATAGGTCTCGCACTCCTATAATAATTTCTATAAAAGTGATCACCACAATATGAAAGTACTGTCATCATGTGTTCATCCTCTCAAACATGACTTTCTCATATATATCAAATATATAGCGAGATATATAAATATATCATTCTCTGAAGATATATTGTGTTTTAAAGTCTACAATTTTATGTCTCAAGGGCAGTAAATGACACGAAAAATATTATTTGGATGAACTATCCATTAACTTTGCACCGCACTGTAGGCTATTGTTTGCATGATTCGATGCACAGCATCAGTGTATAACTGGAGGCCACGGAGGTTTGCTTGAAGAAACCCTGACACATCAGGGTCATTGCTAAACATCAGCATGTATTGATGGGGTCAGCCAGTACCATTAATAAAGCTGGCCCGTATGTGTCAAGAATTTGATCTGTTCCAGTAAATTAGTAAAAAGATGTTTTTCTTCAGGTGTCATATCCCTGAAAAACCCCTACTCACATTGACAGTGGCTTGCTGGTATCTACTATACATCTCTAATTTCTTCGCAGTTTTCTGTGAGAAAAACCCTGCATCCTGCCTAGTGGGTAATTTTTGTATCCAGATCTGTCAAGCGTGTAGGCAAGGAAGTGATGTCACTTGAAGCTGACTGTCTTTATGTTGTTGTTAAGCAGGTGTCTGGGGTTATTTTGAACTGCTAGGGAAATGAATTTACTGAAAGTCGCTGGTTTTCTCATAAGCACGCAGAGGATCATAACACAACACACTTTCTTTGTTAAGATCTGTTGAGATAGTATCTGATGGTGTTTTTAACGCACTTGAATGAAAGTGCTTTTGTTATGATTTTGCTGTCTGCTATATCAGTACACTAAATGCCATAGCAGTACCATTTTTTTTTTGCATACTGGATCATGGAATAGTGCAGAAATATGGTAATCATTTAGTGCTATGTTATATATTACAGGACATTTTTCCCTTTTACCTTCAGCTTTCCTTTAAATTGGAATGAAGTGAAAAGTCACACAACTATGTAAATATCATATGTTGTTTCAAAATAATGAATGGCAAATAATATTTAAAGCAGCTGATGACTCATGAATGTAAATTCCCTCGGTCGAACACATGCCCTACTCACAGCCATGTTTGCCTTCAATCAGTATGTGTGACGGGCAGAAAGGGAATGCTAAAACAAACGCATGATGAAAAGGCGGTTGCAGAGAAAGGAGACAGCAGGAAGTCTACGATCACAGATGCTATAGTGCCCTTGGATAGATGAGAGCAGAGGGCCAGACTCTACCACATGAGGGTCCCTTTAACCACAGACCACTAACCATTCGGTTTGAAGCCACTTCTGCTCATGGAGGAATGAAAGTGATCCGCTGAGGAACAAGCTCTTTTAGTACCAGAAAAAATATGGATGTACTGGATGACGTTACCACATCAGTGATCAAAGTCTTGTCTGTGTGGCAAGAGAACAGTCTGCTCAGTTCTCCTCGAGATCTAATATTCAGAATTTATTTCAGAGAATATTCAGAGTCTTTAGTTCACTGAATTGGCTGCAACAGAAACTGAACTGAAACAAAAATTGTAACTCAAAATTGCAATCCAGCGCAAACATTAAAAAGTATAACAACAACAACAATAATAGTGTTGTTGTTATGCATATTTTTATTTATGCTGATTAACTTACCTTACGTCCAATATTAACAATAAATACAAAACAGATTTGAATTAAATTTAAAATCGCAATCCAGAACAAACAGTAAAATGTACAACATAAATATTAAACTAATATTTAATATATATTAAAAAATATATATATATTAATATATAATAATATTATATATAATATGTTAATTATATAATATTAAAACATATAATATATTATATTATATATAATAATATAATAATTTTATAATTATATTATATATAATAATATAATATGTTATTATTATTAAGCTAATTGGTTTAAGCTAGTTAACTTCATATTACTTCAACTTGAATCCAGTATTAAAAAATGTATTCAAAATTCAAAATTACAAAATAAATATAAACTACAAATAATATAAAAAATAAATATAAACTAATCAAAAACATAAAAAAAACGAATTATTATTAGTATTATTATTGTTGTTGTTGTTTTATTATGACCATTATTTATTTAGGCTGATTAACTTCAAATTACCACAGCTACCAATTTACCAATATTTTCATATTTTTACCTAATTTTCCATTAATTTTCTCATACAGCACCACAACATGTCTACCAGATAGTTTCAGGTGACTTGGGGGGGGGGGGGGGGCTGTTGAGATCAAAAGTGTTCTTTCACTATGGTCCATAAAAGTAAATTTATTATGCAATATGTAATATAATTTCAACTAGTTTCTATAGTTGCCATTCAAAACACTGATTACTAAGATCATCTAAGAAATGCCCCGTATGTTGCATTACAACATGTTTACATGTAATTTGCAATGTGATGGCTGTGATGTGTTATTTACAGCAGTTATATAAAATTCTTAGAATTTCATCCATTTTAATCTTTCTTCCTTAAATTTAAATTGGAATCAATGCATTTTTTTTTTCTGGCTGAATCCAGATTCAATTCAGAAAGTGAAGTGGAATTTGAAAGGTATTCTCGATTCACTTCTAAATGAGGTGCAGTCCTGAAACTCAGTTGGAATGCAAATAAGATGTCAAAGGGCTAAAGACAGAAAGTAGCTCTTCTCGTCAGCACATTTCATTTTAATTTTCTGTGTGTCTCGTATTTCCCTTTTTTGTCAAGAGCTTATGAGAATTTGACGGCTATAACAAATGAATCACGCTTGAATAAAACTTTGATGTAAAAGACTGATGAACAGCATCCTGAGAGAAGATCTTTTGAATAACTCAAAGTGTCAAGCTACTACTGCATAATAAAATCATATTGCCTATGATAATACTCATTGACAGGTTAAAATTGCTCATAAATTTATCAATCAAGCCCCAAAAAGTGTTTGCCTTTTTTATGCAAGCAGAAAAGATGCTCTCTGAGCTGTGCATAAACTTTGCAATCTTTTTCACATTTTAAGGCATCACTTGTCATTCACAGCTTAAATCTATTTGTTTGTCAGTTCCACACAAAAAGCTGTTTTATGGTAATAGATGCTTTTAGTGTCTAAGCAGCATATTGTTATATATATGGATGACGTTGACAACATCTGTGGATGACGTTGTCAATATGTGACTGCATTACATCCTGCAACACCTTGACAAACCTGGGAATTACGCAAGGATCTTATTTGTGGACTTCAGCTTGGCCTTCAATACCATCATGCCTGACCTTCTCTCAGACAAACTCACACAGCTCTCTGTGCCCACCTCCATCTGTCAGTGGATCACTAGCTTCCTGACAGACAGGCAGCAGCTAGTGAGGCTGGGCAAACTCACATCCAGGACTCTCACCATCAGCACTGGAGCCCCTCAGGGATGTGCTCTCTTCCCACTGCTCTTCTCCCTCTACACAAATGACTGCACATCTAAAGACCCCTCTGTCAAATTCATGAGGTTTGCGGATGACACTACAGTCATCTACCTCATCAAGGACGGAGACGAGTCTGCTTACAGATGTAGAAGATTTTTATTAGTCAAAATATGAATTAATCAAGTATAATTAATGTGAATCTAACCACTTGTGTATTAAGTTATATTTCCAATATAAGCATATGCCTGTGTGTTAAGGGCTCGCATGGAGGGCATGTTCTGACCCTTATGATGGAAAACATATGTGGAAATATAAAGAAGGCTTCTTTCCTTAAACACGTCTAGGAGCCCCTTCTCTCTAGGGAAAGAACATATGTATAAATATTGCCAAAAAAGGAAATATGCACATGTATGAAATGTTCTGAACACGCCTAGAAACTAGACTATATAAAGAGAAACTCAGAAAACGTCGAGAGGGCTGTTCTACAGAAGACTCCTCTGCTTTGTTGTCTTGTTATAATAAAGTCTATTTTCTGGCATCAAAACCCCACAAGGCTCTGAGAGTGATTCTTCAGAAAGAAGGGAAACCACCACACAGACAGGAGGTTGAGCAGCTGGCTGTCTGGTGCAGTCACAACAACTTGGAGCTCAACACGCTCAAAACAGTGGAGATGATAGTAGACTTCAGGAGGAACCCCCCTGCACTCCCCCCACTCACAATCATGAACAGCACTGTGACTGCAGTAGAGTCATTCAGGTTCCTGGGCTCCACCATCTCCCAGGACCTGAAGTGGGACATTCACATTGACTCTATTCTGAAAAAGGCCCAGCAGAGGCTGTATTTCCTCCATCAGCTAAGGAAGTTCAACTTGCCACAGGAGCTGCTGAAACATCGAGTCTGTCCTGTCTGCCATCATCGAGTCTGTCCTGTGTTCATCTGTAACTGTTTGGTTTGGCTCAGCTACCAAAACAGACATCAGAAGACTATAACGGACAGTCAGGACTGCTGAGAGAATTATCGTGCCCAACCTCCAAGATATTTATATCTCCAGAGTGAGGAAAAGGGCTAAGAAAGACATTCTAGACCCCTCACACCCAGCTCACTCTCTCTTTGAACTTTTGCCCTCTGGTCGGCTCTACAGAGCGCTGAGCACCAAAACAGCCAGACACAAGAACAGTTTTTTCCCCCAGGCCATATCCCACCTGAACAACACATAACACACCCCAGTACACCCCAATAACTCATCAAACCTTCATCTGTATATAGGACATATGCACATTCACAGTTCTGTCTATGGACATTTTTTTCTTTTCTGTATATTTGAATTTTTATTATGGTTGTTATTTATAATTTATTGTCTATTCTCTTCATTATTAGTGTTTTTATATGTTGTCTGTACTATGTTTATACTTCTGTACTGGAAGCTCCTAACACCAAGACAAATTCCTTGTGTGTGTGTGTAAACACACTTTGCAATAAAGCTCTTTCTGATTCTGATTCGGATATGTACACTCTTAAAAATAAAGATGTTTCACGATGCCACAGTAGAATAACCTTTTTTGTCTAAATGGTTCCATAAAGAACCTTTAACATCTGAAGAACCTTTCAGTTTCACAAAAGGTTCTTTGTGGTGAAAGAAGGTTCTTCAGATTATCAAAAAGGTAAGAAAGAGATGGTTCTTCAAAGAACCTTTGACTGAATGGTTCTTTGTGAAACCAAAAATAGTTCTTCTATGGCATCGCTGTGAAGAACCTTTTAAGCACCTTTATTTTTAAGAGTGTATATACACACACACACAGTGGTGCCCTCTTCCTGTTTTGTTTTGTTTTGTTTTGTTTTGTTTTGTTTTGTTTTGTTTTGTTTTTTGCATATTTGTCACACTTGAATGATTCAGATCAAACAAATTTTTAATATTAAACAAAGTTAAGTAAATACAAAATGCAGTTTTGTAATAATGATTTAATTTATTAAGTGAAAAAAGCCGTCCAAACCTGCCTGACACTATGTGAAAAAGTAATTGCCCCATTAATCTAATAACTGGTTATGCCACCCTTGGCAGCAACAACTGCAATCAAGCATTTGCGATAACTGTCAATGAGTCTTTCACGTCGCTGTGGAGGAATTTTGGCCCACTCTTCTTTGCAGAATTGTTTTAATTCAGTCACATTGGAGGGTATTCAAGCACTTTTGGACATCAACAAACAGTGTTCCAACATAGTTTTAGATCATCCTTTCGACTTCAGCGAACTCCCGCCGGAGCTACTGAGATCACCGCGGACAAGCGGATCACTCGTACCGACCGGAAGTGCTCGGCGTCGGCGTCGAGACCGTAAACAAAGACGGGGAAAGCGTGGAGGGCTGCGTGCTAAGCTAAGGCTAAACCCACATCGACCAGCTCTGCCCAGCATCTTCCTTGCCAATGTACGGTCTCTGATGAACAAGATGGACGAACTAAAGATCTGGACCCTCACACAGAAATGGCTTATGGACTGTAATGTTATGTTCTTCACTGAAACATGGCTCTGCAACGATGTCCCAAACAGCGTGGTGCATATGGATGGACGTGCTCTCTTCAGGGCTGACAGAGTAGCAGCAACCTCTGGTAAAAACAAGGGTGGTGGAGTATGCATTTATGTAAATAAATCATGGTGCAAAGACTCTGTCATTGTTGATACCTACTGCTCTGCTGAGCTGGAGTTCCTGATTATCAAGTGCAGGCCATTCTATCTACCACGTGAGTTTACTTGCATTGTTGCTGCTGCAGTTTATGTACCTCCGGACGCTAATGCTAACGTGGCTATGAAAGAACTCTGTGCTGCTATTAGCAAACTACAAACCCTGCACCCGGATGGAGCCTTTATTGTTGCTGGGGACTTCAATCACTGCACTCTTAGATCTGTTCTCCCTAAATTTAATCAAAATGTCTCCTGCACTACAAGAGGACATAAAACATTGGACCACGTTTATACTAATGTGAGTGATGCCTACAAAGTCACACCCCTCCCCCACCTGGGTCAGTCTGATCACCTCTCTTTGTTCCTGCTCCCCAAGTATACCCCGGTCATCAAACGTGTGAAACCTACAACAAGGACTGTTAAAATCTGGCTGGAAGGTGCTGACTCCACTCTTCAACATCAATTCCAGCTCACAGAATGGAGTGAGTTTGCTGCCCAGGCCACCACAAACTCTCAGATTAACATTGACACTTACACCAACTCTGTCATGGAGCACATCAACAGCTGTGTGAGCAGAGTGACTACACACAAAAAAATAAAAATCTTCCCCAATCAGAAGCCCTGGATGAACAGAGAGGTTCGCCTCCTGCTCAAAGCAAGAGATGCAGCCTTCAGGTCTGGAGACCAGGAGGCTTACAGCTCAGCCAGAGCCAACCTGAGGAAGGGTATCCGCCAGGCCAAACTCACACACAAACAGAAGATTGAAGAACACTTCAATTCTTCAGACCCCCGGCGTATGTGGCAAGGCATACAATCTATCACGGATTACAAACCACCTAACTCTGTGCCCCCCTCCAGCTCTGCCTCCCTCCCAAACGAGCTCAACCACTTTTATGCTCGTTTTGATCAAAATAATAAGGAGATCTCACTCAAAGCTGAGCATCAACCCAGTGAACTGCCTCTCACTCTCTCCACATCAGACGTTTACTCCACTTTGCGTAAGGTGAATGCACGGAAGGCAGCTGGCCCTGACGGAATACCTGGTCGTGTGCTTAAAGCCTGTGCGGAGCAGCTAGCTGAGGTCTTCACGGACATTTTCAATCTGTCCCTGGCCCAAACAACTGTCCCCACTATCTTCAAAACCTCCACCATCGTACCAGTACCGAAACATTCCACTGCCTCGGTCCCTAACGACTTCCGTCCTGTTGCACTCACCCCCATCATTGCCAAGTGTTTTGAGAAACTGGTTGCATCCCACCTAAAATCCTGTCTCCCTGCTACACTGGACCCATTCCAATTTGCCTATCGCCACAATAGGTCAACAGAGGACGCCATCTCAACAGCGCTTCACTCTGCCCTCACCCACCTGGACAGTCAAAACACACATGTGAGAATGCTGTTCATGGACTTCAGTTCTGCATTTAATACAGTAATCCCCTCCAAGCTGATCTCCAAACTCAGCCAGCTTGGAATCAGCACACCCATCTGTAATTGGATTCTAGATTTTCTGACTAACAGACCTCAGTCCGTCAAGTTAGATAACCTCTCCTCCTCCATCATCACCCTGAACACCGGCGTGCCACAGGGCTGCGTACTGAGCCCTCTCCTGTACTCCCTCTTCACCCATGACTGTGTTCCTGTTTATGGCTCCAACACCATAATCAAATTTGCAGATGACACCACGGTGGTAGGTCTGATCAAGGATGACGATGAATCAGCCTACAGGGATGAGGTGCAGCACCTGGCTGTGTGGTGTGCCACCAACAATCTACAGCTAAACACCCAGAAGACAAAGGAGATCATTGTGGACTTCAGGCGGACTAGGAGTCATGCACACACACCCATCTACATCAACGGAGCTGAAGTGGAGCGTGTGTCGAGTTTCAAGTTCCTTGGCATCCACATCTCTGATGACCTTACCTGGTCCCATAACACCTCCACTCTGGTCAAAAAGGCACAGCAGCGCCTTTACTTCTTAAGGAGCCTTAAGAAAGTTCACCTGAATCCCAGGATCCTTGTGGAATTCTACCGCTGTACCATTGAGAGCATACTCACGAACTGCATCTCAGTATGGTACAGCAATTGCTCCGCATCTGACCGCAAAGCACTCCAGCGGGTGGTGAAAACTGCTCAACGGATCACCGGCACCCAGTTAACTTCCATTGAGAACATTTATTATAAGCGCTGTCTGGGCAGGGCAAGAAACATCATCAAGGATGCCTCTCACCCTAACCATGGACTTTTCACCCTCCTTCCATCCGGCAGGCGTTACAGGTGCCTACGCTCTCGCACCAGTAGGCTCAGGAAGAGCTTCTTCCCCGAAGCTGTGACACTTCTGAACGCCACACCACCAATCTAACCTGCACCTGCTTATTACTGCACTGGTCACAGTACTTTAAACACATGCATTTGCACTACTCATATTTTGCACAGACTGCACATCGTTCAAGTCATTACACTATAAACTGTTTAAAGTTGTTACTGTACAAGCACAGTAAACTATTTCTATAAAATATTGCACTACTGCTATTTTGCATAGAATACATTGTTCTATCAATACTTTGCACACTCATCCAGCTGTATTTATTTATTACCACTGTTCTCACGTTTCTGCTGTTCATAATGTGTATATATAATCTGTAATCTATATAATCTACATTGCTCTGTTCATAATGTACATACAATCCCTACATTGCATTCCTATTTTATATTCTGTATATACTCTGCTCAATACTGTATATAGCAATTCCACTGTATATTCTGTAAATCATATCTTCACTTACTCTGCACTTATATGTATATAAAACACTATATTCTTGCACTTCTGGTTAGATGCTAACTGCATTTCATTAGCTCTGTACTTGTACTCTGCATAAATGACAATAAAGTTGAATCTAATCTAATCTAATCTAATGAAAGGAATGTTTAAGGTCATGCCGCAGCATCTCAATCGGATTTAAGTCCGGACTTTGATTTGGCCACTCCAAAACCTTAATTTTAATTTTCTTGAGCCATTCAGAGGTGGACTTGCTGGTGTGTTTCGGATCATTGTCCTGCTGCATAACCCAAGTGCGCTTGAGCTTGAGGTCACAAACTGAATTCATGGTTCCATCAATTATGGCAAGTCCTCCAGGTCCTGAAGCTGCAAAGCAGCCCCAGACCATCACACTACCACCATATTTGACTGTTGTATGATGTTCTTTTTATGAAATGCTGTGTTGGTTTTACGACAAATGTAACGGGACACACACCTTCCATTTTGTATTTAGTTGTATTATCTTTGTGTAATATTAAAATTTGTTTGATGATCTGAATCTTTTAAGTCTCACAAATATGCAAAAAAATTTAAAAACAGGAAGGGAGCAAAAACGTATACATATTGAAATGTATGGTCATAATATTGGTAAGATGTTAAAAATATATATAAATGTTCTAAATACTTTTTACCCAAAATGACTATTTGAAGATTTAAAAAAAAATTATAATTAAAAAAAAAATGTCTTGGCCTTTGAAGTACATTTTTCAATTCAATATATAGGCCTATTGTAAACAAACTATATTTGAATGTATGTGTGTGTGTGTGTGTGTGTGTGTGTGCATGTTTATGTGGTTTATGAGGACACAAATTTGTATAATGACATGGGTATGACAGAGGTATTACAATATGAAGGTGGTTTATGAGGACACTGCCTATGTCCCCGTAATTCAAAAGGCTTAAAAAACATACTAAATGGTGTTTTTTTGAAAATCTAAAAATGCACAAAGTCTCCTGTGAGGGCTAAGTTTAGGTGTAGGGTTGGAGTAGGGCAATAGCATATACAGTTTGTTCAGTATAAAAACCATTACGCCTATGGAGAGTCCCCATAAACCACAAAAATAAAAATAAATATTCTAAATACTTTCTTATATATATATATTCCTCTTTGTCAATTTGTTATCTATTTTTAATCTAAATATATATTTAAATATTTTTTTGTATTTTATAATTTTATATTTTATATTCACAAATATATTTTAAAAAATTAATTTTTCATTATATATATTCGGCAGAAACCATTGTATTTGTCAGCAAGTAAGGAGTGTTTAATTCTGCAAATGTGTGAATGGTTGATATCTGTGTATGCAAATTTAAAAGTTTTACTAAGCACTGCCCAAAATCTTTAAGTGATACACTTGAGATCCTGCCCTTAGAAGGACACTTTGAGGATTGTGTGGTTTGGTCTGTGTGCCTCTACGGCTGTTGATTAAATGAAGATGTCACCCTTGTCTCTGTCTGAGGACATTTCTATTCCCTCCTGTCATTTATTGTGGCGAAACGGATTTGTCCATCATTATAATGGCTCTGCAGAGGCAACAGCCACAGTAGGTATACAGAGTGTGTTTTTCTCGACAGGCTCTTTGGTCTTTTAACTAACACTAAGATTAGTTTCAGCTTAATTTGATGTTTTCACAAGACCTCATGAAAATCTGAGCATTTTTCTAAGACAGAGGGTCAATGACAGTTTCACACATTATGACTTGATAATTTATTGAAAAAAATATTACAATTGCAACATATTTGTTCTGATGATTTTGTTTGTTTTTGTTTTTTGCATAATAAAAAATGACAAAAAAGTAAAAATGTATAGTTGGTGTAACTAAGTCTGAAATTCTTGGGGGAGGAGAACCTTTATAAAGTACTTTGTTATAATATAATATAATATAATATAATATAATATAATATAATATAACATAATACAATATAATATAATATGATATAATATAATATAATATGTATTGTTTATTTATTTAAAATAAATTATTTTGATTGTTTCAGACATCCATTATTAACATTTGCCTTTATGTAAGCCATAAATAATAACTGTTGAGATGATGAAGTCTGCAGATTTGTTGGAAATACTAACACGGTCCTTACAGGGTCTTGAGTACTTCAGAAACCCCTGACCTCACTGACAGCCCACCATCCTGTTGCCGCTTAGTAGGAAGTAGGACGTTAAGTAAAACTTGACTACAGCATATTGCCTGAAAATAAATGTAAATACGTAAACTTTACTAGCAGATGGATGTCCTACTACAGCAAGAAAACCCAGGCAGAGAGAAATTACAGTAAACGGCGGGTAGTTTCCCTGACAGGAACTCATCTTAACAGGTATGGGAAATGACCTCTTAACACACTTAGCACACAAATATGAGCTTCAGTGTTTGGTAGTTTACACTAGACCGAGGACCTGCTGTGTTGATGTGTGAGTGTCAACAAGAGGGAAGAGCATGAAGATTTTTGTGTTTCTGTTTCCTCAGTTTAACTTCTCTGCCCCCAAGGAGGAAGCATATTTCAAAATGCTCAGTGAGGACGAGCTGCTCGCCTGCAGAATGAAAGAGACCCACTTGAGGTACAGTTTTTTTCCCCACTCTTGTCTCATTTTACCACCGAAAGCATTGCGGGGAGAGATTTCGTCTTGCATAGTCACCCTCTGGGGCTTTTGTACATTCTTTTAGCAAGTGTATTGAAATTAAGTTTGGGTAGTTTTCTCTTCACTGTGTGTGACTTCCTTTATTTCTGGAGCTAATCGTTGTGACCAAACACAAATCTGTTTGTCTTTCATCTTTGTAAAGTTGCACCTTTGGGATGTATTAAAACAACCTTTAATTCGCTTCAATGAAAAAAGCCAAGAGAACAAATCGTCCTGCACCAGAGACCGTAAATCGGTGTAAAATACACCTGCTTCCCGTTAGACATGTGTAACTTTTTTATGAATATATCTTATATTAAGAATAATTGTGATAGTGTCTTTTTGCTGAACCAGAGATATGTCATTGTCCTTTATTTGCTGGGATGAAAACATGTTATGGTTAAAACCAAAAGTTCAACTATTGCTATAACTAGAAATGCATGTAAAACATTTGAGTATAAGAATTAAGTATAAAAACAGTGTGTTTCACCAGAACACTTATTTGTCATGTTGTTTTTAATAGCTGTTGATTAGACTGACTTTTGTGCTTCAGTACTTATAGCTAGCACTGTGGTAACACTTCCCCTTATAGCTGTCACGAACCTTTGGTTTGGTGGAAGTAACACATGTGGTGTCTGATTGCATATGTATACATTTATGAACAATGCAATACCACAACATAGATAGATAGATAGATAGATAGATAGATAGATAGATAGATAGATAGATAGATAGATAGATAGATAGATAGATAGATAGATAGATAGATAGATAGATAGATAGATAGATAGATAGATAGATAGATAGACAGAGAAACATACAGATAAACAGACAGACAGACAGAAAACATACAGATAAACAGACAGACAGACAGATAGACAGAGAGAGAGACAGATAAACAGACAGACAGACAGACAGACAGACAGACAGATAGAGAAACAAACAGATAAACAGATAGACAGACAGAGAAACAGACAGACAGACAGAGAAACATACAGATAAACAGACAGACAGACAGACAGATAGAGAAACATACAGATAAACAGACAGACAGACAGACAGACAGATAGAGAAACAAACAGATAAACAGACAGACAGACAGATAGAGAAACAAACAGATAAACAGACAGACAGACAGACAGATAGAGAAACAAACAGATAAACAGACAGACAGACAGATAGAGAAACAAACAGATAAACAGACAAACAGACAGATAAACAAACAGATAAACAGACAGACAGACAGATAGACAGAGAGAGAGACAGATAAACAGACAGACAGACAGACAGATAGAGAAACAAACAGATAAACAGACAGACAGATAGACAGACAGAGAAACATACAGATAAACAGACAGACAGACAGATAAACAAACAGATAAACAGACAGACAGACAGATAGACAGAGAGAGAGACAGATAAACAGACAGACAGATAGACAGACAGAGAAACATACAGATAAACAGACAGACAGATAGAGAAACAAACAGATAAACAGACAAACAGACAGATAAACAAACAGATAAACAGACAGACAGACAGATAGACAGAGAGAGAGACAGATAAACAGACAGACAGATAGACAGACAGAGAAACATACAGATAAACAGACAGACAGACAGACAGATAGAGAAACAAACAGATAAACAGACAGACAGATAGACAGACAGAGAAACAGACAGACAGACAGAGAAACATACAGATAAACAGACAGATAAACAAACAGATAAACAGACAGACAGACAGATAGACAGAGAGAGAGACAGATAAACAGACAGACAGATAGACAGACAGAGAAACATACAGATAAACAGACAGACAGACAGACAGATAGAGAAACAAACAGATAAACAGACAGACAGATAGACAGACAGATAAACAGACAGACAGATAGACAGACAGAGAAACATACAGATAAACAGACAGACAGACAGACAGATAGAGAAACAAACAGATAAACAGACAGACAGATAGACAGACAGATAAACAGACAGACAGATAGACAGACAGAGAAACATACAGATAAACAGACAGACAGACAGACAGACAGACAGACAGACAGATAGAGAAACATACAGATAAACAGACAGACAGACAGACAGACAGACAGACAGATAGAGAAACAAACAGATAAACAGACAGACAGACAGAGAAACAGACAGACAGACAGAGAAACATACAGATAAACAGACAGACAGACAGACCGATAGAGAAACATACAGATAAACAGACAGACAGACAGACAGACAGATAGAGAAACAAACAGATAAACAGACAGACAGACAGACAGACAGACAGAGAAACAAACAGATAAACAGACAGACAGACAGACAGACAGATAGAGAAACAAACAGATAAACAGACAGACAGACAGATAGAGAAACAAACAGATAAACAGACAGACAGACAGACAGACAGATAGAGAAACAAACAGATAAACAGACAGACAGACAGACAGACAGACAGACAGACAGAGAAACATACAGATAAACAGACAGACAGACAGATAGAGAAACATACAGATAAACAGACAGACAGACAGATAGAGAAACAAACAGATAAACAGACAGACAGATAGACAGACAGAGAAACAGACAGACAGACAGAGAAACATACAGATAAACAGACAGACAGACAGACAGACAGACAGACAGACAGATAGAGAAACAAACAGATAAACAGACAGATAGACAGACAGACAGAAAACATACAGATAAACAGACAGACAGACAGATAGACAGAGAGGCAGATAGACAGACAGACAGACAGACAGAGAAACAGACAGACAGAAAACATACAGATAAACAGACAGACAGACAGACAGACAGACAGAGAAACAGACAGACAGACAGACAGATAGACAGAGAGGCAGATAGACAGACAGACAGACAGAGAAACAGACAGACAGAAAACATACAGATAAACAGACAGACAGACAGACAGACAGACATTGAAACAGACAGACAGTCAGACAGACAGATAGATAGATGGATGGATGGATGGAGGATGGAACACTAGCTAGCTCTATTCTTTTTCTATTCTGTCTGTTTTGTTTTTATTTATTATATAATTGTAAAAAAAACTTGCTAAGTGTACTGCTTTAAGCTAACTGAGACTTGAAATAGCACTTGCATATCATTGCTCTTTTGTTGATTTTGATTGCTTCCGTTGTCCTCATTTGTAAGTCGCTTTGGATAAAAGCATCTACTAAATGACTAAATGTGATGTAATGTAGGTAGATAGATAGATAGATAGATAGATAGATAGATAGATAGATAGATAGATAGATAGATAGATAGATAGATAGATAGATAGATAGATAGATAGATAGATAGATAGATAGATAGATAGATAGATAGATAGATAGATAGATAGATTGATTGATTGATTGATTGATTGATTTTGCCTTTTCTCTTTGCAGGAGTAAGGATAAAAAAAGTCGACTCAGTCTTCTTCTGGCAAGGTCTGGATCGCATGAAAATGTCAGTCCTGAGAAGAAACCACCAGCTAAACCTAACCAGTAAGTCTTCATCATGTATAAACACTTCTTTACTATTTATTTAAGAAATGACACTATTCATGAAGCAGCACCTTTCCAACACTTCACTGATTAATGTGATTTGAACAGCATCGCGCCGGACATGGCTCTGAGATGGAGTGATTCATTTGAAGAGCTGCTGAGTCACTCAGGTAGGATCTGTTCATTTTAGCAGTGCACTGTAGTTAGCATACTGAATGTTTCTCAGTTTCATACTGAACTGAAGTAGAAGTGTGCATCCCATCATAACCATAGGATGACAAAACCTGCTTGTGACTACACAGGGTTCTGAACTTTCTGGTTTGCATGTGATACTAACCAATGAATAGTTTGGTTCAACACACACACAGTTTGATTTGTGTCACCTGGAATGTGTTTTGTCTGTCTCTGGGGATGCATGTCTATAAGCATAGTTGTAGAGATTATTATAGTAATACATAGTTGAAAACAGCTATTAAGTGTCATAGCACTGCAGCTAGTGAATTTATGAGAAGTTCAATGTCTCAATGTCTTCAATGTCAGTAAATTTACCGGTAACACTTGTTACACTTGTTCCAACTGTTAACATTAGTTAAATAACATTAACAAATATGAATAAAAACTGTAACAATGTATTGCTCACTCTTCTTTAATGCATTATTTAATATTATTTTATGGGACCTTCTTGTTAAGTGTTACCAATTTACCATTATTCAAAGTGTTATTATTTTGGACTAGTTGGTCGTACTGCAACCAAATTTGCATTGTATTATCATGGTAATGTGACAATGATTTTTACAACAGTCTGTGTCAGTATTCAAAAGCATTGCAGGTATAATGCCTCACTTCCTGTTTGTTGTCTTGGTGGGTAAATTCGTTAAGGTTTTAATTTAGCAATTAATGTGACATTGCATCTTGTTTCAGATGGGGTAGAAGTCTTCACGCGGTTTCTGCGCACTGAGTTCAGCGAGGAGAATATTGAGTTTTGGTTAGCCTGTGAAGACTTCAAGACCACTGAGTCTGCAACCAAACTGCCGTCGAAAGCCAAACAGATACACGCCATTTTCATCAACAAGGAAGCACCCAAAGAGGTACGTACACATTTGCATTTTGAACAGTAAGAACAGGGTACATATCATTTTTAGTTTTGCACAAATGCATATGTAAAGAATAGAAGCGCCTGTTCTATTGTGCACTTTGCCCAGCAGACAGATTTTTGAAAATATTTTTCCATTAATCCTAGTGGACAAAAAAACTGTAGAAAGCCTTCATGTTATTCCTTCTGTGAAACACAAAATAATAATTTTGAAAGACCATGCTGTTCACTCTTTTCCATAGGATTATAATAAATGGAAATTGGAGTGTTCTAGCTTTAAAAAGGAGCTTGAGCATTCTCATTTTAAATCATAAGAGTGGTCCATACAACTTGTTCTAAGTGCACTATGTTCCAAGTCTTCTGAATTTAATTAATGGGACCTTATTCTAAAGTGTTAACAATTTTACCATTTTTCAAAGTTTTATTATGACCAGTTGGTAGAAGTGCAACAATTTTTTATATTATATTATCCCTGTAATGTGACAATGATTTTTAGAACATTTTATGACAGTAAAATTCCTCGCTTCCTGTTTGATTTCTGAAGGGCAAAGTTGTTGTTTTTTTGGTGAACCATGCGGAACGGCAATAATTCAGTATGTGACTGAACATTTTTGGTGATCTGAAACACTTTTAAAGAAAAAAACGGCACATGGAATGGCATTATTCCAAATGACGTTATCCGTGACGTTATTTCAAAATTATAGCATTTTTGCCCATGTTTACGCTCTGTAGCCAGTATGTTGCAAATATAACAACTGTAGGATGAATTTGAACAAGGAAGATTTAGACTTAAATTCTACTGTATAATAGAAATCTGCACAATTCAAGGAGTTGAACAAAGAAATTAATCATTTAGGCTATTCAGTTTTAAAGCTATAAGCAGAAGCGAGAAATTTTGTTGTGCAGTGTTGGGGGTAATGCATTATAAGTAATGAGAGTTAAGTAATCAGATTGCTTTTTTCAAGTAACTAGTAATGTATTACTTTTAAATTTACAAGAAAATATCAGAGTTATTAAGTTGCAAAATGTGCAACTTCTGTTGCAAGCAGTGTTCGGGTAACGCATTACAAGTAATGTGAGTTATGTAATCAGATTACTTTTTTGAAGTAAATAGTAAAAACGCATTACTTTTATATTTAGAATAAAATAACTTTTACTTTTTCAAATAAATAACAAGTTATTTTCTCTCCTGTCCCGTGTTGATAGAAGTTGGGTGTGTGGTGCAGAAACACTTGCTTCAGCCTGAGGCTTATTCATTTCAATAAAATAGGGCTTTTACAGTTGCCAAAAATATAACTTCTGGGTTTTTTGTTATTAAAAATAAATAAGCAAGCCCAGCCCAGCCCAGGCGACAAAAAGTAACACAAAAGTAGCACAATGCATTACTTTCCATAAAAAGTAACTAAGTAACGCAAGTTTTCAAGTAACTAGTAAAGTAACGTAATATTTATACATTTACAAGAAAATGTCCGAGATATTAAGTTGCTAAACATGCAACTTTTGTTGCAAGCAGTTTTGGGGGTAATGCATTACAAGTAATCCAAGTTACGTGATCAGATTACTTTTTTCAAGTAACTAGTAAAGTAACATATTACTTACTTAGTTGAACTTGAACTGACGCAGTTACTTTTTTAATGGAGTAACACACTATTGTAATCCATTACTTATAAATGTAACTTTTCCCAGCACTGGTTCCAAGTATACAGAATTAAAAATTTTGAGTGAACTATTTTAAGCCACTGCAACCTGTTTATCAGACCCCGCAACAAATAAACGCATGCTGTTTTGGAAAGCACCTTATTTATGGTAACGAACGATGCTACGCTGCTGTGAGCGAAGCAGCGCTTCGGGTAACCTCAGCGGGAGTCACATTAAAAAAGAAACACAGCTCTGTTAAATGATATCTGTGGTGCAGTGCAGAGCTGCATCACCATCAGAGACCTGCCATTGTGTTTGCGCAGAGGCCATTGTCAGCCCCCGGCCACATGACTGGGGGCAGATATGTGACCGTGTGGTTTTCCTGCTTTTGGCTGCAAACTCCCCCTCAACCACCCACGCAGCTGAGAAAATAGACTCTGAAAAACTGAGAAGTGAAAATGAGGCAGTGGGACCACTCGCTCTAGTCTGACCAAAGTAAGAAAGAATAAAGCAACTAAGAATGAAAGATCACACTGCTGTACGTCAGCTTTATCGTATCGCTGCTGGTAAAGGAAAACCTTAAAATTGTATCACTTGTATTTATTCATAAACAAGTAGCAGTGCGTGCATAAAATCTGCAAAATTGCTGTTCAACAGACACGTGTTAGTCTGATGTAATACTTTCAGAGAAGAAGTAGCAACTGTGGCCTGGACAGAGGGAGAATGAGTCAGGGCAAGTGCTGCGGTCAGAAAAGATGAGTGTAAATAACAAATAAAACAGACAAACAAAAGGCTTTCATTTTATCCTAATTTTCCTAATACAATATTTGCTATAAATTATATTAACAGCACAGCAGTGTGAGCGAAAAGTGTAAATTAAAAATGTACATGCATTTGAGAATGTCTCTGTACATTTGTTTTTGCCAGTATAGTTTAATGACATGACACTCATTTGTTTGTGCGGTCTATTAATTTATTCACAAATTTTAAAACGCAATGCATGCATACAAAGACTTGGGGGTTATGAAGTCAGAAATGTTAGGGTCATACAACTGTACTGTTATTATGACAAAGGGACCAATTACAAATTATTAATTATTAGAATTGTCAGTACCGCTTTTTTTTTTTCATTTTACATTACAACTTTTGTTTTAAAAGTTTTCAAAGTGCTAAAACTTTGTTTCCAGGCTTTTCAGTCTAGTCTCAGATTTTACAGTGGATGTATTTTTTGTCTGATGTTTTGCACATGAAAAACAAGAATTCTAAAAATAGACAAGGGCTGAAAGACAAGCTACTGAGAATCTCCTGCTCATAAGATTTGCCTAAAGCAGAAGAAAACACAGATCAGCGATATGGCGAAATCATAGTTGGCCCCAAAAAATTAACTTACGACATAATTTTTCATCTTGCAACAAGTATCTTGTCTTTCATCATAGTGCACAATTCCTGAAAACTTAATTTTTTTGACGTTTTACGTTTTGCTCTTTTCTCCTCAGATCAACATCGACCACTCAACCAAGGCCACCATTGAGAAGAACATCCTGAAGCCCACCAGGTCCTGCTTTGATGTAGCACAAAGTAAAATCTACAGCTTAATGAAAAGAGACTGCTACCCACGATTCCTCACCTCTGACATCTACTTGACCCTGACCAAGAGGGCAGGCCCACCCACTATGACCAGGAGAAGGTCCCGCTCCTTCGTTTTTAATGATCGTCCTGAAGGCACAACAGCCTGGTTGTAGATTTGTACTGTAATGCTAGGGTTTTTTTTGTTTCTGTTTTTTTGTATATTGTCAATAGCACATGATCATGTGACACCTCCTAGCTATTTATTAACATTAGATCCTGTGGGCTGGTATTTAATTACTAATCATTCTGTCATGATTGTCAAATGTTCGGTTCTGCTTGAAGGATTTCATGCCAAATTTAATTTAATCTACAGGTTTAGAATGCCTAAACATTGTAAATAACAGTTTACTGATAAATGTCTGTATAATAAACTGTACATAAATCTCTTTTATTTTGGCCTACAGCTAATTGTAACAACGGCCACTGTTGTGTCACTCTCAAAGACAGGAAAGAGAGCAAAAACTTTGAAGAATTGAAAAATAAAACCACATTTCTGAGGAAAAAGTGATGGGACTCAAAAATCTATATTTATGATGGAGTTTGATTGTGTAGCCAGACGTTAGACAGTCTGGTCCAACAGAGCACTATTTATAGGTCAACACTGAAATTAGCATCACCCTGGTTTTCCTGCTTGATTGTCCTAAAAAAGCATTATTTTTCACATACTGTATTTACATTATTGCAGCACCTGTCTCAACAGTCCTATTTAGTTCCTGTTTCGATGTAACCCCTCCTTCTGAAATACGAAATGTACTCTGATTAGTTAGCTTGAGTTTCATCTGCCCAGCTGTAAATATTAATGTTGGAGTTAGTTTTGCTATGCTGCGTAAAATGTTCAGCACACAGATAAATGATAGGGTTATAGTTTAGGATCAGTGTTAAAAAATAAGTTTTGCCAAATAAAGGGGTTTTGGAATCAGGGTTGAGAAAACAGTCTTCTTTGCCATGGCGACAACACGCTACTAAATCAGTACCAGTACAGAGATTTTCTTTCTATAGGGAGATGAGAGGGTCTGTATTACTTACTATTGGAGAAAGCGTAACGGTCAACTTGGATCACGTGTGCTTTGATAACCAATCACATTACAGCCTTGACGTCATTGAATTTCAGTCAGAGAGTAGTGCGGCACTCATTGGCCGTTTGCGGATACCATAGGAATGAATGGGAAGTGCCGTAAGATGAATCCCACCTGTCGCAAAAAGTCCATGACTTCTCTTATAAAACGGCTTTTTTTTTGGTGTAAACTCTAAAAATATTTCAATCCAAAAGTATTGTTAAGTGTAAAACATGTTGTAGATTAGCAGACAGGCTGTCGATTCATTAAATGATGAGCTGTTTCCTCTAAAAAGCTGTTTATTCAGCGTAGTGAAGCCTCTCCTCCATTGACGTACATTGATCTCCTTTCCCACGTACTGCCAGGCCGGAAGCGTTAGCTTTAGCCGTTACGCTTTTTCGGCTAATGTTTGCAGTCTTGCCTTCTAGTGGTTTTGTCAGTACTTCTTCTTCTTCTTCTCTAGCTAAGCTCAGCTCAGTGTTACTCTCTAAAAAAAGTAACTAATTACATTAGTTGCTTTTTATGGAAAGTAATGTGTTATGTCACTTTTTAAATCTGGTCTGGGCTTGCATGATTGTTTTTAAAAATTTTTTTTTTTTAAATATTCATTTTGAGGAACACTGAATCTGTTTTTGTGCAAGCGAGATGAGTAAATGTATGTCTATATTTAGAACTACACTAAGCATCATGTTCACACAGCGTACACAATGCCTACGCATCTCACTTCTGTGGCCTCGTTTATAAAGTGTGCGTACGCTCAGATTTGATCTTAGAGTGTGCGTACGCTTAAATCCACGCCAACGCTCATATTTATAAAAACTGTCTTTGACGTGGAAAAGTGCTTAGAGTCACGTCAGGGTCTGAGCAGACGTACACACTTTTTCTTGTCGGAGTACTGCATGTTTTTGAAAATGTTAGCTGTCCTTGCCAATCGCTATTCTAAATTATGACGATTGGTGATCTTTTATATGTTAATGACATTAATTAGGAGTCGTTTACGAGGCAGAGAGCTGAAACCATTAAGTTGCATGCAAGTTCAAGATCATTTGCGATTCATAGATTTCACACGTACGCATATTCGAGAGATGATCGTAAGATCAAATTTAGGCTGGTTTCTGTGCAACATTTTATAAATGAGGACCCTGATTTCTCTCAACATGGCGACAGGAGAGCTATCAGTTACTTGTTTGAAAAAGTAACTCAGATAACTTCTTGTAAATGTAAAAGTAAACACTGTACTGGTTACTTGAAAAAAGTAATCTGATTACTTGAAATGCGTTATCCCCAACACTGGTAATCTTGCGAATCTTTTTATTCTCAAACAGCAACATGACACATGAAATTTAAACTAAAGTTGAAGATCCCTTTGATGAATTTTGAAGTGTAAATACAGTAATATAAAGCTAAACGTATAGGCTATAAACGAACTACACCACAGCTGCATGACTTCAACATCTCCACCAGGCTTCAACATCTCTTTCAGTGTTCATTTGAAAAATATTTTCCCTGTAAATTTTAGTTAGATTGTAGGTAATTTGCCAGAGCGAGATTATAAACACAACGAGGCTGTGAAAGTGACTAGTGAGTAGATGGGATTTGCTGATTTTCATCGTCCCCGTCAACATCTGTAGTCCCATTTAGCCACTTATTAGCAACTGTTTTTTTTCCCAAACAAGTAAAAGGGGTATTACTTATGTATACGTCATACAATAAAACAGGAAAGTATCTTGATCTTGAGCTTTGTTAACCACAGACATTATTTCAAGCATTTAACCAAAAACACAAGTGCTAAAATGCTAAGTCTTTTTCAGGTTTTGGCCTACAAGAAAAAAAAAACCTCTCACTTTGACCAACGAACAAACTCAGTTTGGAGCTTGCAGTGGTTTAGCGTGCAGTCTGCAGACAGACTGTGGGAGGTCCACAGGTGCGCGGTTTGAGACAGACACTAGTTGTGCTATGCAAACACGGCTAACAGGTACTCAGTGTTTGCAATTTGTCGAGATTTCATCCCAGTGATGTATTCTTTTTTCCCCACAAATCATTTTCCCTGAGATGGCCACATCTACCTCCTGATGTGAATCATTAGAGCTCGTGTCAGGCTTCCAGCTGTCTTCAGTGAGACCCAAGTCTGAACCACTGTCATCCTATCAAACCCGACTGTTAGTGTCTCATAGCAGACATCAATTATGCATGCGCAGACAGGCTACTGGAATGCATAATGTCTAACTTTGGGTGCTACCAAGCAGGACGCAGTGAGAGAAAGAATTAAAAATATTTATATCCAACATTTTATTCAGTGTCTGTTTGCAGCATGAATCTGCAGAATAATTTTGCTCCATAAAGCAAACCATTTACTTGAATCAGTGCATCATGGTCTCAAGTAAAAGGTGAACGCTGAGGTTAAATACTACTGTACCAACCCCATCTTGCAGGCAAACGTAACTATTTTACGAGGTGGTGATTTCGTATAAATTTGTATGATGTAAATTTGTATGGTCTAAATTTTATTTTCAGAAAAAAGTTTGCATGAAGGCCTATAAACATAACCATTAATGGGGTATAAGCATTTTGTATAGAAAACATACAACTGAGATTTTACAAATTTATATGAATTAGCCACCAATTTGGTAAAATGTAAAACACTTTGTATAATTTTGGTTACCCTTTATTCTAAAAATGTCTTTATTACAATGTAATTATACATTTAAGTACTGAGTAACATTAATAAAGTGCAACAGTTGGGTTCCGGACAAAACAATTGCATTAATTTTCTTCATAGGTAAATGGATGTTTAATGATAACTTACAAACATTTAAAGACTGACCTACTATGAGCTCTGAGGTTGTTAATCGATGAGATAGGCTTTTGTTAAAGCCATCAGTTTGCATTATTTCAAATTATGTTTTACATAATTGTGTTAAAAACTGAAGAATCCCAAGTAAAAAAAAAAAAAATAAAATACACTACCCATGATGCTATAAAGAAAATTCCACCAATCAGAGAGTAGCAGCAAGCAAATCCAGCAGTGAGATCCACCCACTCTTATGAAGCATATGAATGCATATTTTGCAATAAACTTAAAATATGTTGTGTCTGTACAGTATATACAATCAACAATTTTAAATGGATGGTTTTTTTTTTCCACCTTGGTATTTAATTTGATTATCATATGCAATGATTTGCAATGGGATTGCAGTTCTTTCCCTCACTAAATCCGTTAAGTGCTTGTATCTTTGTCTTTCTCTCTAATATTCAAATACTTTTATGTTTTATGTTGAGATTAATGGCTTATAGCACTTTTACACATTGTTTGTTTTTTTGTTTTGTTTTTTATAATTCCTATAGGGGGGAAATGAATGGAAAAAAATACTTCTGGAACCAGTGCCACTGAAAAAGTGGGAGGCACTAATGCACTCTATTGAAAACATACCTATAGGGTTAGAATTAGGGTTTGGTTTAGGGTTTGTTGCATGAAAATATTCTAAATTTACTGCTATTACTATAGTAAGTACATGCAACATGTAACAAGGACACTGTAAATAAAGTGTTGCCATTTCTACTTGTTTACTTCACCAGGGATGTAAATTTCCCAAATTTCCCCCATTAGAAGCTCAAGGATGCAGTCCATAAATCTTTAAGAAGCCTTTAAGCATTATCAATCTTAAAGTTAATCAGACTAACACGATCAAACCATAATGATCATAATTAGCTCTAAAATCGAGCATCTTGGTAGAACGATTATTTTAATAGCTATTAAAGTGAAAGAACTGAGGTTTTATGAATCATAAATGGATGTTGACTAATGAACTGTTTCATGAGCTGTGTGAGATCGAGCAGAAACGTGTCATCATTACAAACACAGAAGACTGATTATCGCTCTGAATGTACAGAAGATGTCTTATACCGTAAGGTAACCAAAATAGGCGTTTGCCCTATGTGACCATATGGACACAAAACCTTCTGTGTTATAACTCTTGTTGTGGGAGATTGTAATACAGACAAGTATTAGGATGACATGATCAAATGTGTTGTTGTGTTTAACACCCCACAGTGCTACTTTGAGATACACCAGATGTTTCTGCAAAAGCATTTGACCCTGACGGAAAAGCGAAGCTACTCTTAAAGAGATAGCTCACCAAAAATTCAAATACTGTTATTTACTAACCCTAATGTCATTCCAAACATGTATGACTTTCTTTGGCCAAACACAGATATTTTGAAAAATGTTTCAGCTATTTTTGTTCATACAATGAATGGCAGCGGGGTCCAGTGTTGTTTGATTCATTTATTCAAATGCAAGATTGAAAGTCAGTGGGGTCCAAACAACATTCATTGGACCCCACTGACTTTCATTGTATGAACAAATATAGTTAATAAATGACAGAATTTAGATTTTTGGAAAAAAATGGGATTCAGCAGTATGACTGTCTGGAATAAAATGATATGATTTGAATAAATGAATCTTATTTGAAATATCCTCTCTTCTTTGGGAAATGAAAGCAAAAGTATTTACTCCTCCAAATGACATATAAACTACAATCATCTTGCTAAGCTACACAAATGACAAAATGAGGAAAGGATTATGGGTGTTTTTGCTGTCATCCTAGAGCAGACTAATAAACCCGTACAGCACATCATCTCCCCATGCCGCCATTATACAGTCATGCAGCAGATTATAGTTAGTTAATGATATCTTTTAGCTGACACTTAACAGAAAAACAACACAAGAAGTTGAAGCGTATGTTTGTGTGTCACGATAACCCGACTGACGGCATGGCAGCTTGTGAAGATTTGACACTGATAACACAAATTCATCCCTGTTGATGCTTGTACAAGTGGTGGGGGTGTTTTGCACGTGGATGTTTAGTGTGCAGAAGGCCAGGAGTAACAGAGGTGAGAGGAAGTTCATTTAGGAACCACAGCTCCCCCTGCTGGATGATGGAGTTTGTACATTTTGACATTTTGAGAATCAGAATCAGAATCAGAATGAGCTTTATTGGCCAGGTATGTTTACACATACAAGGAATTTGTTTTAGTGACAGAAGCTCTACAGTGCAACAGAAAGACAGCAACAGGACAGGACACAGATACTAAAAGAATAATATACAAATAGGCAATGTTGAAAATAGCAAAAACACAATATATAATGTAGAAAATTATGTGTGTACAGGTCTGATATGTGCAAATTTGAAATGAAAAAATAAGTATGTGTGGTGAATAAATAATGTATAATAGTGTTGTGTGTTCCACGTTTATTGTCAAGTGTTCATGAGATGGATTGCCTGAGGGAAGAAACTGTTCCTTTGTCTGGTCGTTCTGGTGCTCAGAGCTCTGTAGCGTCGACTAGACAGTAACAGTTCAAAGAGGGAGTGTGCTGGGTGTGAGGGATTCAGAGTGATTTTACCAGCCCTTTTGCTTACTCTGGATGAGTACAGTTCTTGGAGAGTGGGGAGGGTTGTACCAATGATTCGCTCAGCAGTCCGGACTACCCTCCGTAGTCTTCTGAGGTCAGATTTGGTAGCTGAGCTGAACCAGACAGTTATTGAAGTGCAGATGACGGATTCAATGATGGCGGAGTAGAACTGTTTCAGCAGCTCCTGTGGCAGGTTGAACTCAGCTGGCGAAGGAAGTACAACCTCTGCTGGGCCTTTTTCACAATGGACTCAATGTGATTGTACTACTTCAGGTCCTGAGAAATTGTGGTGCCCAGGAATCTGAATGACTCCACTGCAGTCACAGTGCTGTTCATGATGGTGAGTGGGGGGAGAGCAGGGGGGCTTCTCCTGAAGTCCACGATCATCTCCACAGTTTTGAGCGTGTTCAGCTCCAGGTAGTTAACACTGCACCAGACAGTCAGCTCCTTGACCTCCTGTCTGTAAGCAGACTTGTCACCGTCCTAGATGAGACCAATCAGTGTGGTGTCATCTGCAAACTTCACGAGGTTGACAGAGGGGTCTTTAGATGTGCAGTCGTTGGTGTAGAGAGTGAAGAGCAGTGGGGAGAGAACACAGCCCTGAGGAGCTCCAGTGCTGATGGTGCGTGTGCTGGATGAGAATTTTCCCAGCCTCACAGACAGGCAGCAGCTGTTTTGAGGGGGATAGTTCAACCAAAAATGACAATTCTGTCATCATTTACTCATCTTCCTCTTGTTCCAAACCTGTACGAGTTTCTTTCTTCATCTGAACACAAAAGAAGATATCTTGAAGAATGTTGGTAACTGAACAGTTGATGGTAGCCACTGATTTCCATAGTATTTTTATTTTTTTCAATACTATGGAAGTCAATGGCTATTTGTTTGTTTGAAACTGTTTGGTTACCACCATTCTTCAGAATATCTTCTTTTGTATTGAAGAGCTGAAAGAAATTTAGACAGGTTTGGAACAACTTGAAGGTGGGTAAATTATTTTTATATACACTAACATTCATAAGTTGTGGGGAGTAGGATTTTTCTGTTATTGAAAGAAGTCCTTGTGCTAACCAGGGAAATACAGTAATACAGTAAAACAGTAATATTGTGAAACATTATTACAATTTAAAATAACAGTTTCCTATTTTAATACAACCTGAATTCCATAAATGTTTGAACGTTTTTTAAATTTGAATCAAATGAAAACTAAAAGAATTTCAAATCACATGAGCCAATATTTTATTCACAATAGAACATAGATAACATAACAAATGTTTAAACTGAGAAATTTTACAATTTTATGCACAAAATGAGGTCATTTCAAATTTGATGCCTGCTACAGGTCTCAAAATAGTTGGGACGGGGGCATGTTTAGAACGGTGTAGCATCTCTTCTTCTTTTCAAAACAGTTTGAAGATGTCGGGGCATCGAGGTTATGAGTTTCTGGAGTTTTGGTGTTGGAATTTGGTCCCATTCTTGTCTGATATAGGTTTCCAGACGCTGAAGAGTTTGTGGTCGTCTTTGACACTAAATGTTCTCTATAGGTGAAAGATCTGGGCTGCAGGCAGGCCAATTCAGCACCCGGACTCTTCTGCTACAAAGCCATGCAGTTGTAATAGCTGCAGTATGTGGTTTTGCATTGTCCTGCTGAAATACACAAGGCCCTCCCTGAAATAGATGTCAACTGGAGGGGAGCATATTTTGCTCTAAAACCTTTATATACCTTTTCATAGTGCCTTCCAAAACATGCAAGCTGCCCATATCGTATGCACGTATGCACCCCCATACCATCAGAGATGCTGGCTTTTGAGCTGAATGCTGAAAACTCACTGGAAGGTCTCCCTCCTCCTTAACCCGGAGGACACGGTGTCCGTGATTTCAAACAAGAATGTCCAATTTGGACTCGTCTAACCATAGAACACTTTTCCACTTTAAAACAGTCCATTTTAAATGAGTCTTGGCCCACAGGACACGACGGCGCTTCTGGACCATGTTCACATATGGCTTCCTTTTTGCATGATAGAGCTTTAGGTGGCATCTGCAGATGATACGACCGATTGTGTTTACCGACAGTGGTTTCTGGAAGTATTCCTGGGCCCATTTAGTAATGTCAATGACAGAATCATGCCGATGAGTAATGCAGTGTCGTCTGAGGGCCAGAAGTCCACGGACATCCAACGAAGGCCTTGTCTCTTATGCACAGAGATTTCTCCAGTTTCTCTGAATCTTTTGATGATGTTATGCACTGTAGATGATGAGATTTGCAAAGCCATTCCTCAACGTCAATTTGACGTTGAGGAACATTGTTTTTAAAGTATTTCACAATCTTTTTTTGAGACTCTGCCTCTCTAAGACATCCCTTTTATAGATAATCATGTTACAGACCTGATGTCAATTAACTTAATTAGTTGCTAGATGTTCTACCAGCTGAATCTTTTCAAAATTTCTTGCTTTTTCAGCCCTTTGTTGCCCCGTGCCAACTTTTTTGAGACCTGTAGCAGGTCTGAATTTGAAATTAGCTCATTTAGTGGATAAAAGTGTAAAATTTCTCCATTTAAACATTTGTTATGTTCTCTATATTCTATTGTGAATAAAATATTGGCTCATGTGATTTGAAAGTATTTTAGTTTTCATTTTATTCCAAATTAAAAAACGTGCAAACATTTCCCGAATTCGGGCTGTACATATTAAAAGGTGTAATTTATTTCTGTGATCAAAGCTGAATCTTCAGCATCATTACTCCAGTCTTAAGTGTCACATGATCCTTCAGAAATCATTCGAATATGCTTATTTGCTGCTCAAGAAACATTTCCTATTATTATAAAAAAACAGTTGTGTTGCTTTTTTTATGGAAACATTACTTTTTTCAGGATTCTTTGATGAATAGAAAGATCAAAAGAACATAATTTATTTGATATAGCAATTTGTTGAAACATTATAAATGTTTGTCGTGTCACTTTTGAGCAATTTAATGCTTTCTTGCCTAAAAGTATTATTGCTAAATAATTATTAACGTATTAATTAAGTATTAATGAATGGTATAAACAAAACCGAATAAAATAAACGACCAATCAGAGATTTAAAAACAAATAATAATCATCATCATAAAAAAATAAAACACCAACAAAATATACTGTATGTACAAAAATATGGTATGTGTTTGTCATGTGGATAATGGTCTCAAGTGGCATCTGTTAAAACTAGTCTGTTAGAACTTCAAAACAATCCGACTGGCTGGAAACCTTTAATGAAAACCTGAATAGAAATCCTACAAAACTGCTTTAGGATGTTTATCATTTATTAAGCCAAAGCTATTGATACCAAAGCTGCACACTTCTCGTTCATTGTGTTTTTAGCTATAGCTTATGTTATGTAATTGCACTACTGTAGCCAATTAGCCTATTAGCATAGCTTATTGCTAAAATGTTCAGCTGTGTATTTTAACGCATTTTTGTTTGATCAGGAATTGCAAATGGCTACCCTCAGGACAGATTCAGCTAAATGGACAGATCGAACTTTTCACAACCCTGGGATGCTTTTCCAGGATCATTCCAGCCCAACTGTACCACATATTACTAGCCAACTTTTTCAGTCAGGCACAGTTTGATTCATGTCAGACATTTTATCTGGATTCTCCCAAAGTGAATTCTAAATATAGCGTCTCGTTTTTGCGCCTGACAAAGGGAATACCTGATCTTGCTGACCCTGTCGAACACAACAAACACACAGACGTCACACACACACACACACACACACGAGCTAGCACAGGTGCTACAAACAAATTACACAGACAAATGAGTCAGTCTCCAGAAAGGCTGCGTTCCCTTCACAGCCCAGTGTGAGCGTAATGATGCATTACAGTCAATTCCACCCAGTCTGGAAATATGAAAATATGAATTATTAATGTTGTTACAATTTTCTGAAACTATGCACATCCCTTCTTTCAATTGTGTGGATGAGTCAGAGTATGAAGAGTGAAGAACAGAGTGCGAACAAGTGTAGATGAACTGAATACAAAGCAAAGGGACAAATAAAGTTAAGTGTGTGCACTTGTGTGTTGCAGTGAACGAATAACTCTGATTTCAGGAGTCAGCACAGGTGAGTGTGTCCTCACCCTTGCCAGCTTTTTTGGAAACCAAATTGTCCTGGCCATGTGTAAGTCATTATGCATGCAAATCTGGCAGAGGATTTTCCATTTCTTCTGGTGATTTACATGGCCACTGACAGACTGAGACAATACTAAAGGAAAGCTCAGAGGGGATCTCGTAGAAACCTTTTTTTAGGTGATTCGTTTGCAGTTGTGGTTCTTTGTTATGTCTAAAATTAGACAAAGTGGTCAACAAGGTTGAAAAATAAGGATATCCAGTCAGGTTTCCCAACTTTCAGATCTAGTGATATCCATGAATCAAACCATAACCTGCGGTAGGAAGTTTAAATACCACTTTTCCACTGGCCGCCCAAAACCATCACTCCAAATTTCCAATAGAAAGGACTCTTTAAACTCTTTAACCCCTGATCCCACAGTATACAAAAGCACAGCTCAGGATCTAGTGAACTAGACAGAATCACACAAACTCTAAAAACTATGGAACTGGTTTCAGACATCATCAGACAAAGATATCAAAGGGAGAGCTGGACACCTAAGCCACACTAAAAACTAAATATGCGTATGTCAATGTCAAACGCAGCACAAGCACACTTCTGCATTATTAATAAAGCATTATACAAAAATAAATTCCAGTGGATCATAGTTAGTACACCTGTGGTTACGACTGTGTGAACTTGCGGAGAACTGACTTCATACAGTACATCTACTTAAATCACCTTGAAACCAGTTTGTTACAAATCATTGCAAAAATGGCTTGAGTTCTGAGAAAAGCTCCAGCATCATTTGTTTGCAGATGCCTCTTGGTTTGGTGTTTTGTTTCTAATGCAATGACTTTCTGACATGTGTAAGCACTTCTCAAGCATCCAAATAGTTTTTGGTATAATTATGATATTTGATATGCTATAATTATTATATGATATGCTATATTTGATATTCATGTTTTGATCATGGGAAATGATGGGAAATTAAACAGGATTGAATGGATTAGATCGTAAATAATAGGCAAATACTTCAATTTAGGTCTATTTCAACCACATGCTATTTGGTTATGGCAGGATTTCCATTCTATGATTTCAATATTGTGGATATATGTGGTGATGACCTAATGGAGACCCACCTGGACCATCACACAGGCAGGTGTTGCTGTGGTACCAACCAGTTCTGGGACAGACTGCACCAGATGCATGTGGGCAAGTTTAATATATGCACAAGTAGCACTAGTATTTGAGCACATAAACTTATTCAAACATTAATCAATGTTTAAGCAAAATATTTATGGTTTACATCAATTAGCTCTTTGTGACGTCACTCCTTTAGACATAAAATGATGTTGAAATTTTGTGGATTGATTCTTAGTAGTAGAACAAAAAAAAAAACAATCTAATCTAAATTTATCCCAAAAAAATGAATAAATAAATATGTATTATTATCATAAATGTATATAATAAATTGTATCTATTTTGAATGTATAAAATGTATCAAATAATTTAATATATAACACAATTAAATAAAAATAAAAATATTTCATTATAAATACATTTCATTATCAATTGAAATAAATAAATATGAAATTTGAATTATTTACTGCTCCTGACTAATTTTAGATGTAGTTACTGAATATTTTATTTGTATATTTAAATATACTATTTAATATATTATTTAACGTTTAAAATGTTTAATATATTTACATCAATGAAAATTATTAATTTATACTGATTTACTGTACGTGAAGCAAAAAAAATAATAATAATTTAAACATCAACTATAACAGCAATAAATTAAAATGCACAGTTTTTTTACTTGTGTTTACAAATTTGCAAAGAGATTAATGAATCAGTGGATTAGATAATTATGCAAAACATTACTTTTAGAAATTTTGACCTATTATTGTTGCACTTAAAGGGCTAGTTCACCTTAAAATTAAAGTTTTGTCATCATTTACCCTCGTATATTTCCTATGACCTTTTTACTTTCATGGAACATAAAGAAGATATTTTGAAGATTTATTCAATGCTTTGAATTCTAGCAACAACATCACAACATCCAACATTTTCGCCTAGAATTTTTATTAAAGATATTTCATTTAATTTTAAGTATGTAATCAATTTACTATCTGTAATAAGTGCCTCAGGGGATTTTTTTTTTACATACTAAATGTGCCATGAAACCTCACATTTTTTGTAAATTGTATTTACACAGATTTACCAAGAGAAAAATATTATGCTTACTTATAATCATTACTATTTAACTTGCATTATATCACAACACAAAAAGTAATATAAAGCAAAGTTAAACAGGTGACTGACAAGCAAGCCATTACCTCCGCGCTGAAGATGTTTTCTTCATGACCTTACAGACTGAGGAGGTGACCCTGCCCAAAGCTTTGCATGCTGATTTCCATGTGTTCCATTTATGCCAGTAAATGTGTTTAGACCCTCCAGAGCCACACAGAGTCAGAGAGTGAAGGAGACTCCATGCAGAAGACACTGCTGTCAGAGATGGCCATAAAGTGAGTGCCTGATTATTAATGACTCCATCCGCATTCTTCTTTTTTTTAAATGATATTAACGACTAATGTGCTTGAATTTACTGATCACGAGGAATTTCAGATTCAAAGGATTTGTTAATTAGGATACTATTGGCAGATTGCAATTGGATTGACATGCTAGGAGGATCCTGTAATCAATATATTTGAAATCTGTATCACAATCAGCTTCATCAGTGAAGGATCTCCATGTAATTTTCAAGGGTAGATTTTGTTGCTTTTCTCAGGAACCCGTTGACGATGTGGACTGTTGGGGCGAGTCCATCGAGAAGCTTCTGTCCTGTAAAAGTAAGAAAATTCACTTCTAAATATTCTCTGATAATACTGGATGGAATATTGTGCACCATCCATCTACACTGTACAAAAAAAAGTTGTTTCAACTTAAAATAATTTGTTACCCCCGCTGACTTAAAATTTTTAGTTTAGTCAACTAAAATATTCCAGTTGTCCCTTAAATTAACATTGAGTAATTTAAAATTTCAAGTAGATCAAACTAAAAATTTTAAGTCAGCGGGGGTAACAAATTATTTTAAGTTGGAACAACTTTTTGAAACAATTTTTTTTAAAGTGTTAGAACAAATCATATATATTGCATCTATTGCATCTTTCCATTATAAATGAATCCGAATCTGACTAATTTATAATGGAAAAACATGCTTTTAATCAGCAAAAAAAAAAAAGATATTATATATATATATATATATATATATATATATATCCATATATTTCCATATATTAATATATATTTCATAAATATTTATTAATTTATTATATATATGTATTGAGAAAAATATTCAATAAAATATATTACAGTTTGCTTATCATCTATTGAAAGCATGACAAGATACTTATGAATTTGTTGGGTGTTTGGAGTTAATGCAAATAAATAAAGAGTTACCCTGTCATTTGTAAACACTAGTCAAATTAGTTTAAATAAAGTCCATGGTTCATGTTGAAGTGATGCACCTCCATCTCATTGCTGTATAAATATGAATCAAATATTGTATGAATCTTATATGAGTTGTAGCTGTTTAAATTATGTTCAAATATTAATTTCCAAATTTCAGTTTCAACATCTAAATTGGAGAAGTAACACTTAACTATTTGTGATAATTAACTCTCATGATGGTGTCATGCTGCAGCGGGACAGATGGCTTTCCAGGACTTCCTAAAGTCGGAATACAGTGAGGAAAATATTCTGTTCTGGCTGGCATGTGAGGAATACAAAAAGATCACGAGCGCACCAGAGATGATCAGCATGGCAAACCAAATCTACACTGAGTTTGTGCAAACGGAATCACCCAGACAGGTGAATGACTGAACTGTGCTGAGCTGCTGTAATGTCCTACTGAGGGAATCAATTATTCGGTCCTGCTGCTCTAAAGTTCATGAGAGAGTCCTTCATGAGAGTTTCACTTTCATCCTTGGGGGGGTGGAAGCATTCTGCATTTTAAGACAGAAATTGGATATTGATTCAGTCTTAAGTACACAAGTCCCATTATATCCACAACAACAACAAATAAAACTGAATAAATCATGGACTTTTTTTTTGGTCTGTTCACATTTTGAAATAATAAAGATTTTGCCCCTCGGTGTACACCCCCCAAACAAAATATTTATTTAAAAATATTTATATACAAATATTTATTTAGAGATAATGATTTATTACATTTTTATATAAATATAAAAATGTGTTCACTGCTGTGTGTGTGCATGTTGGATGGGTTAAATGCAGAGCATGAATTCCGAGTATGGGTCAAAATTATTTTTTTTTATACATTTTTTTTTATTATTATTATATATATATATATATATATATAATTTACATTTTATATATTTTATTATATTAAGTAATTTATTTGTTTATTTATTTATAGTGTTTTTATTTTTATTTTTTTGAAAGACAAAAAAAAATTATAAAATAAAAAATGTGATGCCCTTATTTTCAGGTCAACATCGACTCTGGGACTCGCACAAATATTACAAATAACATCTCAGAGCCAACCCTGAACTCGTTTGATACGGCACAGAAGATGATCTTCAGTCTAATGGCGAGAGACTGCTATCCCAGGTTTCTGAAGTCTGACATCTACCAGTCCGTTCTGCAAAAGCATGGAAAGAGATGACTTCATAATGACTAATGATTAATGTACATCAAGTTTAACTATTGCCAGTAAGTTTTTGTTTTTGTTTTTTTTTTATTTTGGACTGAAATAGCTCATCAGTTTTCATCATTATGTTGCCATATAACGTTTTTTGAAGGAAAAACATGTTTACAGTTTCACATTAGGATCATCTATTCTGATTTGATATTTCATGCATGCAAATTCATGCATCAAAAAAACATTCCAACGTGGGATTAAAAGGATCTGTTATGGGCCTGAATGAATTCAGCAATTTCCTGGTTATCAGCATACTGTTGAGAAATCAAGAATAATACGAAAATGAGAATTTGAATGCTGCCTTTTAAACAACAACAATTCCACTACAGTTCATTTCTAAAACAGTGCCGCCTATCGGTCAAACATTTGTTTCAGACAAGTTACTTTAATGATGATGATGTCAATTTTTTATTATTAAAAGAACATTATTGCTTAGGTTTTCTTATGATTGATGTTATGATCGTCAGGAGGAAATTTGTCAAATGATTTTAAAGGACCATTTAAATATGACCACTTTAATGCAAGAACATCCTGGATTGCTCATATAAAAAGATGAAAAATATATATAATTTAAATAAATGAACATAAAACATCAAAAATTGTGTGAGCACTTTATATAAAATATATATATACATACACACACATATAGGTTTTTTTTTTTTTCACAGATGTAACTCAGAAAACAGTGTGTACATTTTACACTACAAATGTGTAAAGTTCTTTTCCTTTAATGAGTAACATGCATCAGACTCATGTGTCCAGAATAGTTCACACATTCTGTACTCCCTATGTTATACTGCATACTGCAGTGCACTAGGAAAAAAGTGAATGCATTAGCCAGAGAGGGACTGATTGCAAAAACAGCCTATGTCACACGTTTTATGTACATTTTCTTATATACCTAATTTTGAGAAATAACAATAATATAAGGTTTTTCATGTTTAATATAGGTTACTTGTTAATAATGATTCAAATATAAGGATAATGAAGTTTTTAGCAATGCTTATTACTAATCAAAAAATAAGTTTTGATCTATTTACAGTAGGAAATGTAATAAATATCTCCATGATATTTACTCATATCCTAATGATTTTTGGCATTAAATAAAAATGGATAATTTTGACCCATACAATGTATTGTTGGCTATTGCTACAAATATACCCCAGTGACATAAGACTGGTTTTGTGCTCCAGGGTCACATGTAGGCTATATGTATGTATGTGAGTGTGTGTGTGTGTGTGTGTGTGTGTGTGTGTGTGTGTGCGCGCGCATTTACATGAGCGTGTGTTCATAAATCCCCAAGGAGGTCTATATTACCAGGAGAGCGCTATCCAGGAGCAACTTTGGACACAGCTTCGGTCAGTGACTAAACTTTGAGGATAGAGCAGTGATTCTTTTTCTTTTTTTCAGATAAGTACCTATACTTGACCACTAGGTGGCGAAGGAGCACCGCCATGATTCATTCTTTGTAGCGCAGCAACACCAAGATAAACTGAATCACAAAAGCTCAAGACTTTTAGATTTGACCCTTTAATTGACCCCAAATTGTGTAAAATATAAAACTTTCTTTGTCCTCAGACTTTTTAAATTCTAGCACAATCATTCAAATATTAATGAGGAAAATGGCCTGTTGGAATGTAAGGCCTGCTGTTATTTTTAGCCCTTGCGTATTTTTTTACAAAAGACAAGCGTACATAAAAGACACAGAGAGTATTTAATATACTCAAGAACAATACAAAGTTATCAAACTTCCCTATTCAGACGCATTTAATGAGAAAACGTGCCTGTTTATTGTCTAAATTATTTAAAAAAAATTTGCATGGGTTACAATATAGACATTGGCATGCAAAATACGTGCCTGCTTTTACATCAGCACACCTAGAAACTGCAGAACAGTCGCATATGAAACCAGTAACAACGTCATGTGCTCTTGACCTAAAAAGAGAACACAATACCATCAACGTACCTAAATTAGATGCGAGTATCAACTGATTCAATAGCAGAGGTTTGAAGATAAAGAGGTAGCAGAAATTTCCAAAACAATTCTTGCCTGGCAACGGTGTATATAGTTTAAGTCACTAAGGACTTACTCAAGAGAGACAGTTGAGGGTTTGCACATCGCTAAAAGTTGGTTTTGGTTTTTTGCCTTAGTGGTTGGCATCAACAGACAGACATTGCGTCTATGTCTGCCTGTTGGTCTGTCTGTCTGTGTGTGTGTGTGTGTGTGTGTGTGTGCATGTTTATGTGGTTTATGAGGACACAAATTAGTATAATGGCATGGGTATGACAGAGGTATTACAATATGAAGGTGGTTTATGAGGTCCCCGTAATTCAAAAGGCTTAAAAAACATACTAAATGGTGTTTTTTTGAAAATCTAAAAATGCACAAAGTCTCCTGTGAGGGCTAAGTTTAGGTGTAGGGTTGGTGTAGGGCAATAGCACACACAGTTTGTTCAGTATAAAAACCATTACGCCTATGGAGAGTCCCCATAAACCACAAAAACCAACATGTGTGTGTGTGTGTGTGTGTGTGTGTGTGTGTGCGTGTGCGTGTGCTTGTACCCTCTTGTACACCACATATACTTCCTCTTCTGTGCTTATCTTTTTTTTTAAGTGTACATTCATACCCAGAGGGGAAACATTAGAACATGATGTTTCAGTAGCCATTATGTCATACATAGCTTTTCCAAAGGGCCACATTTATCAATGTAATATTCATTATAGCATCATCTTACTGGCAGTGTGTTACTGTTAATTTAGATGCTTTTTGTCAATCATAGTTATCCTTTATAATTCACTTTTTTATTTTTAAAATTAGCAAATAATTTCATGGGCCACATGAAATCCTCCACAAAACATATTTACCACTGTCTATGGCACCGGCCCACCCAGAGTGATGATGGGAATAACACTGCCAGAATATAGTGCTGTGGAAATAAAACGCAACTGCAAAATAGTCACATTTTTTTAGCACTGAATTGCAACTATCACTTTTTGAATTGCCACATTTGTATAACTTTACTGCCGAGGTTGCAGCAAAGACCACAACCACACATATGTAGAGCTGGTAAATAAGATAATTTTTTTAGATTTTGCTTAAACAGTCACCCTTCTCTCATAAGTAGGTTTGGAAAGTTTGATTTATTGTAAATCACTTTGTTCTAAACCTCTTTCTCTCACACATGGCGCCTGTCTTAAATGGTCAGTGTTGGGAAGGTTACTTTGTAAATGTAATAGGTTACAGATTACAAATCACCCTATTCGAAGTGTAATAAGTAGTGTAGGCAGTCATAGCCTAATGGTTAGAGTGACATACTGGTAAACCCAACGGTCACAGGTTCAAGTCTCTGTATTGGGGAGTGAATGACTAGCGCTCTCGACTGAGGTGAGACCCTTAAGCAAGGCATCAAACCCCCAGCTGGTCCCAAGGTGCCGCAGAAAAAAATGGCTACCCACTGCATGCTTTGTGTGTGTGTGTGTGTGTGTGTGCGTGTTGGCGTGCGTGCAGGGCCGGCGCAAGCTCACGTTCCACTCTAGGCAAATCCCTGCCGTGCCACCCCCACGTCACTCTCAAAATTAAATACGATTTTAAAGATGCATGCGAAAGGCTGGAGAATTTGTTTATTGATACAACTGCATTAAAATAAAAGCAGACATGGTCATGTTTTCTGATCCCCCCCCCCCCCCCCCAATGTAAAAAAATAATAATAATAAAACAATAATAGGCTAAATAAATAACCAATAGTATAGCTGCAAATGCAAATTAAGAGTACAAGCCTGAAGTGGCCATGGGAAGATTTGGGAGAATTCCCGGTGAGCAGTGCAAACCAGCTGGTGTGTGCACAGCTATAAGGCAACTCAGTGCTTAATCTGAACAAACCTGGATCCGGCACCTCCGAATTACCATTATCTCATTTGGCGGATCCCCTTCCTCCAATGAAAGACTTTTGTGTCAGGGTTATTATAGTTTGCATGTCATTTGCATTTTTGAATTCGTTTTTATTTTAATATTGCTTTCAATTATCGTTTTTAGTTTTTAGTCATTTGGTTAATTTTAGTTTAGTTTTCAGTTTTCAAGCCTATAGTTTTTATACAGTTTAGTTTCCGTTTTAATTTTAGTTTTAGTAATTAAAGTTTAGCAGAATTAACAGAACACTTCCAGAGCGCAGACCAAAAACATTTTAATTTAAGTTTATTGACTAGCGACACAAAATTAAAGCATGCTGAGATTAATTAGAAAACGATTATTTATTTGATTATTTTATTTAGTTGCTGTTGGTTTTGTTTTGTTTTGTTTTGTTTTAGTGTTTCATTTATTTCGAAATTGCCTAATTGCCTTTATTTTCGTCAAATAGACCTACAGTTCTTAATACAACATATTTTACCTTTTAAACATGTAGCCTATACAACATTTCTTACATTAAAGACCGATGCGGCTCGTTTAGGTGACATGGTTTGCTTTGCATAAAATAAAATGGTTTACTGTTTTATAGATTAAATGAAACAAACCTATATTTGACCAAAGAAATAAGTCAGCGGCACTCAATACAGGGCTGCGTTCAGCCCCGAGAAAACGGTGCAAAACGTTTATTAAAACAGAAATGGTGGTGCATCGAACTCCCTCAGATGACGCAAGTGTGAAGTGACATACGTGAAGTGACATACTGCCAAGTATGGTGACCCATACTTGGAATTCGTGCTCTGCATTTAACCCATCCAACGTGCACACACACACACACAGCAGTGAACACACACACACCCGGAGCAGTGGGCAGCCATTTATGCTGCGGCGCCCGGGGAGCAGTTGGGGGTTCGGTGTCTCAGTCGTGGTATTGAGGGTGGAGAAAGCGCTGGACATTCACTCCCCCCACCTACAATCCATGCCGGGGTGGTGATGGCGCAGTGGATAAGACACATGCCTTTGGTGTGAGAGACCCGGGTTCGAATCCACTGTGAGACACCAATGTGTCCCTGAGCAAGACACTTAACCCCTAGTTGCTCCAGAGGCGTGCGACCTCTGACATGTATAGCAATTGTAAGTCGCTTTGGATAAAAGCGTCAGCTAAATGAATAAATGTAAATGTAAGCATGTAAACCAGGCAGTGCTAAAGGGGACATCGTTTGCCCTTTTTCCACAAGTTGTTATGATTCTTTAGAGTCTCCATGAAATGTCTACAAAATACTTTGGTTAAAATTCCTCAAAAGTCGTGTATAACAACACTCTTTAACCTTGTCAAAAACAGCTCTGTTCACAACGACCCGTTTCGGTGCATGTCTCTATCATAATGAGCTAATCTTCACCCCACCCCTCTCTTCTTCTTTTTTGTGTATTTGGTGGTGCATTACCATTAAAAACAAAATTAATCCACTGCGTCCTCAGTAGCTCTCATGTCGGGAGAAAATTAATACTCTTATGTTCACGTTTACAGACAACCACAAAACACCTGCATTGCTTACGAGACGTCTGCTTGAAAAATGGCAGACAGCACAAAACTGGCGGAGGGCGAGAATATGCTAATACAGGACAGTCCTTCAGCAGTCGTGGGTGGGCCCGAAAAAGGCTTGATAAGTGAGGCTGCTTAGGTTTTTGAGGGACTAAAAAATAGGATTGAATGGATTTTTAGCATTGTAGGGTGGTTGAGTGCACACACTGCAAAGACACATTTATATGCAAACACCATGTAAAAGTGAATTTTGTATCCGATGTCCCATTTAACCTCACAGCTGTACGTAACACTAATTACTGTTAGACTTTCAAAATCAACATCACTTGAATTAAGATTATAATAATTTAATTTTAAAGCACAGCCACCACAAAAGCAGACTTTAGCACCTCTTTTCACTTTTGAGCTTGTTCTGATTTTATTTGATGTTATGCTCTGGGCAACGTTTGCTGGGAAGTCTTGGGTCCTGGAATTCATGTAGATATTACTTTACTTTGACACACACGTACCACCTACCTAAGGATTGTTGCAGAGCATGTACACTTCATGGCAATGGTGTTTCAGCAGGATAATGCACTCGCCACACTGCAAAAACTTGATCAGGAATGGTTTGAGGAACATGTCAATTGTTTAAGGTGTTGCTTAGGCCTCCAAATCCCCAGAACTCACTTAAATTGAGGATCTGTGGGATGTGCTGGACAAACAAATGCGATCCATGGAGGCTCCATATGCTGCTAATATCTCGGTGGCAGAAATCAAAGGACCAATACAATACCTAAAAAGGTCAGTTTGCTGAAAAACTTAATGCTGGCCAGAATAGAAAGGTGTCAAAAGACACAGTGCATTGCAATTTGCTGCGTATGGGGCTGCATAGGCTCAGACCAGTCAGAGTTCCCATGATTTGGACCCTGGACTGACAAATCCCAGATCTGTGGAGGCCCCACCTTGCAACTTACATTTATTCATTTAGCTGACGCTTTTATCCAAAGCGCCATCACCACCCCCCACTGTGCCATCACCACACCCTTACAGGACTTAAAGTGTCTGTTGCTAATGTCTTTTTGACAGAAATCACATGCAGGACACATTCAGATGTGGCTGATCAGTGTATAGCCTCATGCTAGTCTATCGGATTTTCTTTCAATTAGTTATTTTTTTGCTTGTTTTATTGTCTACCAGGCAAAACCATTAGTCTCTTTTTGTGGGTTGCGGGCTGAAGTTTCGCACTTTTTTTATTTTGACAAAGCTCTAAACACTGAACAATATTAATAGTGATACCTGCCTTAGTAAACACAAACACATCTGTATGTAATGTTTTAGATATTTTCTCACCGCACGTGTACAGAGAGTGCTGCTTTGCATCAAGTACAGAGAACATTTCCATGCTTATGCCTTAGGCAAGAACGTTGTCATCTCCTGTGGTGTTTTTGACTGTCGTGAAACCGTCTGATACTGTGCAATGGACGAATCAATGCAAATCGCATCTGATACCAGAAATGTGACTCTGTCTGCTCATATAGTTTGTTCTAACTCATACAATTAATGAAGTTCTGAGAAGATGCTGGATTTTGTGAGAAATAACAAACAATAAATGATATTGCAGAGGGCAAGGACAAGTCACAGTGGTAATGCTAATCTAAATCCAAAGCAAATGGAGTTACAGTTGCAGTTTCCTGTATGACACTTTCATTTTTAGTCATTCTTTTCTCAGCTCTCATTCTTGATTAACTAGTGGTACACAAGAGGAAATGGCTGTGTGCACATTAGGATGTAAATTGTGAGATGTATGAACGTTAACGATGATGCTTGCTTATTATATTATGCATGTAGGTTTACGAGAACACCTTGTGCTGTAATTTTAAAACAACAAAGTGATGAGAACTGACTGTGCAATGTGTAGTTTTGTCTCATGTTAAGGACATCTTGGTGTCCTTTAAATAAAAAATCATGTAGGCCTACTGTTATTCAAGATGCATGTCAGTTTCAATGTGCAAAGTCACACCAAATGCTTTGTTCCTTTCCACACTGGAAACATCAGTAACACATTTAGCATGTGCAAAGGTATGCGTGTGCTGCAGGGTCTAAAACCCACACACTACCGACCTGGTAACTGCACCTCAACAAAAGTCAACAAAATATCAACATTTTGTTTCATAATACATATTTTTGATCTTGTTGTGCACAATCCATCATTACATATTTGTCATTTTTACTTTTTAGCTGAATTTACATAGGCAGGAAAAAATTATATTAATTAACAAACAAATAGATGTTTGGCACTGTAGCTACTGTTCTGCTGCTTAAAACATTCTCTACATGTTCTTTTTATTAACCTTTGTGTGTCATTTTTGTCTTTTTCATTTTTTGTGTGAATGTATGTCAACACATTGAAGCATTTATTTAAATAAAGCCTTAAAGGGATAGTTCGCCCAAAAATTAAAATTCGACATTTATATGCTTACTCCAGGGCATCCAAGATGTATAGGTGACTTTGTTTCTTCAGTAAAACACAAAAGAAGATTTTTAACTCGAACCGTTGCAGTCTGTCAGTCATATAATGGCAATCAATGGGACCTGCGGCTTTGAGAGTCAAAAAAGCATACACAGACAAAACCAAATTAAACCCTGCGGCTTGTGACGATACATTGAGGTCTTAAGACACGAAACAATCGGTCTGCGCAAGAAACTGAACAGTACTTCACACCCGCTGGTTGTGAACGCACTCAGGACAGTTGGACATTGCAGTATTATAAATTATATAAATACTGTTCAGTTTCTTGCACAGATGATTGTTTCGTGTCTTAAAGGTAGGGTAAGCGATTTCTGGTAGCCAATGTTGATATTTGAAATCACCAAAACCTACCCCAAAAGAGTCTCGCCCCTATTTTGATAGCTCCGCCCCACACATACGTACTGCAACGATTAGTTCTGTGAAACAAAGCAAAACCAATGTTACTCACGTATCGAGAAAAAACTAAGCAACCTCAGCGTCCGATCACAAGCCTTCCCACTCCTTTAGTTCTCTCCTGTGCTGGAAAGCTGATCCGTTATTTACACGGGTCCTACTTCTTGCCTTATCTTAACACTGTGTCTACACCCGACGTGAGCAGCGCGACCAAATACTATAGAACTCATTATTATCAATGGTGCAGTCTAGACTGGAAGCCATGCTATGACACGACACGACAAGTCCCCGACAGTAAACTGCTGCCACATTCTATTTATGACATATTGACACAAATTTCGCTCGGCTCGGCTAATGTCCGTCATGTGCACTGATGAGCGCTCTCTCCTCTGCATCTTGAGTAGACACGCCCCTTACTGCTGATTGGCTACGAGTTTGTTTTGGTACTCAGCCCCGACTCGTTTTCTAAAGCATTTTTGAAAAAATGCATACCCCACCTTTAAGACCTCAATGTATCGTCACGAGCCGCAGGGTTTAATTTGGTCTTGTCTGCGTATGTTTTTTGACTCTCAAAGCCTTGGGTCCCATTGGCTGCCATTATATGACTGACAGACTGCAATGGTTTGAGTTAAAAATCTTTGTTTGTGTTCTGCTGAAGAAACAAATTCACCTACATCTTGGATGCCCTGGAGGTAAGCAGAGAAACATCAAATTTTCATTTTTGGGTGAACTATCCCTTTAATCATCATGCTCTCCACACATTTTAATTCACATCATATTTTTGTATTTTTATACTTGCATAGTTTAAGGAAAACACGAGCACAAATGTGATGCAAACACAGTTCTTGCTCCAATAATCTCTAATCATAGTAAATACATCCTGTTGTCCCTTCGATTACAATTTGCAATATGTTTTGGTATTTTTCCATACGAAAAACAATAACATAAAAACGTGATGCTAACAGCATATATTTAGTATTTATGTGAAATATATTTTGCCTATATATATACATATTTGTTGTAACAAGTCAAGTCTCAGGAAACAAAAAGAGAAGTGAAATCGTTGACTTGAATGGGGCTTTCTGTTGTGTTAAAGTGACATGTCTCAGTAGACAATACATTGTTCCCTGTCCATACTTAACTCGTACTGCATCGCTAGACGCTATGGGGAAAACTCCTTTTTCTCAGAGGACTGAAGACTTTTTCAATCACGCAGTGTGACTGCACGGCCATTGGTTCGTGCAGTAAATAAAAACGAACCAATGGCTCGTCAGCGGCACTGCACGAGCCTATGGCGGCAAAGCCCGCCAGAGCCTGCCAAAAAAAATAAAATTAAAAAATAAAATAAAATTTCTCTGAAAGAGCAAATTTCAAGCGACGTTGTTGCACATGTCGCACTGCGAGTGTAGCTCGCGCAGGGAATTCTGCACGATGCAGAAGGGCGGTGAGCGCTTCGCCTCTGTGGGCAACGCCCACACAGACTGCGCGTTCACTGAGACAGAATGCTCACTCGAGTATGAGTCTCGCTCTTCTCCACTCGCTGGCCCTCTAGCAAGGCAGCTCCGCTCTTCCGTTTCTCCTCTCTCAGCAAGCTCGGAGAATGAAACGATAGAGCCACGCGGTTAAGTAACCGATTTTGAGTGATCCTACGCCCGCGTGCTCACTCTTACCGCAGCGCTCTGATCTGCTGGTGTTTTTACACGTGAGAATCACTGCCCCTCGTTACATGAGCGGCTATATCCTCTTGGGCGGACCGGAGTAGAAAGCTATCTTTTACAGCTTTGCGTGTGCGTGTGAGTCGCTGAAGCTGCTCCCTCACAGACTGCTTTCGTCAAAGCCGCCCCTGATTCGATATTATAGAATGAGGTTATTCACTTAGATTCGCTCAGAGACCCCTGCGGTTCAGCGGTGTGGTCTCCACCTCAGCGCTAAGCAGCAACGCTCACGTCCTGCGAGCTGAGGTGAAGAATTTGCTGGAAAAAGGCGGCTGTAGAAACAGTTTCTCCAGCTCAGAGCGAGTCAGGCTTCTACAGCCGTTATTTCCTCGTCCCCAAAAGGGTGGCGGCCTCTGGCCCATCCTCGATCTCAGACATCTGAACTGCGCCCTCATGAGACGGCCGTTCAGAATGACTACACTGAAGCAGATCCTCTCACAAATTCTCCCAGACTGGTTCTTTTCGCTGGATCTGAAAGACGCTTACTTTCACATCCAGATAGCCCCCCCCCGTCACAGACGATTATTGAGATTCGCCTTCGAGGGAGTGGCTTATCAATACATGGTCCTGCCCTTTGGGCAGGATCTAGCTCCCCGCACTTTTATGAAGTGCATATTTGCGGCTCTTTCCCTCTGAGACAGATGGGAATCCGTGTCCTGAATTACCTCGACGACTGGCTCATTCTAGCGCAGTCGAAGGCAGAGCTGGTAGCCCACAGGTCCCTCCTCCTCAGTCACTTGGACCTGGGACTCAGGATCAATTTGGCCAGGAGCTCCCTGTCCCCCAGCCAACGAACTTCGTTGCTGGGGACAGTTTTCGACTCAGTCCGCATGGCTGCGATAATCGCGCCAGATCGCGTTCTGGCCACACGGCAGCTCACGGCTTCCTTCAAAATTGGAGCCCTTTACCCACTCAAATCGTTTCAGAGGATGCTGGGCCTCATGGCCTTCGCATCGCCAGTTCTTTGGTTGGGCCTTGTCAGGATGAGACCCCTTCAGTACTGGCTGAAACCTCTTAATTCCGCCTCATGGACGCATCCGCATCAGGGTGGACCAGGCCTGCGTGTCAGCCCTGGCCCCCTGGAAGGACCTGCGGTGGTTCGAACAAGGCGTGACCATGGGTTTGGTTTATAGAAGGAAGGTTGTTACGACGGATGCCTCCAACACAGGTTGGGGGGGCTCTGTGCAATGGCAAACCGACCTTCGGCTCCTGGACGAACGCAGAAGGACAGATGCACATCAACTGCCTCGAAATGATGGCAGTATGTCGAGCTCTTCCTGCCAGTCCTGAAGGGACACCACGTGCTAGTCCGCTCGGACAACATGACGGTGGTGTCATACATAAATCGCCAGGGTGGGCTCACATCGAAATGCCTTTTTGAGATGGCAGAGCACCACTTAGTATAGTACTTTTCGAAGAGCGAGGACGCGTTGGCCCACGAATGACCCAACCTCCTTCTATACGCTTTTCTCCCGATTGCTCTGATTCCTCAAGTAATCAGGAAATGCAGGCACAAAGTGCTTCTAGTGGCCCCAATCTGGAAGAACCAGCATTGGATCCCGGAGTTATCTCAGCTGCTAATAGCGGCTCCGTGGCCCATTCCCCTGAGACGAGACCTCCTCTGTCAGGCGAACAGAACGATCTGGCACCCCCAGCTGAGCTGTGGGACCTGCATCTATGGGCACTCGGTGGGACTCAATAGAGCTCCCCGAGAATGTCCTGAATACCATTAAACAGGATAGAGCCCCGTCCACGAGACGCCTCTACGCCCTTTTCTCCACCTGGTGTCAAGCCCGCGGTGAGGACCCGACAACATGTGACATATCAGTGATATTGTCATATCTACAAGAGCTGTTGGATAAGGGCCGTGCCCCTTCCACGCTCAGAGTCTACGTGGCAGCTATAGCAGCTTCTCACGCTCCTATAGCCGGACAGTCGGTGGGCCTGGTTGTCCATTTCCCGAGGGGTTCTAGGAGGCTCCATCTGCCCTGACCCCTCACAGTCCCTGTATGGGACCTGCCCATGGTCCTGAGAGCCCTTAAGGGCCCTCCTTTTGAGCCACTACAATCTGCAAGCTTAAAAACACTGTCGCTCAAGACCGCTCTGCTACTAGCGCTAGCATCGGTGAAGCGAGTAGGTGACTTGCAGGCTCTCTCTGTAAACCCTGCCTGTCTTGAGTTTGGGCCTAATGACTCTAAGTTCGTCCTAAAGCCAAGACACGGCTATGTCCCTAAGGCTCTCTACACTCCGTTTAGGGCCCAGGTTATTACGCTCTCTGCGCTCCCCTCTTCTGAGGAGGACCGAGAGTTCAACCTTCTCTGCCCGGTCAGGACATTGAAAACTTACATCGAGCGTTCCGCACCCTTTAGGCAGACGGAACAACTCTTTGTCTGCTTTGGCGGCCGCACCAAGGGGTCTCCAGTCACAAAGCACAGGAAATCTCGATGGTTAGTTGACGCTATTGCACTAGCATACTCCTCCCTGGGCCTCCAGAGCCCCATTGGAGTGAGAGCCCATTCCACTAGAGGCATGGCCTCTTCTTGGGCGTGGTCTAGTGGTGTGTCAATTGGCAGACATTTGTGCGGCGGCCGGCAGGGCCTCGCAGTCCACATTTGCCAGGTTCTATAACTTGGATGTCCCAGCCTTACAGGCTCAGGTTCTCTCTGCTTAGAGGGCACATGCCTGTTTTAAGCGGTCCCCTCAGGCTTTGTCTGATTCTCCAAGAACGCTCTTGGCCCCATTCCTGGTGCTGAGGCTGTACTTATGACCGTTGAAACGATTTCTAGGCTGGACTGACCTCTAAGAGTTCGGTCCTCATGCCTCCTGCAGGATTCTTCCTGCTCATAATTGGTCCCTCTGAGCCTTATTGCTCAAGGCCAGTTTATGTTTGTCATTTCTCTTCATGGCATGGCAGGATTGTATTTGTTCCCCATAGCGACGCAGTACGAGTGAAGTATCGACAGGGAACGTACTCGGTTACTAACGTAACCTCGGTTCCCTTAGATACGGGAACGAGTACTGAGTACTATGCCATGCCATGCAGCTGTACGACTCAGGTCGTCGCTTCAGTCGAATCGGCCTGTTTTCCTATGGCGAAGCGCCCGCTTATATAGCCAGATAACACCGCCTGGGCTTTGCCGCCATAGGCTCGTGCAGTGCCTCTGACGAGCCATTGGTTCGTTTCTATTTACTGCACGAACCAATGGCCGTGCAGTCACACTGCGTGATTGAAAAAGTCTTCAGTTCTCTGAGAAAAAGGAGTTTTCCCCATAGCGTCTAGCGACGCAGTACTCGTTCCCGTATCTAAGGTTAATAAAGTAACTAACGCAATATTGTAATGCATTACTTTTAAAAGTAACTTTTTCCCAGTATTGGTTTCTGGTATGAGTAGTGAATAAGCATCTTGAGATACCTTGAGATAACAAAACAGAGACTGCAAACTGAGATTTTGCCCTGTCTGAAAGCTGCATTTGGAAAAAGCTTCTCTAATTCCTGTATAATGTACTATATGAATGTATAGGGAATATTTTGGGACAGCAATGGTATGCATGCTTGTAACCAAACTTTTTCTTTCTTTATGTGTTTGCAACTAAACTTCACTTATCCTCTATCTTAGCATGAGGTTGCTAAATGTTTATTAAAAGTTCTTTTGATTGGCTACAACAAGATATTACTTGACACCTATTACAAAGACACTTAACACTTGCAAGGTTTTCTAGAACTATATTGAGGTAAAAAGTGTCTTCTGGTTACTTTCAGATGCCTGTTGAACATTAAATATATTTTTACTGTGTTAAGGATTGAAAATATGATACAAAAAAAATATATTGGCACTATTTAAATAGTATGTTCAACATGTTCACTGTGCGATACTGTTGGCTATTGTAGCCATCAGTTCAGATGGCCAATTTCCTAAAATACACCAAAGTATATTAAAGATGGAAAAAGCAATAACACTTGCAAACAAGACGTGCATATCAAAAAAGCACAGCCATTGTTTGTTGGCTAAACACAAACACAGAGCTTGTATACAAGAGATCTGATGCAAAAGTCAGCATTTGCTTATCTGCCCGTGAACTTTCCAGTCTGATTTGCATCTCTGCATCTACACAGTCGTGCTGTAGCTGCTTTCATAGAAAGAAACACTATTGCGCCTGTTTAAGCTAGTTAGCGTCAGCCCAAAAACTTCCTCTTTCATTGTGGTTAAGTGATAGGCCTACTAAACGGATGACGCCAAGACAAGGCGGTATAATAAGAGTTGTGAGAACAGCCCGCTCTTATTGCCTGAAATAACTGAAGCACAACAGCACGCCAACACATATCAGCATCAGAAACGTTTATTAAGATGCCAACCATATTATCATCTTTAACTGAAATAAAGACCATGAACAAGGAGGATAAACCAGTCAACCCCAGGTAAGTGTTGTTTATTGTTGCAGTTACTATTGAAATGTGAGTTAAAACAGTATGTATATCATGGAATTGGTGCTTTTGTCATACATATTTAACTGAAAAAATGATCCCTCCTCAGGAGACTAGACAGGTGGCGGTTTCATCGCCTGTTGGCAGACAAGTAAGCTACTTTCATTATAGTTTTTCTCTTATAATCACTACTGTGTTAGGGTTGCATTTGAACATCCACTCATTATGCTTTATTCAAACAGATTGATCCCTAGTGAGACTCTGCTGTGGTCCCAGTCATTAGAAAACCTTCTTAGCTCCAAATGTAAGTGGCCTACACATAATTACTTATTGAATCTAACACGCTTGACATTATGCTCACATACTTGTATGAATTTTGTATTCATAATACATGTTGTCACAGCATTCATGAACACTTCTTTTCCATTGTGGTTTTAATTGATGTTATGTAGGTCAGGGCAAAAATGTACAAACAAAGCCTACACTGTTTACTAGATGGTCAGATAGTTGGATCAAGCAACTGACCTGAACTAGTGGTATATGTATGCAAAAGAGTAGAGAAAAGCAGCTTCGGTTTTACTAAAGGTGTTTGGAGTAAACCACACATAAAAATGTAAATAATAATGATAATTCAAAATAATAATTCAAAAATATACTTTTATTTAGTGTGCATTGAATTGATCAAAAATGACAGTCAAGACATTTGTTATAACAGATATTGAAATAAATGCTGTTTTTTATTTTCTGTTCATCAAAGAATGCTTTAAAATGAAGTATTGTGGGTTTCACAAAAATATCAATCAGCACAACTGTTTTCAACAATGATAATAAGAAGAAATGTTCATTGAGAAGCAAATCAGCATATTAGAATGGTTTCTGAAGGATCATGTGACACTGAAGACTGGAGTAATGATGCTGAAAATTCAGTTTTGCATCATAAGAATAAATTATATTTCAAAATATACTCAAATAGAAAACAGTTATTTAAAATTGTAATAATATTTCACAATTATTACTTTTACTGTATTTTTATCAAATATATGCAGCCTTTTTTTAAAACACTTTTTTTTTATCGATGGACCACACAATTTTGAATGGTCTATTTTAATGTTTTTTTTATGTCCAATAGTTGTTGTAAAACCGAAGCTGCTTTTGGATTTCAGTTTGGTTTTTAGAGATCATATTTGCATTAAAATATCTCAAAGCTTGGAATAAATTTGAATATCAAGCAAAAATGTTTATTTATTATAAACATCAAGCACCTTGACAGCAGTTGGTTAAAATTCATTTCTCAAGTTCTGTTCTGAGAAAAGCACATTTTTTTGTAGCTGCCACTTGATATTTTTTATACTCATTTTGTATCCACTGCGATGAAAATCAGTTTTCAGAGTGATTTAAGTGTCCAAACACTTACTGAGGTCCAGTGGCTGCTACACTGATGTAAAACAGATGCATTCACATTGAGCCACAGACTAACTCTGCGGTTTCTTCTTATAGATGGCATGGCAACATTCCACACCTTCCTCAAATCTGAGTTCAGCGATGAGAACATTGAATTTTGGCTGGTATGCGAAGACTTCAAAAAAATCAGGAATTCCTCCAGACTGTCCTCAAGGGCCAAGAAAATATTCGAGCATTACATCAAGGCAGAAGCTCCCAAAGAGGTAAGAACAGTGTGAACTGAAGAAGATCTCCATGTGGTTTTATTAATCGATAGAGTAATCGATCAACGCCAATATGATCTCTCCTCAGATAAACATCGACCACGTCACAAGAGACCTTATCAAACAAAACGTCCAAGCTCCTACCAGAGTGTGTTTCGATGAAGCTCAGAGGATTGTCTACGGTCTTATGGAGAGGGATTCCTATCCCAGGTTTCTTCGCTCGGACATGTACAGATCACTTCTGGGATCAGTCTGACAATGGATTAAGGTCTGAGAACATCTTGAATGAGTGACTTTAGGACTCCAAACACATCTGTGGGACTGCTGGAGTAATCAGGCTTTGTGGAGATTCAGGCCTGGACTCAGGTTTCTTTGGACATTGTGATCCACAAAAAAGCTTGAATAAGCTATTGTTTATATGTACTGTATTACACTGCTCTATTGTTCTGTGTGGCAGTGGGATATACAAAGACAAATGAGCTTTCTGTACAGCTCACCTGTGATGAACCACAGGAGATCTGAAACATGCTACAACCACAGGAACTCCATATGGACCTTATTTAACTTTATTACTTTGATGAGTGTCAAATCTGGTTAGCATGAGATGCCTTGGGAATAATACTAATGACATTTTCTTTAATATTAACTCATTACGCAATAAGCAACAACAATTTCATGGACATGAAATGATCTGTAAACATACAATGTACAGAGCAAATGTAAATCCCACTGTTTTTGTGTCCAGTGGGGAACTTATGGGAAATTCTCACAATATGTATAACACACCTAGCCATTTGAATTTTTCTAAGATTTCTCAGTTGGATATTATTTCAGGAGGTCAACAAGAAATATAAAAAAGTTTGGCTTGTGTTTCCTTGATGCATCAACTCCTGATTTCTGAATGGTAAATTAATGTGATGGACTTAAAAAAACATGTGAGATCCAGATTGTCTGGACGTTCATTTTTAAGAGCCGTTTAATAACTTAATAAACACAACTGTAAATAGAAAGTCATTTGTTGTTGTTTTTTGTTTAGTTTTTTTTTATTTGGTGAGGCCTAAAAGATTTAATTGAAATCCAAGATTTAAAGGTATAAATATCTCTCCATCAGATAAAGAAAATACTAAACCAAGTCACATTTATTTAAAAGGAAGTAACACTTCTGCAGCAAAACTATTTATCAAAAAGATGGTTGTTAAGTGTTAAATGTTAATCTGGTCTGACTTTAGTTTGGGGACAAATTTGCACAATTAAAAATCTTTTAACTATGACATTTGACTCAATAAACTTCTAATTTGCTGCTGATTAATAGTTAGTAAGGTGGTTTAGTTATGGGGTAGGATTAAGAGATCTAATATATAAGTACTAATAAACAGTCAATATGCTAGTAATATGTATGCTAACTAGTTAATAACTAGTTAAATAAACTAAAGTGCTACCTTTAAAACAACTGATAATCTGTTCATTGAAAAACAAAATGGTTCAAAAGTTCTGATAAATTATAGATTATTATAGATAAATATAATCATTATAGATCAGATAGATAGATAGATAGATAGATGTATGCATGCATGTATATATATATATATATATATATATAAATATACACACATATACACACACACACATATTTTTTGGGCTACAGCCAGCACATCAGACAGTCGATGCAAAATTTTAGGGACTTTTCTTTAAAATGAAAAAAATATATATTTTTTGCCATATGTAATCTAAAGTGTAATAAACAGATGTAGTTATAAGAAAATTATATTGGACATCCCCTTCAGCATGCTGCTTTCGGTTTCATGACCGAAAGTTTGTGGGGGGAGGGGATGGGGTAAGATCACATGATGACGCCTGACTTTCTGTCACCACTTCCCTATTTACACAAAGAGTGTGATAGTCACCGTACTCTTTTCGAATATCACAGACAAACAGGAAGTTGACACATTCACTCAGTACTCCTCAGCTAGAGCAAAAAATAATCACATCACACACGTACTGTCTGGTTTATTTTTTCCTATAATGTTCAATTTTCATTTCCTCTGTGAGAATATTGCAGGTTTTATTGCTGGTCAGGTGCTCTTTAAAAATTCTGGGTAATTTACTTTCATTGTCTTTTACTGTTAATCACAATAAGCAGCATATTGTAAATTACTTTATAGTGTAGGACTCATTAGAAAGAGATGCATAAAAATATATGTCAATGTCGTGTGATTTGAAAAAAAAATACTTTTTATTAATTATCACCCTGAAAAATCTGATCTAAAAAGGTAAGTAATCTGTGTGACGAGTATAGAAAGACAGCACCATTAGGCAACATCTATTGACTCATAACTGGTGAACTGTAAGTTACCTTACCATATATGATGAAAATATCAAAGTTTAACATCGCATTACCTGTAATTTACAAAATTCATCAGTAAATGTTAAAACAACAGCATGACCAAAGATGAATTTGTCACAGTTATGGATTTTGTGTTTTCTTCTGTTTCTGTTCTCCTGCCTAGTTAGTTCCTTTGACCTAGTTTCCTGTGTTGATTTCCTTATTCGGTTCACCTGTGTTCAGTTAATTATAGCCATTAGTTCCTTTCTTGTATTTGTATAAAGTCTGCCCATTCAGTTCTTTAAATTGCCAGGTATTAATGTAGATTTGCTTTTGCTTTGCTGTGTTGGATTTTCTCTGTTGTTTCCCTGTGGATTTATTGAAGACTGTATTGAACTATCATTCTTTGTTGTGCACTTTAACTTAGCTTAAACGCTCCGTGACAAAACTCTGGGGGCTGTTTCATAAAAAAAGTTTACCAAATAAGCCAGGCTTATTTCAGTTAGTCTGATTTATTTTGAACCAAATCAATTGACAATAAGGCAGGCTAACTGAAATAAACCTGGCTTATTTGATAACCTTGTTTTATGAAACAGGCCCCATGTCATGTAGCAAATTCATTGAATTACAGTTCATTTACTTACCAAAGCAATTCCTCTGGTGCCTTTCTCCAAGAGCCTTTCTCAGTGACTCAGTGCTGATTATTCATAGTTCACTCATCAGCTGAACCCATCACCTTTTTATGACCTTTTTATTTTACATTACATTACATTAGCAGCACCAAACTGCAAAATTAATTTTCCAAACAGGTTTCCAAGACACTCCCCCTTCTTTTACTAACAGTATAGCCCGCCCAAAACTCACACCATTGGCTGAGAGAAGCCAATAAGTTTTCTGATTAGTCAGCAATTACTTTCTGCATGTGTATGTGTGTGTGTTTTAAAGGATTAAAATATTGTTAAGCTGCAGTAATTAGGTCAAGCGGAACTGGTAACACTTCCCGTAACACCCAATATATTGTTACATTGTATGAAGAATGACATCTACGCTAATATTAGTCTGTTTCTTTCTTATTCCGAGGTCACCGTAGCCACCCAGATCCAGTCTGTATCCAGATCAGATGGAAACTCCAGTCACCCGGATCCAGTCTGTATCCAGCCCAGATGGTGGATCAGCACCTAGAGATGACCTCTACAGCCCTGAACGTCAGCTGAGACCAGGATACCTAGATGAGCCCATGCTAAGACAGATCCCCAGTAAAGACCTCGTCACCTGGACGGTCACTGGGACAAGACCACGGGAACCAGATGACTCCTCTGCACAATCTGACTTTGCTGCAGCATGGAACAACCTGCTGGTTCGTCTGTCCAGAGGAGAACTGACCCCCAGACTGAGTCTGATTTCTGATTTCTCTGTCACCGATGGAGTTTTGGTTCCTTGCTGCTGTCGCCTCTGGCTTGCTTAGTTTGGGACACTTAATTTCCAGCGATATTGTTGACTTGATTGCACAGATACTATTTAAACTGAACTGAGCTGGACGATGACATCACTGAATTCAATGATGTCAACTACCTTTAACTGAAAATTGAGTGTTTACTATTGTCCTTTTGCATTTTTGGCACACTATTTTCCTATTTGATACTGTAAAGCTGCTTTGACACAATCTGTATTGTTAAAAGCGCTATATAAATACAGGTGACTTTACTTGACTTGTGTGTGGCCTTGATTTTATATCCTGCTGGGGAAACAAGCTTATAATCATGTAGAATGAGTATTTTTGAGAATGTAAAAATGCAGAAAGTTGTCTGTAAGGGGTAGGTTTAGGTGTGTGGTTGGTGTAGGGCTATAGAATATACGGTTTGTACAGTATAGAAATCATTACGCATATGGAGAGTCCCTACAAAGATAGTAAACCAGGTGTGTGTGTGTGTGTGTGCATGTTTATGTGGTTTATGAGGACACAAATTTGTATAATGACATGGGTATGACAGAGGTATTACAATATGAAGGTGGTTTATGAGGTCCCCGTAATTCAAAAGGCTTAAAAAACATACTAAATGGTGTTTTTTAGTCTCCTGTGAGGGCTAAGTTTAGGTGTAGGGTTGGTGTAGGGCAATAGCACACACAGTTTGTTCAGTATAAAAACCATTACGCCTATGGAGAGTCCACATAAACCACAAAAACCAACAAATGAGTGTGTGTGTGTGTGTGTGTGTGTGGTAAAAAAAGGTATGCTGAGAAGACAAAAGTGTTTTGGGACCCCTGTTTTACTATTTAAACTCAAAGCAGATTTAAAGACAACCCAATGTCATGAGAAGATAACTTATTTCATAAACTATTTCATAAATTTGTGGCAAATATGTATGAATTGTACAATTGCATAATGGTCCACCCCAGCTTCACATTTGGGCGTATGCAGATTGTATGAACATTAATATGAATTCACTACCAATACACCAAAACATAAGATAATTACAAATTGCCATGAGAGCGTGTTGTTAAAAATGCTTATAATAGCCGTAAATCTGACACAACTCAAGCATTCGCAAGTTAAATTTTACTGGTGATGTGCGTGAACTAATGCGTCATCATAATACATGCTCACACTGACACGCTTTGTGTGTTTGAGACGTCAAAGCAGAGTTTAAGTGTTCAAGCGCACACGCAAGCCACATCCTTTCGTGATTTCATTCTGTTTGATCTACTGATATCAAAACAGCAAATGGAGGTCGCAAGATTTGGAAAGGACAGCACATTTAAACATTTTTAGACCTGACAAAGCATGTAAGCGAAATCGTTTGCACCACAAACACACAATCTTTTCAGGCATCTAATTCAAAGTTGCAAATCTTGTATTTAGAGATGCATACCTAGTTTCATACCTACTCTGGGAAAACCCAAAAATGGCAAAGTCACTTCTTGAGAGGAAATCTACACTTATATATTGCCATCTGTTATAAAAGATAACGGCTGTAAACTAAAGGATCTTAGGCCTCTTGTTTGTTTTTCCTTCAGACTGTTTCAGACATGCCAAAGTGGATCAGTGGGTTCAGTCTCTTGAGAAGCTTTTTTTGCTTAAGTTATCTTAATGAATCTAAGCATGACAATAACACATGGCTACTTAAAGGGATAGTTCTCCCAAAAATGAAAATTCTGTCATCATTTACTCACCATCAAGTAGTTCCAAACCTGTATGAATTTCTTTGTTCTGCTGAACACAGAGGAAGATATTTTGAAAAAGGTTTGTAACCAGGCTGTTTTGGGGCACCATTGACTTCCATAGTAGGAAAAAAATGGATCTTTGACACTGGTTCTGATTCTCCCATTGTCTTAGCTGGTAAAGCATGATAAGTCAGTTTCATTTATGCTTTTCATCACTACTAGCACATCTTAGACCTTGAATTTAATGCAGATGAAAACCAGACTTTGAAGAATAAACTTGGCACAATGACACACACTGTATATAAGCCTAGATCACAGACTTTTCAGCAACTCAAAACTGTCTTATGGAATTTTTGGTCTCCTAAAAGTCTTTCTCTCTGTCTGTCTCTCTCACTTTCTTTATAAAGATAGCCTAAGTTTGTATTGCTGTCAGAAATAAAATAAGATGCTACCCTGGTCTATAAGTGTAAGGATTCTTTTTGAAGTTTAATAAAACAACACTGTTCATTATTTTGGTGTTCATTCACAAAAAAAAAAAAAGTGTATGTATATATATATATATATATATATATATATATATATATATATATATATATATATATATATATATATTACATTTAAACATTAAGTTTGCTTCTTACATTGCTAATGTTTATTTTATAGTTTAATTGGCCCATTAAAATAGCCTACATTTAATATAAAGTAATTAAAATGTAGGCTAATATGCACGTCTCAGTCTAGTAATACAGGTGATAATGCAATGACAATAGTGATTAATTTTGTGGCTTTGCAAAGAATCATAACAAAGTATGCCAAATGAATGTGATATCTATAGACATTTTATGACAGGCCAGTCTTAAAATGCAACAATATGTAACAATAACAGTATTATATAATAAGTAAGAAAGGAGTCTATGCTCCATCTCTCTTTACACTAGGGGGTCCTTGGCTTGTACAAGGTTGAAAGCACAACAGAGAATCTATAGCCTGATGGAGACTAATGCCTGTCCTTGATTCTTTCATTCATTTATGCAGGAGTCTGTGCATCTTGGAGGATTGATGGTGACTGACAGATTTTGTGTTGAGCCTGGTTTATCTCCTGTAGTCCCTAACTGGCCCTGGGTCAGCGAGACACTGCAGTGACTCTAAAGTATCTAAGATGTCCATTAGACTTGACCAGAGGAGATCTGACTGTACCGCAGCCCCAGAATTGTGATCTTTGGTCAGTAAGTTTATTCCTCTTTCTTTTATAATATAATATATAATATGATTTAATAATATGCAATATAAAAATATATAATATATGTATTCAGTTATTTCATTAATATATACACAGTTTTAAAGTTGGCTAAGGTTTCTTTTCCAGTTGTTAATGCCCAAGATGGGTAAAAGATACCGTTTCAATCTTTGTCCAGAGCCCAGTGTGGTATCAAGTCAGAATTAATGCTTGTCAGATCAGTATCTGTAGATTGCACCTTACAAGAGCTCATGGCTTCAAAGGACTGGTTTAAAATGAAAATGTGGTCAATAGTGTCATCTAGTGGAGAGTGGCTTACATTTTTGAATTTGACAGGCACTTCATTGAAATAATGTTGACATTCAGGCCGTTTCTCAAACCGAAGGTTGCATCCTCCGTAGGCTGCATATGTTATCAAGTCTGGTTTATTTCAGTTACCTGAGCATTACATTCGTGAGTCAAAAGCATATTACAACAATTTACACTTAACTAAGAATAATGGTCAAATTTATAACTGTTAATATTCTAAAATAAGATCTTCTTTATGACGTATGCAGCCAACAAATGCGACCTCCGAAGGATGCAACCTTCCATTTGAGAATCGGTCACAATGTATATATATATATAGTTTTTTTTTTTTTTTTTTATCAGCTCATTTTTACTAGTTTATATTGTATTGTATTGCATTGTATTAGATTAGATTATTGTAGTTTTAAATTTATGGAGTCACCTGGCCAAACGTGTTGCAAATAGGCATTGTTTTAATGTTTTGGTAATTTAATCATCAAATGCTAAATTTTATGCTAAATGATAATGCATAAAATTTTCTGTTTAGCATAAATGATTTATGCTAAACAAATCATGCTAAATGCTTATCTGTGTTTTTAAGTCTTCTGAAAAGGAGTTGCTATGTCAACTTCAGATGGCAAACAAACCTTACAAAAATACTGCACAAAACTGCTAAATGCATTAGAAACTGTAAAATGTTATTTATAAGTAAAAAAGTTAAAATTATTATTGAGCACTTTTGGTGGTTATTTGAGTATTTTAAGAGTACTTTAAGAACATCTTTCACAAAATGATTCAGAATGTGTCTAAACATATACATAGGTTATATTAAAATCTTAATTGAGCACTTTTGATGATTATTTTGAATATTCTATATAAATATGGGTTTGGTGGATAATTTCAATATGCAACTGAATAAATAAACAAATAGCCTAAATAAATCCCGAAGACAGATTTTTTTATTAAATATACTTTTTTATTAGAAACACTGATGTATAGTAGAGAGTATTTATAGATATGTGATTAGAACGTATGTTTTTATATTCTTCCTTTGCTGAATTGAAAAGTTTGTTTATTCGCATGGTTCACACACTTTTTTGAATTCCCATTACTTCTTTAATGGATTAGGATGTTTTTGAAAATACATTAATTTTTCAACCACCTACTTTATCCGAGTCATCTGATTGGTGGAGACAAGCCGGAAGTGGCCTGACGCCATCGCGTCACTCAGTCAAAGCGCGCGAGGAGGTGGAGGGTTACTGGTATGTTGCGTCTGTTTCACACACTTGACTTTTGACATAAAACTTGACATAAAAACACCATAATCACTGACATATTGCTTCCGCGTTTCTGTTTACATGTCCGCAGTGGTTTTTAGGAACTACGTTAAGTTAGTGGTATCAGCTTTTAATGTCTGTCGCCTGTCCGTCAACATTTTAGCAGAAAGCGAATATCAACGTGAAATTAGTGTTGATAAAACATAAGTAATATTGCACCTGCCCAGTATTTCACAGTAAATTTACTGTATTAAAGTTTCCGAAGTCCCCTCTATCGATGTCTCAAGTGGTTTCGTTTTCATGTTTTAATTTAACGTTACGTTTCATTCTGCGCTTTAATATTCTGGTCAAACTAACGTTAACTATTAATATTGAACTGTGTTACTGAATATCTGAGCTTTCGTTACACGACGTGCCTGGCGAAGAGCAAAATGATTTTCTGTGGGAACAACCAGAATTTCCTTCAATGGTTTTGTCTTGGTTTCTGTGATCGTGATCAGTTTTGTCAGCGTTTCAAGGCCAGCTCAATGTCAAATCAAAACCAGAACAATACCAAAACATGCCAGTCTATGTTATGCATTTTCAGATTTATATTTGTAGGCTTACTGTACAATGCTAGTAATTGCAATAAGCATATAGCCTAATGTTTCTGCTTACAGTATTTTATCTGTAAAATTGCCATGTTATAATCAGAATCACTGTTGATTTGTCTTTTCTTAAAAGATATATCCAGTCTACATGCTCTGACTTGGCTATTGGTCAAGCATTCTTATAATAATAGTTATTTCTGTGATTATCAAACCACAAGACAACCTAAATGCAGTCCACCTTTGCTTTAAGAAATGCAAATGTTGCAATCTTGATTGTGACAACTAAAAGAAACTTTTTATCTCACAATTCAGATTTTTTTCCTTTCAATTCAACTTTTTTTTTTATTCTAGATATAAACTCTAGATAGGTAAAAAGTTGCAATTACCTTTTTTCTTCTGTGGCTGAAACAGCAAGTGAGAAAAAAGTCAGAGATATACATTTGGAATTGCAAGTTAAAAAAAATCTGAGTTATTCTTTTTATTTCTCAGAATTGCTAGAAACAATGTCTGAATTGTGAGGTAAGAAGTTGCAAATAACTTTAGTTAAATGTTGCAATGTTTTTGAAGTAAAAGGGGGTTGTTTATTTATTATACATCTTACTGTAAACAGTTTGTCTGTGTATCTGTTCAAAAATGTCATAACTGGATCTTTCTCTGGTGACACATGCAGGATTTCTCCAGTCATTTAATCTGCTTAAACCAGTGCAGTGTCCACGTTTCAAAATCCAATCAGCAGCCGATTCATCAAGCGTAGTCTCTTTACTTTTCCGATCATTCATTACACTCAGATCTAATACAGAAGAAAAGATCTGTTGCGACTTTAAGAGGTCACATTTATCTAATAAGATTTGGTGTTAATCGTTTTTAAGCTAAAACTACAGACTTTATTTGTAGCAAGACAAGGAAAACATGCTGTACAAATTCCCACTTGTGGTTTGACCCCTGATTAAGTGATGTGGCAGTGTAATGATGACAATAAAGGATATGAATGACTGTGTGTTTACTGTGAATAATAATAAATATTTGATGTTTGTAGGAGATGTCGAAGAGGAAGAGCAGTAATTCAGGGCAGACGCCTGATAAGAGAAGCCGTTTGTCTGAACCCGAGTCCTCTGAAGAGGATGAAACGGGCTACTTCAGTCCAGGAGATGGCTTGAGCACATCACAGAGTGTAAGGCTTGTGCAGCACAGTACAACTGTCTCGACTGCTCATTTTTACTATAAAATACCTTTTGTGTAATAATACACATTCTGCATAGACTTTTGCTTGTGATGGCCCCATACACATCTATGTATGTGTTTTTTCAGGTCACAGGTGAAGTGGGCATCATAGAGAGTGTCTCTCTAAGGAACTTCATGTGTCACTCGATGCTTGGTCCCTTTGCATTTGGTCCGAACGTCAATTTTGTCGTAGGAAACAATGGAAGTAAGTCCTCCTCCATATTTAATTTTTAGTTGCATGAAAATAGATTTTTCTGTGTCGTGTCAATTTTAAAATCCCGAATCATGGTAATGCTTTTAGTAACTATTTTAGATTCAAATTCCAGACTACTTGTTTGTCAGTCTGATTATTCCTCCATTGAATGAACTCATTGAACCCTTTTGATGTTGATAATAGAGTATCATACATGGTATTCACTCTTTTTTTAGCCTTTCATTTAGCCTTGACATTTTCCTCACCAGTAGTTGTTTTTTGAGAGTGAGACAGAATGTCACTTGGCTTGTCCAGTTGAACTTTAAAACATTCAGCCTTATTTGCAGTTCTTTTTTAAAGGACATAGTAATATGTTAAAATAAAGTAAGACAGTGTGCTGTAATGTAATAATCAAGAATTAAAGCATTATTCAAAGACTTAAGGGATAGTTCACCCAAAAATGGAAATTATGTCATTAATTACTCACCCTCATCTCATTCCAACCCTGTAAGATCTTCAGTACACAAATTAAGATATTTTTGATGAAATCCAAGAGATTTCTGACCCTGCATAGATAGCAATGCAACTGGAATGTTCCTAGTCCCCGACATGTATTAAGGACATCAGTAAAACAGTCCTTGTGACATCACTGGTTCAACCGCAGTTTTAGGAAGCTACAAGAATACTTTTTGTGCGCAAAGAACAAAAATAACAACTTTTCAATTCAAACAATAACATGAGCGTGAGTAATTAATGTAGAATAAAAAGTTTTGGGAGAGCTACCCCTTTAAGGGGCAGTAGTGTCCTAATGGTGATAGAGTTGGACTTGTAACCCGAAGGTTGCAGGTTTGAGTCTCAGGTCCAGCAGGAATTGTCGGTGGGGGGAGTGAATAACCAGCGCTCTCTCCACTCTCAATACCACGACTGAGGTGAGACCCTTGAGCAAGGCACTGAACCCCGGGCACTGCAGCATTGGCTGCCCACTGCTCCGGGTGTATGTTCACTACTGTATGTGTGCACTTGAAAGGGTTAAATGCAGAGCACAAATTCCCGAGTATGGGTCACCATACTTGGCCACACGTCGCTTCACGTTCACTTTTCACTTTAAGCCAGTGGTCTCAAACTGAATTCCTGGAGGGCCACAGCTCTGCAGAATTTAGCTTCAACCAGCTCCAAATCACACATTTACATTTATGCATTTAGCAGACGCTTTTATCCAAAGCAACTTACATTGCATTCAAGTTACAGTTTTTACATTTTATCAGCTCTTGCTTGATAAATCACACCTGCTTGGATAGTAGTTCTAGTAATCCTGAAGACCTTGATTAGCTAGATCAGGTGTGTTTGATTAGGGTTGGAGCTAAACTGTGCAGAGCTGTGGCCCTCCAGGAATTGAGTTTGAGACCAATGCTTTAAGCGGCAAAATAAGTATACCACAGTCTGGACCACTAGGGGGCCACAGAACCCTGGTTGGGGAACATTGCAGCCATAAAAGTGTGTACTGTGCCTCACAGAAATATTTATTGCATCAAATTATAAGAAGTCACTAAGTTTGAACCTTAATCAACTGACAGCTGTTTGAAATAAACTAATTAAAGGAACAGTTCACCCAAAATTTTGTTTTGTAAGTACCCAATAAAATATTTTTTATCACAAGTACAAGAGTCTTTTGTATGTACAAAATATTGTCGTTTTTTATTTTGAAAGTAAAATTGTATAAAATATTTGTACTTCTGTTTTATTTATTATATTATATTGATGTATAATTTGTAATAGCCAGTGAAGTTGCAATGTCAATATATTTAAATACAGCAACCAACTAACCACCCAAAAATGAAAATTTGCTGAAAATGTACTCACCCTCAGGCCGTCCAAGAAGTTTTTTCCTCATTGGAACAGATTTGGAGAAATGTAGCATTACATCACTTGCGTATTTTTAAATAGGCATATCATTAACTACAATAAGAAGAAAACATATCAAGGGACACAGTTTTGTGAAAGTTGTTATTGCTTGTTTTCAACGCTGGCGAAGTTTTTATGGCTTTTATGTATGGTTTTTTCATGTGTATTTGTGTGTTAGGTGGAAAAAGTGCCGTGCTGACAGCTCTGATTGTAGCCCTGGGCGGTAAAGCTCACGCCACTAACAGAGGCTCCTCACTCAAAGGATTTGTGAAGGAAGGAGAGAGGTATGACACACCTGTCTGGATTTCTCTGCATGTAGTCACAGTCTATTTATAGTCTCTCACACTGTTTTTGTTTCTGGAATGTTTAGCTCTGCAGATGTGACCATCACTCTGAGGAACAGGGGTCGTGATGCGTATAAGCCAGAAAAGTTTGGCCAGTCCATCATCGTAGATCTTCGTATCTCCAGCGAGGGAACGCGGACATATAAACTAAGAAGTAAAACAGGTATACTTACAAATACAGAACCATTTCACCTTTGGGTACTCACTTACTTTGGGAAGTTTAAATTAGGACTGTGAGTAAAAAAACTGTGAGTCATGATTTACTTACCCTCATGATGCTCCAAACCCATAAGATCCATGTTCATGTGCAAAACATAAATAAGGATATTTTAAATGAAACCTGAGAGATTTCTTTCCTACCTTTGAAAGTGCCTTCACCCAAAACTTTTGACACTTCAAAGAGTTCATAAAGGTATTGTAAAAATAATCCATATGAATTGACCTGTTTAAAGGGATAGTTCACCCAAAAATGAAAATTACCCTATGATTTACTCACCCTCAAGTCATCCTAGATGTATATGACTTTCTTTTTTCAGACAAATACAGTCACAGTTATATAAAAAATGTCCTGCTCTCCCAAGCCTCATAATGGCAGTGAATGGGGGTCAAGATTTTGAAACCCAAAAAACTGCATCCATCCATCATAGAAAGGGGATTAATAAAGGCCTCCTGAAGTGAATCGATGCGTTATTTTTTTTGTGCTAATTTTGTACTAATTTTAGAGCAATTAAATGTTGACAAGGAAATTTATACATTTAATAGTGATTCATACAGTTTCAGTTGAAATGGTTCATCTTTCGTTTGAACTTTTCAACTCCATACTTATTGCTCCTAAATTTGTTACTTTGACGCAGTCCAAAATAACGTTCGTGTCTGTGCTCTCGTGACAGAAGGCAAGTGAAGATTTGCTGAAGCGCTTGTAATTAAAGCCAGCATCTAATTCTTTCCTGATGTGTAATCGACAGCCAGTCGAGTCAGATATGCTCATGTGCACAGCATATGTAGCATCTGTGGTGCTCCGCTGCTTTAGGGTGTATTCACACCAGGAAAGTCCGATAGTTCACTTGCTTTGGTCCAGACCAAATATAATTTGTTTGTTTTTTGTTTGGTGCAGTTCGCGTTCACACTGCCCTTTTTGCAAGTGAACCAGAATTGTAAACAAAACCACACGAATGCCAAGGTCATCCATTCATTGAACAGAAATTCTCAAGCAGGGAAAACAGGAAGTGCAAAAACAGGCTAATCACGGAGATCTTTCGTAGTGCAATTTTAATTCTTTTACTGATTTGATGATATCAGATACTAACACAATATAAGAAACTTATGAGCATCAAATGAGACAATGTCATACGATGTAATTACGACTTGCCGAAAATAAAATCTATAGATATAAAATACTTAAAGCATATCAAAATGTTAATTTAAACATTTAACCTAGATAAATGTGCGCTTGGCGCATATCCAATCGTTTGTGTGGAAAGTTGAAGCTGAAGCGCGCTTCAGGACATCAGTGGAAATTAAATATTCCATAATTGTTGCTCTTAAAGGTAATAATAATACATCGTTCGGAACTGTAAAGGGTTTATTTTTATTTGTGTGCACTCGCAATATCAACAAAACGTAGTGCTTTTCTAAAATAAAGAAAACGAATAGGATGCGCTTCCCGTCCCAGTCTTGAGCAGGAGCGCTTCACAAAAATGAACCGAAACTCTTCATTGAATATTTTCCTTACAGACATAATGAATATATCTATAGAAAGCTTTGAATTACTACAAAACGAAATAATTCGTATCCAAAAAAAAAACTCTTTCATTATAATCCGTAAAGATGCATTTCTTTCTAAAGGCGTGTCCAATGAGGAGATGGTGAGTCAGGATTTTTAACTTCATCTTTGTGACACTGACTCAGAAAACACTAGTTTATTAATAAATAATTCAAATATTTCCTTACTATTTTCCCCAGACACATTCATTGTAACTTTTGCTGGGGCTTTGCAGCAAGCTTTAGCCTGTTTAGTGCGCTCATGTCACGTTGCTATTGGCGCTATGGTCACGAAAACTCATAATTTGCACGTGTTTTTAAGCACTATGGTTTAAAAGCAAGTGATTTAAGCGATGGAAATGCAAACAACAGCACTATATGCGTGAGCTGTGTGTTTCTGAAAGTGCTTTCTGCAATTGGGTCGGATCGAGGCCGGTTCATATTCACACCTTAAACGGACCGTACCAGAGTTAGTTTGGAACCGAACCGAGAACACCTCTTCTGCTGGGTCCCGGTTCAGTTGTTTGGTGCGCACCAGAGTGCGATTGCTGTATTCACACCTGCCCAAAAGATTCGCACCAAAGGGGGAAACAAACCAGATTTCGTTTTAATCGAACCAAACAAGATGGGTGTGAATACACCCTTAGTTTGGATATCAAGCACCAAAGTTGCCAGTCATACCAAATTCGATGGTTTCACGCCCAGTATTTCACTCCACAAAAAACATACTTTGGTTGGTACGAACCATGTTTATACTCTTTAGTGAACCTGTGTTTGTTGTAGTCTGAGTTATATTTATTTTAACTTGTATAGTTTTGTTCATGGGGTTTGAGGATGAGGGAAGTCACGCAACCTGTCCATGGTGACATCTGCCTAATTTGGTTGGCTTCTACCACATGACAGATGAGTTAGCACAAAAATCTGACAATTTGATTTGCCTGTCTCCCAGGTCACTTAGTGTCAGCAAAAAAGGAGGAACTTGTCTCCATTTTGGATCACTTTAACATCCAGGTATGGCTAAAAAAATGTTTGCTAACAAAACTATTTAAATGATCTGTTTTGATTTATCTGGTTGTTTTTTTTCATGCTCAGGTGGACAATCCAGTCTCAATCCTAACACAGGAAATGAGTAAACACTTCCTCCACTCCAAAGGAGAGGGTGACAAATATAAAGTGAGACTTTGTGTATGTTTGTTTATTTGTTTCTCTTATGGCAACTTGAAATTTGCTTTGCTCTTTTTCTTTAGTTTTTCATGAAGGCCACTCAGCTTGATCAGATGAAAGAAGATTACAGCTATATCATGAAGACCAAGACCATGACCCAGAATACAGTGGAGAAGCACAGGGAGGTGAGTGCTGAAATAATCACATTTACATAGTGCCTTATGTAACTGAACTGAAGTTATTTATTGGATGGTGCAGCTTTGGAAACAGTATCTGATTGGATTGCTAGACTAGATGCTCTAAGATGGCAGTATAGTTCTTTCACTCTCTGATTTCTGGCACACCATTTCTTCTCACACAGACTCTACAAGAGCTGAAGAGAAAATACCATGAGAAAGAAGAACGCTATAAAAGTCTGGCTTCACTCAATGAAATGCAGCAGAAGTTGGATGAGCTGAAGAATCAGATGGCCTGGGCTCTGGTTAGGAATCACTGCCAGCATAACATGAGCTGTGATTGCATGGCTCAAATCAAAATGAACACAGCAATACTATCGTTTCCTATAGTAGACCGTGCCAAATTAGACAACTTCAACTTCCTGTCCCCCCCGACTGCCCCGGGATTTCTGCCTATGGTTGCACGTAACGACAAAACATATGGCCTGACCAGCCTGATTGACAAACAAAGGATTTTTTAATGATTCAGTCAGAATGTCTCAGAATTCATCTGTTTTAATCAGTGTAATAACTCATTCACTGAGTGAATCTGAATCATTTATGGTTCCCATCTCTAGAAGATCACATTCTTCAAATATCTCATAACCGAAGATTGTGACCTAATACTGACATGTATGTCCATGTACATCAGGTGGCGGAGGTGGAGCAGGAGATGAAGCCAATGAGAGAACGAATCACAGTTGAAGAAAAGGCCACTGTCAAATATGACCAGAAGGTGGAAGAGTGGGAGGTGACTGAATATTATCTGGAGTTTCTGTGGTCCAGTTTCCTCTAGTGTTCATGAAGCCACACATTTGACTACAGGATAGTTTGAGCCAGATTTCAGCTTTTCCTTTCTAAGTAGGAATTTTTGGCCAGAATGAGACTGATGTCAAAATGTTTGTTTTTCCACTTTTCACAGTTTAGGGCCAGGTTTAGCAGAAATGCATTATTCTACAGTATAGATTCAGATTCAAATAGCTTTATAGGCATGGGAAAAAAAACTTTACATTTCCAAAGCAATGGTAACATAAAATTATAGACACTTACACACACTAAAAGTTATATAAAGTGAGAAAGGACAGGCAAAAAAAAGTGCAATGAGTGTTGATGTTATTGTGCAGTTGGTGGTCCTGTTGCACAACACCTGGCAGCCATGTTTGCGCTTGCTGAGGTTTCTCCAAGCAGATGTGGGAGTTTATTCTTGATATTAATGATATCTTGATACTTGATATCTTCAAGTCATGGCACAACAGTCAAACTGAAATCAAACTGAAATTATTGAAAACACCTAAAGCATTTGTAAACATGATTTTCAAGAAACCTACTACAAAGTGTTTAAAACAAAAGTTGAATAACTTTCAAAGATTTGATGCTGCTAACCAATCAATTTCTTTATCAGACATGCTCAAGAGTTGCTTAAAAACAGCCAATTGGATTGAAATGGCCAATTTTGCCTTGTTTTCTTCATCTAGGGCTGGGCGATAATTCGATAGCGATAATTATCGCAATATAATTTTCCTCAATAAATGATATGAAGAGTTCAATAAATGTTCGATATAATGTTTATGCACCAAAAGCGGAACGAAACAGCGCGACTCATTTGAATCGCGCCACACGGACCGTTTATCCGCTCGGATCACAGTTCAAACTGCCGCACCGTGAGTTCACTAGAGCAGAGTGCATTTACTCGGTCATGCGAGCACTAAACAGCACTGAGATCCAGTATGAAGCGCTTGAATTCAGCGATGAACACAAATGACTCTGATTTAAACTAGTTTATAGCCAAACAGGAGAAACACTGTGTGCAATGAAGGAGACAGTCACACTCTTATATTTGGGTTGAACTGTTCTGGCACAGTGTTGTAAATACAACTTAACCACTGATTTCTAGTTGTGTCCTCTTTTGGAAGCCCAAACAAAGTAGTTTTGCTTTCACGTTGAAACACAGCGTCTCCAGGGCATGGCGCCGGCGGCAGCAGCAATACTACAGCGAGAATAAAAATCATGCCCTCTTTCTTTGCGTTTACATTGACAATGACGTAGACATTCACGCCCTATCAATCACACCCCCACGTCATTAAATGAGCCGTTTTAGGAGGGCCTGGACGAGTCTTAACTTTTATAAAGAATATCTCTTTAGGTTTGAGACTTTAGTCTTTGCAACTTTAGGGATATTATGGCCACGAGGGGAAGTCGTGGCCTAATGGTTAGAGAATTGGACTCGTAATCGAAAGGTTGCGGGTTCGAGTCCCCGGCCGGCAGGGATTGTAGGTGGGGGGAGTGAATGTACAGCGCTCTCTCCACCCTCAATACCACTTGAGCAAGGCACCGAACCCCCAACTGCTCCCCGGGCGCTGCAGCATGGCTGCCCACTGCTCCGGGGGTGTGTTCACGGTGTGTGTGTGTGTGTGTGCATTTGTTCACTACTCACTGCTGTGTGTGTGCACTTGGATGGGTTAAACGCAGAGCACCAATTTCGAGTATGGGTCACCATACTTGACAATACGTCACGACTTTACTTTACTTTTCTATTATGCACGAACAGCTTGTAACACTCCGAAGAGAAAGGAAAACTTGAAATCGCATCATATGACCCCTTTAATGAAAATCTAATTATGTTTGATTCACAGTAATGTGCAGTGTGTCTATTTGGGGTTTTGTTTGTTTGTAGGGGAAAGTTCAGGAGGCCAACAGGATATTTGGACAGTTGCAGGATCAGCTGGAGGGTGTGACACAGCGGATGCAGCAGCTGCAGCCACAGTGTGCTGAGCTGAAGAGCCGAGCCCAGGCGCGCAACCGAGATCTCAAAGCCGCTGAGGTGCACAATCACAACACCATAAGAAGGGAAATGGGACTTAACTTAATGTGCTCAATTCTCAGGGCTTTTTGTTTTTCATTTTTTTTGGTTTAGGCTGGTCTTCATCGTAAAAAGACTAACTTGAGAGACCTTGAAAAGGATAAAGATCAGCTTAACAAGCGGATCCGAGAACTCAAACACAGGTACTTCAAAAGTGTACCGAAAGGAAACAACGTTACATAACATTATCCAGCTGTTTCATTATGACCCAACCCCTCCTCTCTGTCCAGCATAATTCAGACGAACTCAGCCGACACTCATGCTCGTGTGGAGAAGATGAGTCACATTGAGGCTGAGCTGGAAAAACTACGTTTCCAGGACTCCACTCTGGCTCAGCAGATCGATCAGTTTCAAAAGGCCTATGATGCAGCTAAAGACAGACTGGGTAGAATGAGGTTAGTGCAGTTGTTGGTAAAAGTCTTCTCTATACACAGAGATCCCACTGTGATGTTTAGAAATTTTACAATTTTCATGCTTAGAAAAGTCGCACCGTTCATTGATATTAGTCATGGATGTAAATAAAGAAATATGTAAACGCTATATCTTTTCTTTTTTTTTTTTACATCAGCTAGAAAAAAAAAGTCCCCATAGGGATTAAAAAAAAAAAAAAGCGCTATATTAAAAAGTTTTAAGCCTTGAACCAAACTAGCTATGAGGATGAAATTACAACATTACAAACTTCAAAATAAAGCAAAATTCTGTTTAAAATTGGACAAAACGTCAAGGTACAAGACTGTGTACATAATGGCTTTAATGAGAGAAAAAACTACAATCCCATGAAGCATTGTGAATGCCGTAATTTAATTAAAAATGGTGGAGAAATATGGAACTATTGATTTAAAGATGCAGATTATACATATAGAAACAATCTATTTTACATTTATTGCAAAATATGAATGTTAGGCTTACAAATATTAAAGTAGTTTGAGAGCCTAGGGATGCTGACTCTACATCATTCATAGTGCTTCATGGGAGTTGAAGTGTTCTTTTGCCGCGATTTACAATTCTCTGATATGTGAAGACTTTTCTTCAGAATCATAGGTAATGTAGTTTTTCACTAGGAATTCTGCTTTTGAACACAATTATTTAAGAAATAAGTTGAAAAAATGCTGCTTCAACAGAAGCATATACCATCGATAAACCACCTCTGAGCTCACAGTAGGTCTTAATCGGTCTTAAAGTTATCATTCAAAATCAGTTTTTCTATTGAGAAAATTAATGATTTTTTTTATATTTTTTTTAGTCCTGAAACCCGACTGTTCCACTCTATTACTGACAGTGATAATGGGAAGACCCAGTCGATTTTCTTGAATTAATTGAAAATCCGATCACATAATTCATAATAAAAAATGTTACCTAATTAAAATAGGAAAAATGTCCTTGTTTCTAATTCTTATTTTATCTGTGGACCAGTCTCACTTTGTCTATCTTGTACTCTTCCTTTTCTTTTTGTAGCCGTGAAAAGCAGGACCTGCAGCGAGCGATGGAATCTAAGCGACGTGACCTGGCTGCAATGGAAAGCAGTCGAGATGACCGACTTTGTCGCTTTGGTGAGCATATGCCAGCGCTGCTAAGGGCTATAGATGAGGCTGACCGGCGGGGTCAGTTCAGGAAGAAACCTGTTGGACCGCTCGGTAAGTATATTGAACCTCAGAATTCAGATTCAGGGGGTTAAAAGTTACTTTTACTTTTACTTACTTTTACTTTTGTCATTTAGCAGATGCTTTTGTCCAAATAAATTTGATTAGTCATCACTTCTGGAGAAAAATAGGGATGAAACATGCTGGTGCCATGTGTTCGTGTGCACAATGAAATAATCTATACTTTGAAAGGCTATGTGTTTCGTCACAATTGAAGTAAACTTTGGGCTTTAGGAGAAACAGTGTCATATGTGGTATTAGGGCTGGGCGATATGGCCCAAAAACATTATCACGATCATTTTCACAATAATTTTTTTCATATCAGTCGATATCGATAATTATCACGATAAATGTCAAATATTTCTTTCAAGTTTAAAGCCAGAATTTTGCTCCATTTGCTAATTTTTCTTAACAAAATAAATATCTAAATAGAAAAATGTATTTCTTAGTTTCTGCATGTTCTAATGAGTGATATTCTTTCAAATCAAGAAACAGGTTTGGGTTGCCTGATAATATTAATAATAGTAATATCAATTTTTTTGTCTCTTAGAAATTTGATGGTAGCTTGAGTTAGGATGCAGAGGTAAATTTCTGTTCATTTTTAAAATCAGTAACATCTGTAAAAATTGTACCAACCTCAGTTTTATATGGTTACATATGGTTATTCTGACCAATTCAAGCATCGGTCTCCCATAGTAGCATACATTTAAATCATGATAAACACAGTTAAAACCACACATATAGCACCTCAATACCATGGTAAAAATATAACTATATGGTTTTTAGGTACCCTATTTGTATGAAAAACAGTAAAAACATTCTGTATAAATGCACACAGTCTATAGCTTAATCACAAATACATACATTATAATTATATACATAACTCCTGTAATAAAATTCAATGTGAATATCCCACATTTCTGCCACAATACCATGGTGCAGTGAATGTTACTACAGTAAATCCATGGTAAATGATGGCGATGTGTAGATTGAAAAGCCTTCTGACTGTCTCCGTCATTGCACACAGTGTTTCTCCTGTTTGGCTATAAACTAGTTTAAATCAGAGTCATTTGTGTTCATTGCTGAATTCAAGCGCGTCACACTGGATCTCACAGTGCTGTAAATGCACTCTGCTCCGTGCGGCAGTTTGAACTGTGATCCGAGCGGATAAACGGTCCGTGTTTCATTCCGCTTTTGGTGCATAAACATTATATCGAACATTTATGGAACTCTTCATATTGTTATCGAATTATCGCCCAGCCCTATGTGGTATTTTGTTGTTTACTGGTTGTTTTGTTTCTAGGATTCTGTATCCGACTGCGGGATCCGGAGCTGGGTCTTGCAGTTGAGTGTTGTCTGAAGGCTCTGATGTTAGCTTTCTGTTGCGATAACCACGCTGACGAGAGAGAGTTACAGAGAATCATGAGTCGCCACTTCCAGCAGGGCAGAAGACCTCAGATCATCGTCAGCTCATTTACCAACACGGTCTATGACGTTAGGGGCAGGTAGCTAGAGATCTCCTTATCTGATCTGTTATCTCATTTAGGAATGATTACCACTGTTTTCTGCCTTATTTGAATTCTCTGCCAATTTGGTGTCATTGTATTAAAAGCTATTAATAATGTTAAATCCACATTTATCAGTTGATCTAAAGTTATTGTGTAAAAAGTCAGTGCTGATGACCCACTTGACTGTTTTTCCATACTAATGTCATTTAGAAAGTTTCCTCTTGTTGGTTTTGAGCCAGAACTTCACGTCTTTGGTTTGTAGCCAATATAAGCTTATTTGTCAAAGCACAAAAGAAAACGTGTATGATTGAAAAGATTAATTAAATATTTTCCTTTTTTGGGGGTTTTCAGGGCTATCAATCACCGTGAATATCCAACTGTGCTCCAGGCACTTGACATTGAGAATCCAGTTGTGGCCAACTGCTTGATCGACATGAGGGGAATTGAAACCATTCTGCTCATCAAGGTAAGACCATGAGGAGGCCGACAAGCATGTCCCTTTTTGATCATAGTGTGTTTCCACATCTTGTGAAGTGAAGAGCTCTCTTTTGATTTTCCCACAGAATGCTAAAGATGCGAGAAGGGTCATGCAGAGTGTAGAACGACCATATAACTGCAGGGAGGCCTTCACGCGTGAGGGGGACCAGGTCTTCTCTAACCGTTACTACTCCTCTGAACAGAACAGAGCACAATACCTTAGCAGAGATGTCGAAGAGGAAATCAGGTTTGAAAATATAAAAGCCATTTTTGAGATGTCTGGATTCTTTTCAGTGCATGGCAAAAAGAAATTCAATTAGTTACCACAATTTAGGTCTTTAGTTTTTTTTTTCTAAATCTTTAGTTTTTAGTTTTTTATAAAACTTCACTGAACCGAAATTTGTACATGCAATGTATTTTGACCTAAAGCATGGGGCCTAATGGCAGCAATGCCTTGTTTTACAGTCATTAATAAATGGATGAGATGGAAAAACAACAGACCACTTGAGATGACAGAAGAATTATATAATTGGAATCACTTTCATAATCATTATTTCCAGCTGATGAATGCTAAAAACATTGACAGCTAATCAAAATCCGACTTTAAAAAAACTCAGGCATTTAAAGGAGCATACAAAAGAACTGCAACGGTGCATGATTATAAACAGATGGTCTGATGATATGTCTGGGTGTGATAAATCTTACCAGTAACATTAGTATCTGTTTAACTAGTTAACTTGTATCAACTACCCAAGATCAACCTAGCAGCCATCTAGCAACACCTTAGCAGCACCTTTTTTTCCTAAAGAATTTAGTATATTTATTCAGCAAGGGCAAATTACATTGCTCAAAAAGTGATAATAAAGTCATTTATAATGTTATAACATTGCAATTTCAAATAAATTTAGTTTTGTTCAATTTTGGCAGTTAAATGCCTACAGTTACAGCTGATAGGGACTACAATGAGCTTCTTCCCGGATTGCTGACATCACAGACCCTGAAATTTACATACAAAAATACATAGACTAACATATCTGGCATCTAACTAATACCATTAGTACTGTTCATAGCCTATTATGTTATATGTTATCACGTATGTTTATGAACTATGTATGTATTATATAGTTCTGCACCCCCCCCCCCCTTATTTTGATTCGTTCCGCAATCCATGATATGACACTCCCAGTCATAGTTATTAATATTCTGCATGGTTGTTTGTCCTGCTCGCGTCGTGCACTGAAGAGATAATCACCGTAGTACTACAATGAAGTGCTTTACTGCAGCACAGCTCAACTGAATGCATCTTATACGAGATAAATAATATATACACTATATATATATATATATATATATATATATATATATATATAGGGTATATATTATCTCGTTTGATAAGATAGTGATTTCAAAACATTTCAGACACTTATTTATATATATATATATATATGTGTGTGTGTGTGTGTATATATATATATATATATATATATATATATATATATATATATATATATATAGTAGCTGAAATGTTTTGAAATCACTACCTGATCTAAAAAAAATCCAATCTTTCACTCTGCCTGTGTCAGTTTGAGTCTTGTTAAAGATTTAAATCCCTGTCACCAAGATGCTCCTCTGTCGGTCACGGATTATGGAAAGTGAAACTTAAATCTATAGGGGTGGTTGGATTTGTTCACGCACGTTAAAATATTTCTTTTAAGCTTCTTTCTTTTCTGATTCTTATTTACAGCATTATCTTAATAGGCTGTATATGAACTTATTGGGAGAAAAAAGGTAGTTCTATGTGAAATCAGACATAGAGCACCCCCATATAGCCAAAATGGCATGATCATAACACCCCGCGAATATTCGACTGTGAGATTAAGAGTCAAATCAGGCTCCTCCTATCGAATCTTTGACTATTCGGGGTCACTGATTGAAAGCGGAGACATCGGCGGAGACAAGGGGAGAAGTCTGACTCTTTCTGCTCCCGGTAGTGATGCTCTTCCGGTGTTTGGATACTCGTATCACAGATGAAGTGAATAACATGCAATATTTGTCAAATGCATGGACGTTTAAGAAATGTTTTCATGAGCAACAGAAACACTTTTTATATGCTGCTTAATACAGGGCCATCTGTGAATAAAATTCAACATAAACATATACAATTTAAATACCAATAAAGTGGGGGTATATTTGCTTTTATCAGTGTTTTTTATTAAATGTGACTCAATATAACATTGTATACAGTAAAAAAGCTTTTACTGTTCTAAAAACAGATTTGTGAGCAGTATTGGATTTGAAGATGTTAGAAACAAACGTCATTGTTGTCATGTGGTGAATTTGGCCAATCGTGAAACAGCTGTGGTCATCAGCACTCCTACAGTCGCTCTGGAGAAACTGCGGCGGCTGAGGGAGCCGGCTGCTCTTGAAAATTTTGCGGTACTTTGATGCCACACGTGATGTGGCGGCGGCACTGGTTCAAGTCGGACAAATTTTCTAACCGGCATGCACTGCTTCAAGTCAGACGCTGATTGGTTTTTATGGCGCTGCATGAAGTCGAACACACCTAATGTTAATATTTGAAATCACCAAAACACACACGCCCCTACCCCAAAAGGGTCTCACCCCTATTTTGATAGCTCCGCCCCACACATACGTAACCTACGCAGCCCAGGTAACGATTAGTTCTGTGAAACAAAGCAAAACCAATGTTATACCGTATCTACACCGGACGCAAGCAACGCAACAAAATACTATAGAAGTCATTATAATCAGTCATGCTGTCTACACTGGATGCTGTGCGGTTCAACACGACAAATCTCAGACAGAAAACTGCTGCCACGTTCTATTTATGACGTGCTGACACAAATTTCAAATGATTTTCAATGGTCGCTTTATCGCGTCCAGGCAGACTTTAGCTGTTGCGGCACGCCGCGTCCGGTGTAGACACGGTGTTACTATCGAGAAGAAACAAAGCAACCTCGGCATCCGATCACAGGCCTTCCGCTCCTTGAGTTCTCTGGAAAGATGACCCGATATTTACATGGGTCCTACTTCTTGCCTTATCGTTCTCTAGACCTTTTCCTCTTTTGTTTTTTTATCCACCATCTCTATCTTTCTGTCGTCGCTCGGCTCGGATGTTCACTGAACGCTCTCTCCTCCACATCATGAGTAGACACGCCCCTTACTGCTGATTGGCTACAAGTTTGTTTTGGTGCTCGGCCCTGACTCAGTTTTCTAAAGTGTTTTTGAAAAATTACATACCCCACCTTTAACTCATGTTAGACTGCACCCCATAAACACAATCAAGCCTAGAAAAAAAGCAGTCAGCCACCCCTTTAACTTTTGAATGGCAACAGTTTAAAATTCAAAATGTATTTTCTTTGTCAAGCCTCCCTTCTGCACTTAGACCTTGTCATTACCTTTTTTTGTACCCCCATATTTTTATTTTATTTGGATGTTTTTCATTAATTTTGATGTTGCCTTGGATTTAGTATTCCTTTTTTTTTTATAAACATTTATTTATTGAATTTTAAACAGTATACAAAAACATATAACAGTCAAACTATAAAATAATCCACTCCCCCCACCCCAAACGAGAAAAAAAAAAAAAAAAATAAAAAAAAAACACACTCGTTAACGACATTATATAATCATATACAGCTTAGGAGGTATCAACAATTAGGGACATATCACCTTCAGGTTTCTAGAGTATCCTCGATTTCACAGTTCTCCAAAAATGCAAGAAAGGGATTCCAAATCTCTCTGAATTCGGCTGATTTCTTTTTTACTGTGTATGTTAACTTTTCAAGGATAAGGCATGATGATAGTTCTTTCAGCCAGCGACCAACAGAAGGGCTCTTGACATCTTTCCAACAGAGAGAAATCAAACGTCTAGCTTGTACTAAACATAAGTCTGTAATTTTCTTTTCTTTGCGGTTTAACATACAGTCCTTTGGATACAAATTAAGAATGCAAAGTACAGGATTGTCAGGCACTGGATTTAAGGTCATCTTAGAAATACATTTTATAACTTCATTCCAGAACTTTCGTATCTCTGAGCAGTCCCACAGACAATGAAATAAGGTGCCCTTTTCGACATTACATTTAACACAGATATCAGGAATATTAGGATTCATCTTATTCAGTCTTTCGGGAGTAACATAAGTCCTCATAATCCAATTATATTGAATCAGTTTAAGATGAGTATTTATTGTTAAAAGTTGTGCTCTAGAGCACACCTCTATCCAGTCCTCCTCTGAGATATCTGTTTGCAAGTCATTTATCCATTGAGTTTTCTTATGCTCAGTAGAGTCTTTATGGTTTTTCACCAGGATATTATAGAGTAAAGATATCTGACCCTTGCCAGTAGAGTTATTCACAGCTAGGTTTTCTAACGTGGACAAGCGAGGTTGTATATAGGAATGTGTCTGTGCATAAACAAAACTCCTTAACTGTAAGTATTTAAATAAGTGTGTCCGAGGTAAATCATATTCATTTTTAAGTTCCTCAAATGAAGCTAATTTACTTTCCTTATATAAATCCATTACTTTACAAATGCCCTTTGTTGCCCACATTTTAAAACCTTGGTCTTTTTTTCCAGGAGAAAAGTTATCATTCCCCCATATTGGTGAAAAGCCTGAAAACAAAGTAGATTCACCAAGAAATGCCTGTACATTATGCCAGACATTAATTGTGTTTCTCACAAAGGGGTTTTCAGTGAGCCGCTTCAGTTTTTTAACAGATGCAGAGTATAAATAAGTGTCAAGTCGCTGGCCTTTAGTGCAGATACTTTCAATTTGCACCCATGGTAAGTAAGGTTCCGGTGAAAACCAGTACATTGCAGCTCTAATTTGAGCAGCCCAAAAGTACCATTGTAAATTAGGTAATTGTAACCCTCCTCTCTCATAGGGCAGGTAGAGAAGTGACAGCCTCAACCTTGACCTCCTGTTATTCCAAATAAACTTAGTAAACAGTTGCTTCATTTTGGAGAAGAACTGTGACGGCGGGGGTAAAGGAATGGATTGAAATAGGTATAAAAACTTTGGTAATATATTCATCTTGATTATATTTATACGCCCCAAAAGAGAGATTGGCATTGATGACCAGCTATTCATGGATTCAATTACTGTAGAAATCATAGGATCATAGTTACAGAATATTAAATCTTTTACGGATGGGGTGATGGTGATACCAAGATATTTAAATCCATTTACTGCATTGTTGAAAGGGTGTTTTATCACCGGATTTAATCGCTCTCGCTTATTCAGGAACATAATAGAGGATTTTGTATCGTTTACTTTAAAGCCTGAGAATTTCCCGAATGTGTCAATTAAATTAGTCAGATTGAGAACTGAATTACTTAGGTCTGTTAGAAGCAAGAGGGTGTCATCAGCATACATTACAATGCGATGTTCTGTATCTGATATTTTTATACCTGAAATTGAGGGGTGCGATCTCACCGCTATTGCAAGCGGTTCCATTGCCAAAACAAATAACATTGGCGAGAGAGGGCACCCCTGACGAGTACCTCTTGTGAGTTTGAAAGGAGATGATATTATATGGTTGGTGGAGACCTCTGCCATTGGGTCAGTATAAAGTGTCTCAATCCATTTTCTAAAGTAATTACCAAAGCCAAGGCGAAATAGCACATCGAATAAATAGCTCCACTCCACTCTGTCGAATGCTTTTTCAGCATCTAAAGACAGAATAGCAGTGTCAGGGGCTCCCTCCCTCGCGTGTATCAAATTCAACACCCTTCTGACATTATGGAATGCTTGACGGTTTTTCACAAAACCATTCTGATCCGGGTTGATCACCGTCGGGAGCACCGATTCTAGTCTTCTAGCCATTACTTTAGCAATAATCTTAGCATCTGTGTTAAGCAGAGAAATAGGTCTATACGATGTGCAATTGGTAGGGGACTTATTGGGTTTCAATATAAGTGTTATCAGCGCGCTCCTCAGGGAATCCGGAAGACAACCCTGCTGAAAGGCCTCATCGTACATAGCTAAAAGGGGTTCAATTAATTTATCTTTAAATATCTTATAGATATCAACTGGAAGACCGTCAGGGCCTGCGGCCTTCCCTCCTCTCATATTAGTAATGGCGTCAGCGATTTCTGAGGCATCTAGTTTCTTATCCAATTGTTCTTTAAAATCGTCTGATATGGGAGGGATATAAAGATCATCAAAGAACTCAGATTGTGTTTCCAGGCTCTCCGGGGATTCGGATGAATATAATGTTTTATAGTAGGTGGTGAAAGTATCATTAATTTCTTGTGGGTCTGTTGTTATTACTCCACTCTGAGTTTGAATAGCAGTAATTGCCCTGTCTGCGTCTAATTTCTTTATTCGCCAGGCTAACAGTCTCCCCGGTTTTTCACCTTGATCATAGTAACTCTGTTTGAGCCGGATTAAACTGTTTTCTGCTTTCGATGTGGAAATTTCCTCGTATTGGGCTTTAAGTAGCTTTAATTCTTGTTTTATTTTTGTGGAGCTGTCCAAAAAGGCCTCACTTTCCAATTGTCTAATTTTGTGATCAAGCTCATTCATTTTCAACTTGAGTTTGTTTGTTTTTGAACTAGTGTAAGATATGATCATGCCTCTTATATATGCCTTAAAGGCCTCCCATCTGACAGTAGCAGATGTCTCATCTGTATTTTTATTGAAGAACAACTCAATTTGTGCATCTAAAAATTGCAAGAAGTTCGAATCAGAAAGCCATCTGGGATGAAATCTCCATCTAAGAGTCCCTTTAACTACCCCTTGGGCTCTATATACAAGTGAAGTAGGGGAGTGGTCTGACAGCAGTATACTATTATAGTTACATTCTATCACAGAGGAGAACATAGAGTTGGAAATCAGGAAAAAATCTATTCTTGAGTATGACTTAAATCGGGGAGAATAACAGGAGAATTCTAATTTATCTGGGTTCAGTCTCCTCCAGGGGTCACACAAATTCAGATCATTTATATACTGTAACAATTTCTTCCTACTTTGTATATGAGAGGAGTCCATCTCAGTTGACCGATCCAATTTAGGATCTAAAGTACAGTTGAAATCACCTGCTATAATAGCCTTCCCTGGGAGAGAAGCAATTAATAAAAATAAATTTTCAAAGAATTTGGGATTGTCTTCGTTTGGGGCGTATACATTAATCATATTTATCTTCTCATTTATCAATGTACCCTGGACAATCAGGTACCTACCCCCTATGTCACGAATGATGTTGTCCACTTTAAAGGGAATCAATTTATGGATCAGGATCATCACCCCTCGGGTATGTGTCAAGTAGGAGGCTGATATTACTTGCCCTTGCCATCTCCTTTTTATCTTTATTACTTCATCTGACAGTAAATGGGTTTCTTGGAGATATACAACTAATGATTTGAGTTGTCTAACCCTACTGAGGACTTGCTTAATTTTAGCCAACTTCCCCATACCTCTAACATTCCAGGATGTAAACTTCAAATTTAGATTAGAAGACATAAAATAAAATCAAGCATAAACCGTTTCAACCAGGTCACATATGCAGTAGGAAGAAGTGATGTAAACTGTAATTTCGTTCTTAAAACAATTGGAGTGTATGTCGTTAACCCGAACTGCAAAGTAAATATACATTTATAACCCCTAAACTTAATCCCAGCACTATCTCCCCAAACGAGACGGCTTACCTTCCCTGGTAGCATTAAGAGCGAGCTAGACGCTCAACTGATCCACTAACGAGGAGCAGTTATAAACCGTTAAGTCACACACTAAACCCCACCCCCGCTCACAATCGGCTTAATAGAATGAACGAACAAAATATACAATATATGCAAACGCACATCTGTCTGTGTGGGATTAAAACCACGTCTGCGTATAGTGACAGTTGGGTGCAGCCTGGCAAAGTTACAGTTACCTTTTCTTAGCATCGTTAGGTGGAAAAAGCAAAGTTCAGAATAAATGATCACATCGTCTGCTGCCGTTAAAAAGTCCCGTCACTGTCAGAGGTCCTCACAGTGTAATCCCGTTAGCCAGTCGTGGTCAATTTGCTAGGTGTCCAATTCTTTAATAAACGACTCCACACCTGCAGGATCATCAAACACGCGAGATTTCCCTCCGTGGAGCAGCTTGAGTTTGGCAGGATAAATTATGCCGTAGTCTATCTTCAAGTCCCGTAGTCTTTTTTTCACATCATCGAATCGCTTTCTTTTCCTGTGCAGATCAGTAGAGATGTCTTGGAAAAGCATGACATGGTGGCCCTCGTACATGATCTTGCCATTTTTTCTGGCTGCCTGCATGACTCGAATCTTATCTCTGAAGTTTAAAAACTTCATTATCATGACTCGCGGAGCAGAGGATTGTGGCGCACCTGGTAGTCTATGAGCTCTTTCGATAATCAGCGGGGCAGGAAAAGTCTCAGATCCCAGGACATCGGGTAGCCATTTTTCCAGGAAAGCAGCTGCATCGCCCTTTTCAACTTTCTCCGGAAGATTCACCAGTCTGAGATTTGAACGACGGCTCCTGTTTTCCAAGTCATCCACCTTAGAGGTGAGCTCAGACACCTGTTTCTCCAGTATCGTGATTCTGGTTTTCTCATTGGCAATATCATCTTCCATGTCACCAATACGGTTCTCTGCTTGTTCCAATCTCCCTGAAAAGTCTTTAAAGTCTGACTTAATCTCGTTGATTGCGGTCAGAACTCCGTCAAATTTGGAGCTGAAGTCATTTTTCAGGGATGCAATAGCCTCTAAAATCCCCGCGGCTCCAGAAGCGTGCACATCAGCGATTAGCGTGCTAACATCTTCCCCTGTTTCTTCTAACCGATCGGCTTTGTTCTGAGCCTTTTTTTGGTGGCCCAAGTTGGATTTAGATTGTTTGGTCGACATGCCTTAGATTACAGATGTACTAAACTTAAGTTTGATGAAGGAGTGCGTTCGCTTTTAACTCAGGATAAGTAAATTTAGCCGATTTCTGCGGAGAGATCGAGAATGCGACCGTTCAGCTCCGCGCCATAGCCACTCCCCGGATTTAGTATTCCTATTCATGTGGACAGTTTTCTATTAATCTGATCAACGACCAAGAAAGATCAAAACCTTTTTTTCTTTGTTCTGTAGACATTTGCAATCTGCTTTACAAGTTCAGAGAACACATTTGGATCGCTTTCAGCAGGAAATGCAGCAGGTCACTGAGGACGAGAGGCAGAACCAAACTCTTCTTCGCAGAGCCTATGAAGACCAAAAGAAAGCCCAGGTCATTAAATACCTGCCATGCACAGACCACATCATAGCATTTTATCCAAATATGTTCTAATATGTATTTGTTTTTGTTTATTTTGACTAACAGGAACGTTGTCGCAGGCTTCAAGCAGAGCTGACAGAATTACAAAATGTTGAGGAACCTCAGTCAGAAGACTTGAAACCTTTGGTAACAAACAGATTCACTCATTATAAAGATAAATGTTTCGGTGGGTTTCTGTGTCTAATTATGGCTTTGTGTTCAGGAAGAGGAACTGGAGGAGCTCAGCAGCCGAACAAGTGTGTGTCGAGAGGAATTTGAAGCTGCACAGAACCAGGTGCTGACACGCAAGAAGGAATATGAGGAGGCTGAGCAGCTCTCACGGCAGCAGAGGGAAGCTTTTAACAGCATCGCAGAGGAAGCTGAGCCCATTAAGGTTAGAGAAGAAGGCAAGAGTGTGTGTAACATCATCAGTGGACAGCTTTTAACCACCAGAGTCCTAATTCCTCTTAGCTAATGTTTAAAATAAGGATAATGAGCTTCAGGTTCACAACTGAACAGGTCCACAACAGCACACGTTCTTAATTATCAATGTGTCCAACCTAGTAAACACTTTTGTTTTTACGTGATTGCTTGTAGGAGCAATTGAGCAACAGTGATCAGGAGTTGGCGAGGAGTAAACATCACAAAAAACACTATGAAGAGAAGCGGAAAGCCCATGTGGACATGATTGAGACACTAAAGAAGAACTTGAATGAGAAGGACCAGGTGTTACAGGTGACCAAACTCTGACATCTTACACTGATCCATTAGATATGAAAAGATTTGGGTTTGTTTGACTGAAACTATTTTTGACAGGCTTCCATTGCAAAAGCCTCAGAAATTTGCCCTGAGCGCTTGGATGTGAGGAGAACAGCGAAGAGTTTGGACAGCGAGATCAGCCGCCTCAGACACAAGATCAACACACAGCAGGACCAGCAAGGACACAGAGACACTATCGTCAGGTACATAGACACAGTCTCCAGCTGTCAAACAAATGTGACCGGGCGGGTGGTATTTCACCCCAAAATTAAAAGAAAGAAACAAGAAATTATATTCAATATGAAGAAAAACGAAGCCTATTTTCAGGACCATTAAAGGGGTGATTGATTGCGATTTCACTTTTTTAATGTTAATTAGTGTGTTATGTTGCTGTTTGAGCATAAACAATATTTGCAAAGTTGCAGCGCTGAAAGTTCAATGCAAACGGAGATATCATCTTTTAAAATTCTGGCAGTTTAATGCCTACAAAAATGGCTCATAGGGACTACAACGAGTTACTTCCTAGGTTCGTTACGTCACAAACCCAGATAAACCCCGCCCTCGGGAACATGCAACAAAGAGGGTGAGGCCATGCTGTGCTGCTTAAGAGAAGAGGAAGAGAAAACTAGGGGTGGACATAAAAATCTATTCATATATGAATCGCGAGTCTGTCTAACGATTCTAATGGATTCACAAGTTTCAAAATCAATGTTCTAAAGCAGCGGTTCTTAATCATGCTCCTCGCGTCTCCCTGCTTTGCTCTCTCTCTCTCTCTCTCTCTCTCTCTCTCTCTAACTAAGGTCACCAGATCAGATAGACAAATAGATAGATAGACAAATATTTTTGAATTCCAGAAATGTTGGGACATTTTTTAAATTTGAATGCAATGAAAACTAAAAGAATTTCAAATCACATGAGCCAATATTTTATTCACAATAGAACATAGATAACGGAAATGTTTAAACTGAGAAATTGTACAATTTTATGCACAAAATGAGCTAATTTCAAATTTGATGCGTTTAGGGGCGCACTAGAGGCAGTTTAGCCAATCACAACATACTGGACCAGCTAACCAATCTGAGTCCATTTCGTATTTCTGAGGGAGGGGCTTCACACAATCAGGAAACGATCAGCGCATTTATAGGAGAAGGGACAGAGTGGTGTGGAATAAAAGTAAATCATGTGAAAAATAATGCGTTTTTATTTTTTTAAAACAAAGCATTAACAAATGTTAGACTGCACCCCATAAACACAATCAAGCCTTGGGAAAAAAAATCTGTCAACCACACCTTTAAAGGAATAGTTCACCCCAAAATTAATATTTGCTGAAATTTACTCCCCCTCAGGGCATCTAAGATGTAGATGAGTTTGTTCATCGGAAAATATTTGGAGAAATGTAGCATTACATCACTTATTCACTAATGGATCCTCTGCAGTGAATGGGTGCCGTCAGAATGAGTCTCCAAACAAATTAAAACATACCACTCCAGTCCATCAATTAATGTTTTGTGAAAATCTGTGTTTTTAATTTTTTTTTAAACTATAATTAAGATGTCAAACGAGTGCTCTACCATAATACTGCTTTCTCAAGAGAAAAAGTCACCTTATCTGAATCAAGAGTGAAATATGCATTTACAAGCAAAAAACAGCCCAAAGCCATTCTAAACAAATATTTTCATGTGAGATTCCAAAAGGAGATGGGTTTTATTCCACTGGAGGAAGCGTTATTATGGATTATTTTAGCCAAAAGCATAAAGTTAAGACACTAATGATGAATTAATTTCTTACAAACATGCAGCTTTTTGCTTCACAAGATGTTAATTGATGGACTGGAGTGGTGTGGATTATTATGATGTTTTTAGCAGCTGACTCTCATTCTGACGGCACCCATTCACAGCAGAGGATCCATTGGTGAGCAAGTGATGGAATGCTAAATTCTCCAACTCCGTTCTGATGAATTGCATGTTTAAAATCCCCTCAATTCTTAAAATAAACTGTTCATCATATTACAATTTATACTGAATTATACCTTGGTATTAACATATGAATATGATAATCAGAGTAGTTCACCTGATAATGTACCATGGTACTGCCACAGTACCATGCAGTTATTTTCTCCTTGCATCAGTGAAGCGCATCTATATTGTTTATCATGCAGGTGAGATACATATAAATGTTATGATGTTGTAATGGTGAAGTTGTTGGTTGAATCTTCTAGGCAGTTCCATGAGGCGAAGGAAAACTTCAATAACATAGCCCGACAGGTCAAGGGTCTGGAGGCTTTCATCCGCCAGTTAACGGAGATCATGAACAACAGACACTACGTCTACGCTGAACTGAGAATGTAAGTTTCATTAGAGGATCTCGTCTGATTTTTGCTGACTGATTTGTGTCTGAACTTCAGACCCAACTAATGAATGGTCACAAATGAAACAGTCTTTTTTTTGTCTGCTTTTGATATTTGAATGTCTCTCAAAGGTAAATTACTGTATGAGTTTTACTGAATTATTTTTCTGTTGAAAAATTTCCTATTAAGGACAACGCAGGTGAATAGGGTAAAAAAAATGTCACCATGCTTCCCCAGTTGATTGATTATATTAAGAATGGCTTTTTTTTTTATATGACAAGTTTTTTGGAATGGCATGTTTAAAAATGCAAATAAGCCATTATTTAATTAAATAAGCAAGAATTTGCATACATTTCCAGAACAGGAATCTGAACATTATATAAAGCCAGGTTCAAAATTCTTGTTTCATTTTGTTGACAGAGTTAAAGATTTTTACAGCAGGGATTTTGGATATCGTTTTATGACTCCATAAATCAGAAAGTACTGTACTTTACATCACCCAGAAAAAAAAAATCAGATGCACATAGAAAAAGTGCAATAAAATAAGTGTATTTTGTATGTTTTCTTTCCATTAGTCTGAAACATGTTACGAAAAGCCCAAAATCTCAAAATTGACCAGTGCATTAAAAAAACAATGGTTTTGCCTGTAGTGTCATGTCTTAAAACCGCAAGTTACAGTGGGACGTATCAAAGGGCTTGTCCATTTTTAGTGCAGGTTTTAGGGTACTGATGATGATGTAGGTTGTGTTTCTGTGTGTTTCCAGGTATCTTTCTGTACGCTGTAAGTACTACTTTGACTCCATGCTGTCTCAGAGAAGATACATAGGGAAGATGACCTTTGACCATAAGAATGAGACTCTCTCCATATCAGTAAGACATTGCATAATGATAACATCATTGATGTAGTTGTTTTCTTGATGAATAAACACTGGATGCATACATATAGGCATGCAGTTTTGTATAATTTAATTTTGTTGAATAGCCTATGCTATCAAAAAACCTTCTTGGGGTCAGGATTTTACTCTACAGTAACCGTGACCTTTTAAGAGTACAGTAGATTCTCATGATGACGATCATCTGTTTCTTCCTCAGGTTCAGCCAGGAGAGAGTAGTAAGGCCGCTGTGAGTGACATGCGTTCACTGTCTGGAGGAGAGCGTTCGTTTTCTACCGTATGCTTCGTCTTGTCACTGTGGGCCATAACTGATGCTCCGTTCCGTGCTTTAGATGAGTTTGATGTGTATATGGTAAGGAGTATATTCAAAGAATCCTGTATAAAAAAAAAAAATTTTTAAATGCATCACAGTTTTCACAAAAATATTAGACAGCACAACTGTTTTCATCTTTTATAATAATAAGAAATGTTTCTTGAGCAGCAAATCAGCATACCAGAATAATTTCTAAAGGATCATGTGACACTGAAGACTGAAGTAATGATGTTGAATATTCAGCCTTGAATCACAGAAATAAATTACATTTTGAAATATTCAAATAAAAAAAAACATTTACTTTAAATTGTAGTAATATTTTACAATATTGCTGTTTTACTGTATTTATGATCAAATTAATTCAGCCTTGGTGAGAATAAGAGACTTGTTGAAACATTTTTTAAAATCTTACCAATCCCATTCTTTTGAATAGTAATATATATATATATATATATATATATATATATATATATACACATTTACATTTAGTCATTTGGCAGACGCTTTTATCCAAAGCGACTTACAATTGGGGAAAACAAAAAGCGATTCATCTTGAAGAGGCAATCAGACGGAGGAAGTGCTCGTAACACCAAGTCTCAGTCATTGTTCAAATAAGTACAAGCTAGTAAGGGAAGGAGAGAAAGATAGAGGGAAAGATTAAGGTTTTTTTTTTTTTTTTTTTTTTTTTTTCAAGTACTGACGAAAGAGATGAGTTTTCAGTTGTTGCTTGAAGATTGCCAGGGATCCAGCGTTCCGGATAGGGGTGGGAAGATTATTACACCAGCCAGGAATGGTGAACGAGAATGTTCTGGAGAGTGATTTTGAGCCTCTCTGTGATGGTACCACAAGGCGTCGCTCACTAGCAGATCTCAGACTTCTGGAGGGGATGTAGGTTCATAGTAGTGAGTGGAAGTAGGAGGGTGCTGAGCCTGTGGTAGTTCTGTACGCAAGCATCAGTGTCTTGAACTGGATGCGAGCTGCCACTGGTAGCCAGTGCAAGGAGATGAAGAGAGGTGTAACATGGGCTCTTATGGGCTCGTTGAAGATCAGTCGTGCTGCTGCATTCTGAATCATTTGTAGAGGTTTGATTGTGTTTGATGGCAGACCAGCCAGAAGAACATGGCAGTAGTCCAGCCTAGAAACGACAAGGGCCTGGACAAGAAGTTGCGCAGCATGCTCTGTCAGAAAGGGCCTGATCTTTCTGATGTTGTGTAGTGCAAACCTGCAGGATCGAGCAGTCTTTGCAATGTGCTCTTTGAAGGTCAGCTGGTCATCAAAGATTACACCAAGATTTCTGACCGAAGTTGATAGGGTAATCATTGATGAGCCTAACTGAATCATGAAGTCATGCTGTAGAGTCGGAGTGGCAGGGAAGACAAGAAGTTCCGTCTTTGCCAGGTTGAGCTGTAGGTGATGTTCTTTCATCAGTGCCGACATGTCCGCCAGGCAGCCTGAGATCCGTGCAGCTACCGTTGGGTCATCTGGTTGAAAAGAGAGATAGAGCTGTGTCATCGGCGTAGCAGTGATAGGAGAAGCCATGTGCATGTATGATGGGACCCAGCGATGTAGTGTATGTGGAGAAGAGGAGGGGTACAAGAACCGATCCCTGAGGAACTCCAGTGACCAGTTGATGTGGTTTGGATACCTCCCCTCCCCAGGCCACCCTGAAGGATCTACCGGTGAGATAGGATTCAAACCAGCGAAGTGGAATCCCAGTGATGTCCAATGATGAGAGGGTAGACAGGAGAATCTGATGATTGACAGTGTCAAAAGCAGCAGAAAGATCCAGCAGAATGAGGACTGATGATTTGGAATCGGCCTTTGCAATTCGCAGGGCTTCAGTGACTGAGAGTAGCGCAGTCTCTGTTGAATGGCAACTCCTGAAACCTGACTGTTTAGCATCCAGTTTGTTGTACTGTGAAAGAAACAGTGAGAGTTGGTTGAAGACAACTCGTTCGAGTGTTTTCGCTACGAATGGAAGGAGAGAGACAGGTCTGTATTTTTCTAAAAGAGAAGTGTTTAATGTAGGTTTTTTGAGCAGTGGGGTTACCCGAGCCTGCTTGAATGCTGTGAGGAAGATGCCTGTGAGGAGAGATGTGTTGATAAGATGTGAGTGCCAGTCAGAGTGTGGGAGAGATAGTTTGGAGAAGGTGTGAGGGGATTGGGTCAAGAGGACATGTTGTAGGATGGCTGGAGAGGAGACAAGAACTTGCTAAAAATCTCTCAGGGATTTCATTAATATTTACCAATTAAATTTAATCAGGATTTTGTCTTCAGTGTATATTTTGGGTGCTGTAACTGGTAACCATTTTTTCCACAGTTTAGCTTTTTGTAGTTCATTTAAACGGTCAATGTTGACAAATTAATTTTTACAAATGCTAAAAATGTAATGTCATCTCTCTGTTTGATATGTGGCCATAAAGTATGCATGCATAATAATTATGCAAATACAAAAAATGTTTGTAGTGGTTTTGGACACTGCAGTCACTGTATTGTGTGTTTGCTTTCTCAGGACATGGTGAACCGGAGGATCTCCATGGACATGATGCTGAAGATCGCTGCCAGTCAGCGCTTCAGACAGTTTATTTTCCTCACTCCACAGAACATGAGGTAAAGAGCTACTCTAGTGTTCATGAAGAAATGTGTAGATGTAGTTAGATTAGAAGACATGATTCTCTTATTTTGTATAATTTATAATGCTGTTTAAAATTGATAGTCCTAGTACAAATGTAATGTTCTTTTTTTTCTGTATCCCAGTTCTCTGCCAGTCAACAGCCTGATCCGCATAATCCGTCTGAATGACCCCGACCGCAGCCAGTCTGCTCTTCCCTTTGGTCCGAGGAACCCAGAATGATCCATCCACTGAACGTCATCTTATGTGTATCAGGCAAATCAAGCAAAGTACTGACAGCTTTACTTTACACTTCTATTGCGCACAAGTTTATAGGCTTTTTTTTTTTAGATAATTTAAATGTACATTTATAACTAATTTTGTTATTTAAAACCAAATTTTGCAGGTTCTGTTTTGTGGTGCACTTTACATTCAACAAATGTTTGTGATTGCAATGTTATTTGCATTTGTACCTGTTGAATAAGGCATAGGAAAGCCAGTTATAGCTTGTTGCTGTTATTTGTTTTTATTTCATTCCCAGTCATAGTTCAGTTTTATTTTTATCACTGAACTAAGAAATTAAAATGTTTCTAGTATAACAAGAAATAATCTGTTGCTGTTTTCTTTGATCATTCATCAAAAATGCTTAGTTTTGTATTAATGGTGTAACAATATGGAAAAATAAAAAATTTCAGTTGAAGAAAATCACGTGAGAGAGAAATATATTACCTGTTTTCCATTTCCCTGTTTTGTATTTACAGCAAGTTATGAATCTTTAAACATTGACCTTGAATTCATCTGGCTTCTGAATGGGCAGAATGCAAATACTGCTGTAAATTGTGGTTTCCCAGTAAAGCTTATGACAAACAGTCACAATGGCACTGATTCAGTTCAGTGATAATCTTTAAACCTGTACGTCAGTAGCGACTACATGATGGTGTCCTTTTGTCTCTGAGTCTCTTACGCACTGCTCCTCTTCTCCTCCCCTGGACATACATTTGTGGATCGATTGTGTGCAAACTGGGGACTGTTCATTGCTCATTCGTTGTTCACTGTTCCCTATGATATTTTATTCAGAATATATTCAAACATATAGACTGAACCATCATTTACAGAGTATTGAAATTGACCTTTGTGAGTTTTATAGTATTTCTTTGGAAAATGGACCCAAAAAAATGACAACTCATCATGAATTACAGAGATTGTTGTCCAATCAAATTCTCTGTATAATGAGACTGTCACTCCCCCAATACATCTGAATTATAAATAAGTAAATATGATTAAATTGTATAGGTAACAATTATAATTTTTCAGATTGAGTATATTTTTAAGGATATCCATAGATGTTTATTCATGTGAAAAAAAAACATTAAAAAAGGTATCATTTATAATTAATAAAACTAAGTCTTGCATTTATATAAATGAAATTAATATTACATAAAATGTTTTTTTTTTTTTTTTTTTATGACAGCATGGTTAAGAAAGCAAGACATAATTAAATCATTATTATATTATTGCATGAGCTGCTAGCTATTTTTGTATAAATATGTAAAGAGCTACAAAATAGCTGCCACAAATTATCATCTTATAAAAAGAAATTGCAGCACAATCCAACATTGATATTCCTTGCCATGAAACAGGTATTATAATAATTAGTGGCTGTACAGTTACTGTTAGTAGATGGATCTAATTTCAGGTCTCAAGTACTTTAGGTAATATAGGTGGCTTTCATTTCCCCCCTACAAAATGAAGTACTGGTCTAAAATGGTTCATCCAGAAGTCAGTGTGATTCCTGGCCGTCAGTCCTTGGTGGCATCAGCATAGAGCAGGAATCCAGAGAACGTGCTGTCGTCCTCGCTGCTGGAATAAACACCGTTCCAGTCCCGCAGAGTCTCCAGCCAGACCTGGTCTCCAGATGATAGACGCAGCACTGCCATGTTGGAGGCCTGGTCAATGTCCTGGCCATAAAGGGAGTCGCGAGTTCGCAGTTTCCGAATGCCGTTCACCACCAGGGCTGCACGCAGGGGCCGATTACGCACTGTGATGTAGTAGGAAAAGACGTAAACTCCCCCATGAGTGCAGTTGAATTTACTGGCGTGGGGGTCCCAGTGACCCTCCTCGTTGTAAATGACTTTGTCAAACTTGATCGGCAGGCCAGGCGGCGGGAAAGATCGGCTGGGAAAGAGACCAACACTGAAGGCTGAGCGTTTTTGAATGTCAGGTTCACCCTTAAGGCCCTTGAGTCCCCTAACACCTCGTGCTCCCTTCAGGCCTCGTGTGCCTTTCATCCCTGGCATCCCCCTCTGCCCTTGTGGTCCATGGGGTCCTGGAGGACCAGGCTCTCCCTGCTTACCTGTGGGTCCTGGATCTCCCTTCGGACCCTTAGCCCCAGGAAGCCCATCTATGCCGTTCAGACCTGGCACACCCATGTCTCCTTTTGGCCCTTGGGGCCCTGGCTCCCCCATACTGCCTTTCTGTCCTTTCTCTCCAAATGGACAGTCTCCTTTGTCACCCTTCTCCCCCTTGATGCCATCTGGTCCGGGGGGGCCAGCTGGTCCTTGTAAGCCAGGCTCGCCCGCCTCTCCCTTTGTTCCGTTCCAGCCGGGCTCTCCCCTGTCCCCTGGGTCTCCTTTCAGCCCGGTTAAACCTGTATCTCCTTTGTCTCCTTTGAGACCCATTTCACCTGCACACATTAACATCAAGTGGAATTTGAAATACAAGGCCCATTCCATGCATGTATGTTTGGTTGTACTGCTGCCAGGACACTCTTGAAAAAGAGATTTTTAATCTCAATGAGTTTCTTCCTGGTTAAATAAAGGTAATAATAATTCTCAGGAAACTGTTACCGTATAACACTTTGAAAGGCTACTGCTGAACACTTAAATACGTCAACCTTACTTCAATTTTCCCATCAAGTGCCACAACCACCGTAAACAGTGAGGGATCACCATATGGTTTTTTCACTGCTTGATTCTTAAACCAATCCTGCTTAAGTAGTTACAGCCAATAGTTATTCATCATTACCAACTCTAAAGAACTACATTATTTCAACTCCATCACAGAGTCTTTAATTCATATATTTAGATTACAGTAAATTCTGATAGTATCGCTTAGATTCTGTGTGCCTTGTAAGAAAGTTCAAAGACTTTGATGTCCTATCAAAAATATTAAACTATTTTTTTTAAATGTGAGGGAAATGTTGCATCATAACAGGGTTGAAAAGAAGGTAAGGGACATTTACAAATTCTAGATTCTCAAAAGCATTTTCCAAAAAAATGCCTACATAATGAAAAACTGTACAATAAATGCCAGTAGTTATTTACATCTACCTAGTAGTTATTTAAAGTAGTTATTTAGCTCTACATTATTTCAGCCCCATCACAGTTAGTCTATAATTCACATACTTAAATAACTGAGTAAATTCTGATAGTATCGCTTAGTTTCAGAAATTACACATAATTTTAAAAAGGTCACCACCCTTATTAGGAGATTAGCCGTAACAGAGTTGAAATATTGAGCTTGATGAGATCAGTGTAGATGTAACAAAATGCTTAAAGTTACATCTATTTGAAATGTGTGGTCTGAAAGATTTTCTAATCTATTTGAATATGTCTAATAGATCAAAACGTTATTCTGGAAAAGGGAAATGTCGCATTGTAACAGGATTTTACAATAAGTATGGGACCAATGCAAATTCTAGAATCTCAAAAAAATGTGTTAAGCATTTTAGAATAAAAAAATGTATAGTTAAAAAATGCAATAATAAATACCAGAAGTTATTCATTACTTCTAATCCTAAAACTCTATACTATTTCAACACTGTGATGGTTCATTTGTAATTCTTATACTTGGATAATGGAGTAAATTCTAATAGCGCTGCGTAGTTTTGGTGCACCTTGTAAGAAATTACACATAATTAAAATAAAAATGATTAGGACTTCAAATATTGAGCTTGATAAGGTCAATATAAAATAATGAAATAATTATAAAGGCTGTAAAATAACGTGTAAAATATATGTCCATAACAGAGTTGAACAAAGTAAGGGACAGATACAAATTCTAGATTCTCAAAAATGCATATGAAGCATTTTAGCAAAATAAATCGACATAATGAAAACATGGTATAATAAATACCAGTAGTTATTAATTCTAATTCTACAGTGTTTCAGCCCAGTCCTAGTTAATTTGCAATTCTTATATTAGAAAACTGAGTAAAAAATGGTTGTTATTAGGGCTTCACAATAACAGTTGAAATATTGAGCCTGATAAGTTTAATGTAAACAAAATGAAATACTTATAAAGCCTGTAAAAGAAACTTTTGTTTATTAGAACCATGAGGCCAGAAAGTGTTTTATGTCACTGCCTTTAATATTATCTATTATATTTAGAAAATGTCCTATTTCCTGAGAACAGTCCATAAACCAACATAGCAAACGTAACATAAAGTGAATCAAATACTGGGCTAGGGCCTTTGTCACAGGTGAATGTACCTTTCTCTCCTTGTTTCCCAGTGACACCGGGAACCCCAGATAGCCCACTCACTCCAGGATCACCTTTCTCTCCTGAAGGAGGAAAGGACATCTGTTTACAAACTTACAAGCATTATCTGTGAAGTAACCACTACAATGGATAAAAAATAGGCCTACTACCCTACTATATATGTGAAAAACAGCATGTGAAATTATATGTCTGAATTAGTTGTATTCATTACATAGTAGCCTAAAATTACATGGATGACCTAATAGGAGTTGTGGAGGGCAGTGAAGCGATGCAACTTACATCGTAGGTTACATGACATATGTAGTATGGCCATACATATTGTCTATGTCATGTGACCTACGGCGTAAGTTGCATCACTTCACTGCCCTCCAATGTACACTTGAATGGGTTAAAATGCAGAGCTTAAATTCCGAGTATGGGTCACCATACTTGGCCACACACCACTTTTATTTTTTCTCCTCAATACCTTCAATTCGTATTGTCAGCAATGGATATGACTAAGCATCAAACTAAAATTATTTGCACGTCTACTTTTTGATTACACTTCATCCTTATGAATACACAGAGGTTTACAAGAAACCAAAAGCCCTGAACACTGGTGTATTCATTTATTCCAGTGGTGAAGAGCTTGCTAGAAAGAGAGAAGAATCAGCTATCTAAGCTTTGCCGACAAACTTTTGTGTAATCCCAGGGAACTAGCATTACCAGTTTCAAGACAAATGGTAGGTTTTGCCAACTTGTGTGAGCATGCAGCACTAAAGGAAAGGGAAAGGTTTAGTCTGTTTGATTTAGGCGTGGTAATAGTTTTTTCTTTGGTAGGGACACAGAAGGAGAAGCCTTGAGAATACACACACAAACTCCATGTAATTCTCCTTAACTAAGGTCAAGGTCTTCTCCAATGTTTGTCCTTCTTGCAAAACACTGATATTTCTATACACAATCAACAGATGAGTGTTAATGCCCCTAATCCTTTGTTTATAGCTTTGGATAGTCTAACTGTCATACGTGGAAGTATGAATATGGTCCTTTTGTAAACAGTATTTGCCTAAATTCCTTTCCACTCCTTTATATGGAAGCCAGTTGTAACATAATATCATTAACATTAACTTGCAAAACAATCTCTTAACCAATTTGTTTAAACGGTTTCTGCATCCAAATATGCCTACTACCCTATATGTGAAAAACAGCATGTGAAATTATATGTCTGAATTTGTTGTATTCATTACATAGTAGCCTAAAAATACATGGATGACCTAATAGGAGTTGTGGAGGGCATGAAGCGATGCAACTTACGCCGTAGGTCACATGACATAGACAACATGGCGTATGTAGTATGGCCAGGTTTCATTTATAATATACAGAACATACTTTTTACCAGTTGCAAAGTTCAGACAGTATGTGATTTCGGACGCAGTTCCCAATTAATTCAGGCACGAAGAAGTATATATACAAGGATTGAATGGTTCACTCAACCATTTTGTTCAAAAACACTAATTGTGAAAATATCAAATCATCACAGAGTTGAACAAAAGGTAAGGGACAGATACAATTTCTAATCCTCAAAAAAATGTGTGAAGCATTTTAGGGAAAACAATTGACTCACCTTTAAGCGCTACATTATTTCAACCCTGTCACAGTTCATTTTTAATTTTTATACATATCTGAGTCAATTCTGATACCACTTAGTTTCAGAAATGATACATTATAATTTGAAAAATTATAAATTGAAAAATATCATCACTGTTATCAGGGCTTTGCGATAACAGTTGAAATGTTGAGCCTGTTAACCTCAATCTAAACATAATGAAATACTTATAAAGACTGTAAATGAAACCTTGATCTCTTAAAATCATGTGTGTCAAAAAGACTTTATCACTGCCTTGAATACTGAATAACTGACTACGGTGTTTGTTGCTTTGCTTCAATGCCATTCACAAGATTGTTCCCCATCAAATGTATTTACTCAGTATGCAATTTTAGACACAGTTAATAATTCATTCAGAAACAAACTAATTAATATATTTTGAGTGAGTCATTGAATGGTTCACTCAGCCAATTTGTTCAAAACTACAGGGTTCCTGTGTGTTGCTTGGAGATGCTGTTGTTTCAGTTTTGGCTTCATTTTTGGAATGAGAATGTGACGGGCAATATTGTGTCAAAACTGTAAGTTACTCAACATCAGCTTCTTGTTTATTGAACTGTTTTGATCATCTCTTGCTAATGTTGAACACAAACACATGACATTACTATACAGACCTTTTCCTCCATGAGGCCCTGAAGCGCCAGTGAGTCCATCCTGACCTGAAGGTCCAGGAGGTCCCATCTCCCCCTTTTCCCCTGGAAAACCTTGCAAAATGACAAATACGGGGCAAAGTTTAATTAAGCATTTGACTACAATAGATATCAACCACTAGACAACTACAATTCGTATTCTTACCTGGCAATCCCTTTTCTCCCACCGGTCCTGGAGGACCTCTCTCTGGTGGACAGCACTCACAGAAGTTGAAAAAGCACTCGTTGTAGTCCATCGTGTAGTTCCCAGGGCCAACCCCAGGAGGAACCATGGCCTCCGTGTGGTAGTCAGCAGAATAAGCATCACCGGAGTAGGTGGTGCTGTCGGTGGGGGAAGTAGAGTAAGCGTCCATCATGGAGTCTGTGACTTCCTCTGTCATGCCACTGACGGTGGGGCTCACAGTGGTGGTGATCGGATGGGACCCCAAGTGGCCGGGTGGTTCTGGAGGAGCCCCTTCGTCTCGAGGCGGAGGCTTCTTAGTGGGTTTCAGTCGTAGCCACTGTGTGGTTTTGGGTAGTGATGCTTGATTCCCTGCTGTTACCACCAGCAAGGCCATCAGCAGGAAGACCGGGTGGACAATATTGGGCATTGTACAAGTACCTGCACACAAACAGCGAACAAATACACTGAAGAGGATGCCAAATGGAAGCCGAATAACTAGACCTTTAAATTTTCTGAAGAACAAAATGACGCTAATACTTACCTAGTTGTTGACTTGTGTGCCAACGCTCTGTTCTCTTCTCTAAGAGAAAACTGCATCCAGATACTACCTTTTAACTACCTGTGCCTCCCCGTCGCCCCTCAGTCCAGCCAATGAGAGCGTTTTCTACTGCATGGGCAGGTGACATACACTTGGCACAGGCCTGCGGATTTGATACTTGAGGAAAAGCCTAATGAGATGGCTTTAGAAAGTTAACATATCAGTCCTTCTCATGCATCTGTATCCCTTGTGTAATACCACTTAAAAGGGCAATTAAAGTGCAGATGTTTACACGAGTATATGCACATACACTTGTCTGTGTCCTGTTCATTCATTTACTCTCTTACAAAGTTTTAGTAGCAAAAATGCATGCTGCACAATGTTAAACAAAGGTCGAATAAGTCATGATTTTCCCAAGGATCAAAGAGAATCAGAGACTTTTGGGGGATTTTTGAACGGTCTCAGCGGAGCAAACACTAACACTTGGGGGGTGAATGGTCATGTATCCTAGACGCCTTCAAACCCTTCCATTAGACACACAGTCTACCGCCTAGCAGTATAAATGTACAAAATTTGAACGAAGAAACCTGGGGTCAAAACTGCCTTCGACAGAAATGTGGCCTGAATTCTGTGTAACTGGCCCATTTGGCCGAAGCTCAAAGGGAAGTTAAATAATCAAAGCAAATGAGACGTTGGCTCATAAAACAAAGTCATGGCAGTCTTTCTGCAGCCCTCCTTCAGGAAATCCAGCACTAGTGACTTTTATATCTCAGGGGGATATACTGGCCAGAGTAACCCCAGAGTTGAGATGTTCATCTCGTACCTCGCCGTGTGATATGATGTCTCCCAGCAGTGCAATGACATCATTCAAGGAAAGAGCATTTAAATGACACCTCGGGTGTTGATCAGATCAGTAGTGTGTGATTAAAGCCTGACTGTGTGCAGAGCATACATCTTCAACAATTTCCATATTACCTAAACTTTTACATTATCTGGAGAAACTTGCTGCCACCACAATACTAGAGTGTCGCTATAGCGTATAATATCACCATCTGTGTAAGTCTATGGGACTATTTTACTGTTCTTTTATTGTTGGAGCATGTGGTGTACCTGCAGAAAAAAAGCATAAAAATGAGGCAACCCCTGCTGACCCTTGTGACTGTTTCAAAGTCTTTCAGAGATTAGTTCATGTTGTAAAATTTATTGTGGCGTGAACTCTAAAAACATTTAAATTATTATGAATAAAAATGATAATTATCAAAATAATTATTATTGAAGTAGCCTATTTGTAGACTACTTATAGGGAAAAATAGCTTTACCTTGAAAAATATATTTGACAACATATATTCAAGGTGTAAGAAAAATACGGTATTCATTTTTACTTGGTTACACCACATGACATTTTTAATGATTAAATTAAACTTTAATTTTTTTATATGATTAATGATTAAAAAAACTGTTGAAAATCGTATAAAAGTTGTCTTTGTTTTTCAAAATCATACGAAACAACTTGACAAATGTTTAAAAAAAAATCCATTGTCATTGACCAAATCACGTCGTACATGATGTAAGATAAGTTACAGTATATGCACCGAAACTGAAGGATTGAGAGATGTACAAATAAACATTACTCAAAATTATATCAAATTTGATACATTTATAATATGCTTTTTCAAAATAATTATGTATGGATGGATAATGTGGAAGGCATGTAGATGATTGTGTACAAGTAAAATCTTGAAGTTGATAATATAGAGGCCTTAGAAATTGATGCATCAAATAAGTTTTATTGGGTTAATGAATTTTTACCTTGGCTTGCTAATTTGAAATAAAGCAATTTTTTTGGGGGGGGAGGTACCTGAAATTTTACTTAAGTATTAATGAATTTAAAAAGTTTTACATTGATAAATGTATTTCATACCAACAAATGCAACTTGACAACAGTTTTTCTGTATATTTTTATCTTTGTCACTGACCCATCAATCACGTTGTATATCACACATGATGCAAGAGGAGTGACAGTATGCACTAAAAATTAATATAGGCATACAGGTTTATTGAAATCTTCAACTCTGACTGAACAATAGTAATAGTGATGTTTTCCTTAGAAACAAACAGCAATATGTTTAAGCTGGCATTACCCTCTCCACTTACAGCGGCCATTAGACTCATCTAGCACTGTTTCTGTGGACACAAGGGCACCATTGGGAGTGGGAGATGAGAGGTGTGAGGGGAGGCTGTGGGCTGTTACCTGAGCCTGTATAGCCACCCTCTTGCTGCCGCTACACAGGCCATATGCATTAGCTTCAGGAGGCTTGAATGCCCTGCGCTGAATGGCATGCCCTTGTTGCCAGGTAGGCAAAATGGAAACCATTAGTCAAACCAAAAGATCCATTTCTCTACACCTCACTGAGCTTCCAGTACTGGAGCACCACAAAAATAATTCCCATTGGACTTCCGTGATGAAAATGAAATCAATAAGATGTGCATCCATTATTCAGCCTCTGGAAGGATAACAGTATAGTAAGCACTTTTCTGCATCGCGGTTTTGCATCGGTTTATCCGTTACTGGCAGTGTGTTTACTTGTGGCATCCCTTAAACGGATCCTTCACTTGACAAGCCTGTGCAACGTCATGTCGGGGCATGAAGTCAAATAACTGGTTTAAAATCAGTAAGGGTTTTCTTCAGTGTGCTGCATTTTACAAAAGGCAACATGAGCTTTCATCAACAAATGTGTTTGCATGTAATTTAATGGAACAGATTATTGAACCAAAGACAAAATATAAGAACAACTACATGTCTTTTATGTTTTATATGATATCTGATGTCAGGCTTTTGTTTATTAATATAGGAAAACATGATGCTCACAAAAATATAAAAAGTGGGGCAGATGTTAGGCTATTTGCAAAAAGATGGAATTCTGATAGATTATATATCTTTAAATAATTACAATAAAGATGATATTTTAATGCTTAGTTTTATGAACAGAGCTCTGTAGTTTCAAAACATAATGCAATGCAATAATGACTGAGATGTACAAATATTTGACTCACATTTTAACATTTATATATTATTATTATTTAAGAAATGATTGATGTAGAATGCATTTGTGTACACGTGGTGTTTTCAGCAAAGTTTAGATCATGTTGGTAATTTACAGGCCTGTATCACGGTAGATTTTAGAGTTAATTCATTTTTGTCTTTGCTTGTTCATTTGAAATGGTCTTACAGTGTGGCGACTTGCTACAATAAAAATAGTTTAAAATGCTTTTAGGTGAACTAGAAAGCTATGGATAGCAGTACTCCTGACATTTTATGTAAACTACCTAAATTTGCCCTGGTTTTGGATTGGTTGCCATTTCACCTATATGTAGCCTATATTAACATTGACAACAGACAATAGACAACCATATTATATTCTAAAAATATATATATTATTATATAATTACACCCATAAAATATCTAAATGAAAGCAATATTAGGTAATCTATTTGTCTGCTATTAATCAGAAAAACCAATAAATAACTCTACTAAATGTAAATAAATGTACTATAATGATATTATACATATCAAATTTACCCAATACAACCAAGGTACAAATTAAAAAGCGTGAACAAGCTCTTTTTTTAATTAAATGTAAATCATATTACAGCCAGTGAATATAACAGCAATCATTCCAACATATTGTATAGAAAAATATTAAACAGATTACAATATGTAAAATATATATATAGCTACATACAAGAAATAAAATAATTAACAATAATAATGAAAAATAAAAGGTATGAGACAATCATACAAATAGCGTTGTGTTTTGCTTTACTATTAAAATAGAAAAGCATGGCGCTGTGTTTTCCTCGCGAGGACAGCTGCGCGTGACGTCACAGAGTCATCGGTCGTGCAAATAAATCGGTTTGGTGAAATGTAGTCTGACGTAGGCTGCTGAAGCTAACGGACCGATGTGAGCTCATTTCTGTAGTCGTGTATTAGTGTCTGTTTTCCCCGGTACACCAGGCGCTGCAGTCAGTCACGCACGCACGCAGCGCGTGGACGAGAGGACACCAGGCAGCGGCGGCATTAGCGCTATAAAGTGCGTTAAAACTCTCCGTGGCGCGCGCGAACGAGTAAATAACAGCCCGTTTTGAGCAGAGACTCGTCGAAAGCGCGAGCTAGCGGCGCAAATGGCTTTATAGGAGGGAATGTGTTCGCTGTCGCTGGGGGTAATGGGATCTGTGCGGTTATACGCGGCGTTAGAGCCAGACTGCAGCTGGGAGCTCGCTCCATTCTGCGGCTTATAATATAATCACCGGCCAGTCGAGATTTCAGGGGGTGTTCAAACACGTCGGGCTGCAGATGGGCTTTCATTTCGGTCTAATGAAGTAATTTGAAGCCCATACTTCAGTCCCCGAGCGTGTGATGATAGGAGACACAATGACGCTTTTGTCTCTTTTGGGTCGCATCATGCGTTATTTCTTGCTCAGGCCAGAGACCTTGTTTCTGTTATGTATAAGCTTGGCCCTTTGGAGTTACTTCTTCCACACGGACGAGGTGAAAACCATCGTCAAGTCCAGCCGGGATGCCGTGAAGATGGTGAAGGGAAAAGTGGCGGAGATGATGATGAACGACAGACTGGGCGGTCTGGACGTGCTGGACGCGGAGTTCTCCAAGACCTGGGAGTTCAAGAACAACAATGTAGCGGTGTACTCGATCCAGGGCCGCAGAGACCACATGGAGGACCGCTTCGAGGTGCTTACCGACCTGGTGAACAGGAGCCACCCTTCAATCTTTGCCATTTTTGACGGCCACGGCGGGGAGGTAAGAAGCGTGGGTGCTGATGAGAGTCTGAGTCAGGGCGAAAGCTTTACATACCAAAGACTTTGTATGTACTCCGTTTAGCGACTCGCGAAACGCTAATTTACTGGTAAAGGTGGAATTCTAAAAAGAACGTTCGGAGAACGTTGGAACCAAACATTGAGGGAACGTTCTGTGTTAGCTGGGGCGACCTTCAAAGGAGCAGTTAATGCAAAAATGTGTTTACTCACCCTCATGTTGTTTCAAACCCCTATTCCTGACTCTTTTTTTTATTTATTTATTATTTTTTTGGAACATGAAACGAAAGATTATGAAGTAAATTATGGACGTTTTGTACTGTACTGAACGCAGATGGGGGTGTAAGGCTCCAAAATGTAAACAAATCACCCTAAAAGTATCACAAAAGTGGGGCCTCTGAGCAGGTGCCTCAGTATGAAAGTGTGAATGTTTTTACATTTAAAGGAAAAGTTCCATAAAAATATCAAGCCTCCATAACCTTTTATTTTGCTCCTGGTGTAATTTTACTTCATACACATGAGTGAATGGTCTTTTGTCTTTGATGGGAAAAAAATAGGTCCTACAGATTTTGGAACATAAATAATGGGTGAGCTGTCCCTTTAAGATTGACTACTTTTAAGAGTTTATACATAAGTCATTAAGGTAAATTCACAGTTATTATAGTTAACTAAAACTGATACTAAAAGTATGAAAAAAAAAAGTTTTCAGCTAGTTGCAGAAGCAGCAGTTCTCATTTTAATTTAGTTTAACTTGATGTATTAAAATAAAACTGTATTTTTCTATTTTCCATTTTTGTTTTGAAGTCATTTCTGTTTCAAACTCAAAATTTTAATAAAAACTATAATATATACTATAGTGTCTCAGTGACACACAAATATTATTTGAGATTATCAGACCTGTTGGCTAACATGGGGTGCCCTTCTGGTTTTTGTTAGTGCCAAATTTTACCTTGTAGATGTTTTCTGTTTATTAGAAATTTGAGGTATTGTAGTAAATATATATTTTTTATATATATACTTTTATATCTTTTAGCCACACTGCTCCCTCAGTATCACACCATTGGTTGACCACAAGATTTACACCCCTTCAAAATACTTAAATGTTCAATTTTTTTATATTATTTTATTTAGTTATTTTAGTGTTATTATTATTATTGCATTGCTTACAAATATTAAATGACCTGAAAGTTATATGAGAACTCTAATGCAGCCAATTGAGATTCCCATGATACTTGTCTGGTGCATTCAGTCAGTTCCCCTTCCCCCCCAGACATCTGCTCCGGACCAGTCTGATTTCCCAGCCTGTATGGAGCACAGACAGATGTTCATTTTATCTTCTTCATTGTGCAGTAAAGCAGATGAATGCTGGTTGGCTTAATGTGTGAATGCCTTCAGAGATGCTCTTAAGCAATGAAATTAACCGCTCACAAGGTTTAAGGAGATCTGATAGATGTGGAAACCTATTAAAACCGCTCAGGAAGCTCTTTGAAGTTGGACTTTACAGATCAGCTATTTTCTTCAGCATTCTAGTCGGTTGTTTCTGCTCTCATGATAATTTAAGGAATGTCTAAACTCTATTTATAGTGCTATTTGTTTATACAAATGTCCAGGGGCCCTCCTGCTATCCAAGCAGTTAATAGATTAAAATGTGCCAACCTTCGGCCCCAGTATAAGGTCTTTTAATCTACATTATCTCCTCCCATAAATGTTTGCTGACCCAAACGTCCTGACATGAGTCTTATATGTACACTTGGCAAATTGATACCCGTACTGGCTGATTTTTCTGGTTGTGAAATGGAAAGGCCATGATAATTATTGCCTAAACTAAACTGTTAATGTTGGACACATCCACTCAAGTTTGTATTGCTACTGAATGTACATGTAGATGTAACGGTATGAAAAAAAAGTGTATTCTTTAGAGCAGTGTAATTCACACACATTTTACACTGTGCATCTGGGGTAAATTATGCTAGTGTTTCACAAGTTTTTAGCTAAGAACAAGTCTGTCAACCTTTTCTGGTTGAGGAGATGCTCTGTGGCATGACACTGTTCCCAATGGCACTAAAAACTCTTTCAGATGAGGAACTAGTAGCTGGAACACACAAGCACTTCTTGGCTAGTTTGCAAGAGAAGTGAAATTGCATATTGGTGCCATCTTTGGAGCATTAATCTTAATTGTCAACAATATTCATGATACTCTGCTATTTCATAAAGATTATTCGATTGATTCTAATACTGAGCACTTAACGCAGATTTTAGTCTGTTGTAGCTTTCAGTAAGATTTCTTTGGTCAAGAAATGTTCTTGAGCAGCAAATCATATTAGAATGATTTCTGAAGGATCATGTGACACTGAAGACTGTAATAATGATGCTGAAAAATCGGCTTTGCCATAAATAAATAAAAATATATTCAGAAAAAGAAAACGGTTATTTAAAATTGTAATAATATTTTACTGTTTCTGGTTTTACTGTATTTTTATGAAATAAATGCATTTCTATCTTCACCACAGCACCAGGCAGAGACGCAGAATAGCAACACTGTTACGTTTAATTATACATTTATTTTTAACAAGAAATTATAGAGGCAGTCTTTTCTAGCCTCCCACAATGTTCAGCGCATAAATCTGACACCAAACAACAGGAGGAACACCCCACCCAGTCACAACTCTGAGCCAATTTTTTTATTGACTTTTTAGGCTGCTTGCAATTAGTCATTTTTTTTAATCATTGTTCTCATGTTCATTTAGTACAGCTGTGAAAGGCTGTACTTGTTTTCTTGGGCGACAGCCAGCTGATTGAAACACCTCAGCAGCAGATAGACTTGATTGATGAACTCGTGATGGTCAAATAGTCAACAATCAATCATATTGTGGTTAAGATTTGCATGTGTAATCAACATGTAATGCAAATATAAGTTTGCAATGCAAATGTAAGTTCTGATTTAATATGTCAAAAGTAAAAACTAGGTCTGGAGTTTGATTAGGTCAGGGGGTCTGTTAAAAATACCCTGTTAAATAGACAGCCTTGTGTTTCATCATCTTTTGCCCTGTGGTGTCTGCTAATGAAGAGAGCTCCCGCTAACAATGACTAACACAGTTGGCCTAATCAACGCTTGACTTGCACATCCATTGCTCTTCCTCTATTCCCCAGCGGCCTGGTTTTCTGGTTATTGTAATCTTGAATTAGGCCTGGTAAATTGAGCTTTTAATTAGCGATGCTGGTACGAAAGTGTGAGTGTTGTGTCACCGATATATGAATTACTGTGCAGTCTTATAGGTGATAGGAGAATCCCATTAAAACATTATCAGGTCACATTTTATACATATATTTTAATGTTTTGAATATTTTTACATTAAATACTTTGTTTTTGGAATAAGTCTCTTATGCTCACCAAGGCTGCATTTATTTGAACAGTAAAAACAGTAATATTGTGAAATATTATTAATATTTAAAATAACTGTTTTCTATGTTTAAGGTGTAATTTATTCCTGTGATGCAAAGCTGAATTGTCAGCATCATTACTCTAGTCTTCTGTGTGACATGAACCTTTAGAAATCATTCTAATATGCTGATTTACTGATCATGAAGCATTTCCTATTATTAATATTGAAAACTGTTATATTTATTTGAAATAATGTTTTTTAAATCATTATAAATTTTATTAAATATTTATCGTCACTTTTGATCGATATAATTCACATCCTTGCTGAATAAGTGTAAATTGTTAAAAATAAATTACTGACCGTAAATTTATGAACAGTAATATATTGATAATGTATTTTTTGTAAGTATATTTATATTTTGCATCAACCTTCTGAGAAGTAAATGTAATGCAACAAATACGGCAATACCTTTGTTTATTTAAATGATATATATTGTTAACATTGTGGTAAGGAGAATTAGGGGTGAAAATGAGCTGAATAGTCATTAAAATGATGCCACAATGCAAAAAAAAAAATCTTAATGGTCTTAAAAACACTTTTTTTTTTAAATTAATTTAGATATTTCATGAGATTCACAGGAAAGAACTGACAGGGATACAGCCATATGTTTGAACACCGGTGCTTAACAGCAGTAATAAAGCCCTCATTGTGCTGGTGTGTGAATGAAGTCAAATGGACACGTGACTGTAGAGTGTGTTTGCGGTGGGAGGGTCTTGAGTGGATCGAGGTCACTGCGGGTCAACACCGCCCCACTGTCTTTGTTCCTGAGACACAATGATCAACATACTTTAAATAATTCCGATTGTGGCGACTGCAGAGAATTGTGCTATTGTCAGGTGTCATAATGACAGTAATTGTTATTGGCTAATATTAGCAGTATTGAGGATGCTACTTTACCCTTTTCAAATGGTAACTAACTACATTCAAGCCAAGCAGACAATATTGCATGCTTATAGTCTGGACTCATTTAGAGGACACAGAAATCAGCAATCCCCTATCTCTGATCTAAGCGTTGAAAGGCTCGACTGTGTGCTATTTACAGTTAAAATCACTGCCGTGTGCAAAGTGACCCTGAGCTATATCTGCTTATTCTGTAAGTGTTCTGCATTAGCGACGCTTCTGTGTAAATAATGCATCGGCTTCATCAGGAGGCTCCGCCGTGTATTTTCTGAAAAGCAGACTGTTGACCGGGAAGTGGCTTTGAAAGAGACTGCAGCGTTCTCTTGGCAGACAGGTATTATGTTTGCTTCTCTGGTTTCATCATTGTATTTATAGCGTGGCATTGCTGAGTCACTGTCAAAGGCTTAAAGTTGAAAACGCACAAGGCTGTAGTGTGAGCTGCTGAATGGAATCCAAACCGCTCTGACTGATGATGAGGAAACAGAGTTAGGAATGAAATAACGCTCTTTGACTCGCTATGTTTTGGTGATCTGGCAGCGTTTGGAAAGGGCACTCGCTCTCTAGAGACTTTGTCCCTTCATCTGTATTCTGCTGCAAACTCCATCTGGCTAGAGGTCTTAGGCCTCCTTTAAAGGGACAGTTCGCCCAAAAATGAATGTTCTGTCATTTACTCGCCCTCATGTCACTCCATACCTGTGTGACTTGCTTTCTTCTGCTGAACAAAAAATAAGATGAGCTGTTTATATGTAATATGATATGATAACTGTCATATCCATATATTTTCCAATCTTTTGACACTATCCTATCCTATTTTGGTTTCAGTATTGACCAAAACAATTGTGATTATGATTTTTGCCATAGTTGAGCAGCTGTAATTATGGTAATATGAAATCTTGAAGTAAAATATTATTTCTTTTGACATATTTTCACTAGAGCAGCCCACTTCGCTCATCTGCATTTCTTTCTTTGCTTGTCTTAAAGGTTTTCCACATTATTAACACCTTTAAGTTTTTCAGTTATCAGTAGAATTCCGAATGAACTTCATGAACATTAATTATAAATGCTGAAGTGTGACAGAAAGCGCGAGTTCCTCATTGTTTTTACTGTTTCTCGCAGGCAGCCGCTGATTATGTGAAGGCCCACCTGCCCGAGGCTCTGAAACAGCAGCTGCAGGCTTACGAGCGAGAAAAGAAAGACAGTCCTCTCTCCTATCCCGCCATCCTAGAGCAGCGCGTTCTGGCTGTGGACCGGGACATGGTGGACAAGTTCTCTGCCACCCATGATGAAGCAGGTGAGCAGTAGCGAGAGTGTTTTAGGCTGATATTATCTATGAGGTTTAGCTGACTGGAAACAGTAAACGATGCTGAATCCTTCTTTTGTCTTCAGGCACAACATGTTTGATAGCCCTGTTGTCAGACCGTGAGCTGACTGTGGCAAATGTCGGAGACTCTCGCGGCGTTCTCTGCGACAAGGACGGCAACGCTGTGGCCTTGTCACATGATCACAAGCCTTACCAGCTGAAAGAGCGCAAGCGGATCAAGAGAGCAGGTGAGGTACTATAGCCATAACTGATGATTTTTGTTGGCTTAATTTTGACACGTACAAAAAAATAAGTGCTTCAGCTACCAAAAAACCCAATTTAGAATTTATTTTCTTAGGGACATTTTATCATAAATGGTAAATGTAACCATGTACAGTAGCTGGTGTTGGTGGGGGAAAAAGCCATTCACGTATGAATCACGATTCTGTTTCTACCGATTCGTGAATTATGAATGAAGCTTACTACAACAACAGTTCCTATATCACTATCTTAACGAACAGAAAATAGACTTAAATCATGTCTATTTACTGACGCACGTCTCCTATGTGCACAGGTACATTTTACACATGAGAAGCACTTTCAAAAGTGTCGTGTAAAACATGCTGATGAATAAACATTCCTTTGATTCAGTTCGTCTCTTAACATCAGATTTTAATGATGCAAAAGGCATGCCTTTGCATTTTCTTTTTTTTTAATTTGACTAAAATAAAATTCAGCGTTTAGAACCTAATCTAAAATCAAATCTATGCATATATTGAATAGAAATGTGATTCAAAATCGAGAATCGTTTTTAATTGAATCATGACCCAAGAATCGATTTGAATCAAGTTGTGGGTCATTTTCAGAGGAGTTTTGCCACATTTATTCTTGGCCTTTTATAGACCGTTGTATCTTAAAGCATTTTTTATTTGCTTACACAGTATTTTAGCAGTATTTTTACTGCTCTTATTAATAAAATATTATTTTTATTTTATGAAATTACAAAAATTGAAAAAGCCAATTAAATATACTACTTTAGTAACTGTAGTACTATATTGGTGTATTTAATAATAATAATAATTAATGTGTGTTTAATTGTCATGTTTTTTTTGCCAATGTTGATATTTGAAATCACCAAAACAAACACGCCCCTACCCCAAAAGGGTCTCGCCCCACATATATGTAGCCTACGCAACCCAGGCAACGATTAGTTCTGTGAAACATAAGCCGAAATTACCTGGAATAATATGTCCCAGGAACTTTTTTTCCACCAGACCTGCTGCTGTCTGCGTTTCCATCGTGGTCTAAACTACCAAGAAGATTACTCAAATAGTCTGGTGACGTAACGTTAGGTCTGCACGCGTTTCTCAATACCAAGTATGCAAATTTCGGACTTGCATCCTCGGTAGTTCGGACTTCACGAGTTAGACTCGGGAGTGTGAATCCCGTGGAGGAACGATGCAAATCTGGTAATTCTGCAAAGAGCAGCGTACTTGATAACGTCAGTCAGCTCGCCTTGGCTGCTGCAATCTTCCTCACTGTATTTACAGATTAAACATATCAAACACTACTGCCTCTTTTCGTTTCATTTAAACATATTAATAGCCGCAGAAATGTAGTTCAGGGAATGTACATACATTACAATGAAACGAAATATTATATCAAACATTGCCCGTTTTCATTTTAACATAGAACAATAGAATAAAAGATTACCTGTTAGATTTACCCAAAACGAATGATATCTTATGTTTAACCACTACAGAGACATCAGAGCCAGCTGCACATGTCAGAAGGACTAAATAATTTTTCAGTGATTGGGCCTGCTGTTGTTGTAGGATTGCACTTGTGATACTTCACTGTGACTGCACTGTGTGAATGTAACACATCTGTGTGATCTCATCCATCAGGTGGCTTCATCAGTTTTAATGGTTCTTGGCGTGTGCAGGGCATCCTGGCCATGTCGCGCTCACTCGGTGACTACCCTCTCAAGAACTTGAATGTGGTCATCCCAGACCCAGATATCTTGACCTTTGACCTGGACAAGCTCCAGCCGGAGTTCATGATCCTAGCCTCCGATGGTCTGTGGGATGCGTTCAGCAACGAGGAGGCCGTGCGCTTTGTGCGGGAACGCTTGGATGAGCCACACTTCGGCGCCAAGAGCATTGTGCTGCAGTCTTTCTACCGCGGCTGTCCTGACAACATCACTGTCATGGTGGTGAAGTTCAAGAGCAGCTCTGGGAGCAAAACTGGAGAGTAGTTGGACTCGACCAATAAACAGCCTCCAGTGTCTTTCCATTAATGCATATTGCCAGAGGCTAGATGGTGTAATAAGAGGCAAACTTTTTTCTCACAATTACAATCAACTGTACAGAAACATATGCATGTGCAAACATGTGCATTCCCAGATTTTTTTTTTTTTTTTTTTTTTTGGTGTGTGCCAAATGGACACTTTATGGAACATTTATTCTGTAATTACTCCTTTTTCAAGTCCTTACTCTGTAAAGATGATGTATCCTGGCCTTCCTTAATCAGAGCCATATTATTTGTGAAACAGCAATTGGCATAAATGGTAGAAGGACATGTATTGCCTTGAAGATGCACTCGTAGTGTTTTGTTCAGGAGACATGCATAAATATCATAACTTTTATTATTTTTGTTTCTTTTTCTTGTTTTTGTGAATTAAAGAGCTGATGAAACCGTATCTGGCTCTTGAATTTGGATGTGCATGATCCATTCATATCAGTTCAGGGCATTAATGCCAATTTACACCGGTGCTGCTCATCGGTTAGTTTAAAAGAGGGTGGAATAAGGTTGTGTTAGATTAAGAATGTTACACTTTGATTAAATTTCATAATGGGTCTATGTCCCATTCATTCTCAGAGATTCTAGTCATTCCTGCTCATTCAAGTCACTGTTTTAATGGTTATATGAATACAGAAGTGGCCGGATTGAAGGTAGAATGTAATGGAATTTGTCAAGACTGTTGAATTAATACTGGCAAACTGTCCTCCAACTTTCCTTCTAGTTTACTGATAAAATTGGCACCAGCCCCGATCTACACAAAGGTTTCTTGCACTATGTGAAATGTATGTGGGAGAATAAAGCGATAAATAAATCTAACAAGTCAAAGCTGATATTGCTCATCTTTGCTCTTTTTGATAAGTTATATATATATATATATATATATATATATGTGTGTGTGTGTGTGTGTGTATATGTTAGTGTGTGCATGCTCAAGCTTGGCCCCAGTATGATTTTTTTTTTTTTTTAAGAAATTAATATTCAGCAGGGAAACATTAAATTGACCATGACAGCAGAGACAAAAAAAACTTTTAAATAAATGCTGCTCTTCTGAACATTCTATTCAACAATAAAAAAGCTAAAAATAGTTTCACAACTGTTTTCAACAAGAAATGTTGCTTTGAGCAGCAAATCAAATCTGCATATTAAAAGGATTTCTGAAGGATCATGTGACTGAAGACTGCATAATGCTGAAAATTCAGCACAGGAATAAATTACATTTTAATAAATATATATTTTTTATATATATCTATATATATATATATATATATATATATATATATATATAAAATTTCTATCAACTGACCTCTATAAATTGACCTCTATCAATTACTTTATATACAGTATATACGAAGAGTTCATTTGCAAAAAACAGATAACTCAGTTTTTAACAATTCTCAAAAATCATGTTTTTTCATTGTGCATTCCAATTCATTTCAAACTGCATTAGGGTTATTTTGATTAGGTTAAAAAATACAGCTAACTAACACAATAAAACAGTAAAAACATGAAAGCATAATAAAAAACAAAATTTTAGAAACGTTTTAAAAAATGTATGTCTTTGCAAATAAACTCTTCATTATATATATATATATATATATATATATATATATCCGGGGCGTTTCCTCCGAGGAGGCAAAGGAGGCAGTGTCTCCTCAAAAAATTGAATGAGAAAATCTATATTACAAACATAAATCGCAAATATTACTAAATATGGCATTAAAAGTATAAAAGTCACTCGTTTTTTATAAAGTAACGCTGTCCAACAGCGACACCCACAGGTAAAGTTACAGCAGAGGCTTGCCTCCCTTCGGCCCATAGACTTAATAAACCCTGCGTCCCAATGTGCACACTATCCACCCTGTCTGCCCTAAATAGTATTGAAAATTACTATCACATAGAATTTAGTATGGATAGTGTGCACATTGGGGCGCAGGGACAGAGACCCTAAACCGTTCCGTGACTGTTCTGGAGGCTCATTGAGATGAATGGAGGAAAGTCACGTGAGAGGAGGCAAACTGCCTTTTTTTATTACACTATAAGGTATATTACATATATTTATTTAAATAGTTTTTTCTATTTATCAACTGGGGAAATGCTCCTGTTACCTCTATCAATTACTTTGTTGTAATTAATTCCATATATATCCATTAAGTAAAGTCGTGACGTATTGTCAAGTATGGTGACCCATACTCGAAATTGGTGCTCTGCGTTTAACCCATCCAAGTGCACACACACAGCAGTGAGTAGTGAACAAATGCACACACACACACACACACACACCGTGAACACACACCCAGAGCAGTGGGCAGCCATGCTGCGGCGCCCGGGGAGCAATTGGGGGTTCGGTGCCTTGCTCAAGGGCACCTCAGTCGTGGTATTGAGGGTGGAGAGAGCGCTGTACATTCACTCCCCCCACCTACAATCCCTGCCGGCCGGGGACTCGAACCCGCAACCTTTCGATTACGAGTCCGACTCTCTAACCATTAGGCCACGACTTCCCATTAAAATAAATGTGAAGCATTTTAAACAGGTTCATGGTTTATAAGGGTTTCAATTTTGGTACGTTTAAAAACACATAGCCTATTAATATAGATGAGTCATTCCACAAAACCGGTACGATTTGGGCTTAAACCAAAATATATTACTTTTATGAACACCCCACAGCATTAATGACATATTTAACTTCCTGAAAAACATATTTTCCCACCTCAGGCATAAAATCCCTATTATTATTGGTCATTATTTTAAGATATGGGCGCTATTAATCTTCAACCCCGTTATGGACACTATGGGAGCTCTCTGAATATGATCATAAAATGTATTTGCAATGAAATCAACATTTTCCTATTAATCAGATGTCCCTCACACTAATTCAGTATTTGCAAATATAAAAGTTACATAAAATCTTACACTTTTGTATGGAAGTTCTAAGCGGCCATGCATTATTATAATTTTTCTGTCTTGTTTTCTCGTGATCACGACTTAACGAGTTGTTTTGTCGTTATCACGACTTAATTTTCTCGTGATCTCGACATAACGAAAGTTGTTGATCTCAACGTAAAAAACGTTTTCTCACGACGTGATTGTAGCTATTCTGAGAAAATCAGGGTCGCTATATTGTCTTCGACGATAAAGTTGCAGACCCGACAGATCCTTCTCAAGTGTCGAACACTTATGTGTAAGTCGTCAATCACTGACAGACACAGAGCTATTTCCGTTTGAGTGAGTCCCTGATCAAAGTAAAAGCGAATACGATCATCCATGATGCTGCGATGATGCTGCTTCTATAGCATTTTCTCATGCCGAATACACAGAGAAAATTAAGTCGTGATAACGACAAAACAACTTTCGTTATGTCGAGATCACGAGAAAATTAAGTCGTGATAACGACAAAACAACTCGTTATGTCGAGATCACAAGAAAATTAAGTCGTGATAACAACAAAACAACTTTCGTTATGTCGAGATCCCGAGAAAATTAAGTCGTGATCACGAGAAAACAACTTTCGTTATGTCGAGATCACGAGAAAATTAAGTCGTGATAACGACAAAACAACTTTCGTTATGTCGAGATCACGAGGAAATTAAGTCGTGATAACGACAAAACAACTCGTTATGTCGAGATCACGAGAAAATTAAGTCGTGATAACAACAAAACAACTTTCGTTATGTCGAGATCACGAGAAAATTAAGTCGTGATAACGAGAAAACAACTTTCGTTATGCCGAGATCACGAGAAAATTAAGTCGTGATAACGACAAAACAACTCGTTATGTCGAGATCACGAGAAAATTAAGTCGTGATAACAACAAAACAACTTTCGTTATGTCGAGATCTCGAGAAAATTAAGTTGTGATCACGAGAAAACAACTTTCGTTATGTCGAGATCACGAGAAAATTAAGTCGTGATAACGACAAAACAACTTTCGTTATGTCGAGATCACGAGAAAATTAAGTCGTGATAACAACAAAACAACTTTCGTTATGTCGAGATCGCGAGAAAATTAAGTCGTGATAACGACAAAACAACTTTCGTTATGTCGAGATCACTAGAAAATTAAGTCGTGATCACGAGAAAACAACTTTCGTTATGTCGAGATCACTAGAAAATTAAGTCGTGATAGCGACAAAACAACTTTTGTTATGTCGAGATCACGAGAAAATTAAGTCGTGATCACGAGAAAACAACTTTCGTTATGTCGAGATCACTAGAAAATTAAGTCGTGATAGCGACAAAACAACTTTCGTTATGTCGAGATCACTAGAAAATTAAGTCGTGATCACGAGAAAACAACTTTCGTTATGTCGAGATCACTAGAAAATTAAGTCGTGATAGCGACAAAACAACTTTTGTTATGTCGAGATCACGAGAAAATTAAGTCGTGATCACGAGAAAACAACTTTCGTTATGTCGAGATCACTAGAAAATTAAGTCGTGATCACGAGAAAACAACTTTCGTTATGTCGAGATCACTAGAAAATTAAGTCGTGATAGCGACAAAACAACTTTTGTTATGTCGAGATCACGAGAAAATTAAGTCGGATTAAGTGAAATTAAGACAGAAAAATTATAATAATGCATGGCCGCTTAGAACTTTTGTTCTTTTGCTATACTAAAGCTTGAAATAGATTTTTTTTGTGACAGCAACCTCTTTTTGACCATTTTTGATCAAATAAGTGGGTTAACTTCAGAATTTGAACTAAAATCAGTATTCTTATGATTGCTCTGAACATTTCAGACTGGGTTCAACAAACATTAAATTACTTTTTCATAAACTTAAAAAAATAATGAATAAAAATGTAGGTGTAACGGGGCTGAGACTAGGGTAACGGGGTTGAAGAGACAAATACAGCTTAGCATATAAATAGTTGTTTTTACTCAAATTCGCTGTACGATTTTCTATAAACACTGTATTTCATTATGTGACCAAGAAAGACAACAGATATAAATTGCAATTGAACTGAGTTTTATTAACCCGACTGCAGGAAAAACAACAATAACATAGTATACATTAGAAGATTATAAATTGACTGAATAGGTCATCATAATAAAACATATAACTTGCGTGGCATTCAATATCTGGCCCACATCAAGATCTCCACATGGAGATTTCAAAGCCTCATCAAAGCCTTTGCCATGACACTCAAAATTGAGCTCAGATGCATCCTGTTTCCACTGATCATCCTTGAGATGTTTCTACAACTTGATTGGAGTCTACTTGTGGTAAATTCAGTTGATTGGACATGATTTGGAAAGGCAAACACCTGTCTATATAAGGTCCCACAGGTAACACTAAATGTCAGCGCACAAACCAAGCCATGAAGTTCAAGGAATTGTCTGTAGACCTCTGAGACAGGATTGTATAGATCTGGGGAAGGGCACAGAAAAATGTCTGTAGCACTGAAGGGTCACAGAAGCATGTAGTCTCTGTTACCCTTAATGGAAGAAGTTTGAAACAACCAGGACTCTTCCTAGAGCTGGCCAAACTGAGCAACTGATGGAGAAGGGCCTTGGTTAGACTGGTGACCAAGAATCTGAACATCCTCCATCTCCATGATCATACGTGGAGATAGGAGAAACCTACAGAAGGACAAGCATCACTGCAACACTCCACCGAACTGGGCTTTATGACAGTGTGGCAAAACTCAATCCTCTCCTCAGCGAAGACACATGAAAACACACTTGGCATTTGCAAAAAACAACCAAAGAACCTCAGACTACCTCAGGCAAGATTTTCTGGCCTGATAAACCTCAATTTCAAGCATCGTGTTTGAAGGAAACCAGCTCTGCTCATCACCTGCAAAGTACCATCCCCAAAAGTAAAGTGTGCTGGAAACAGCCTCATGCTGTGGGGGTATTTTTCAGAGGCAGGGACTAAGGGACTCGTCAGAGTAGAAAAAAAGCTCAGTGCACCAAAATATTGATATAGCATTAATGATAATGATTCTCAGACTAGGCAGAAGGTTCAAGTTTAAATTGTTTTATATAGAACATATAAAACAGCCACAAAAATCACAACTACACAATTGAACAGGGTCTCGCCCTATAAAATAAGTAAATAGATATTAAAAACACAAGAGCGACAAAATATAAACCCAAAAAAACTAAGCAAAAACAGAGAAAAAAAAAAATTATAAGCCAGAGAGAACCGATATGTTTTTAGGAGAGATTTGAAAGTGGACCGAGAAGGTGCGAGTCTGATCTCTAAAGGGAGGCTATTCCATAACTGCGGCCCAACCACAGAGAAAGCTCGATTCCCCTCTACATTTATATTCACCTTCCAACAGGACAACAACCCTAAGCATATAGGAGCACTAGCATAACAAAGGAGTGGCTACGGGACAAGTCTGTGAATGGAGAGATCTGAAAACCGATGCTCCCCATCCAACCTGATGGAGCTTGAGAGGTCTTGCAAAGGGAGAAACCGTCCAAAAATAGATGTGCCAAGCTTGTAGCATCATACTCAAAAATACTTTATGCTGTAATTGTTGCCAGAGGTGCTTCAACAAATTCTTGAGCCAAGGCTGTGAATACTTATGTACATGTGATTTTTTTTTTTTTCTGTTTTTATTTATTTATTTTTTAACAAATTTGCAAAGATTTAAAAAAACACTGTTCACGTTGTCATTATGGGGTATCGTTTGTAGAATTTACTTAATTTAATGAGATATGAAAATCTAGGCAGAACACACACACACACACACACAGCTTTAACATGGACATTACTACATTCAACATATGCATGTGGTATAAGATTCTTGATCAAATATAATAATTCATTTAAATTACTGGATAGCTTCAGAACCAAAGTGTTAAAAACACAACTCCATCACAATCTCACCACCCCGTTATGATCAAATAAGTAACAGGATTGAGTGTGACGGGGTTGTCATTTTTTGGTTCAAAACGGACCCATGCATGATATTAAGAAATCACGTATATTGTTAAAACAACAAAGATCATTTTCACAAGTAATCATTGTCTATCTTTATTTGATGTAACGTGGTTGAGTCGTTAAGCTAGACAATCACCATATCACAAATTAATATTGTTTTATTAAGAAGGTGGTAACTTGCCTATGTCTGCTGCTCACAATGTTGTTCAGAAGGGTTATCATTAACAGAAAGTGACATCATATGTCACATAAGAAGAGAATGATTTGTGTAACGGGGTTGAGGGGTTACTGAGGTATGGAACTAAAAAATATGATTTTGATGAATAATCATGCATTTACTTACCAAAAAAAACATTACCAGCAAAAAAGCACAGATAGATATTTATGAGAATAGCAAAATGTATGGATTTTTTCTAATTGTATTATTAATATCCCAAGTAGGCCTACACTTTCATAGAAGGCCATGAGGGACATGACAAAATTGGTGGTGTCGACTGAAAAAAACAAGATCATTTCTAATATATAGATCAAATGTATGTCATGTTTTTAAACCTTATTAAAGGAGACATTTCAATTAATACAAAAAAAATTTAAAAATAGATTTTGGTGACCCAATAGATAAAATACACTAAAAAAGGTCAGAGGGACTCAAATCGTACCGGTCTCGTGGTATGACTCTATATTATATTAATATAGGCATAGACCAGAAAAAACGTGTGTAAGCGCACAGATTGTGAGGCAAATAATAAGCGTATGATATGACGCTTTGCTGTCTGCATTCTTCCTGATCTGACAGACAGACTGATGTATTTTCACAGGTCCAGCCGCGGTAACCTTACACTGCAGCGCCGTGTCCGAGCTTAACGGGGACGCGCTGCCAGATGCCTGGCGGTCCATCGTGACAACCGGGGCCAGGTGTAAAGCCCCAGAATAGCACCAGCATTGTTGAGTCCAGTAGACTATTAAAGCCCCTATCGCGCCTGAGTAAGCCTTCTATAAGTCTGCGCTTACTCACTCTTCCTGGATCTGACGCCCAGTAGTTCAGTGGTGGTCGAACATATAAATGCACGTTTGCGCTCAGTCTTAGCACGACTTCACGAGACACCCAGCGGCCTACATTTCAAGCACTTTTCCACGCACAAAAATGGGTCAGTGTAGTTCAAGGACATCCGAGCAGTTTAACGAGTTCACGTCACTTACAACAAAGTTGTGTGAAAAACGCACTCCCGGCTCTTCGCAAGAGAAATGGAGAGCGGACGCCTTTCAGGGCGAAGCGGCATTGGAGAGACGGCGCCGCGGCTGCGGGACTCACGACGACTGCTCCGGGCTGGTCTTTGTGGCAGATCCAACCGGTGGGGTGTGGATAGACGAAACCCTCGGGAGACAAAGGTGAACCTGTGGATGTGAAGTTGGGGTCGTTGTTCTTGTTTTTCCCTGAAATCCATCCTGAGGTCTCGACAATGTCAGCAGTGCTGGAAGGATTGAGATGGGATTCTTGGATGTCTGAGGGGCACTTTAAACTTTTTTTGCTTGGTTTCCATTAACTGAAATGGATTTATTTGAAGAGTTTTTCCAAGACATTTATTGTCACTTACTGCCTGGTCATGGTCACACATGTCATATGGTCAGTTGTTAAATGTAATGGGAAACCCATGGTTAATTTCTTTAAACTTAGTCACATATCTCAGGGCAACAGTCTTAACAGAACTTATTTCATGTCTATTTATGTTTATTTTGCGAGGGTTCAATTTTCAAGTTCCTACTTCATGTGTCAAATGACATTCTTTACTTTCTTTAGGATCTTCAGCCATTTTGAACATATATGTGACATGGGAATCCATGAAAGAGATTTTAATTTTGTTTTATCATGGAATATTTTGTTTAAATGTGTACATTAAAGTACAGGACAGATAAATTAAGCAGAACTCCGTTCAAGGCATTCTTAGCATATCATTTGGGAGGTGTCCTGCAATACTTTGACCCATTAATCATACAGCACTATGCAGATAAGCTAGATATCACTGAGTAACGCAGACGCCATCTTAAGTAAACTCACATTTGTTGAGAGAACACAGTGAGAAACTTTGGTGTTCGTCTACATCTGACATATACAATGGGGCATTCAGGATCCAGACACAAACCTGAAGCCCGTATCCTCCTCTTAGGGCTTGACGGAGCTGGAAAATCAACACTTCTTTACAAATTGAAGTACAATGAGGATTTCCACACGGTTCCTACAACTGGATTCAATGTAGAAATGATCGAAGCGAAGAACAGGGACAAAATCCTCCTGACCGTGTGGGACGTTGGAGGGCAGGTTAAGATGCGAGCTCACTGGAGGAACTTTTACCAGGACACAGCTGGAATTGTGTTTGTTGTGGACTCTTCTGATATTAAGCGTCTGGATGAGTCCAAGAGTGTGCTGGAACAGACCTTAAAGAGTGACCACCTCAGGGGACTTCCGGTAGTGGTTCTAGCCAACAAGCAAGATATTGAAGGAGCTGCAACGGTAACAGAGATCACAGAGCAGTTTAACCTGAGAAAGAGTTGCAGTGAACGAGACTGGTTCATTCAGCAGTGTTCGGCGCTGACTGGAGCGGGTCTGGTGGACGGCTTCAGACGAATGGCACACCTGGTGAAAATGACACCCGAGGACAACATCAAAGAGACTGAAGTATATAAGATCAAAATCGGTTGGGTCAATGAAGAATTAGTGCACATGGTAACCACTTTTTATGGAAGGTTATGTACACAATGCTACTAAATTTGGATAGTTCACATGTTATGAACTAAGTGAAAAAGTACTAAAAGATAGAAGTTACTCAGGTCAAATGAATTTTCAAATTCATTATAGTAAACAAGATTTTAAAAAAGTCTGTAATGAAGTAAATGCCCATAAAAACAGCAAAACCTGTTAACCACACTTACAAAAAGTTCTGGAAATTAGTTCTATACTAGTTGTTCAGAATCATGTGAACCGAATGGGAAATTGAATAATAAGGAAGCATAAAAATGTCTAAATATAACCTTGAACTAATTGAAGGCATGCTGTAAAGTACTATTACATCTTTTAAAGGTACAATTTTTATATATATAAAACCGACTTAGTAACCAGACTTTAAGACTATAAACAATCGTGAACTGAATAGTTGACAAAAAAAAAAAAAAAAAAAAAAAAAAAGGCACCAAATGTTACGGGAGTTATAATTCATATGTGTCTGGAAATAAAGAACATTTTGTAATTTCTTTGAAAAACTTAAACAGTTAAGATGTATGAATTTTAGTGCATGAACATGCTCGTGTGACCACAGCATTTGCAGTAATGACAAGGACCAAGATGAGATGTTCTACAATTTATTTTTAGAAAAGGTCACGTTGTCGGTTTCCATTTTTTCCTCTTGTGTTTGTTTTTCTTATGCGGAGGGTCACCGTTCAAACCCACTCCCCTCTTCTGAACTGAAAAGATCAGAAGCATTAAGGAACAGGCCCTTCTCTAATGGACTGAAGCTTTTGGTCTCTCGATCGGTTTTTAACTCCAGCTCATCCATCACGGGACTCGTCTCGGTCGAGTTGAATAAGAGCTCCAGCTCCTTAGCGACAGATGCAGAGGGGACCTCAGCTGGGCCGGACTGTGGGTACCTAGTTGATTGGGTTATGGTTTCTTGCTTTGGGATCAGAAACAAAGGACCTAATGTGGCAAGCTTGCTCCAGTCTGTTATAAAAGGAGAAGGGCGTTTAAGTGCCATATAACTTTAATAAAAACAGTTGAATGAAACATTAAAAATGTGAAAACCTTTGTTCGAGTCTGTTCCTCTCTTCGACACACCACTGGCATATTGACTTGAATGTAGGAGAGCTCTAAATGGTTCCAATGACTGACCAGGTCTCACGTTATAGAAACTGGCCAATCTTTGTTTTGGGGCCAGATAGGGCTGCTTGACAGGAGGGGCTAGTGTGACGTGGAAAGGCTGGATTGGTTCTGGCTCGGCTGCAGCTCGGTCGGATGGCTCACAGGTGTTACACACCTCGTCTCCTCCATCCACAGACTGCCACCTGCAACATCCACAGGGATCTTACATAAAGAGCAACTGGTTTATACAAAAGACTTTATAAAAGCCAGTCATTACCTTCCATCAATAAAAGAACATGCTCGATTCTGAGAGCTCACAGGATACGCAGCAGGGATAGCTTTTAGGTTACATGTGATGAATACCTGTTTCAAATAAAACCAGGATGCATTGCAGAGTTAGATTACGCAGACAAATAGTCTGCAAACCCAAAAGTTATCATTTACTCATCCTCATGTTGTTTCAAACCTGTACGCGACATGGCATTTTAAAGGTTTTTGATACATGAAGTAGAAAAAAAAATATATATATAAATAAAAAAAAAAGTCACATAGCATTTCTCAATCTTTGCCAACCTTCATTCCTGGGTGAACAATCCTTTCAATTAACCTTCATTTCTGCTCACCAAGTTGCTGGTCAATTTGTAGAATCTGAAGGCATCCAGTTGCAGGTTTAATTTGCTGCCTTGGCTCCTCGGCAAGAACTTGGAGCGAGAGTACAAACTCCTACTGTCTGCAAGACATCTGAAAGCAGTCTACATGATTAGAGCTTCCTTTCCAGAAGTTCAAAATGCTCAATTCAAGTGTACAAACAACCCGGTAATGCGTTTCTCAGTGCCAAGACCAGCAAACAGTTCTTGCATAACACTTTCTACATCCCTTTGGATACTTACTCGTTTTTACTACAGGACCAGTATTGGTAATTTTAAGAGTTTAAATCTAATGGATGCAGTAATCAATTAAAGTCTGACAAACTAACAAAACTCACCCATGATAATCCACAAAAGAATATTTGATGTCGCTAGGAACCACGCCATAAGTTGGTGTAGCCACACACCAGTCAATATACAGGAGGAGGGGGAAGTGATTGGCCAAGGTAACCGATGCTTGAAGGTGTATCGCATCCCCAAGGAAATAGATGTTTGAGCCCCTCTCATACTGCCAATCATCTTAAATAAAGTTAAATAAACTGTTAAATAATTCTGAAGCAGAATGTGGTGAATTTAAAAACTGTACCATTCATCAGTCGGAGATGAAAGTCCAGAAAATCTGCGGCAGAAACAGTGGAAGCAAATGGGATCCAAGTGGGTGCCACTGCCGCACTGTCAACACCGTACCGCCTTAAGAGGATGTAAAAGTAGTTAAAGCTAAAATTAATCCAAAATGTAGAAATCTGAGGTTTGTCAGCGTACCTCCGGTATTGGCACTGAACAGGTATAACCGCACCTTCCTGGCGAAGTACACCATCAGGAGATGGTAGAGGGGAGTACACAACGACATTTGAATATATTACAGAGTCTCCAGTTACCTGAGAACACAAAATTAAACATGCATGCGTTTGTGAACCATTTACCAAAGTTTACAAGCATCACTTAACAGTGGTTCCCTGTTCTTTGAGGCCTGCCAAACTAGTCGCCTACTAGTCTTCCAGTTAGACTAAGTGACGAGCAAAGACTCGAAGAAAACCACCAGAAAGCAGTTTTGTGGCCAGTTAATACAGGACATTTTTCAACAGAATACCCATCTGTAAAAGGTCTTTGAACTTACAGACAGTTTGGTTCCACAGTCTCTGAAATAAGCAAATATGGTCAACTGTGATCCTCCAGTTTGCACAGCTCCACATGATGCTGATGGGGAACCCAGCCACAGCTCCTCAGCATAGACTGGAAACCCCGACGCAAACAGGTCTATGTTCATCACGACCTCTATAGCATCTTCATGGCAGTACACGGACACAGTTTTCTGACGCCTCTGTGGAATGGGGTCATTTGTTTTAGGCGGAATCACGGCCTGATACTGATTGCTCAACAGCTGCTGGCTTGCCAAAGGCCCTCCTTGCTGGAATGTATGAGGATAACATTCAGTGAGCAGGGGCGTCATACAAAAGACAGCAATACACCATGTTAACATCCTACTTAACCACATCTCGCCAGCTAAATAATTAAATCAGAAACACAAAAACCAGCTTATCGATGATGCAAACACAACACCACGTAGGTCGCCGTTTTTAACATGGATTAATGATGAAGGCTTTTTATTCCAGCATTACCTGCCTAATCACTCACCCAAACCACATGCACCTGATTTCTATTCTTTCAGACCAATTAGGTTCCATGAATATATTTAGAAGCAATGAGGTTGCTGCACCTGTGCGTACGATATGAGGCTTATTTAAAATATTTAAGAACTTTATGAAATCTATTTAGATTTTTTGAACTTCGCATGCAATGCAACAAATGATCTTTTAAATGTTCATTTTTAAAAACAGATATTCCATGGAAACCCCAAATTTGTAATTGTTCAACTAAAAAAGCACACTTAAAATGCAGTTTTAGGTGGAGTAATGCATGCCACACTGCTTGCAACAAACTGGCGATAACCATTTTATGATATACATCTATGGAAATTATGAATTCCATTGGGGAAGTCGTGGCCTAATGGTTAGAGAGTCGGACTCGTAATCCAAAGGTTGCGGGTTCGAGTCCGCGGCCGGCAGGGATTGTAGGTGGGGGGAGTGAATGTACAGCGCTCTCTCCACCCTCAATACCACGACTGAGGTGCCCTTGAGCAAGGCACCGAACCCCCAACTGCTCCCTGGGCGCTGCAGCATGGCTGCCCACTGCTCCGGGTGTGTGTTCACGGTGTGTGTGTGTGTGTGTGTGTGTGTGTGTGTGTGTGTGTGCATTTGTTCACTACTCACTGCTGTGTGTGTGCACTTGGATGGGTTAAACGCAGAGCACCAATTTCGAGTATGGGTCACCATACTTGACAATACGTCACGACTTTACTTTACTGAATTGTCAAAAAAGCCTAAAGAAATACCATATCACATATTTAGTTTGATATAGTGGTCTATTATTGAACGTGATGTTCGCAGTGGAATTGCATGTCAATGTGATAAAACCATAGCTTCTGTTCTGCTTATAAAGTTCTTAATATATCCTCAGCAATTCTTTACAGTAAGGATAAAACAACAGAGACATGTAGAAATCAATGGGTTTATTTGGGGTTATAAAAAGTCTAAGGCAGAGAAGATAGAGAAATAGACTACAATGTTAAAAAGGCACAATAAATTACTAAGTTTCCTCTGCTGTGCCACACAAAAATACAAAAGCCTTCCCTCCACAAAACTGGAGCGTTGTTTCTCTCATATTAAGGCAGACTTTTTAGTTTGAGGTCTTCAAACTGAAATCTGAGGGCTGTGAGAAGGAGTCAAGCAGAGATATTAAACAAAATTCTTCTTCTAAAATGGAAATGCACCATAACAGACAAATCAGCCAGAGCGGCAAATCCTTTCAGTTCTTGTTTTTGTGTTTATGGCATGAGGTATTAACTGGCAAGACGACAGCTGCGTGCTGCTGCTTTTTCAATTACACATCATGGCAGTGGTTTTCTTCTTTTTTTCCCAGCAGAAATGTCACAGGAACAGGAAAAAGCCTGGGAAGACACACATAAATTGTTAGTTTCGGTTTTATATTGTTTAGTTTTTAACCAATTTGGAAACTCGTTCTTACCAATGGCATCATGGACCCTCACAAGAAGGAGCAAACCTTCTGTGTCCTGAAGGGGTTGGTGCTGGAAGACACACCGGTCAGCAGGGGATCTTGTAGGGCGTTCTGAATGCAGAACTGCTGAAGCTCTGCAGCCGCCTGAGAAACCTAAATAAAAACATCACAACATCTCACAAATGGAAATATTAAGTAGGTTGTATACACAATCAGTTGAAATGCTAAATACATAATCCTACTAACAGACACACAAATACATTGGAGATGGATGTAATATCAGAGTAATGTGTATTTCTTGCCTATGTTTCTTATGCATAAATAAGGGAGGGTCTACATAAACTAACGTTACTCATTCTAGCTAGCTAGGCATAGATCACATTTCTTTTCCAGAGACTGTATAATGCTCAGTTTGTTTAATTGATATTAGTACTGCTTCGCTACAATATAAAATGATTTCAATAACACAACTGAGAGGCACTGAAACAAAGCTAACGGGCTACAGGTCCACGCCCAAGCTCAACCCGGCGGCTAGCTGCTAACTCACTAGCTTCAGTTCCCTCAGAAATTAAACCGCTAACAGAAACAAACCTTTACTCTGTTGATGTTTGCCTCGAAGCGCAACTGCTGAACGACTTTCTTCATCGCAACAATGTTTGATGAGCCTGACATGATGTCTGATATTTCTAATCGATGTGCTACAGCGAAGACAAAAGTTGCGAGCAGGCGGTTTCCGGTTGGTTCAGTCCGGAAGTACATGAGAGAAACGATTCTCTTCGCGTATTTTGCCGAAACCTACTATGGCGAAGGTTTTATTACTCATGAATATTAATAAGGTATGTTTATTACATATTTTGGGAGACACGACAAATGAATAGAGAATATATATATCAATATTCCTATTAAATATTAGATACTTACTTACTTACTTACTTTTGTCATTTAGCAGACGCTTTTGTCCAAAGCGACTTACAAATAAGAAAAAGTAACTAAAACTAAAAAGTTACAACTCTATAAATACTATCTACCCACATATTTAAGAAAATAAAGAAATTAAATAAAATTAACACATGCATATAACAACAACATTTCAATAATAAACATATCAATGAAAAAATTAAATAAAAAGCTACTACTATCCCTTGCCGGTGTCCCTGCCCGGTGGAGTCGCACGGTAGAGTCGATGGTCTTTACACTCTTTGGTCTTCACACTAAGAGGGCTTCACACGACGACTGCCGCGACCGCTGCCGCGGTATAATAACCTTTATTATACCAAACCAACAAATGATCATTTCAATTTAGCTGGACCCACTTTCCTGTTTATCAACTACAAATGGCCAAGCAAGTGCACACACTGACAAGATACACGATACAGTACGAGACCAAACGCGATTTCAGCAACTCTCATCCTAGTAAACAAAATAAGCGTTTCCTAGCAACGGCAAATGCGCTAAACACTGAGACAAGTAAATACACTTACGAGCTGATTTTAAACTTCCGCTGATAGACTGCTTCTCTTAAAGACCACTTCATTACACTGCCTTCTGCTGGCGCTTGAACCCACTTTCCTGTTTATCAACTACAAATGGCCAAGCAAGTGCACACACTGACAAGATACACGATACAGTACGAGACCAAACGCGATTTCAGCAACTCATGAATATATTATGAATATGAATATGAAGATATTATTATGAAAATCTTACTAATTATTACTCCCATTATTGCACTTATTTGTTCATTCTATTTTGCCCCAAAAACACATTAATATGTAAATTAGATACAGTTTATAGATGCATTGTATATTGCATGTGACCTTCCGCTTGCGTTCTTTAGTCTAATTAATATTCATAAGACGACCCTTCAGCGTAGTACGATTGGATCAGCCATCAGCCACGGTGCCACGCCCACTTGCCAGCGTCAGCCAATCAGCTGAGGTTACTGGGCAAATGTAATTAATATTCATAACCTAGTGGAAAAGCAAATAGGACTCGAACTTGTTTTCATGTCGTATTCAGAGCGCCTGTTGACGATTAGATATTACATCCTCCTGACTGCCAGGAAAAAACAGTTTTGTGAATTTAGTATTTTGACATTGTTTAGAGCATAAGAAAAAAAAAGATTTTTTTTTGAAAAATGATATTTTATTCATATGGTATGCCATGTGCTAGAGGACCACGGGACTTTAAAAAGTCCTATTTAAAAATAAAAAAATAAAAAGACACGAATAGACACGAAAAGGCAAAAACAGTGGGATTTTTGTTTGAATCACAAATCAATTTTAATTTTTTTTATACCAAACTTTATATAAAGATGATGAAATATATTTTTAAAAAAACATTTGTCTTTATGCAAAAAGTGTGTAAAATGGCCCTAAACAAGTTTTCCATTATATACAATGCATCTATAAACTGTCTAATTTACATATTAATGTGTTTTTGAGGCAAAATGAACAAATAAGTGCAATAATGGGAGTAATAATTAGCAAGATTTTCACAATAATATCTAATATTTAATAGGAATATTGATATATGTATATATATATATTTTCTCTATTCATTTGTTGTGTCTCCCAAAATGTGTAATAAACACTTTAAGTCCAGGTGTCCTCTACTGTTTCATAACAGCAAGTCATATTTAGATTTGAAACCCCATAACATTTTCCTGAGATGTTGATTTATGACAATGAGTCAGATTTAAATATTATAATATTTTGATCACTAAATTAATGTCAGCTATATTTAAAGACCAAGGAGAGGGAGTGGTCATGGTGAAACATCCAGTTATCTCTGAAAAGCCCTGATTGTGTTCTGAGGACATCCAGACCTCAAACTGTGCTTCTTTATATTATAATAGACTGATCGATAATATGAGTGATACTCGCTATTAATAATTCTGTTTATGACTAGAATGCTATTCCTACTGAAGAACAAAACAGGAATTATTATGGAAACAAGACAGGCCAATAAAATGCGTCCTAGACTGTTGTCTTAATTAGATTGGTTTGTCTTGTTTGTAAAGCACAACTGATTGGTAGAGCTTTCAAAACAAATTTCCCCACAGCAACCTTTGAAGTGCTATATAGTCCCATTTCCTGCCCAAACTCTGGATTCACCTGAGAGATTTCATTTGTTTCATGATCAGGCTATTCCAGTTTTGCTGTAAATTCATCTTGTGTTTATTAAACTGTACACGATGTTTTTCTATCCTACGGTGCTCAATCATCGGACCGGGTGCTTTGCTACGATTTGGTAAGTTTACAGAGTTTAGGACTGTTAAGGTGCTTATATTCACGGTATGAAAAATGCATAATTAGGATATGACCGTTTTAAACTGTAGGCTATAATGTTAAAACTGAGGCATAACTATTAATATCTAACTAAACATATATATTTTCAGGTTGGCGGCCACTAAAGGACGAAAGATAAGTCGGAGAGATCTGCTCAAAGTCAATGTCCAGCGCACTTGGTTTGTATCATTTCTGTGCAATGAAAAATCATGCATGATACTATTTTCTACATGATAAAATTTAAAGACAGTTCATACGATCATCCATATTGGGTTCATCTCGGGCAGTTATTTTTCTTTAATTAGAAATAAAAAGAAATCCAGGTTTTTATTATTGGAGTTTTTTAATGGAGTTAAACCCACTTATACGCCTTAACCCACTCTTACACCTACCCATACCACCTTAACCTGTTCCTAACCTAACCCGTATCCCACCTCAATAGCAGCAAAAGTGTTTTGCAATACAATATGACCACAATAAGTACATTGTACTTATTTTTTGATGCAAGTACATAGTAGTTAAGGCCACTTAATATAAAGTGTGACCCTCATCTTTAATCCCACACAATGAGAAGGACAGTCAACATCCATATATTTCGCCACAATACCATTCACAGGATATATTTGGCATAGGATCTTAAAATGAACTGGTTGTGTCTTATTGGGAATGCAGTACTTGTGAGGAAACAACACATTAATGGAGTTGTTCTCAATGTGCTTCACAGCAGTGACATCATGGATTACGTGTTGGTCAGTGTCCCGCCCCCTGTATCAGGATTGCCCCGTCCACGTTTCTCCCTGTACCTGTCCTCTCAGCTGCAGTATGGAGTGGTGCTTGTCTACCACAGACAGTGTGCATTTTTGTTAGGTTGGTGTGCTAAAACTTGAGGGTGAATGATCATTTGTGGGTTGGGACAATCTTTTGGTCAAAAATATTCACTTGTGTACTTTTATAAGGATATTCTGATTTGCTAAAGATTGATTTAGCAGGAAGACGGCATGTAACAAAAAAAAGTTTTTTGCTGTTTCGAATGCATCTTTGCTCTTTTAAGATGACAAAGTCCATTACAATGCAGCCTTAGAGCTGATAAGGATCATGAAATGCATAGCATTCAGAGATTTTGATTGTGTTTCTGTAATAGTTTGTTAATGATGTTTTCTCAGAGGACACTCAGGGGGCAATAGATAGATTGCTCCGCCTTAACGTGAAGTCCAACATTGACATGAGAGATGAAGAAACCAGGTCAGGCATTTTATTTCTTAGACATTTTCTATCATGAGCATATACATTATATTATAATGCAGATGAATGGAACCCTGTTTATGTTTTATTCTCTTCCTGACAATAATGTCTGATCAATGTTGTGATCCTTTAAACAATGATTTCTACATATAGCACTTAAGATTTTTTTATTTTATTAGTTGATTTAGCAGGGACAGTGCACATTATTAAACATTGTAAAAATGACAGAATATGCCTTCAATAGTCCCTGTACAGAATGTTTCAAATAATTCAAATTTACAATTAATGCTGTTTTTAGATTTGCACAAGCAACGTTGCCAAAACAACCCATTTTGACACATTTACAAATGGATCAGTATGGCCAGTTTTTCAAAAAAGTTTTAAACTTTTTTTTTTTAAATGAAATGCAAAATACGACAAGGAACCTGTATTAAGACAAAAAAAAAAGGTTCTGTTGTCATATAATGCCATATAAGTTTGTTGCACTCTCAAAATGTGAATGGCTACAAGTAAAATAAAATAAAAAGTCTTCCAAGTGACAATTACATACCTTTTTTCAAGTTAAGGTTTAAAGCAAGCAAAAATTTTAAATCCAGAGTATTAGGTTAAAGCAAACTTGTTCCTGGAGGGCTGGTGTCCTGCAGAGTTTAGCTCCAACACTAATCAAACACACCTGAAGCAGCTAATCAAGCTTTTTCTTGGTATACTTGAAACTTCAAGGCAGGTGTGTTGAGGCAAGTTGGAGCTAAACTCTGCAGGACACCGGCCCTCCAGGACCGAGTGTGGTGACCCCTGGGTTAGAGCAATGGGACAAAGTTTAAACAAAATAAAATAAGATGCAGAGCTTGAAATATATAAGATGTCTTACATTTACAGATCCTCAACTTCCTCCTTGTTCTTTTCAGGCAGAGTCACATGATCCCAGATGCTGCTGCGCTGTTTGATGAAACAGAAGGAGCGAGGGATCCATTCTTTGGCATTATGGAGACTGGTTATGGCCTGCCAAGTCCAAGCAGCCTCATGCAGGTGGATGCAACACAGAATTTCAAAGATGAATTTCAAAACTTTTTCAGCATTGATAATAATAATAATAATAATAAATGTTTCTTGACCAGCAAGTCAGTATATTAGAATGATTTCTGAAGGACCGTGTGAAACCTGAGGATTGGAGTACTTTTTATTATTACTATTTAACACTGAATCTTCAGAGTTAAGGATGGGTTTTATCAGTCATGTGTAGTCTAACCTCTCTCACTGTGGCTCAGCGAATGGAAGAGGTCTTACCTGAGCAAGTCCCGCCCACTAGAGAACCAACACCATCTTCAGATGGTGAGTACTGTAATGTGATCCACTGCCATAGCGCCACACATTTACAAATATCAAATGATGCTATGGGAATTCGCACCATCAAAGAAATTATAATAAAGGAACAGTAATAAAGAAAGGAGAAGACAGAAATATAGAAATGTGTATTTTTAAAGCCCCTTATTTCCCCTCCAGGCATCACAGCCAGCCAGGAGTCCATCACCCTGACAGAAAGAGAGCCAGTCATCATGCCCGAGCCAGAGGTACAGCTGTCACTCAGTATCATCACCATATGTATAAAATCCAGCTGTGTGTATCCTGACTGCTGTTTCTCTCATTCCTCAGTTTGAAGGAGCAGATCTGCAGGAGTCTGACATGATCGAGCTTCTGCTGGAGCAGCCAGATCACTTTCTTGAGCGTGAGTGACGACGACATGCTGTGTTCATTCACACATATAATTATGTGCAGTAATTATCCAGATGCTGAACCCAGATGCTGTCCATTTTTTTCATGCAAGTCAATGGCTAAAATCAACTGTTTGGTTACAGATATTCTTCAAAATATCTTCTTTTGTGCTCAGTAGATGAAAGAAACTCATACAGGTTTGGAACAACCTGAGTGTGAGCAAATGATGACAGAATTTTCATTTTTGGGTGAACTATCCCGTCAGGTTTTCTGGGATTTGCCCACAGTCAGATGCTCAGATCATATGGTTTCATCGGTTCCAGCCATTTCTGTCATGTTTTATATCATGGAGAAATTATAAATAAGTTTTAGGCTTAAATTTGAGAAGTGTTTGGTTTTTTTGCAGGTGACGATGAGAGGCAGCTGGGGATAGACAGGGAAAGAGAGCAAATAGAGAAAGAGACAGAAGAGGACAGAGAGCCCAGGATGCCTGATGAAAGAGAGCAAGAGAGAGCAGCACTTGAGCGAGAGGCAGCCAGAGATCTGACAACATCAGTCTCTTTAGATCTGTACGTTTAGAGAATCACGCTCAGACTTACTCTTATTTCTTTTTTAGTAAGCTTTCAGTAAACAAAAGATACTACAAATGGAAAACTTTGAAGGTTGAAGGCTTTAAAGTCCTAGTGAAATCAAAATCTTTCATCCGGAATCTCTTTCTCTAGTTTTCACCTTGGGTAGTCTATTGTTAGGGCTGCATCCCTGTTGAAAAAAAAACAAAACAGGTTAGGTATGTTTTGAAGCATGGCTGTTGGTTTAAGCTGGTCCTGAGCTGGTCTTGTGCTGGTCCTTAGATGCTTGCTCCTGCTCAGGACCAGTTTAGAACAGCAGCCATGCTTCAAAACATACCTAACCAGCATATGCTGTTTTTTTCCAACAGGGATGATTAATCATATTTTAATTTTGATAATTATTTCTGGTTTTCTATTTTAATTAAGCATTATCATTTGTGATATTGACTAGCTAGTAATATGTATCCTTTTTTAGGACTTATCAAAATAAGCCGAGCGATTTCAACTTGTTTTTATAAGTTATATGAAATTATTTTAGATTTTTTAAGTTGGTTTAATGTAATTTAAGTTAAAATGACTTGTAAGTAAGGCAAGTAGTAAGGCAGCAACTGAACTAAAATACAGTAGATGAAAATGTTTTACTGTGAAGCCTCCAGAAGCGTTCAGGTTTGGGGTTGCCAGATGTCAAGTGTTTAAATCCCCCATTCAGGGTTCTAATGAAAGTTTAATGTAACCATTCTTTGTTCCTTCACAAGCCTGCTTGTGCTATTTCCTGCGACTAAATATGCGAGAAATAAATTCAAACATGAATCTTGACTACGTTGTTTGCCATTGTGGCTCCTGAATTAATACTCTGTGCTAAATAATAAAAAAGAATAGAATCATTTGTAATTATTGGAATTAATGTTATGCATCAAATGCATAGGCAAAAAACTGCTTTCAATTCCAGAGGATAAAAATTAATATAACTTAATGTTATATGGGTTGAAAAACATCAAACCAATGCTTTAAGATTATGATTTTCCAGGGCACAGATCACTGGCGCATCAAGCCAGGAGGCTGTCCTGCTGCCTGAGGAGGATCTGGGGCTGCCCATGGAAATGCCTGCGTTAGAAGAAAGAGAAAAGACCCCCGTATCTGTGTCTATACCCATACCGTCCCCTCCTCCCGGCGAAGAGGAGAAAATGGGTGTTGAACCCAGAGAAGAGAGGGCGGTGAGAGAGTGGAGCCCTGATCTTGAGGTGTGCTACGTTTTGAGGTCTGTCTTCATCCTGCAACGATCGAAGCATTTGACACATTTGTCATCAAGCCCCGTGTGTCCCTCTGTCAGCCTGCTGTAGTGAGGCCCGAATCCCCTACAGAGCAGAGGAAGAGGAGGAGACAGCTGCTCTTCATTGATGAAAACACACAGATCTCTCAAGAGGAAATGAGGGCCCGGATTGATGACGTGGAGGCAGAGACCAGGCCTTTGGTAAGTCTAAAACAATTCGCATTCTTCAAGTCGGCATTAGTTTGTAAAATGGTGTAAATTGTGTTTTTTTCTTCTAGACATCGCTTGTCAAACCACCGTTTGAAAAGAAGGGTGCTAAAGAACTACTCGAGAACCCTTGCATGAGTAAGTTGGTCATATTTCACCCCAAATTCATAATGACAAAGAGCCAAATATACAGTATATACATGCACTGCAAAGAAATAATAATAAAAAAAAAAGTAAAGATATTTTCCATTTGAAATAAATGCTGTTCTTTGAAACTTTCTATTCATCAGAGAATCCAGAAAAAAGGACAGGAATAAATGACATTTTAAAATATCTTCAAATAGAGAAAAGTTATTTTAAATCATAATATTTGACTGTATTTTGAGCAAATAAGGAGTTAAAAAAAAAACAGCAATAAAAAGAATAAAAAAGTTTTTGTATTGCTTTTGGGGTCAAATATGACATATATGGATATTTCATGAGTTTCCATGATATTCACTGAAGCATCCTTTGCTTTACCCCTTTATACAGTCCAGAGCTTAAGCTAAAGGTCATGTTTTTGACAGTGAAGTGTTATGCTTACACAGGCCTTCCGCCTGAAATCCTGGCGCTGTGGAAACAGGCCGCAGTCCTGAGGCCCATGCCACCGTCCCGGCAGCGCGGGGAGGTTCCTGTAGCTGAGGAGATACCAGAGAGAGAGCAGGAGAGACCAGAACCAGGACAGAGAGAGGAGGAGAGAGAGCTTAGCTCAAAAGAGGTTACCATTCATAGCATGTGTCCCACATCCTGAGATCTAACTCGTCCCATACAGACATGAGTAATACCTTACATTAAGATTAACAAACTTTTTTGTCAGCTGAATTTTCTGACCTAAAATGTTTACTTGAAATCCCCCAGAGATTTTACTGTAGTGTTTCTATAATTTAACACCATATTTGTTCCCAGTTCTCTGTTTGTTAATAATCACATAGTAGGTGTTTTGTTTTGATTTATTTTATTATTGTTTTTATTCATTTTATGATTAAGTACATTGACATCAAATATAAAGTGGGCCCCAAAATTGTAAATACACTCCAAAAATAGGCATAAATTTGGATTTATGTATTTGAATTGCATATAAAATTTCCATCCATTTAGACACAGTTTTTAAAAATATTGTGATTCATATTTGTTAGTTATACATAAATGAAATGGGTAAGATTTCTGTATTAGTACCAATAAACAGAATATGTTTTAAATACACAATAACCAGGTATGTGTGTCAGCAATAAATCCAACTGACTATTGCCATATTTTTAAGAACATAAATCTAGCCTCTTTTATGTGCATCACATTTATTTGATTAGTTTATGTTTAAACTATGTAACCCAAATGGATGGAAATTTGATTTGAATTAAAAAAATTATTTTTGAGCGTTTTAGTGACTGATCTTTTTGTCCTACATCCTTACTACTTTAGATTCCCAGAGAAATGTTGGAGTCTGGCCTCTTCCAGCAAGAAACCCCAGGTAAAACATTAGCACATACTGTATTCGTAGAATAACGTTTTTCAATAGTTGTTGTGGTTGAAGGTGTTTTGAAGGAAGGGAAAGAAAGAGAATAATAGTTAAGCTGCTACATTTACAAACTGAATGTTCATGTTTCAATGAATTTGCAGCCTCTCTGGTGGTTTTGGAGACGACAGACAAGGATTTCTCTCCACTGGAGACTCCTGAAATGAGACGGTGAGAGGAGAGATGCTAAAAGAGAGACAGAAACAGTCTGGTTTGACACTTGTGAGTTTCACATTCAGTTGCTGCATAATTAAGTGCCTCTGAATAATGACTCCGTATGTGTGTGCTGTCATGGGTTCAGATCCCCTGTTCCAGAAATTCAGTTCGGCCTAGAGGGCATCCCAGAAGAGAGGGTCCCAGAGATGGAAGATATTACAAAGGATATCGATGAACAATTAAGGTACTGCTGAAAACCACTGCTGTTAATATGAGTATTTGCATTTTTTGTTATTTTTTGAAAGGGTATTTATATTTATATTACTGTAGTCAGGTCCAGTCACATTTATATGTATTGTGCTTTATACAATACAGATTTTTTCAAAGTAACAAACAGGAAAATAACTGTATTTATGTTGGAAAGTCCTTCAGTTAAGAAACAAATACAACTTCAGCAGTAAATCAGATGTAAAAAGACAATAGTGTCATTATTCAGCTCAGTTTGATTTAATTCCGTTCAGTAAGAGTGTCACTGTTGCATAGTTCATTAGTTATGAAGCGAACTCAATTTAACTATGAAGGGTCAGTTCAGTGTTGATTCAGTTCAGTTCAATAACAGTATCAGTGTTATAGAGTTCATCAGTCATGAAACAATTGTGATTCAGGTATAAAGCAGCTCTACATAAAACATTTTCATTATCCAGCTCAATATAGTTCAAGTTTTGTAGTGTGGGTGCAATCAGTTTGATACTGTTACTAATTATTAGGTGTATAGTAAAACAATATATTCCCTTTTTTTTTTTCTGTGTTTGTTTTTTTTCCATTTTAATTTGTCTAGGCTCTGTTTCAATGGCTAAGTTAAATTGTATTAATTGTATAAAGCCCATCTTATTAACTGAAATAATTAAAAAAATTAATTGAGATTTATACATCATTTGAAAGCTGAATCAGTAAGTTGTTAGGATAGCTGAGATACAGCTATTTGAAAATCTGGAATCTGAGGGTGCAAAAAAAAAATCAGAAAATTGCCCTTAAAGTTGCAAAAGAAGTCCTTAGCAATGCATATTACTAATCAAAAATGAAGTTTTGATATATTTATTGTAGGAAATTTACAAAATATATTCATGGAACATGATCTTTACTTAATATCCTAATGATTTTTGGCATAAAAGAAAAATCAATAATTTTGACCCATACAGTGTATTTTTGGCTATTGCTACAAATATACCCCAGAGACTTAAGACTGCTTTTGTGCTCCAGGGTCACAAATATATTTTCTCAATTTCTGTTCTATTTTAGCCAAATTCTGTTTCCATTTGAATCTTTCTGGATTACATTTTAATTGATTAATTAAACAACTTAATAATTTATTTATTTACAATAACAGCACCTTTTTTCAGAATTTGTTGTGAATTTGAATTTTGATGGTAATAAAATTAAGACATAAAACATAAATTTATTTTTTAATCAAACAATATTAGAACAAACCCATTAAATTTTTGACGAACAAAGTGCTGCACAGCAGAGGTTTACTTTTAAAATTAAAATATGTAAGAAACTATTGTGCAATTATTCCATAGGAAATAAAGTTTTAATAACAATTTTATTAGTGGTAGTAGTATTATTACATTATGGCAAACGTTCAATATGTCTGTCCAATAGTAATATATTTATGTCACAATTTCTTCAAGTTAAACCAAACTTTTATTTTGATGGGTTCCTGTGAAGACCTTTAAATTTCTGAGTGTGTATATATGACGGTAATTTTTTCTCAAAATATCTTACATCAGATCTTTTCATCGCGGAAATCATAGGATCCTAATAATATTTTTGTAGTATTTTATATTTCTTGGTTTGTCCGTTTCAGTGGCATGTGACTATAGACAGATGTAATATCTAATGTATTTTTTTGTTTTGTTCTTCTGTTGAAGGCCACAGGAAGTTATTGACGGTTTGGTGGCCTTTCACTCTCTGCTGCCCCCTCAGGCCAGCCGCAGAATTATTACCCAAATGTTTTTTAGATTGCTAGGTAAGATTATGGCAGAGGGACTGTTCTCAGAGGGATGATTGACTTGTAGCCCACCTACCAAAATCAAATTTATTTTCAACTAAAATACACAAAGACTTAAAGGGAGAAAGAATTATACTTGTCAGGTATACTGTAGGTGACATATGCCACCCCGTCCCACTTCAGCTGCTGTCTACCCATGATCCTCCTCACCTGCTAGCTGTAAAAAATGGTGTGAGACTGAACACCACAATTAACAAAATAAAGGCATTCTCCCCAGTGCTTAATTTATTGCAAAGTACAATCAGCCGGACAGATATGCTCTTCCAGTATCTTGTCTCGTCTTGTGTTTACAGAGGAAATAGTTGCAGGACAGGTCACAGTGCAACAGGACGAGCCGTACGGTGACATCCTCATTTCACAGCTGTAGATCAATGAGGACTGATGAGCACTTGCCATTGTTTCCAGACCAAACTGGTACGAGGATATTTATTCACATGACTTATTATATCAGTGTTCTGCTTTATGAATTTTTAAACAACTGAAACATTTTTAGTTGTGGTAACCTTACTGATGGTTTAACACATGTTTGTCATTGTTATTTGATTATTTTGTACTTTATGAAAAAAAAGTTTGTCTTTTTAAGAATTAACTTAAGAATATTTTATGCACTGTTTTCTCTAATATTCGAATGATAGCATGTTAATATTTCAGTTTTTCCTATAATATTAAATTGTTCTGTTAACATAATTAGGTTTTACTGTTCCACACTTAATATTTATCTCATTTTTACATATGAAATCTGCATTGTTGCTAGTTTTAATCAATAAAGTTGATATTGCTCTGTTTATTTTTAAAGTGTTTGTAAGAAACTAATAAAAATGGTATATAATTCATATTTGTATTAACTATATCTTATTTTGAGTAAATGTGATATAGCATGACGCTTTACACACAAAAAATAGTTTTCTTATTTTATTACAAACTCTTCATTTTACAGGTTCTTCTCAACAACACAACTGTGCAATATATATTTATCAGTTTGTTTACCGCAAATACGTTTTGGCACAAAGTACATTAGGCACTAGGTTTACCACAAATACCAGCGTAGACAGAAGTGAATACTAAAATACATTTCAAGTTATTTCACATACCTTCATTATCGACCTGGACAATCAACTTTGTCATAAATATCAAAATCACAATTCAGTTTAATCCAAATTTGTTCTCATTCTGTCACATGAAAATGAACATTGTCCCTATTACAATGTTATAGCTCCAGAGACTTTTATGCTAAACCCAGGGAACTGTTCTTTCACAAATTCTCTTGTAAAATAAGCTTAAGTACCTAAAAAGATTCCAAGAAATTTTAGACCTCTAGAATAAAATGTTATATAAAAGTTAAGGTGCGGTCATATTAGCAAAATTTTGTGGACAAAAAAGGTCTGTTGTCCGAACTATCAATAGTGTAGTCATTTTGGTCAAAGCTGTGCATTTGTGTGAACAACTTGAATTATGAAATCTGCATGAGGAATATCTTTCGCCTTTACCTGAAAATCTTCTGAAATGACTGGATTTTGCCTGTGAAAAGTTGCCAAACGACGGTAAATGTGACCGCACCTCCGAGTTTAGGTTTAGGATGAACCAAATGAGAGCATTATAACATTGAGCAATTCCTTAAGTATAAATACAGTCAGAAAAAACAAGCAAATTATCTCCAGAAAACTCTCTAAGTTACTAAAATGTGAATTGTTTCTTCTACGTCATGTTTGAGAAAGTGTTTGTTATAGTTTCTCTACATTTGTAGAGAATCTTAAGGTGAATAAAAAGTATATTAGTTCTGTTTTTTTCTGATTAAACACCTGTTTATTAAGAAACTGTCAAGTTTTTAATATAGAATAAGACTGATTATGTTATGGGTTTCTTAATATAATAAAATAACCAATCCAATATTACACAACCACAAGCCCAGAAAAACCCAGAATCAGTTGTGAAAGCCATCTTTCAGGGGATTTGTACCAATAACAACAACACTGTTTGCCTGAGGAATCAGATACGAAATAGTGGAATTCACTCTTGCTAATAGGTGTATCTTGACAATGGCGTGTCTTCTAGGAGATCATCCTGCAAAAAAGCACATCAGGGTTTTATTTTTGAGGTCAGCACTTGGATTCTCTAATTTTATCATTATCATTTGCAAAACATGACATAATTACCATTATCATGTAAATTAGAGATTGAGCAATAGTAGATTTTACCGATAACGATAACTAGGCTGGACCACATTGGCTGATAACCGTTTATTACAAAAAAATATTATTTTTTAAAAACTGTTTTTGAAAAATATTGAAATTTATTAGTAAATGATTATTGTTAGTACATGAAATTAACATGAAATGTACTAACAATGTAGTACATGAAATTAGTTAATGTTACAAATTGACTCATTGCAGTGTTACCATTTCATATAAAAAATAAATTGAAATTAGATACATATGTATATTAAATGCATACTCTTCCACTTTTATTTGCTTCTATTTTAGAACACTTTTACAATAGAATAATATTATCTAATATCTTTTAGAACAGAATACTATTGTCTAATAAAAATAACAAAATATATTTTACAGTGACGATAAAAAATGAAATTGCATGCATTTCTGAATTGTTTGTGTTGACTGCATGAACATAATTAGCTTTCTCAGGCCACTAGCTTTAAATTAGTCAATCGATTTAAAAAAGTAACTAGTCATACATTTTTTATGGATGAACCTGAAAAAACTATCGCTATTGTTCCAGCAATCAGTTATCGGTGCCGATTAATCGGCAAAACCAATCAATTGTTCAAAACTGTCAAAGGTCTCAATTTTAAATATCCCAATTTGCTGCCCGAATGCAAGACTCACCATAGGGAGGTCTTGAAGCCGGTGGAATTCTGGATGCTCACTCCGCTGACGGAATCTGAGGAAGAGGACGGCTGAGACCATGGCAGTGCAAATAATGAAAATGGTGACCAGAGCAGCGAGCAGGGGGTCCAGGGGTGATGCAGGGCGGTGGGGATCCTTCCCTGACTCTAGATGATTGATGAATGGAGTAGAAACCAATTATCACAGGAGCTAATAAAACTGAAGGAACATCATGTACAGACCACAGAAGTGAATGCAGTTGGAAAAATAATGAAATTGTGCTTACTAGACCTCGACGGCAAAACCAAATGTAATGCCTCTCCTACTTTTGTAGATTATTTTTCTGGCCTTACTTTAAAATGAGCTGAAACATTAACCCAAAAATAAAAAAGTGCTTGTTGAGCTTTCGTTGATATTTGATGTGCTCTATGTATGTGCATCGCTCAATGTTTATTATGTGAATAAAAGCATAAATAAAAACTTTTCATCATATAAAGTGATTGTGTCTTAGGGCTGGGGGATATGGGCAAAAGTATTATCACAATATTATTTTTCCATATCATGCACTATTGCTATTTATCGCTATATTAATTAGGATAGGAATAGGAATTCTTGTGTTTGTTAAACCTCGAGAATAAATGTAAACATAACTTTGTTTACAATCAATCTCTGCAGAGTAAGATACCTTTTAATGTAGGGCCCCATGAAATCCATTTTATTTTCTCCTAAATAATTTTCTCCATTTTATTTTTTCTGGTCTTTGTGTTTTATGATTCAATAGAAATTTAGCATAAAATGGTGTTTAATGAAATCAAATTACTCTACAACAAAGAACATTTATTGCCTAGCAAGATGCTGCACAACAGAAATGTACCAATACCATTATTATTATTATTATTACTTTGAGAAGTATACAAATGTAAAGTATTTCTGTCATCATTTCTTCAAATTAAACCGGACTTTTATTTTGATGTGTTGTCATGAAGGTCTTTCAGTTTTACTTTCAGTTTAATGTGTATTTGATGGTAGTTTTTCTCACAGTAAACAGTGTAAACCTGGTGACGTGATTCTGTGATAGACTGTTAGATTAATCCATACTGAGTAAAAATTATTTCTACAGTATCTTTATAAACTTGACATGACAGTTTGCTGTCCACACACCTTGATCCCCCACATCCAGTTCAGAGGGTTCATCCTGGTTTTCCAAAGGAGCAGGTCCAGTGACCTTTGAACTGCTGGTCAAGGCGACCTGAGATGTCTGAGGGTAGGTGGGGGTGAATGGTGGAGCTGTTTGTGTTGTCTGGATCACGCTGCTGGCTGGAGTAGAGACTGTCTGAGGGCCTTCACTTGGACTGATGGATGTTGCAGGAGCTTTGGTGGTTACTAAATATGAAACGGTGCTCTTCAAATAAGAAATTGACGGGCTGCTAGCAGAAGAACCTGCAGGAGAAAAACATGCACAGAAACACAAGCTTTGACTGAGATAGATAGACAGACAGACAGACAGACAGACAGACAGACAGATAGATAGACAGACAGACAGACAGACAGACAGACAGAAAGACAGACAGACAGACAGACAGACAGACAGACAGACAGACAGACAGACAGATAGATAGATAGATAGATAGATAGATAGATAGATAGATAGATAGATAGATAGATAGATAGATAGATAGATAGATAGATCTCTCCTTCATTCTTTGGTATTTTTTACCCGTTTTACTGTCTGCCGGGCAAAAACTGTTTAGACGAACTTGTATTTTGAAGTTGTTTTCTAAGAGTCATACTTAAGGTCTGGCATAAGTGCAGTAAACCAATAAGTAGATATTCAACTGCCCTAAATATAGCTGTGTTTCCAGTGAAATGACAGTATGAGAGAGGGATATTATTTACAAACACAGTCGTGTTCCAAAATGTTAAACCCACGTCCCACGCATTATTTACGGACAGACGTTTGATCAAGTGGGTGGAATGTGGCAGTTTCCCAGATAATCTCACGAGTTCAGTCTGGATTCAGTCACATTAAGCCCAGTATTTTATCATTAAAGTGGAACAAAGTGATGCACACCCACATGAAAGCACTCAGACTAGAAGACAAACGCAAATGAAACCTAAAGCATTGTGTCTTTTACAACAATATGCGAGCAACGCTACCATCTTTACTGTCAATGTCAGCTTGTGGTTGATCAGTATGGGTTTTTCAATGGCTGACGTCAATGGGAACATCTATAGAGCAGTGTGGCAGATAAATAAGTTAAACAGTTTAATGGAAGCATTTAGAAACACGCCAGAATCGAACCCAAATTTCCAACTTTGACACCAACCAGAAAGCCACAGCTCTGACTAGAGCACACTGTAAAAAAAAATCTAACTTTTAAATCAAATCATTGATGTATTAAAGGGAAAAAGGTTTAAAAATATTACCTGAGTGCATTTGACAAGAAAACTGTATTGAAGTCTTTCTACTTTAATGCATTCAATGCATTACTCTGTTAATGTGGGCCTTTTTTGTAATTCACAAAATGTTCTAATTAAACCCTACCCAAAAAAAATGGTGAAGAAACAGTTTTCACTTAGAAACTGATTAATAATTACACAATTATTATAAAGAAATAGAAAGTAACAGATTGAATTAAGCATGTTATTATCTTATAAACTGCATATAGTGCAATAATCTGTTTTTTGTAGTGTATACCACATTTTGTTTTCAGTGCAGAGCTTTTGAATATTACAATGTTTTCAATATTAAATATTACTGTATCTTTTAGCTCTTCGTAAACTTAATTTGTGCATCCTTGTCTGTCCATGTTGTTGTTTTTAACACAACGGATGGCAAATTTGTTTTCAAACCTTAGTTAGACTGATTAACGACAGATAGCTTTTGCAATTAGATTAGGTTTAATTGTATTAGTCTTGCCTGGTACCGAGGCTGTGTCCGTGTTGAGGGTGGTGACATGTTGTAGCGCAGGGGTCTGTGAGATGGCTGGTGAAGGAGAGGTGTCATTGTGCACTACAGCGTCTTTGGATGACTGTGATGGAGGAGGAACTGTAGGTGTGACCTCCGTTGTGAAATCCGCTGAAGGAGAGGAGATGCTTTGATAGGCTGTAGTGGCTCGTGATTCCAAAATGCCACTTTCTGAAGTCATGCGATTTTTCAGAAGGACTTCATTCAGAGGTGATCTCACATCTGGGGATGAGTCTGAGGCCTGACCTTGGGGAGAAGTAGAAAATGTCTGCATGAGCAAGCTTGTTCATGAGCATGGAGGCAGGGGACAAAAACAATATGCCATGAAATATGTTTATTTGAGTAAAGCTACAGGAAGAACGCTGTGTGTTCTCATGCTGACTCGGTTACGTGGGCGTTCCAGACCAGATCTAACGGCCACACAGTGAATCCACAGAACAAAGCAGTTGTGACCTTTCTGTGTCAAGAAGGAGCAGAGGAACAAACAAACCAGCTAAATGGAGATTTTATCCATTTAATTTTTTTAAACTTAGATGCATAAACAACTAAATGTTATTTTTTATTTAAATAAGCAAATGATTAAATTTGGGGCTTTTGCCATTTTTATTTATGCATACATGGGCAGATTCGAACCTATGTCTCCCATATTAGCACCAGATCAATGTGTCAGATCAACCAACGCATCCAATTATTCATGAAATTAACACTGAGAACCGAGATCTCACTTTAAGAATCTAATTAGCACTTAAGGGGGAAATACAAATAAGAGTCCAAACATTATGTTTAATATGTTTCTATTCCCAAATATATTGTTATTATTTTAACAATACTTTGCAGTATCCTATTGTTATATGTAAACAAAATTATCTATCTATCTGTAAATAGTCAATGATATAGGCTACTTTTCAAAAGAAGAAAGGATAGATAGATAGATAGATAGATAGATAGATAGATAGATAGATAGATAGATAGATAGATAGATAGATAGATAGATAGATAGATAGATAGATGAATGGATTTTGTCCCATAATTTGCTCCATAGGCTTTATAATGTAATTTCAAATAAATGATGCATATAAATCATTAGTGATTAATCAGAAACAAAGCCTGCAGAGACTGTAACATTATAGAATCCTGTTGCTGTTTTGATGCTAAAATCAAGTAAACCATGAAAGCCACGTGCTTACCTTTTATGATAGAGAAATGAAGAACCATCGCAGTCCAGATAATAAAAGCGCTTTGAGTCCTCATGTTAGATAAAGCGCAGATTCGCTGTGATTCCGGCAGGATCTTTCCGTTAGATGACAGCAGACATCATCAGAGATAAAAATATCCCGAGGGGTCTGTGCTTCGACAGCGGGGTGTGGTTAAGCGCAACCTACGGTCTAAGCGACAGCTTATTTATAAAGACAGCCAAAGGCTTCAGACGGAGAGACCCTTTGAATCGGGCGTGAACTACAGAGAGATCTGAGAGTGAATGACGTCTGGCGTCAGCTGTTATTAGTGCGACCCACGTGCGCGCGCGCGCCGGACCATCCCGTCAGATCTGCCCCCCGCGAGCGCACATGACCTGACCTGACAGGACTCCAAAACACCCCTCACACCTTACCACCGAATACTGACCGCTACTGAGCACAAGAATAGGAGATAAGGAGGTTAATGAGGACTGAGAATGGAGGCGGTGAATGCAGACGAGTTCACGGTGGAGGCAGTGGAGAGGGTGAGTAGTGTGTGACTCACAGAAGCCCTCCACCATTTGTGTTTGAGAGGACTTGACTAATAACACAACATTATAGCTTCCACCTAAATGTTATATAGCCTATACTTTAGTTGCTGCAAGTGGTCATCATTTAGTTTTTCACTATTGCAGTTCCTGGGGTCTGAGTGACCTTAGTAGTAGCTCATTAAACCTTAACATCAAAGCATCAGGCTGAAACTTTAACATTTCTTTTCTAATTTTATTAGTGCTTATTAAACAATTTACTACGTAATAACACACAAAGGCCCCAGATATAAAACATAAAAAAATGCAATGCTAATATTATTTTACTGGAGATACACTCGTGTTATTTTATTTTTAATAATTATTTATTTGTTCCACAATGTGCTTTTGCCCAAACAAAAACCACACTGCTAGAATATTAACCAGTCAAATTACCTTTTTTTTTTTTTTCAATAAATAATAATATATATATATATATTTTTTTTTTAAGCATACTGGGTTTTGATTGGGCCGGATAAATTTATTAAAATCATTTAAAAAGAATACAAGATATTTTCAAATTGCTATTATTATTTTGACATATATATCAATAAGGTGTGAGTAAAATTTTAAAATAACAAACAGATTAAATTGTATTATCTGGGTCATGTTGAAATAGCAGTAAGTTCATTTTCAGAAGTATTTTTCTGTTATGTTTTAAGGCTTGAGTGGCAACTGACACACCAGAATAAAACGAAAATACAATAGGGATTTAAAATGCCTTTGTTTTAGAGTTAAAAGCCGTTAACCAAACCACTCAACCAACAGGTGAAAATCACAACATTACAGAATCAAAACATTATCTGAAAATCTGACAATAAATAAATAAGAACGAAAAAAAGGTACAAAGAACTAGAATCATTGTGAACAATATAATTGAAATAACAATAATGGATAAATATAAAACTGTTTATTTAAAGATGTTGATGAGGAAGAGAGAGAGAGAAACCATTTATTGTACATTTATTGAGAAATATGCATATGTATAGCATAGGGAAAGAACTCTTTTAATAATTTTGATTGGTGGCATTCTTTGATTGGTGCATTATGGGTAATGTAGTTTTCACCAATAATTTGGCTGTTGAATATGATAATTAAAAAAACAAGTTGAAATAATGCTTGCCAATGGCTTTAACAGAAGTATACCAGCTGTGTAACTCATGATGCTCTGTCTTTAAAGGTCAACTGAACAAGTAACATTAAAAATAAGTTCCCCTATGGAGAAAATAAATTGTAGTTTTACTTTTCCACTCTATTACTATATAAGGAAAATAAGATGACTGCAACACTGTATTGACCAATCAGAAGCCAGGACTAAACGATCAGGTTTTTTTACTTTTTCAAAGGTTTTGGAATATCTTATGTCACGCAGAACACTTCTGTCACTGCTTTGTGTTTCATGAAGTGTGTGAATAACAGTTACTTTGTGCCTACAACTAGTGTCTTTCTGAAGAGACACTTAAGGGTGAGAATTATCGCTAACACTTGAGTTGAAAGAAATGTGTGATAGCCATACATTTTAACAAGCCATTTGTCTTTTCTTTAAGAGCAGTTAAATCAAAACTGCCAAGGTTTGGAGATGTTAACCTGAGGTGAGGGCTATAATTCAATAGAAGTAAATTTCATCAGCTCCATTCAGGGCTGCCTTTCATTTGGGCAATGCTGTCCCTGAGGCCTCTATTCCTTCATATTCCCATAATTCCACTAACAGCTGAGTAAAGCCACCCAAGTTTGAAGGTGTTTGGCCTTGTGCACTTCAGAACAATATAGAAGCTTCTGTAAGTGGAAAGTAACTTGATATCTTCAGTAAGCTGTGCTAGTCTAATAATAACTGGCAGCATGTGGGGCATTTGGTGTCTGGTTTATGTTCTGCTTCCTCATTGTGTGCTGTTGTGATTATCAATACATTTTTGGGTGGAAGAATATGGTAATATCAATATGTACATTATGCCAGTCAGAAGATTGATCAGAAGATCACAATATCGGATTTGGATATCGGTCTCGTCTGACCGATATCCGATCCGGCAGAAATTCCAGTATCGGAGCAGATACTGATCCTGAGTATCAGATCGATGCGTCCCTAATGAGGACTGTATGATCTTTGAATAATATCAGTCTTTAAATGCAAGATATTTAGAGTGTACCTAAAGTATACTTGCAAAAGTTCCATTTTAGAACAATCAAATATACTTCAGTGTATCTTTAGTTGGACCTCAGCACAATTACAGTGCATTAAGAACAAAATGAGTTGTTCCAATAGACTTTGCAGGGTATTTTATTAAGTACATAAACATGTAAATGTATTTTATAGTATATTTAGCACAAAATGAATGTATTTTAAATGCATTTTAGTATATTTATTTTTTTATTAGGGAAGGAGGCATTAAATTGACCAAAAGTGACAGTAAAGACATTTCTAAAGTTCTATTAGAACTATTCTATAAGATTTATATTTCAAATAAATGCTGTTTTTGAACTTTCTATTCATCAAAGAATCCTGAGAAATATATGTAATGGTTTCTACAAAAATATTAAGAAACAAAAACTGTGACACTGAAGACAAACGTAACGGCTGCTGAAAATGTACAAATAAATGCAGCCTTCGGTGAAAAAACGTTTGTCATAAATGTCTTTGCTGTTACTTTTTGGTAAATTTAATGTGTTCTTACTGAATAAAAGTATTAATTAAAAAAATATAATAAAACTTATTAAATCTATGTATATGAACTGTGGTAAAATCTGTTTGAAGACTGGAATAATGGCTGCAAAAAAATCAGCTTTGCAATCACATGAATAAATTATATTTTAAAACATTTACATATTAATATATAATATTTAATACAATTAAAACTGTTCTTTTAAACTATAAAAATGACTATTTTTACTGTATTTTGTATTGTTGTTGTTTTTTTTCAAATGCAGCGCTGGTGAGTATTAGAGACTTATTTGTTAATGATTTCATCCTTTTGACAAGTAGTGTAATTATAATAGAATCAGTCTTTGGTCTTTCCTAATGTTCTGTAGGCTCTTCAGCAGCTCTACTATGACCCTGATATGGACAAGAAGAATGTGGCCCAGAAGTGGCTCACACAAGCCCAGGCATCACCACAAGCATGGCACTTCTGCTGGGCTTTGCTCCGGCCAGACAAAGTAAGCAGTGGGTTCGACTACACCACACTTTAAAGTGTATACATTTCACTGCATTACATTCATAGTTCTTACTTATTCGGTTTCACATTAGGTTCCTGAGATCCAGTTGTTTGGGGCAAGCACATTACATGCTAAAATCTCCCGCCACTGGTCCGACCTCCCGCCGGGTCAGTTAGACTCGCTCCGCTCGCAGCTCATCACCAAGGTTGGACAGTTTGCATCGGGGCCCAAGATGGTGCTGACGAGGCTCTGTATCGCTCTGACCTCTTTGGTTCTTCACATCTTACCCGAAACGTGGCCGACGGCAGTTCCAGATCTTCTGTGTGCCTTCCAGACTGGAGTGAGTGTGACAGAAGCTGACGGTCAAGCCCCGATACTTCGCGCTTCACGCTCTGGCTGTGGACTGGAGCTCGGTCTGCTCCCTGCTCCAGCAGTTACTGCAGCGGCCGGATGCACCCTGTCCGGTCAGAGAGCGGTGGTGAGGTGCGTGTCCTCCTGGCTCACACTGGACATTGCTTTAAAAGACAGCGAGGGGTTGCTGGAGAGCTGCTTCACCCTGCTGAAGGAGTCTGAGCTGTTTGACACAACTGTAGAGACCATCATCAGCATCATCTCACAGCCTGACTGTCAGAGGTGAGAGAGACAGCTGTTTGTACTGTTAAAACACACACTAGTTCCTGTCCAGGTATTAATAGCTCTGTCTGTTTTCCTGAGCATCACATTATTTCCTTTCTCTTGCCACATCATTTTATATTTTATGACATTTACATTTAGTCATTTAGCAGATGCTTTTATCCAAAGCAACTTACAAATGAGGACAATGGAAGCAAACAAAACCAACAAAAGAGCAATGCTACGCAAGTGCTATAACAAGTCTCAAATTTCTAACAAACTGAATGTGTTATAAATACAATGTAAACAGGTTTAAATATTTGTTTCAGTCTCATGCATTTTAACTAACTGAATATTGCTTGTTTCACAACTGGCCATATTTTAACCATGTTCATACTTTTTGACTGAATAAATGTAGTTGTTTTTCAAAATTCACAACAAATTTATGCTGATTTGCAGATTTAAGCAGTTTGAATTAATACATTTAGAATATGATTATTTAAATAAAAAATTTAAAAAAGTTCATAATAATATATGCCATGATTTTGAGTGCAGAAATCTTACCTGTCTCATTTATTTATGACTGACAAATATGCATCACATTTTAGCATGTTTATTAGTTTATGTTAAAACTGTGTAATCCAAATGGATTTAAATTTCATATGCAATTCAAATACATAAATCTTAAAATTAAGCTTAAATATAATGTGTATTATCAGACAGACAGGTAGTGTTTATGGACGGTACAAAAAATAAATAAATAAAAAATAATAAAAAAAGAAATGTATCCTAAAAAATGTACAATTCAAATGAATTGATTCTGTTCATAAATATTATTTAATATTGATGAAGTAACCCAAATACATCAGCTAGATAGATAAATCAGCTAGAAATGTCTCTTTAAGGAAACAGTTGCAGGTAACTATATTTGACCATTTATATATATATATATATATATATATATATAGGGGAATGTTTGCTGTATAATTGATAGATAACTGAATAACTGTATTATACAACATTTTAACATATTCTGGAAAAGTGTGGGATCCAAAACTGATAAGGTGGTAACTGTTTTCATATTAAGGAGAAAAATGAAAAATTATAAATCTACACCTGTATATTGCTTTATTACATAATAAAGAAAATTCATATTCCTTTCAAAATGTGCCACAGAAAAAAATCATTCAGACAAAATCCCTGTAGTTGGTGTATGCTTTTCAAGAAAATTTTATGCAAAAACAAAACAATGAAATATCTAATATTGGCTGATAATTTGGGGGAAAAAATGGATAACTGATTACATTTTCCCTTATGCAAGAAAACTAATTGTAAGTAATTGAATTGAAACTAATTATCATTCAAGAAAACTTCTGTCAGTGCAAAACTTGTTTCACAGAAGGTTGTGTATGAAATATTCATCTTTATAGTCTATGTGTTTGTGCGTGTGGAGGTTTGCAGACAGTCTGCTGAAGGTTGTTCCTCAGGTGCTGGGTCTTCAGGAGCAGCTAAAAAAGGCGGTGCAGGATGGAGACATGGAGACATCTCACGGAATCTGTCGTATTGCTGTAGCTCTGGGAGAAATGCACTGCAGGTTGGACATAATGATCTATATGCATCATCAATCTCCCATTAATAATATATCTTATATGACCTCAGATGACCTGGGTCTATAAGAAGACCAATTCATCATCTGACTGCCCTTGTCTGTTTGGTGAAAGCTCTTTTCCCTCGTTCTGTCCCTCTCAACTCCCCAGGACTCTTCTGGAGCAGGTGGATCACTGGCAGGGCTTTCAGGCTCTAGTGAGCATGACTATGTCCTGCACAGGTACACCTGGACACTATCCTGTGGATGAGACCTCCAGCTCGCTCACGCTCACATTCTGGTACACCCTACAGGTATAAGTCCACCTCGAAAAATCACTCACATTTGATGCCAACTGGTGTTGCGTTGACTTACTAGAGCAGATATGATGTTTTGAGTGCTGGTGCTGTCGTATTGGCTATTTATTTCAGGATGATATAACGTCATTGGATGCTGAGAGGCAGACGCTCTATCTACAAATCTACAGGCCTGTGTACTTTCAGCTGGTGGATGTGCTGCTGCAGAAGGCCTGTTTCCCCAGAGATGAGGACTATGCCACGTGGTCCGCAGATGACAAAGAGCAGTTCAGGACCTATAGGTTAAACAAAATTTTAAAGAACTGCGCAGTTAACGCTAACCCATTATACATAGGGTCAATAATCAACAAGGAACAAAACAAGCAGTGAGAGACAAGATGCGAACACTATAAATTGTCTAAATAAAACTTTACACAGACAAGGTTAATAAAACAACTAAAAACGGTTTTGTAGCTCTAATAATGCACTTATGTAATTATTTAATTTATAATTTTTATATACAGTATACTTATCATAAACTGAATAATTAATTTAAGTGATTGTATAAAACTATATGTTTCACATTTCTGCTTTTAAATTCTCATAAATTTGGCCCCATTTACTTCCATTAAGTAAGTGCCTTTCCTTGAGATATATTTTGAAATATAATTGAAAATATGCAAAAATATCCCAAAATATGTTGCTCTTGTAGACTTTAAAATATATTCTGCAGTTAATTATATAGTTTTAGTTAATTATATTTCCTCATATATTTTTTAAAATTTTATTACATTTGATCTAATAATGTCTAAACATTTTTGTATTGTCAAAAATAAATTTAAAAAATAATACATTTTGAATTTACTCAAAATATGTTTTTAAGACTGGAAACTGATTTGTATATTTTGTAACATATATTGGCATTGTTGGTATATTTTCAATTAAATGTAATGTAATTGGGAAAAAAAAGTTGTATATATTTTATTTATCAGTGCATTTTTTTTACAGTGTGTTAAATTATACAACAAAGGTTAATACTTAAATATAAGGGTTTGTTCTTTGATTCTCTGGCAAACAGCATTAATATTTCAAGGCAGTCTGCTTAAAAAGAGCAGCATGTGCACACTTCTACAAAATTATTATTATTTTTTTCTCCATTCAGTCTTCATTTATTTTTCATTTGTATCATAATGCAATAATAAGCATGTTTAATTGGATTTGAGGGTTGACATCTCGGATACTCTGATGTATGTGTATGAGCTGCTGGGCCCAGAGCTCCTCAGAAACCTGTATGATAAACTAGGCACACTGCTGACGGACACAACACACCCCTCCTCATGGCAAGTCAGTCCTAATGTTACACTGGCTTATTAATACAGTGTATATGTCATGAATTATATTAAACAACAATATCTCTGTGTCATCTCCCTCTCTTTTTTGGAGGATATAGAGGCTCTGTTGTTTGGGTTTCAGTCCATTGCTGATACTGTAGATGTCAGTTACTCAGACGTTATTCCAGGACTGATCGGTCTGATTCCTCTCATCACAGCAAACAATGTTCAGCTGGCTGAAACCATCATGTTCACCATAGGTACACTCATTCATTTCTAAACATAGCTTGCAAGTGTATTCTACAAATCAGGTCTTAAAATGTCTTAATTCGGCCTTAAAAAATCTTAAATTCATAAAGTCATGTAATTAAATGTTTCAGTACAAATGTGACCCTGGACCACAAAACGAATAAGACTTCATTTGTCAAAATTGAGATTTATACATGCTGAAAGCTGAATAAATAAGCTTTCCATTGATGTATGGTTTGTTAGGACAATATTTGGCCGAGATACAACTATTTGAAAATCTGGAATCTGAGGGTGCAAAAAAAAATCTAAATATTAAGAAAATCGCCTTTAAATTTGTCCAAATGAAGTTCTTAGCAATGCATATTACTAATCAAAAATGAAGTTTTGATATATTTACAGTAGGAAATTTACAAAATATCTTCATGGAACATGATCTTTACTTAATATCCTAATGATTTTTGGCATTAAAAAAAAATTGATGATTTTGAATGTATCTTTGGCTATTGCTACAAATATACCCCAGCGACTTAAGACTGGTTTTGTGGTCCAGGGTCACAAATATCTTATTATCTTATTATATCAAGATACATTTACTTGAGATTCTTGAAACTCACTACATTTCGATCAATTTCTAATAAAACAAGACTTCATTTTGTTTCTCAAGTAAAGAATCTTAAGACATTTGCACGAGAAAACAAGACTAAAGTACTGATGAAAAACCTATTTTCACGTTAAAGTTGTATTTTCAAACTTTGAAGCATTGCTAATACAAGGCATTTACATTTAGAGACCGTACTGATGTATTGTGTTCTAAACCAGTAGGCTACACATTCAGACAATAAATCTACAGATTTTTAGATAACACTTTACAATAAAGTTCTATACATCATATTTCTAATGCACAAGGTGCCATAAACTTTTAGTTCCTCTTCAGGAACTCGAGCTGCGTCAGGAGACGCTTTGGGGAACGCCTACAGCGTAACCGGCTCTGAATACCAATGAAATCTGTCCAAAGGATGGGAGGGACTTCACGGGCGAGGTGACGTAATGACCAGCTGGTATAAAAGCACGTGCGGTGAAACCGGCGTCAGCTTTTTGTCATTCAGCAAGCGCTCTGTGTTTCTGTCAGTCTTATTTGCTGTTGTCTGTCTTTAGCTATGGCTAAGAAGAGCCAGTTTAAGGCTTGGATTATGGGAGAAGCGCAATACGAGCTGTGTGTTCCTCCCTGCAGAAGTTGTTTGTGTATGCAGGGGATACACACAGCTTGTGTGTGTTTGGCATTCCCCGCGGCGCTGCCCGCTTCCGCTGAGGAAAGTCACCATATAAAAAGTCACCATGTTTTTACTTAGATTGAGAAAAACGTTGAAACAATGAAATCAGTCAAAAATTGAAATGCTTATAAGGGCTAATAGATCATTAGTTCATTTAAAAAAGTTTATTGTGTATTTTTCATCTGTATTTATTTGAATGCACTGGACATGAGCTGCTGCTCATGTTTAGTAGTCATATCTCAGTAGGACTGACTGTCAGGTGTGGGCAGAGGACAGGACAGGACAGGACAGGACAGGACAGGACAGGACAGGACAGGACAGGACAGGACAGGACAGGACAGGACAGGACAGGACAGGACAGGACAGGACAGGACAGGACAGGACAGGACAGGACAGGACAGGACAGGGTGACAACGAACTCGCACAGGACTGCAAACACAAGGAGATTATAAAGGGAGCAAATGAGGAGGGTAACGAGATAACACAGGTGGGGCAAATTAACCAATAATCAGGAAACAAGGAGGGTGGAGTCAAGACAATTGACATGAGAGCACATGGCACATAGAACTAAACAAGACAAGCCATGTGCTCACACAAAACAAAAACACAAGCACATGGTCAGCAAAACAAAATCACTAGCCATGTGAAAAACAGGACACGAACACGCAGCTAATGAGAAGACTCATAAGCCGCGTGTTAAAAAAAAACACAAACATGACTCAAGACTCAAACTCCAATCAGCTATTGTTGATTAACAAGCATGTTTGAATCAAACAGACCTGTAAAATGAACACCCAACAGCTGTTCTGGGTGTTTCTCAGGTGGTGGATGTCCTGCAGCAGGCCTCTGATCCCTCTGATCCAGACCATTCTCAACAAATGGCTGAATGAACCGGAGGTGGTCGAGGTCAGTGTTCGTGAACGTGTGTGTGTTTGTGGGAGTACAGTATATGAATGATTTGATTTTCCCTCGCCTCATCTCAGGCGGTGTGTGCTGTGTTTGAGAAATCACTGAAGACCCTTCTCCATGACTTTGCACCGCTGGTGACTCAGCTCTCTGAGCTCATTGGTCAGATGTTCAGCGCTTACCCACAAGCCTCGGCTTTAGACCTCATACGACAAGTAATGACGTAACGTATAATTAGCTTGATGATAAGACGAGTATCATGAATATTGTTTGTTTATTCTTTTCATGTTTCCCTCTAGTTAGTTCACATTTTTGGCTGTGAGAAGGATTTCTTTTTTCCAATCATTGCTCTGTTGGAGCTGCTTACCAACATCACCATGTCCATTTTTCAGCTGGGTAAGAGATTAGAATGAGTCGCTATCAACATATCAACAATGAGCTCTGTCAGGGTCTGAATTTAAAGGGATCAGTCAATTCAGATGCTTAGCAAAAGTGCATTAAGGGGATAGTTATCTCCAGATGAAAAATCATTTTATCATATCGTTCCACACCGGTATGATTTGCTTCCCCAAACATATTTTGAAACATATCAAAAGTGTTTTTTGTCTGTACAATGAAAATAAATGGGGTCCAGTATTGTTTTGGACATTGTATGCACAGAAACAGTTGAAAGACATTCCACAGAAGAAAGAAAGTCATACAGGTTTGGAACGAAGTGAAGATGAGTAACTGATGACAGAATATTCATATTTTAAAGTTATATTAATTCACTTTTTTCCACTGTAAAATATTTTACCCTTAAAGAACTGAATAGTACTTTTAACAAATATTATTAAAATTGTGTACACGAGTGGCCTAGAAAAAGCATGGTGGCTGCAGTGTTGAGATCATGTGACCAGCATTATATTACTAATACTATTCATTTATCTCAGTAATCGGACTCTTTTGCTGGCTAATGAAACAAAAATATTTTTAACATACACAGTTTTGCAAGCTATAATATTAATGCTTGACTTTACAGTCATTCTTACAAAATGGAAATGTTGTTGTAGGCTCCAGAGATCATCCAGATGTGGTGGAGTCATTTATGCAGCTTCACGCTCAGGTCTGTGGTCTATTTTTACCATAGTGTGCAGACTTTAGATGCTAATCTACATAATTTGCATATATTTACATAATTACATATTTTTAAAGAAATGTAATTATTGTTAAAGAAACAACCTCTTCTCATTGTTTTTACTATGTAGAGGTTTCCCATTTTTATTTTTTGCTAATATTTTCTCTGATGTCTGCAGGTTTTGAGAAGAAAGTCTGACCTTTATCCTTCAGACCGTCTTGATATCAAAGCTGTTTTCTACTGTGGTGAGCATCAGTAAGTGTATTAACAGCCACAACATTCATTTATTCATCCATTAATTAACTGTCTATGTCTATGTAGGAATCTTGTCCTTCAAATTTCCTGAAACTCCAACGCTGAAAGCAACGTGTCTGCTATTTGTAAGTACAACACTGAACATGTTCCCAGAAGTGGTTCATCTTCACAGACAGCTGTAGTTGAAAATACCAGAGCTTGTACTGGAATAAACTCTTTCTGTACCATTAGTACTTGTAATATTAGTCACCCTGTACCTTTATGAGTACTGTATACTCCATGAGATGCTCTCTTGATGCTCCTGCACAGACGGAGCTGATCTCTCATTGTGAGGATATTCCTGCTGTGAGGGAGGTGCTACAGGAGGACGGCAAGCTGCTGCTTCAGACCCTACTAGAGGTCAGATATTTCCACATAAGTACTGTTTTCATCAGCGGTTCAGTCATATATAGAAACCAGTGGTTTCAGACAGACTATCTGTGTATTAGCGGTTGGGATTTCTCAGTCACTCTTTCTTCAATTTATATTGTTCCACCAGTAGGTGGCGACAAGTGACTTTTATTCAGTCACTGAATAATTTATTCAACCTATTCATTCAAATACTCATTCAATACTCTATCATTCCTTTAACCTATTTTTTCAATCACACTGATTCACTTAGTATGGAAACAAGTGACTTTTTGAGTGAGCCATTGAATCATTCACTCAACTAATTCATTCAAAAACACATATTCATGGAGCAATGAAACAAGTGATTGAGTCACTGAATTATTTACAACAAAAATACTGATTAATGAAGAAATTAAATACCTAAACAATATTATTTTATTTCCAAGTAACTTCATTGGCAGTGCAAAAAAGTGTCTAAAATGTAACTCGCAGAAATTCAGTCCATTTTCTTATACATCACTTGTGTATATTCAGTGCAGTAATTTTAATTGTGTGTAAAATTATTGGGAGTGGGAGTGTTTTAGGAACATTTACTTCATACAGGAATATGTAGCTAAAAAAATACTAGATATATATTGAGCATGTAAGGACCAATTTCACTGTGAATGCAGGCCATTGGGGGTCAGTCTCCACGCAGTCTGGCAGAGCACTTTGCAGAAGTCTTGTTTTCAGTGAGTCATAACTGTCCCAGCATGCTGTCTGTGTGGCTGAGAGAGGCTCTTCTGCCCCCTGGCTTCCCCAGCTCACATCTCACCACTGAGCACAAAGAACACTTCTGCCAACAGATCCTCAGGTAGAACCATGACAATAACATTAATACCAGAAATCCACCCAGAAACTCTGAGTCTGCACTTTATTAAAATTTGTTTCTTCTTTTCAACTGTTCACACAGGGAACAGGTGAGTAAGCGACGGATGAAGGACATTGTGAAAGAGTTTGCTTTGTTGAGTCGAGGACTACAAGGTACAGAGTATGCAGCGAACTACTAAAAACACTCTCCATACAAGATTCAGCATCATCATTGCTTTAGTATTGTGGGGTCAAAAGATCCAGTGCACTGTTTTGAATACAATCAAGCCATATTATTTATGGGATATGATTGAAAGTGACGTGACCCATACTCAGAATTCGTGCTCTGCATTTAACCCATCCAAAGTGCATACACACAGCAGTGAACACACACACCCAGAGCCATTTATGCTGCAGCACCCGGGGAGCAGTTGCGAGTTCGGTGCCTTGCTCAAGGCAACCTCAGTCGTGGTAATGAAGGTGGAAGAGAGCGCTGTAGATTCCCTCCACCTACAATCCCTGCTGGCCCAAGACTCAAACCCACAACTTTTGGATTACAAGTCCAACTCTCTAACCATTAGGCCACAACTTTGCACGATTTGCAAAAGCAATCTTTGAAAAGCAATGATTGAAATAATTGGATATTATTTTTGTAATCTTATCACATCTTCTGTAAACACCACAACAGCACTTGTGCCACAAAATTTAACCACAAAAAAAACTTTTTTTCTATTAAAACAATCAGAACATCCTTAAAACAAGATACATTTACTCATGACTTGTTTTCAAAGAATGTATCTCTATTTTTTTTGTTCTTATTTGTTTTAGGATAAACCTTGCTAAACGTTAGTTAGGTTATGCAAGTCTTATACATTTGTAGATTTTTATGAATGGTGGTTTTTCCAGTTCTGTGGAAACCTGTGGAGCTTTGCAAGTGGTTTTGTGTGGGTTTTTTCAGTTTTCAGTTAAACGTTAAGCTTTTACATCTTAAATACATCTCATATTTACCATACAAAAAGTTTGAAAGTTGGCTTTGCTAAGATTTTTGTTGTTGTTGTTTTTGAAAGAAGTCTCTTATGCTCACCAAGGTTGCATTTATTTGATCAAAATACAGTAGAACATGAAATATTATTAACATGTAAATAGCTGTTTTCTTTTTTAAATATATTTTAAAATGTAATTTATTCCTGTGCTGGCAAAGCTGAATTTTCAGCATCATTCCTCCAGTCTTCAGTGTCAAATGGACCTTCAGAAATCATTCTAATATACAGATTTGGTGCTTGAGCAACATTTATTATTATCAGTGTTGAAAACCGTTGTGCTGCTTCATATTTTTGTGGAATATTGAATAGAAAGTTCGAAAGAACAGCATTTGCTTAAAAATAGAAATCTTTTGTAATATTAAAACCTTTACTGTCACATTTGATCAATTGAATGCATCCTTGATTAATAAAAGTATTCATTTATTAAAAAAAAAAAAAAACGTACCCCAAACTTTTGAACGGAAGTGTACATACAGTATTGCTAGACATACAGTAAATACATAATTTTGTCCGTTTGTCATAAAAACAGCAGGATTAGTGTTAAGTGTATTTATTTCTCACAGATATCATGATCTGTTTTGATACACACATATAAAATATTGAAATTTCCATAACAAGCCATTTCATTTTGACCTCATGACGGAGGGTCATGATAATGACAATATAGGTCATATAGGTTCATTTCTCTATTAATACTTCTACTTATACAATATCACATCTTTTTAGACATCCACAATGTACAACAAGAAGAACGGATTGAATTTTAACATAAATAACCAGCCCTCATTCCATTTCACAGGATAAAACAGAAATCTGCTGAGTAAAAAAGTGGGAGTGAAGGAAGTGCTGGGGTCTCTCTCTGTCGGAGGGTCTAGAGTTGATGCAAGGACACAGAACAGAGTGAGTTCAAGGCTTTCATTCGTTCACGTGATTGGATTGGTTGCTCTCCTGCTGTGAATTACCGTATCCTGGTGAACAGGTTCAACACTGATTTGGATTCCTGGAGACAGAAGACGAAGAATGTGAAAGAGGTAATGGTGAGATGCAGCACGAGCTGCACGTCCAGATGTAAGACTTCATTCTGACCTTGGTGCAGCGTGTTTTGCTGAAGACATTCCAGAACCTCAGCGTCTCGTCTCCTGCTCCTGTTACGATGGCCTCGCCATCTGGAGACACCGCCTGTACACAACCAGACACATCCTCAGCATACACTCACTTCTCATGTGTGTCTTCACATTATTCAATTACACATCGAAGATTTGATTACTCCTTGTCTTCGCCGGTCATTTGGACTTAATTAAAAATCAGATCCAGAGACAACCGTACCTTATGGAGAGAATATAGCAGTTTACAGCATCCACAGTGTCTCTGAGCTATACAGTGAACTTTCCTACTAGTACACTTGGAAAATGTTCCAATGTTATTCATTTTGATAGAACATAAAACTAAGTGTCCATAATGACAAAAAGGTTGAACTCTTTGTATTTTTGTTGGTTTCATATGGACTGTATGATGGGTGATTCAAAACATTTATGAATCCTTTGTTTTGAATCAGAGGTTCGGAGCTTGTATCAAACTTGGCATGTCATGTGATTTTGAGAAAACAGGGATTCGTAACGTTCATACTTGTTTCAAACTTTGGCTTCGAAACATTTCAAAATTTTGAAGGTTCGCCACTAGATCTGGTGAACCTATAAACGAGTGCCTAATGGTTTTTAACTGATCTCTGGTTAGTTTTATAATGCAGGATCATTTTAATTCTTGAATTTAATTATTTGTAGAATACATTTAATAGGTTACACTTTGAAAACATTTGTAATCAGTTTTTGTTGCAATGACAAGCTCTTCGAAACACTGAATTGTTTTATGAAGCAACTGTTTCAGTTGATTCAGAGCTTCAAAAAGCTTCATTTCGCCCATCACTGGGAATGCTGATTTTAAAATAGTTTATTCAGGAAGTTTAATGGCTCTAAAAATATGTGGTGAAACATTATTTACCTGTAATAACATTTTAAAAAGTTTATGCCAAACTACTCAAAACGGTTTTCTTTTCAAAAATTTTATTCTTTTAACAAATCTTTTTTTCTTCATTATGATATCAGGACAGTTGGCTTACCGTGAGATTTTGATTAATTCAGAAACTATAAACATGCCCATCATAACAAAGTTCAAGTCATGGTATGTATAAACTGCAGTATTTTTGAAATACTCTGAAAAACTCTTACCAAGTAGAGCACTCGGTATGAATGTCCTGTGAGCTTGGCCACCTGGGTGAGTGATGGGTATTTCCACACCAGGATCTGGTTCTGGGAGTAGCCGTGTGTGCTGACCTGGTGCACATCAATGGTGAAAGTCATTATGGGAAAAAGCATTTGATTTGACTGAGTGTATGTGCTTGTCTTACCAGCTCGTTGGCGTGTTTGGACCAGGCCAGGTTGCAGACCTGTGAGCCGGTGTCGGTGCTCTGCAACGCCTGTCCGGTCAGAGTGTTCCAGAAGCGAAGGCAGCGGTCCGCCGTTCCCCCTCCGGAGGCCAGCAAGCCGTGCTGGTGAGGAGACCAGGCGATGGCCTTCACAGCGGCCAGATGATCGCTGTACTGCTGCACAGGGAGCAGACTGGAGCTGTTCCACACCAGTAACTAACCACAACAGACAAAAACACACCAGGAGTGTCATGCTATTTAGACCCATTTTTAATTAGTTCTTTTTCCATTTGTTTTGCACTCATGCTAGAAAAAAACTATTGGACTTAATTGGGTTCTTATCAACAAAACTGAAATCAGTACTCTAAAATCATCTGTGTACATTCTGTTGATTCATTTTTTTATTTAATATTGAAAGCAGAAATGTTTATTCATGTTCTTAACCTGAACCTAAAAATAAAAAATATCAAGCCAAATTTGGCCAGTTTACACTAGATACAGTGTCTTTCTATACTATTCTGAGTTATATAGTGAGCTTTCCTATTGGTATACTTGGGAAATGTTAACTGTTATTGGATTTGATAAAAGTGTCCACAATAACAAAAAGTGGACTGGAGTGGTGTGGATTACTGTGATGCTTTTATCAGCTGTTTGGACTCTCATTCTGACGGCACCCATTCACTGCAGAGCATCCACTGGTGAGCAAGTGATGTAATGCTACATTTCTCCAAATCTGTTCCAATGAAGAAACAAAGTCATCTACATCTTGGATGGCCTGAGGAGTAAATTTTTAGTTATTTTCATTATTTCAACTATTCCTTGAAAATATTTTACATTTATTTATTAATATTTGATTTTAAATTTTAGTTTTTTTTTTCTTCGTTATTTCTTTGAAAACTGAAGGTTGCTTTCAATATTAAATCAAAAAAAGAATGAACGCAACACATGGACCATGTTTTTGTTCATGGGCTTGTTCATTTCTTCTGCTAATCAGATCATCCCGTTTATATGACGCTCTAACCTTGTTATCGTTCCCTCCAGAAGCGAGATGCTGGTGGTCAGGTGACCACTTGAGGCCGCACACTTCCTGCCTGTGGCCCTGGAGGCGTCTCTCCACAGGAGGAGGTGTCCTCACGTCCCTCTGCAGGATCACTCTGTCCCGGCTACCCGACGACAGCTGCTCTCCATTCCACGCAAGCGCTCCTGAGAGAGAACAGAGAGGGTGAGACTGAAACTTAGTGAAAACAAATCTGCTAAATTACTCAGAGAGTGATTTAAACCAGCAAACATTTAAAGTGAGTGATTTTAGTGTGACACAAACCTACGCGTGCTGAATGTCCCTCCAAACTGGTTAGCTTCCTCCCTCCAGCTGCGTCCCAAATCTGGACAAATCCTTTATGGGTCCCTACAGCCACCAAACTTCCCTGTGAGAACAACAGAGAAGAAAATAACATCCTGAACAATCACAAATACAATCACAAATTAGAAATCTTCATATAAATAAGAGGTTTGAGCTGACCCTCTCATTCCAACACACTGATGTAACAGAGTCGCCATCCACTGATAAGTCACACAACCGCGTCACCTGTGTAAGTTCACAAGCTCGTTACTGACAGTCACGTCAGATTACAGATCTGTAGCTGTTTGTCCTTATAGTTTGTCTCTTACCTGACTGGTACAGGCACTCCACAGGTAAACACAGGCCCCCAAACCAACACTCAAGAGATTTCCAGCTGACCAATCCACCTGTTCACAAACGTTTATTATATTATATTAGATTATGGAATTTTAAATATTAAAGAAGTGTTACTGTATATATTTTTACATGGTCCTCCGAAATACTTGATTCTACAGTTGAATATTTTTGTGTAATGAGCGCTAGACTGAATAACTGTAAACTTTATAACTGCTGTCCCAGGCAACCAGTTTCTTACAGTCAGCTGGTCATTATCGCAAAAATAAAGTAATAATATGTACTCTCTCTCCATTATTTAATATTTGTAAAAATGTAGATGTGTAAAAATATTTGTAAACGAAGTGTACCAGGTTGAGGTAGAAGTCATCTTGCAACTCTGGGGCATCAAGAACCTTGAATGGGATCTTGGAAATCTTGCGTGCTGGCTTTCGGGGTGAACGCAATAGTTTGTGACTGCAGATGCAAAACAAAACAAAAAAACACAGACATGAATAATATATGGATACAATTAATAATGTACAAAAATGTAATGTTGTTTTTATGTGCGTAGTTAATTGTTTGTTAATGGTGAGAATTGGACTTTAAAATAAAGTGTGACCCTTAATTCATTTTTATAAACAAGTAAATTTATCATGCTTGGTAAAGATGTTTTGCAGTGCACACAATAAATTAACAAATTATCAATTTTATTTTGAATTGTGGCTGAGATTACAGGGAAACGATACCTTTTGTTACTGAGAGGAGAGAGGGAATAGGGGGAGATTTCATTGTCAAAAGGCACTCTCTTTGTGTGGATGGTGTACTGAGAGACAAGAAAAACAAGAGTCTAATACAATATAATAATATCACAATATAGAGAGCTTTGAGTGCTTAGAAAAGCAGAAAAGCGCTATATAAATGTAATGAATTATTATTTTATTAATAAATTGTGAGAGCGAGCTGGTGTGTAAAAGAGCAGAAAACATTAAAGGTGCACTAAGCAATTTTTGTTGCAGCCAATCAGCAGTAAGGGGCGTGTCTTGTAATGATGTAATGAGAGAAAAGAGCACTCAATTTGAGTGTATACAGGATGGATATTAGCAGATCGACTACAGATAGAGAGAATTAAAAAGAAGGGTTACGATCAGGCAAGAGGTAGGACTTCCAGCGGTGGAGAGAACTCAAGGAGCGGGAAGGGCTTGAAGTGGACGCCGAGGTCACGAGGTTTCTTCATGATAGGTGAGTAACGCTGATTTTGCATTGTTTCACGCAACTTATCTGTGTTGGCTTTTATTTGAATATGCTTGTGTGTCATCTTCGCTTGTTTCCGCAATTGTCGTTGCCATGGTTGTGTACGTACGTGTGGGGCAGAGATATCAAAATAGGGGCGAGGTCCTGTTGGGGCATGGGCGTGTTTTAGTTTTGGTGCTTTCAAATATCAACATCATTTGGCAAAAATCGCTTAGTGCACCTTTAAAGGTGCAGTAGGAGATCTCGGAAAATGCTAAGTTTAGCCTGATAGCACTGAAAGCGAATGTCCCATCCTCCCTGCAAATCGCCATCCAAAGCCACGCCTCCTCACGCATCATGTGTCATTCACCGGTGAGAAAACTTTATAGCGCACTTTATAGCAGGAAGATAAGGTTGTAGATGTTTGCCTGCCATTCTCGGTCTGTCTGCATAGCGTACATGAACGCGCTGATGATGTATCCTGTCTGCGCGAACCGAGTTTGCAGAGGTATGCAAATACATATGTTGACAGGCAGGTAGGAAAGCCAATCAAAACGCCTGGTCGAACATTTCTTGGTCCTATGCCTTCCACAGCATATATAAATACATATAAATACATTTAGACCACTTAACTTAATGATTGCTATCGGGATGTGAAGAGACTTTCAACCAGCATAACAAAAAATCTTTCTAAAGGCAATCACCTATTGCACCTTTAAGTTTCTCCAGTGGGCTTTTTATGTGACAGTGAATCTCACATGGATCTGTCATGTAACCCTTACAGGCTCACCCTGAAGAGGCTGTGTGTGTCCTGTGTGAGGATGGTATCACGCCGATCATCTGTGTGTGGATCAGGCACAGTTTCGATTCCTGCTCCCAACAGCTCATTCCTTAGCAGTGCAGCATACGCCACAGCATCTGTAAAACACAACAAAATTTGTTTGGATATTTTTCACTTTAATATTTATATATTTTGCTTTAGTGTGCAAATAAACATTAAACATTCCTTTTTTTCCCTAACAGTCTTTAGCTGAAATAGAAAGCTTTATTAACATTGTAAATGTCTTTAATGCATCCTTGCTGAATAAAAGTATTTTTCTTTCATTTCTTACCAAAGAAAAAAAAACAAACATCTTACTGACCCCGAACTTTTAAATGGTAGCGTATAAAGTTACAAAATCTTTCTATTTCAGATAAATGCTGTTCTTTCGAACTTTCTATTCATCAAAAAACTCTGAAAAGAAATTATACACTACTGTTTTCAACATTAATAATAGTGGTATGTATAAACATTAATAATAATAAAATTCTGTATAAACATTAATAATAATAAAATTCTGTTTTCAACATTAATAATAATAAAATTCTTGAACGGTACACATATATATATATATATATATATATATATATATATATACATATATATATATATATATATATATATATACAGTTGGGCAAAAAAGTATTTAGTCAGCCACCAATTGTGCAAGTTCTCCCACTTAAAAAGATGAGAGAGGCCTGTAATTTTCATCATAGGTACACTTCAACTATGAGAGGCAGAATGGGGGGGGGGGAGAATCCAGGAAATCAAATTGTAGGATTTTTAAAGAATTTATTTGCAAATTATGGTGGAAAATAAGTATTTGGTCACCTACAAACAAGCAAGATTTCTGGCTCTCACAGACCTGTAACTTCTTCTTTAAGAGGCTCCTCTGTCCTCCACTCGTTACCTGTATTAATGGCACCTGTTTGAACTCGTTATCAGTATAAAAGACACCTGTCCACAAAACCTCAAACAGTCACACTCCAAAGTCCACTATGGCCAAGACCAAAGAGCTGTCGAAGGACACCAGAAACAAAATTGTAGACCTGCACCAGGCTGGGAAGACTGAATCTGCAATAGGCAAGCAGCTTGGTGTGAAGAAATCAACTGTGGGAGCAATTATTAGAAAATGGAAGACATACAAGACCACTGATAATTTCCCTCGATCTGGGGCTCCACGCAAGATCTCACCCCGTGGGGTCAAAATGATCACAAGAACGGTGAGCAAAAATCCCAGAACCACACGGGGGGACCTAGTGAATGACCTGCAGAGAGCTGGGACCAAAGTAACGAAGGCTACCATCAGTAACACACTACGCCGCTAGGGACTCAAATCCTGCAGTGCCAGACGTGTCCCCCTGCTTAAGCCAGAACATGTCCGGGCCCGTCTGAAGTTTGCTAGAGAGCATTTGGATGATCCAGAAGAGGATTGGGAGAATGTCATATGGCCAGATGAAACCAAAATATAACTTTTTTTGGTAAAAACTCAACTCGTCGTGTTTGGAGGAGAAAGAATGCTGAGTTGCATCCAAAGAACACCATACCTACTGTGAAGCATGGGGGTGGAAACATCATGCTTTGGGGCTGTTTATCTGCAAAGGGACCAGGACGACTGATCCGTGTAAAGGAAAGAATGAATGGGACCATGTATCGTGAGATTTTGAGTGGAAACCTCCTTCCATCAGCAAGGGCATTGAAGATGAAACGTGGCTGGGTCTTTTAGCATGACAATGATCCCAAACACACCGCCTGGGCAACGAAGGAGTGGCTTCGTAAGAAGCATTTCAAGGTCCTGGAGTGGCCTAGCCAGTCTCCAGATCTCAACCCCATAGAAAATCTTTGGAGGGAGTTGAAAGTCCGTGTTGCCCAGCGACAGCCCCAAAACATCACTGCTCTCGAGGAGATCTGCATGGAGGAATGGGCCAAAATACCAGCAACAGTGTGTGAAAACCTTGTGAAGACTTACAGAAAACGCTTGACCTCTGTCATTGCCAACAAAGGGTATATAACAAAGTATTGAGATGAACTTTTGTTATTGGCCAAATACTTATTTTCCACCATAATTTGCAAATAAATTCTTTAAAAATCCTACAATGTGTTTTCCTGGATTCTTTCCCCCCCATTCTGTCTCTCATAGTTGAAGTGTACCTATGATGAAAATTACAGGCCTCTCTCATCTTTTTAAGTGGGAGAACTTGCACAATTGGTGGCTGACTAAATACTTTTTTGCCCAACTGTGTGTGTATGTGTATATATATATATACTCAAAATGATCAAAAGTAAACACTTATATTGTTAAAGAAATTCTGTTTCAAATCCATGCTGCTCTTCTGAATTTCTATTCATGGAAGAATCCTAAAAGAAGGATCACAGCTTCACCCAGAAAAATCTTACCAACACTAAACATTTGAATGGTGGTGTTTGTATATTTATCTGTTCACTGTGAAAAATTTAAGGCATGTACAAGAAGATGCAGAATGACTTCACCTTTCCCTGTGTCTGTACTAGCATCCTTCGCTCGCTGATTCTGATTGGGTGACCAACAGTTCTCCTGCAAACAAACATACAAAGTGAATTTTTTGTGGTGAAATGACATTAATATACTGGCTTTAATCCCTCATTCTTCTTTACAATGGATGAGTGTAAACACTTCATATGAATGGTAACTCACATTGGCATAGTGGAAGTTTATGCTCCAGTTGCTGCCGGCACGTGTGGGGATGAATCTGTCTCCTGATTTGACAGTAACCGGACTGCACGCTGCATACCCTGACTGCACACACAGCAAAAACAGACAATCACCATATGCAATATGTACATTTCTGCCTCTTTAAAGGGATAGTCCACCTAAAAATGAAACTTCTGTCATCATTTACTCACCCTCATGTCATTCTAAACCTGTATGACTTTTCTCCTTCTGTGGAACACAAAAGATGATATTTTGAAGAATGTTGGTAACCGAACAGTTTTGTATCCCATTAACTTTCATAGTAGTTTTTTGTCCATACTATGGACGTCAGTGGGACTTAAAACCATTACTAACATTCTTCAAAATATCTTCTTCTGTGTTCAACAGAAGGAGAAAAGTCATACGGGTTTGGAACAACTTGAATTAGATCATAGTATACAGTCATGACTAAAAATATCGGCACCCTTGGTAAATATGACCAAAAAAGGCTGTGAAAATTAATCTGCGTTGTTAATCCTTTTGATCTTTTATTTTAAAAGAAAATCACAAAAATCTAACCTTTCATAGGATAATAAGAATTTAAAATGGGGGGAAATATTATGAAATAAATGTTTTTCTCAAATACACGTTGGACACAATTATTGGCACCCCTAGAAATTCTTACGAGTAAAATATCTCTGAAGTATATTCCCATTCATATGCACAATTTTGAGCACTCCAGGGTGATTATGAACATGAAATTATCCAGCCATGGCTTCCTGTTTCACAGAAATATAAATAGGAAGGAAAACAAAGCCCAAATTCCCTTAATCATCCATCACAATGAGAAAAACCAAAGAATATATTTCTGATGTGCAGCAAAAGATAATTGAGCTTCACAAATTAGTGAAGTGGCTTTAAGAAAAGAGCTAGAGTAGTGAAAATTCACATTTCCACCATCAGGGCAATAATTAAGAATTTCCAATCAACATAAAATGTTATGAAACTGCCTGGAAGAGGATGTGTGTCTATATCGTAATTGTGACCAATGTGTATTAGAGAAAAACATTTATTTCATAATGATATTTCCCCCCATTTTACATTCTTAGTCTCCAATGAAAGGTTACATTTTTGTGAATTTTTTAAATAAAAGATCAAAAGGATTAACAATGCATATTAATTTTCACAGCCTTCTTTGTTCATATTTACCAAGGGTGCAGATATTTTTGGCCATGACTGTATAAGTGATCATTGTTTTGTCCCTTACACTATGAGTTGATTTTTTACAATTATTAGGTAATACATAATAAATCTTAATCTAATTATTCAGATTATAATTGTACGTTAGAAATATGGCTATATTTTTTATCCTCACAAAGCTAAACAATGTCAAATGGCCATCAGTTACAAGATAAACTGACATCTAAGGATCTTTTTATGCTTGCCTTGGACGGGTGGCCCTCTGGGACGTTCTGGTGGTTGATTTGCCTTAACAGGCGTCTTTCATAGTCCTGGTCCATTTCTACTGTGATCTACAGTAAGACTCTCTCCCTCAGTCTGCAGATGGGGGTCCTTCAAGGTCTCCCATCCCTACAAAAACAGATGTATCCATGATTGAATAACACTATAACTTACTCATAATATTTGACTTAATATCTGCTCAAGGGACAGCTGTCAGTAGATGTCAAGCCAAAATACCTATAATATTGTCACATGTTGGAACATCTCCCACAAAGTTCTTCCCTTCAGAAAAATGTCTGTCATTTCTATATATTAGTTCATCATCCTTTGATTACCACATGAATTCTATTTTGATTTGTTTTTTCCCAAAATAATAATTCTAACCGGAGTATTATCTGCTAGATAAGTGTAACATTACATTACCCATATTAGAAATCCAAAAGCACACGTTTTATAAGTAATTCATGGTCATTTAAAAAAAAAAAAGACCGAGTGTTAATAGAAGGAGAGCATTGATGCCAGCAGGAGGGTTGTAAACAAGCGCATGTAATCAGTTGCCATGGCAGCTCGCTAGCAGCGCTAAGCTAACGGAAGCTTAACATCCAATAATATGACAGGGTAACAACATTTTTATGAGTTTTATAAATATAGAAGACCTTTAAGCCTCGTATTAGTAAAGAGAATAATCTTACCTTAACCAAGCGCTCAGGAAACCCACATTATACTGACATGTTTGTTCAGCTACGTGCGCAGTGATTTCCTAAACATCTAAGTTCGTGCCTTCAACAGAGTATTAAGGCTGTTTCGGTAACGGGCTGCCAATGTTTAGAGATAACGGTGCGATCATTGAGCAGAGGGCATCAATGTTTATATTCATGTCAAGATGGCGAGAAAATCAGCTGTGAGTGGAAAGAGTGTAATTCCGTTCTCTACCACAAGAGGCGCAGCGTGGCGCTTCAGAGCGGGGATTATCCTGCACTAGAATGTCCAACAGCACCTGATCACTGATCAATCCTTCATGTCTAATGTGTGATTAGTAAACTGTAAACTCATGTGTGATACCTATAGATTTACAATATTATCTCATTTGAATTTTTTATCAATTATAATGCATTAAATCCAAGTCATTTAGATTATAACTTGAATACACTTTTTCTATGATAAACTGGTTTTTAATTTCTGAATTAAAATTATTTTTTATATTATTGTGTTGAACGTAAAGTAAAATAATAATAATAATAATAAAACTAATAATAACAATAATTAAAAAAAAAATTGGAGAAAAAAGTCTTTAATGCTTCATTTGGAATTCTTAAGGATATAGTTTAATATGATCAATATTATGACTACATTACTTATGTACAAACCTGTGTATATTTCAATTAACAATTTTCTTTTGATAGGCCATCATATATGGCCTGGCTGGGCTTCAGAAGTGGTCTCTGCAGGATGCTGAGCAGGCCTTCCTCTCTGGTCTTGATAATCATCACAGGTAAGAGTAGAAAATGGAATTGTTTTTACACAATGTCCAATGTATCCTCTTTTTTTTTTGAGCGTTAACAGTATTTCTGTTAACCTAGCAGTGATTATGTTCTCAATTGACTATTTCAGTGAAGTGGAAGAATTTAATAGGGTGATAGAGAAACAATTGGGAAAAGAGGGGAGAGCATCCAGGTGGTACTGCTGCTGCATACATTAGACAAAGACAATACAAAGACCATGATTTCTTGTTTATTTTACCTGAGTTATTATATTATGCTGCTTAGACCCAATAATTACTCAACATTCCTAGGAACCAGGTTTAATCGCAATAAAGAAAGTAATATTTGGGTGTAATAAAACTTTAAAAAACTCTAATGTAGTTAAAACTGGGTGGAAATACTGCCTTGGTGGCATTTTTTTTCGGTCCTCCAAAACTAGGGTCCTGGAAATGCGTTCCTGGGACTGTGGTCCTGAAAGTGTGGCCTCCGGTTGAATAGATGACTCGTTCATTAACACAATGAGTTTCCATCACCTACTGGCGATAATAGGCTACATTCATAATCCTCCAAGTATAATTTCATTTTGTCATTCATTTTATATCTCTGTATTCAAAATATTACTTTAAAACATTAAGCACATTACATTATGCAATAGTAGCTAATTGGTGTGTAAATGCCTTCTGGGTAACATTAACCTGTAAATACATTGAAAATCAACTTCAGATGCAGCTTCTTTGCCACCTGTGTAAAGAGGGCTTTGATACTGATTTATTTGGTAACAACCTATAGTGTCACATTATTCTAAGTAACTAAATTTAAGAATGCAACATTAAAGATCACATACATATTTAATACGATTAGAAAAAAAAAATCCTATATAAAGGTAAAAAAAAAATACAATGGACGGAATATACTCTGATTCTGTCCCATACCAGTCTGTTTAAAAACTGCTACCAATTACAGAGAATAAAGCAGCAAATCCATTTACACTTGAAATTACTTCAGTTTATACTCAGAATCATGTATCATATTATACTATTTGTTTGTGCGCGTCTCATTTGTGTATGTGTGCAGTGTGTGTGTGTGTGTGTGTGTGTGTGTGTATGTGTGCAGTGTGTGTGTGTGTGTGTACCTGTTTTTCTATGCAGGTGGGGACTTAAACCTGAATACACACAGACTCATGGGGACTCATGGGAAACAAGCTAATAAATCACACAGAATGAAGTTTTTTGAAAATCTAAAAATGCAGAAAGTTTCTTGTAAGGGGTAGGTTTAGGTGTAGGGGAATAGAATATACGGTCTAGTAGAAAAAGCATTACGCCTATGGAGAGTCCCCACAAGGATAGCAAACAAGACAGTGTGTGTATATATTTGTTTGAGCACTTATAGTATACATGTATGTGTAACTGTTTCATGTATGTTTACGTGAGTGAAGTTTGATTTAAACCCTATGCGGCGCCTCATAAACAAGTACACACACACACTTTAGTGATCCTAATAATTTTTTAAAGGAACATATTGTCAACAAAAAGGCTTACACTTTTTTTTTCTTTTTTTTTTACACTACAACATTTTTTAAAAGATTGATATTTTTCTTTATTTCTCCAGTTGCACTATAAAAATATTTTTTTGAAATTGTCAGTAAAACAACTTAATGTTTAATTCAATGTGTTACTTGCCACTTCTTTGTAATTATTCATGAAATGTAGGCCTACTAGCAATTTCTGAATGAGCTTCAAAGTTTCAAAGAAACTTTTGTTTTCAGCGTGCACCACCAGAACATTTTTGATTTTGAACAGATATACTGAGAGATTATGCAAGAATCTAATATTGGTTTTCTTTCTGAGTTATGATATCTGTTAATAAATCAAAACTATGGTTGCTTATCTTCTGCTGTACTGCACACAGAAGAATGTAATATTAAGTCTTACACAGCCCAAAGAAGGACTTGATGACAGTGGAGACCGGAGAGAACTGCAGTGGAACAAGTCCAAGATAACCTGAAAGACTATGCAGAGTATTTAACACACACTGTATAACAGTTACATGTGAACAGATGCAATGGAAACAAAACATCTCACAGTGATACTGTACAGGGAAAGTGGAGAGAATGACATTTATAAACTATAGGTCAAAGGCAATGCAAAGAAGGCCTCTTTCACTTTATGTGGAAACCTGACCAACAACTTAATTACATCCAAGGACTAACACACAGAAATTAAAGGCTTCATCATTACAAATGTATTAAAACTGTAATTAAATACATTATATACAAGTTTCAATAGAAACCTGTATGTGTTTCTTTCTCTTGTGGAAGATAAAATAATATATTATGAAGAATGTGGGTTATATGGTCCCCATTGTAAATTGTTTATTGTAAATAATATGTAATTCTTGCCCAAAAACCTCGCATTCAGTTCATATTGAAGTATACAGTATACATTTTAATCATATAAGTACTATTTTTAAAGGTTTGCTTAAGTGTACTTCTTTTTCATTAGGTTATGCATAATATTTTATTTTTTTTGGGCTGAGATTCAGATTATTGTGAGCCTAACAGAGATTCAAATTATCATGAGCTTGATTGTGATTCAAATATGTGTCTAACAAATATAGATTCAGCTTATTCTTGTTAAATATGAATATCTCAAGTCATGTTCTTCACCAGCATAGATGCACTCATTGCACAGCCTGACTAAATTAGACCGTTGCTTTGTATGATTACTGTCAGGCTAGTATAGCCGCACACTTCTCAGTATGAGGGATATGTAAATAAGTCCAGGCCTGCCTATGTTGTGATCCAGTTGTGCAAAACAGGCTGCATATTAATAACAAGATGGCATGAGGGAAAAACAGGAGTTTCCCATCACAGCAGGCACTGACAGCAGGACCTCCTCAAGACAAGTGCTAACAAAGCCAGTTTGTGTAGAATAATCCCTAGTGAACGATGCTTAGTACCAGTCATAGTTGTTTTGGAGTGAAGAGGTGCATGAGATCAAGAATTTATTGACAGCTGAGAACTGGTCAGTCCATTCGAAATGTAGCTACTATGCAAAATAGAAATAATCCTGTATTTGAATTTACAGGAATATGTGTAACACATTTGCTTGCAAATAAAAATGTACATTTAGTATTGTAATTTTGCCATTTGCCTTTCCCTGTAACATTTATTTAAAACCTATCATTTTAAAAGTTATAATTAGAATTGAATGGGACTCACATGAACTAACATGCATGTCTGAATAACAATGACTTGACATAATTTGATGTGTACAATAAAGTGAAACAAAAATATTGATGACAGTTTTGCATAATTTAAAGTGTACTGTTTTAACAACTGCATGGATCAAGTAACTTGACTAACACGTCTATATCCTTGTTTTATTGCTCTTATCAGCACTACAAACTTGTCAAACATTTCATATTGACTCACACCGAAGGCCTGTCTAGATATGTAATCCTCCTAAAACATTCCTTTTATGATTTAGCATACTGAACCCACTTTGAAGTAGGCAAAACCCATGTTGTTTGTTATACATGTTCACTAAAACCTGTGAACGTGACACAAAAGCAGTAGAGACGGCCATAATGATGAGAGATATGCTGATTATTCTCCTGTTTGTAGCTTGAAAGCAGCTCCTTTTAAAACACATGTTTGAGGCATTATTTGATCTGAAGCCTGCAGCTGCGTTTTTAATATGATCTCTTTGTGCCCGGCCGCCTCTTATCAGACCCTTCATTGGTGCCCATGGCAACTAGGTTGAGAGCCGGGACGCTGAAAGAGACGGGGAGGTGGAAGTAGAAGACAAAAAAAAGATGAAGTCTGTAAATGACAGCTCGCTGCCTAAAAACAATGAACATAAGATAGTCTAAACATAGGAAGCGTTGGGAATGCCAAGCTATTGTGTTTATTGTGCAAAGATGTATGCATGTTTGGATGAGTGCAATGATTTATTTTCTGGGAGCCGCTGCAGATAACAGAGAAGAGGAAATGAACATGATATAAGAGACCCTACAGGAATGTTAAAGCATCAGTCTGACACAAGACGGCAGGGAAAATCCCACGAGCCGTGTTTCCTCCTCAAAAAGGAAATGCACGCACATTGCATTTATCTTATGACATAGCAATTCAGTGAATGTGTATAGGGCAGAAAGATTATAATAATCTGTGAACTGTGAGGGTCTGCAGTTACATAATGTTTGGTGAAGTTGAGAGAAATCCAACTGAATTAAGTAAAAACCTTTGACTTTTGACAAATACAGAAAGTCACATGGCAGAAGCCCCATGACATGAAACCTACGGCTGATTAGTTGTTGAGGAACAAGTTCTGCTTGAGGGAGAAATAAAGTAGCTCATTACTCTAACATACATGTTTACACCATTTTTATTCATTTTAAAACAAATGCAGTACACAACTTGTCTTGTGTTATGACTAAAAATAGAGTAAAGCCACTGAAAGCATTCAGTTTATAAGCACTAAGCCTACATGTTCTATTTTGCTTACTGAACATTTTCAGCTATCTTTGTAAAAGTAGCTAAGTGGGCAGTTTATTAGTATTAACACTGATGGAAACAGCACATCTCCGCATGTGTCCGGCTCAGAAAATGTGCAAAGTCATGCTGCCATAAACAGATCTCTGTAATTCGGTCATTCCACGGAGCATTACTCCTCGAGGCAGTGGATCTCGCGGAGTATCGCGATATTTGAGCAGGATCTATTTAAACACAGAGCACTGGCGTGAGTTGAGTTCACTCTCATTCATTGACAGAGACACTCGAGTTATACTTGAAGGTAAGCTATACTCTGTTCATTTTTCTCTTTACTCTTTCCACTGCGTTTCATGTTTTTCATGCTCTTGTTTATCATGGAAATTTCCATGTAATTGGACTGTATTTGAGAGTTTCGTTTTTCAGTAATGCGATCTAATAGTTATATTTATGATGTGTCTTTACATAACTTTGAATTATTAATGCATTGTGAACTGCTGCTTTTTAAACTTTTTTGTAAGGCACCTACCTGTTGCACTTCGATCAATGAAAAGCGCTTTCAATTATTATTATATATATATATATATATATATATATATATATATATATATATATATATATATATATGTTTCTGACATGTAACATCTGAGGTTTAAAACTGCGTTATATAAAATTATTATAATAGTAAATTTGTATATACCTACATGTAAATAGAATTACGTCAAACTTTACTATTACGGAAGTTAGTAATGGGTTGCAAATTAAGGAAACCTTGACATCGCGAAATACAGTAAAGGACTTCCTGAGGACTAACTTTCATATTCTATTTATAATCATAGATAAAAATATTTTTGCATATGGGTTTTTTTGTACAGTTTTGGTTTTCTTTCTGAAATGTGGTATTAACTGTTTGTTTGTTTTTTCCTATTATTTATTTTTTATTGTTTTTGAAACCCATTTTTCTTCTCTTGACCCCACCAGGAAATGGCAGCTGGAAATGCACATATTGGCAAGCCTGCTCCAGACTTCACAGCCAAAGCTGTGATGCCAGATGGACAGTTTAAAGATCTCAGTTTGTCTGACTACAAAGGTATGACATTAATTTGGCGAAGAAGAGCTGTCAATACACAAACAGAATGCAATATGTGAGACATGAAGAACATTTAACTGTAAACAATATGCATTTGTTATTCGATTAAAAAAACCTATGTAAGGAAGTATTGTCAGGAAACTCAAGGGTGTGACTTTGGATCACACAAATGTTTTATTAGTGACTGATAGTACACATTGTGTACACCCTGTGCACTGTTTCTAGGGAAGTATGTTGTGTTATTCTTCTATCCGCTGGATTTCACCTTTGTGTGTCCCACTGAGATCATCGCCTTCAGTGATGCAGTCGAGGAGTTCAGGAACATCAACTGTGAGGTCATTGGTGCCTCTGTTGATTCCCACTTCTGTCATCTTGCCTGGTGAGCGATAAAGATGAAGAAAAAAACTAAAGGGCTCATATCATACTTGCACGCTTAAGAAACAGCCACTTTGAATGTGAAATGAGCAACAATGGTGATCTCAGACCAGTTTTACTGCAGTATCAGTATCATTAGCATGCTATAATAGTTTTTAGTAAAGTATTGTAGTATAAAATGCATATACTTTTTATTAAGCTTTAGTTTATTTAGTTTAGTGTACTTCAACTTAAATGAAAATAAGTTGCCTTCACGACTAGCTGAAATAAAACTTTTTTTTTCTTATGCTTTCAGTTTTAAAATTTGTTAATGATAATTTGCTTGTCTCACATCAGCTAGGGGGGTCTGATGTTGTGTTAAATGTTTATATACATTTGTTTTTTACTTTTTTTAACGTAAGTTTTGACGTTTTTATCTCGTCTAATGTCATTGGTTCTTGTGGTTAAGAACAGTAGCATAACTGACATGTCTGGTGTGGCACGACTAAAACTGTGTCAATTACCTCAATTACAAATTTGCAACACATCCCAGAGGCTAGCAGTGGTTTTGATTCACCCCAACGATTTTTGATTCAGATTTAAAAAGGAAGGCAGTTAAATGATTATAATTACTTAACTGAACAACAAGATGTAAGTGAATACCACCATTAACGGTGACAACAAAGTGCATTAATTTTAGACCTAATATGAAATTAAAATAGTGTACATTCTGCTTCGTTTATTCTAATATTTCATTATAAAGGTGTTCATGATGCAGGGTGATTTTTGGGTGGACTATCACTTAAGCCTCGTCTTCTATCAAATTCGAATTTAGAAAATTAGTCAGAAATCGACTTTCAGAATGAACTCCATCTGTACTAAAACCTGGGAGTCCAGGCCAAGATTTTGATCACTAGGTGTCATTTAAATGTAAACCTGGTAGGTCGTGTTCAGAAGCTTAGTTTTAATAAATAATTATATTTTTTTGGACTGTGGAGGATGTGATTCCTCATTATACGAAACCCCTACCTTGTGTTCTTTATATTGACAGTCATTCTGTGCCTAAAAGCAACCTTGTCTTTAGTCATTTTATAGTGCTATAGACAGTGTTGCTCTATATTATTGAACTTACTAATGAATGACAATGTTTTTTCTGTGTGATGATTACAGGATAAACACACCTCGGAAACAAGGCGGTTTAGGGCATATGAAAGTCCCTCTGGTGGCAGATTCCCTCCGCTCCATATCTCGAGACTATGGTGTACTGAAGGAAGATGAGGGTATTGCATACAGGTATGAGGGGACTACTTAAATCCAATAGAATATTTTGAAAAGTACCATATATATTGTCGATGAAAGGTTTTGAGTCAGTATTGATTTATTATTATTTTTTTAGGGAAGAAACAAATACTCTAATCCAGCTTTTAATTGATCAGGATGCATTTAATTTAATAAGTGACATTTAAGACTTCTAGTATTATTACAGAAGATTTCTATTTCAAATACATGCTGTTCTTTTGAACTATCATGGTTTGTGCAAAAATAGCACAACAGGGACAATAAAAAGAAATGTTTCTTGAGCTGTAAATCCTCATATTAGAATGATTTCTGAAGAATCTTGTGACACTGAAGACTGGAGTAAGATGCTGAAAATTCAGCTTTGCATCACAGGAATAAATTATATTTTAAAAATATTAAAATAGAAAACTTTTATTTTAAATTGTAAAAATATTTTACAATATAACAGTTTTTACTGTATTTTTTTAAATAAAATAAATGCAGCCTTGGTGACCATAAGAAACATATTTTAAGAAAACCTTACCAACCACAAACCTTTGAACAATAGTGTATTTTTCTACAATGTTGTAGTAATGGGATTTGGCACACAAGATTAGAATAAAACAATTCAGGTGTCTCTCTTATTTTGCTATCGACTTCTTTTTTTCTTTCCTAACTTAGAGGACTTTTCATCATTGATGGCAAGGGCATTCTGAGGCAGATAACCATCAATGATCTGCCAGTGGGCCGCTCCATCGACGAAACCCTGCGCTTGGTGCAGGCCTTTCAGTTCACCGACAAACATGGAGAAGGTACAGCATATTTTCTTGTCTTTGTACTGGCAGTACTTCATACAGTGCAGTGTGTTCCATGTAATATCAAAGAGGTAGAACGAAATGGGTTTCAATGTCAGCTCATTTTTTAAAATAACTTTTAACAACACTAATATTAAATATAAATTTCTTTTGTTGTTGTTTATTCGCCCTAGTTTGCCCAGCCGGATGGAAGCCCGGAAAAGACACAATTAAGCCCGACGTCCAGCAGAGCAAAGACTACTTCTCCAAACAATAGTAAAAAACACACTAGACTGTGCAGCATAGTGTAATGGGCTTGTACAAGGACTGTCAACATGAAGTACTGCTACTAGTTAGCCTAGCACATCCACGTAGGAGTGGTATTGAAACTACCTGAAATATATTGTTGTAACATTTGAGTTAGTATGTATAGTGTGTCTTTCGGACCTTTTTGTTGTGAAAAGAGATAGTTATACAGTGGGGACCAGCTTATTGTATTGTCACAAATTCATGTATTTCAATAAAACATTTTTTTTTAACAATTAACTGTTTTTTTTTTAATAGTAATAATACACACACACACACACACACACATATAATATATAAATAATTTAAGGATGCTTTAAATTGATCAAAAGTGATGATAAAGACATTTATAATTTTATAAAAGATTTCTATTTCAGATTAACACTGTTCTGAAATAGATTTTTTTTTTACTGTTTTCAACATAATATTAATAATAAATTTTTTTTTTGAGTAGCAAATCAGAATATTAAAATTATTTCTGAAGGATCATGTGACTGGAGTAATGATGCTAAAAATTCAGCTTTGAAATCACAGAAATAAATTGTATTTAAAAAAAATATTCAAGTAGAAAACAGTTAGTACTTTGGATTAAATAAATGCAGGCTTGGTAAGCAGAAGAGACTACAAGTACATCTAAAAAAATTAGAATATCATGAAAAAGGTCAATATTTTTTGTCACTCATTTCAGAAAGTGAACCCCATATATTATATAGATATATTACACATAGAGTGAAATATTTCAAGCCTTTATTTCTTAAAAAGTCGTGACGTATTGTCAAGTATGGTGACCCATACTCGAAATTGGTGCTCTGCGTTTAACCCATCCAAGTGCACACACACAGCGAGTAGTGAACAAATGCGCACACACACACACACACACCGTGAACACACACCCGGAGCAGTGGGCAGCCATGCTGCGGCGCCCGGGGAGCAGTTGGGGGTTCGGTGCCTTGCTCAAGGGCACCTCAGTCGTGGTATTGAGGGTGGAGAGAGCGCTGGACATTCCCTCCCCCCACCTACAATTCCTGCCGGCCAGGGGCTCCAACTCGCAACCTTTCGATTACGAGTCCGACTCTTGATGATTATGGCTTACAGATAATGAAAACCCAAAATTCAGTGTCTCAGAAAATTAGAATATTACATAAGATCATTAAAAAAAGGATATTTTAAACAGAAATGTCAGGCTTCTGAAAAGTATGTTTATTTCTATGCACTCAATACTTGGTTGGGCCTCCTTTTGCATGAATTACTGCATCAATGCGGCGAAGCTTGGAGGCAATCAGCCTGTGGCACTGCTGAGGTGGTATGGAAGCCCAGGTTGCTTTGATAGCGGCCTTTAGGTCATCTGCATTGTTGGGTCTGGTGTCTCTCATCTTCCTCTTGACAATACCTCATAGATTTTTTTATGGGGTTCAGGTCACCACCATGGTCATTGAACCAGCGTTTGGTACCTTTGGCAGTGTGGGCAGGTCCCAAGTCCTGCAGGAAAATGAAATCAGCATCTCCATAAAGCTTGTCAGCAGAAGGAAGCATGAAGTGCTCTAAAATCTGCTGGTAGATGGCTGCGTTGACTGTGGACTTCAGAAAACACAGTGGACCAACACCAGCAGATGACATGGCAGCCCAAATCATCACTGACTGTGGAAACTTCACACTGGACTTCAAGCAACATGGATTCTGTGCCTCTCCACTCTTCCTCCAGACTCTGGGACCTTGATTTCCAAATGAAATGCAAAATTTACTTTCATCTGAAAAGAGGACTTTGGACCACTGAGCAACAGTCCAGTTCTTTTTCTCCACAGCCCAGGTAAGACGCTTCAGATGTTGTCTCTGGTTCGGAAGTGGCTTGGTAGCCCTTTTCCTGAAGACGTCTGAGCGTGGAGACTCTTGATGCACTGACTCCAGCTTCAGTCCTCTCCTTGTGAAGCTCTCACAAGTGTTTGAATCAGCTTTGCTTGACCGTATTCTCAAGCTTGCGGTCATCCCTGTTGCTTGAACACCTTTTCCTACCCAAATTCTTCCTTCTAGTCAACTTTGCATTTAATATGCTTTGATACAGCACTCTGTAAACAGCCACACCTTTCAGTAATGACCCTCTGTGACTTGCCCTCTTTGTGGAGGACGTCAATGATTGTCTTCTGGATCATTGCCGAGTCAGCAGTCTTCTCCATTATTATGGTTTCAAAGAACAAGAGATACCCAGAATTAATACTGTATGGATGGTCATTAATTGAAACTCTAATATTTTGAGATACTTATTTTTGACTTTCATGAGCTGTAAACTCTAATCATCAAAATTAAAACAATTTTTTAAAAATGTTTTAGTTTACATGTAATGAATCTAAAATATATGAAAGTTTCACTTTTTGAAATAACTTACAAGAAAAAAATGAACTTTTTCATGATATTCTAATTTTGTACCTGTAAAATGTACCTGTTTTTGAACAGTAAGATTTCTAATAATAATTCTTGTAGTTATGTGTAGTAATACATAAATATTAGTAGACAGTAATCAAGTATGAATAATTAGAATTAATTGACACCTCTTTCCCAATCATTTATCTGTCTCTGTGTTTACCGCCAAATGCGCGTGACCGTGACAGGTGTCTGTTGCGCGCGTTTATTCCGCGCCGTAATTTACCTGAAACCGTCACCGCACCGTCACTAATAAACGATCATATTTATCAGATAACACTTTGCTTTACATAAACAACGACAGATTAGTTAAGTTAATAACGTGCTGAGTTGTTTTTTGATGCCATAACAGGTTTTGAGGAGATAATTTCTCTGAGGAAGCTAACAGTAAAGTTAGCTGAAACATGTCAACCAGACAGAAGACACTAGCTCAGGACAAACAGCTGATTGTTGAGGTGAGTTACTTAAATAAATAATAATAATAATACAACCTTACAAAAATATAACGTTACCAAATAACGAGCTCGAGTCAACTTCTGTAGGAGTTTCTATCATATAACATTAATTACTGTGAAATGAAGTCCGCTTGTCATTGGAAGAAGCTTTCAGAAACATATTTCCTTTCTTTCATCATTATTGTTAGTGTTTTAAATGACAGTAATGTTTTTTTACCACAATTTTACTGTAGTAGGCCTAACAGTGGATTTAAGTTACCATGGTCATTTTTCGACTAAGTAGCAAATCAGTAACTTACAGTGGTATGAATTATTAATATGGCATATATTTAAATACTGTGGTTTAAATACAATCTGATTCTTGCTCTACCATAGTAGTTTTACTATACAGGTAAATTATATTGTAATATTTACATTTAAAAAGGAATACTAAGACTAAAATGAAAATTTGCTGAATATTTACTCATCCTCAGGCCATCTAAGATGAGTTTGTTTCTTCATCTGAACAGATTTGGAGAAATTTATTATCGCTTGTTCACCAATGGATCCTCTGCAGTGAATGGGTGCCGTCAGAATGAGAGTCAAAACATCACAATAATGCCGGTCAGCAAGTGATGCAAAATTTCTACAAATCTGTTCTGATAAAGAAACCTCTTCATCATGGATGGCCTCGATTTTCAGCAGATTTTCATTTTTGGGTGAACTACTCCTTCAAGGCCCCCAAATTATAATTGTATTACATGTCATTTTCATGTAGCTTCTTATGAAAATACTGTGTGCTCATTACATGTCCTCAGATAAATATCTGTGTATGTATGTACGTATGTGGAAGTAGATTTCAAGGCACTATTCTTTGTAAAGCTGCTTTAAAGCAGTGTTATAAATCAACTAAGCCCCTGTGTTTCATCAGGCACTGGATACTAAAGCTCAGTCACTGGTTTTTGTCAAGCGCATGGTGGTTATAGCTGTATCCTCCATCACTTATCTGCGTGGGATATTTCCAGAGGACTCCTACAGATCCAGATACCTGGAAGGTATAAGTATATACTGATTTATTAATGGATGAACGTCTGGCTGTATGAAATATCTCATACAATCAGTTTTGATGAATGTTGTTCTTCAGATTTGTGTATCAAGGTCCTCAAACAGGATTGTTCATGCCCTGAAGCCCACAAACTCGTCAAATGGTAATTTTATTTTATATGTTGTTTTTGTATAGTAAATTGCTATGTTTGTATATTCAAATATATTCTTGAAAGTGTGTTTGTAATTCTTCATTGAAGTATAAAATATAAGGCTATAAAAAGTCAGTATAAGCATACTTCTGTCCTTCAAGGCTTTTGGGAAGTTTTGATGCACTGGAGAAGAGATATGTAAGTCAAAAGCACCATATTTAGATGTTTCTCTGTATCTATTTATTTTTAATTATTATTTCATTTATATTTTGCAGCTTCAAATGGTGGTCATTGGGGTCAGTATGCATGTTTTCAATTCTATTTTTTTTTTCACAGAAAACCCCCACATTATTTACATTTCCTGTTTTTTTTTTATAATCTGCAGGTACACACAAGCCCAGATGACAGTCATGTAAGTCTACAATCTTCCATTGAGATTTAGATCAGTTTTTTTTTTTTACTTTTTGATGCCAAGGACCTGTAAATATCTATAATTTTTGTGTTCAAAATCATTTATACTTTGAGGTACTGTGTATGTGAAATATTACACAGTTACAACATAAAATAATTGGCTTTTACATTGTTATTATACTAAATCCAAAATAATAGAATTTTTCTAGAAAATATTTATTTTCTATTAAATTTATCTTAAGGTTCACCCTTTTTGGACCCAATTTAGAATAATGTTAGACGCAAACCTGGAGAGAAACATTTCCAATATATAAGTTGAGTCGTGGATCTAAATGTAAAAAAGTGGACATTAATAATATAACTTTTTTAAACTGGCTGTTTTGTCTCTTACGTGTTTTCTCAGCATGTCATTGAGTCCTACCAGTTTAAGTTCAGATACTCAGAGTGTGGACCACAGATGGACATCATGAGGTGTAGTATTGTAAATTTGGACTTTTTTTTACCATATTTTTGATCAAATAAATGCAGTTTTACTGAGCAATAATAGATTTCATTTAAAAAACATTACAAATCTGACTGATTTTGATTGGTAGAGTACACAGTTATGCATGGACACTACATTAATGCAAAAACAGTTGAACAGTTTTCTTCATTTCAGTAATGTGACTGGGGAGATAAGAGTGACCTTGGAGGACACAAAGAAAGCTTCAACGCTCCTGATCAGGAAGCTGTTCCTCCTCATGCAGAATCTAGAGGCTTTGCCCACTGGCGTTTACCTCACTATGAAACTCTACTACTATGATGATGGTACAATATGCTGCCTTTACATCCTTCTGCAGTATGTTGAGAGAAGTAGATAAGAACGGTTGCTTCATGATAGTTTGTTAAAATTAGTTCAAACTCATAATGTTTTTAGGAAAAAATTTATGTGCTTAGTGAAATATATCTTAATGACTGGTGTGCTTTTGTCTCAATGTAAGTCACTCCACCTGAGTATGAGCCACCAGGATTCAAGGCAGGTGTAAATGACAGTCTGTGGTTCGAGGGAACTGCAGTGCACTTCAGAGTGGGCGATATTCAGTCGCGCTTCCACAGCATGAAGTTGCGCGTGACGGCAGCACAGAGCCGGCTTGGGAAGCTGCTGGAGGGAGGCCAGTTGAGTGAGAACGACATGGAGATGGAGACACCCTCTCTCTCTCAAATCAGAGCCACAGAAACGGTACAAAGCAGATGTTATATAGCATAGACCCTGTTTCTGTTAGTAAACATTGTGAGGTTTTTCTGTGGGTGGAGCTTAGGTGGATTCAGAAAGATTCCCCTGACGCTAGCTATGGAGTTTGTTAGCTTGTTTTTTTTAACAATGACTGGAGAAAATCAGATTTTACCTGTAAGGTCACTCGCTGTCCGGGACCACGACTGTTATTTGAAAAGGTTAAATTTAACGAATGAAACCAGATTGGCCGACCCGAACATGCTACATGAACCTTTTCTGATTCTGTGCTCTTTTTTGACGATCGTTTCTGTCCAGTCCGCTCGTTTTATCGCGTTTAACCACAGCTGTCGTCAGTTTTTTGTCTGGCAGTGGCAGGAGGTAGGCTGTATTAAGTCGATTCCTGCACCCAACATCACAAAAAGATTTTAAGCTCCTTATGTAGCCGAATCTGCGCTGGTTTGAATGGGCCACCTCCTTTGTTTTGCCTCCAGCTAGTGCTGTGACGTAATTGTGACGTCGGCCCTAAAAGGGTGAAACTTTTCTCTGTCTTGTGACAGGTGACCAGAAACTGTGAGCAGGACCTGCCCTCTGAAGATGGTAAGTATCTGAAACAGGTTTTTGTTCAGAAGGTCTCATCTGACCAAGTGACCAGCTGCTCCTGAAAAGTGAAGCCAAAACATTTCACCATCACCATAGATCACCATCTAGTGGCTGACTGCAGTATAGATCATAAACCCAGCTTTCTCCATGTAAACAAATGGGGCTTAAGCCAAAATAAATTAAATCACAGTTCAAATAAATTCTTCACAAAGATGGTTTTTGTCATTTTAGGTAGTTCTTATCACGCTGATGCATGTTCCAGTGTTCAGTATCCAAATAAGTTTGCTTTTAGTTGGTTATTTGATGCTATAAAAACGGTGTGGCGTCATGATTGTGAGCTTGTGATTGGGTCTGTGGGAGTTTGGGTGGGACTTTCATACCGTAACTCCAGGTCATGATCACTACAGCACAGACTTAGCTCCAAATGAATCACTACTGTGCTGACTCAGGCACCAAATGATGACATTTTCACAAGATGACAGCAGCCATATCTGGGATATTTTGCCTTCACTTTTCTATAGCAGGAGGTGGAGACGGGTTGTCCATTTTTTTTTTTACAGTCCTATTGTTTTGACCTTTTGCAGAATCTATCACACAGTTCAAACAGCCCAAAAAAGCTATAGCAAAGGTAAGGTATTTTTGATTTCTTTATAGAGATAAAAAGTGTTTTTTTATTCATGTTTTTTTCCACTATATATTTGCACAGAGGAAGTGTATCCGAAGCAAAGTCACAAGGAGGAAAAAGAAGAAATGCTTTTGAAACCACAAGTTGACATCAGACAAAATGATTTTTTTAAAAGGAATTTTGAATTTTTACTAATATATATATTTTAAGTTAATGAAAGTACAATATCCTTTTACCAGGTAGAAGTTTAAAAAGTTTTTGACTGGGTAATTAGTTCTGGGGAATTCATCCTCCTCGTATTATAGAATTTATTTATTTATTGATTGGACTTGTTTGTAGTACAAAACAATGCTGAATGCATGACACATCAGCCGCTTGTATGATTATATACATAAAATAAACAATACTTCACACTACCTTACATGAAATATTCCTTCATTATACACACGCTTTTTTAGTACAATGATGCATCATTTTTTGTCATTAGTTCAAAAATATTACATGCATAGTGTCTCCTCAACCAAATGCATAGGTAAAGCATATATTCACAGCACAAGCATTGTCTGATACACATGTACATAAACCAAAATATCCCATTAAAGCTTTTTAATAATCAACTATAATAACAGTTAAAATAAAGCAGTTTACATTCTTTATGCTCATTAAGAATCGCACCATCCTACAGGCACTTTATAGTCAAATATTCACAGGCAGCTGTCATTACTTCACAGAAATTATGCTGGCACAGGAAACATAGTCCATTAGTGGTGGAGAACATTAATACTGAATAACAGTTAATATTTCAATAACTGCATTAGTTTTTAGAAAATGTTTTGTAATTGCATTTTAAGATCTTTCTGTAAGATTCAGTCATTGATCTGCAACCAGAATACACCTGGCTGGTGTTCAAAACAGACTGTCCACATCCCCCATCTCCACCACCACAGTCTTCAACTGAGAGTAAAATTCAATGGTCACCTGGCCATTTTCTCTTCCAATACCTAAAATCAGTAAAAAGGTCATGTTTAATTTGAGTACAGTGTGTGTTTAATGTTACAGAACACAAAGAGATGTCTGGTAACTCCACCTGAGGCCTTGTATCCTCCGAACGGCACCTCCACAGGCGTGATATTGTAGTTGTTGATGAAGCAAGATCCAGCCTGCAGGTTTTCTATAACACGATGGGCTCTCTTAACATCTCTGGTGAGTCAGAAACAGGCAGGAAAGGAAAATACGAGCAATGAGTACAGCTTTTTTAACTTTCAGAAATAACACCCAATTACACATACTACCATTCAAAAGTTTAGAGTCAGTTTTAAGAAATTAATACTTTTATTCAGTAAGGACACATTAAATTGATCAAATGCAACAGAAGAGATAGTTATATCGTTACAAAAAAATATATATTTTAAATAAAAGCTTTTCTTTTAAACTTTTTTCATGAAAGAATCCTGAACAAAATTATCACCATTTCCACAAAAATATTAAGCAGCACAACTGCTTTCAAGTTTTATAACAATAATAAATGTTTCAGGAAATCAGCACATTAAAATGATTTCTGAAGGATCATGTGACACTGAAGACTGGAGTAACGATGCTGAAAATTCAGCTTTGCATCAATTACATTTTAAAATGTATAAAAACCAAAAACTTACAATATTACTGTTTTTACTGTATTTTTGATCAATTAAGATAAGACACTTCTTTCAAGAACATTAAAAACCCGAAATGACTGAATGGTAGTAAACAAAAAATAATTTTCAGTTTACTTCGTAAAGACTCCTGCAGCCAGACCCAGAGGGCTGTCATTGGCTCTCCGAAGAACCTCGTCCTCGGTGTCAAAGGTCAGTACTGACATCACAGGCCCAAAGATTTCCTCTCTGACACACGTCATGTCATCTGTGCCGCCGTCTGAAAACAAAACACATGAGTGAACACACAACACGAACAGAACAAAAACAGACCATTGAATGTTTCCAAAACAGCAGCAGCTGCCAACAGTTTTCCAACTCACCGAGCACACATGGTGTCATGTAGTATCCATCTTTTAGTTTAGGATCTGCTGGGATGAAGGGCTCCCCTCCACAGAGCACTCTGGCTCCCTATCAAGAAAAAGTAACTACTTTAAACCATATCAAATAGAAAACGATACAATCATGCTACTATGTGAATATTTTCTGAACAACACTTGTACCTCTTTCTTAGCTTGCCTCACATATCCCAGAACCTTTTCCAGGTGTGGTTTACTGACCAGAGCTCCCATACGAGTCTCGTCCAACAGAGGGTCTCCGATCTGGATGGCTTTAGTTCTCCTGACCACCTCCTTCAAGAACTGAGGAAGAATTGAGCTTTGCACAAAAACTCTGGTGCCATTGCTGCACACCTACAAGTGGGCAATACAAAAAAAATACTTATTAGTGTATAAATAATACATATTTGTATGAATATTGAGCCACTGAAGAGCATATTTATAGATGTGCAATATAGGTGAACATAAACAGCATGTGCATCAATGTGAGTGGGTTTTTATTATTAGTGTCCAGTCTAATTGGGCTGATATTACTAAGGGATAATTGCAGACAAACTGTTGAAACAATGAAAATAAATAAAATGCCATGTCATTCAGTGTAAAACCTTTGGACTCAGTATTTCAAATAAACGCTGTTCTTTTAACTTTCTATTCAAAATGTAAAATTTTGGATGTATAGCAATATCGTACTCGTAATTGTGCAGTTGGTCTGTATATCAGCATGGTTAGATGAAAAGTAACCCTAAAAATATTTTTATATCGAACGGAAAGGGAAAAAGATGTGTGTTCATACTTTAACTTGACTTTCCAGTACAGTACCTGGCCTTGAGACAGGAAGTTGGCCATGAGTGCACCTCTGACAGCGTTTTCTAGGTCAGTGTCCTCAAAGATGATCAGTGGAGATTTACCACCGAGCTCCAGTGTCACTGGTTTGACCCCCCGGGAGGCCATTTCCATTATCTGTTGGGTCAAAATGTGCATTTGAATGAAGGAAGTGCATTCCAGGATAGTTTCCACTACAGCTACTATTGCTGACTTTTTCAATAGAGTGTACTGTATAATATCAGGTATAATAAACATCCTCAGGTCTTCCAAAATGTAAATGAGTTTGTTTCTTCATCAGAACAGATTTGGATCAATTTAACATCACATCCTCAGCGGTGAATGGGTGCTTCATAAATTCATCAAGACATTTTTAACTTTAAACCATCGCTTCCGACCAAAATATAAGTCCATAATGCTTTCTCCAGTGAAAACGTCCATCCCTGCTGTTCTTTCACATCAAAGTCCACCTACATATTTGTTAATAACTGTTTTCACTTGCTTGATCTGTGCATAATTCTCTCCCGATTCAGATGAGATGATTTCTTCACTGGAGAAAGTCATTTTATGGATAGAGGACCCAAAAAGCAACTGTTTGAAGTGAAAATATCTTAATGATGAATTTGTTTCTAACACATATACAGCTTTTTGCTTCACAAGCCCTGGATTGATGGACTGGAGTGGTGTGGATTATTGTGATGTTTTTATCAGCTGTTTGGGCTCTCATTCTGACGGCACCCATTCACTGCAGAGGATCCATTGGTGAGCAAGTGATGTAATGCTACATTTCTCAAAATGTGTTCTTATGAAGGAACAAACTCATCTACATCTTGAAAGGCAAAAGGGTGAGTAAATTGTCATTTTTGGGTGAACTATTCTTTTAAACCATTTAATAAGCAAATTGTTTAAGTGAAGAAGTTCTGTGACAGCTATTATTACTGCTTGGGTCGTCTTACTTTCTTGCCTGTGGGCACACTTCCTGTAAAGGAGACCTTCGCCACAGATGGGTGATGACATAGCAGAGAACCTGTCTCCTGTCCGCCCTGCACCACATTAAAGAGGCCCTCAGGAGCCCCAGCCTGTGAATAAATCTCAGCCAGCAGCACTGCAGTCACAGGGGTCACCGGCGACGGCTTGAACACCATAGAGTTGCCTAAAATTGAATCGTAATAGAAGACTGTGAATGGAGAGTATTAAGATAATCATTTCAGGCACAGATCTAGGACAGATCAAGAGTGAGCAAAGAGGATATTAAACAAATAAAGTTCTTCGCCAGGATTAGGGTCAAAGATTATGTTGTATAGTGCACCAGGTGAAACATTTTCAAATTTAACAGCTTCAAGGTATCATTCATGTCTGTAGCAGGACGTGTTATTATATGTGCCATAATTTAATAGTTAAGGTTATCTTGTCATTTTTAGGCAAAATATCTCAGATAGATTTTCTGGTGAAAGACAGACTTCTCTAAATGTGGCTTCATGAGTAAACAGTTCAAACGTACACATATTGAATAATCAAAAACTAAATGTGGGTCACGGTGCATTCAGCTGGTACGTTTTTCTTTTAAAAAGAAATGTCTTTATGTATTTCTTTCATCAGGAAAAAAATCTAAATCTACATTTTTTAGGCAGGGGCCTCTGGTTGAGTTAACATGGAATGACCGTTGTAACATTTAAAATTATTTTGATAAAATCCTATCAAATTTTATTATTATCCATTTATAACATCATTTATTGGCCTATCGGTGGATACCTATATACCTATAGGGTTCTAAAACACACTTATATAACTTGTATATATCACATACCACAAGCGATGGCAGGGGCAGATTTCCAGGCTGCAATCTGGAAGGGGTAGTTCCAGGCTCCTATCCCCACACACACACCTAGCGGCTCCCGACGTGTGTAAGCAAACGAACCTCCTGGCAGCTGAACATGCTGACCTGAGAAAGAATAGAATGGTACAAGAGATTTCCTTCTAAAGCATTTAAACAAATTCTTAATTATAATGAACTCTGGACTGGCAGTGTAATTATAATTTTTTTTGTAATGAAGTTTTAACATGATGCTCAATGGCAAAACAACTAACCTGAAAGTGTGGTGGCTTGTCCTGCAAAATACTCAATGCACAGTCTGGCTGAGTCCACATCTAGACGGGCTTCGGTGATGGACTTGCCATTGTTGACCACCTCTATCTCAGCAATCTCCTCTCTTCTCTTCTATTCTCAGCAACAGAAATAACTGAAAAGATCAGACTCAACTCGACTTGAATCAATGCAGCACTGTTATGCAATGTGTTAGGATGCCTGATCTATGCATTCCGGTCTACCTCAATGAGTCTAGCCGCCTCTACCATGACTCTGGCCCTTTCCATGCCTGCCAGTTTACTCCACACTGTAAAAGCAGCACTGGCGCTCCTAACAGCTGCATCAACATCTGCGGCACCACAAGCATGCAGCTGGCACAAGACACGGCCTGCGGCACATTTATAAACATCAGAGATAATAATGATTTTTCATTGAACAACATGGTGTATCGAGGAACTCAATGTAGCCAGATGTGACTGTAATCATCTGATGGGGCAAAGTCTGATTGATTGGGCAATGCTTAGAAGGGGGTGAATTTAAGGAAATTAGTTTCATAAACACATTACCTGTTGCAGGCTCATATACGGGTTCGGATTTGGTTTTCACATCTTTAAGGCTGACTCGGCCACCACTCCAGAAGTTCAGAGAATCTTTGATGTGAAGGGTTCCTGAGGATATGCTCCTGGTCCCGGTGTAGCACAGGGCCCCACAAAGACCCTGGGCCCGGACAGACCTCAGCAGAGCCATCTTCAACTGCCTAACACTGAACTTTGACCCCCTAGACGAGTGCCAACAAACCAGATCTTCTCAGATTTTGCACCAAAATAGTGTTACAGCAATAAAAAATAAAACAGTCACGCATAAATGAGAGAAGACTTAAAATAATAATAATAATAATAAAAGTTCAAATTATTTGCATATATAAGTTCATGACTATATTATTGCTGTAAAAGTCGAAAGCAACAACATCAGCCGTCCGCTTAAATGCAACCTACCACACAACAAGTGTTGCATTTAAGACTGAAAATACTAATGTTAGTAAGAAAAGGTTTTGCTGTAACAGACGTTCACTTCTCTCACCTCCCGCAGCAGGTCTGAGGATTCCGGATCAGTCCAGTCTTTTTTTACAGTCTATGGTCCAGCCATGGTCGATTATTTTAGGGCGGGGCTTATACGCGAGAGCGACTCTCATTGGTTTCTTCTTGATGACGTCATTTGACGATTCCGAAAAATCAAAGAAAAGTAAATGTAATTTTAACATATCACATAAAATATATTTTGATGCTGATGTAACCGAATGAATGAGATAAGTAGTGGTGATTGACATTGGCGAGCACCTATCAGCGAGGAGTTCCTCCTATTTAAGAGCTGGTTGGCTATAGCCTGTGATGCGTCATGTCCGGCTCCTCCACTTTCTGTTGTTGACAGTAGCTGCAGGTATGTGCCGTTAGCATGTAGCAGTTTTGCTTCTAGTCGTTGTGCGTGTGGCATTAATGATTCATTATTGCGTTCTAGCTCGTCCTTTCCCCTCCTTGCTTCCTTCGGCTTGTTTCATTAAGTGGATTCTAAGACTGCTCACCTCTCAGGTATGTGCGACCCGTTCAGTGGAAGGCAGGTTGTTTAGCTTCGCTCGGTGCTTGGCTGATGTTTGGTGTTATGTGCAGGATCCCAGTTAAACGGCGGTTTATATGAATGCTGTGTACCCGTGCCTGTGAAGGGATAATAGAGCACATTGCCCTTTCCGGTAAGTGTCGTCGTGCATGTAGTTATGAGCTGAGAATTTTAGCAGGTGATGCATCAATTTTAGTAATTGTTTTGTTGTTCTTTTGTTTGTGTTTGGCTCAGGATCCTCTCTCTCGTTCGTGGCGATTGGTTTCTCTGACGTCGTTATAGTTCTCTGCTGCCACACTGAGAGAACACCGTTACTTTTCAACTAATATGGGATTGTTGCTGTCTGGTTTCATTGGTTTATAGTTTGTTTTTATTTTGGGGTTGACGCTCACTCATTTTTGGAACAGGAGCACGAAACTATGTGCTTGCTCCGTGCAGCTAACCTCAGCCCTGTAAGTTTGTGTTTTTGGGAGTCGTGTAAATATTAGTTACGCAAAGTGTTGTGTACGTGTCTTTTTTCTTCTTTGTTTATTGTCAGATACTGCCTTGTACCACGGCCACTATTTTAATGTGACTTTGTTCTTTCTTTAAATTCAACTCTGTATTAATAAAATTGTTTTTTTTTTTTGTTTTTTTTTTTTATATCCACGTTTCTGTCTACCTTCTTAAGAGAGTCGAACCTGTGTGACCTAATTACCATCTTTTTAGGTGTCATTCATATTTCTCTGGGTGAAATTCCCAAGGGTGGCGTAGTTGAAATATCTAGTGTCTGAAACCTGTACCACTCCGTCACACTGACAGTACCTGCTTATTTTGTAAAGTTTCCATCACTGTGAAATAAACACAGCCTTTAAATTCAAACGCAATGTTATGGTAATACATATATGATAAATCACTGGAATATGCTGTCATTCTTTTCTTTTTTTTTCTCCATTTTATTTTATTCACTTGGTCGGGATTGCTGGGAACGCCTACAAAAACGTCATATCCGTTTAGGCCGTGGGGGAAAACGACAACAAACCATTCAACCATACATTGTTTGGCCATTCATTCTTATTTTTTGTTAGGATTTCGATTGATTTTTGCTTGGTGCAATGCCGAAAAGTTGCTGTGTGGCGTTCTTTACCTCTAATAAGTAAAAAATCCGATCTGAAGATTTATATAAATTAGGTTACTGCCGAATAAACGGATGGAGGCAGCACAATCTGAGCGGGTAGCACACAACATCAGAACTCCGACAGCAGTTACGCATGATATTTTGTGACGTAAATGTCATAATCTATTAAAACATTGATTTCATGTTATTATACACAATCCCTTACGAAAGTTAACAAAGGTATTACTATAGTAAAAGTAGGTTATAGTAGGCTAACCGTGTGTTTTGTGCGTTTTTATTACCATTTGTAGCCTATAACCACAGTTTTATTACAAATACCACGGTTAACTATGGCTAGTGTAGCAAAACATGTTTAATTTGTGTTTTTTACCATGGTTTAGCTATAGTAGCCATGTTATTTTGGTTGTAACCACGGTTAATTTTCGTAAGGGATATTTTCATGTTATTTTATCTTTTTATTTTACGGCGTGTATTTGTAAAAATTAGGCTATACGTTTAGCCCACACCACAATAATGCTGTGCATTTCAAGGCACTTCAGTAGACCTTTAATGTTACCCATGTTTGGTCAATGTTAAAATTATTTTAATATATCAAAAAAGTATGAAAGGCTTTTACTCTAGTCTTTATCACTTTATTAAAATTAAGCGAAACAAATGTTTACTTTCACAAGCCGTCACGTATAGGCTTGTAGTAAGCTGTCTCTTGCCTTGAGACTCAATCGGGTAACAAAGTGTCGGGAAATGACCTCTGGCCATTCTGTTGGGTTGTTTGTCCAGTCACGGATACCGTACGGACAGTCCGATCTAATACGGATCAGGTTTTCGACGTATCTTGCTCTGTCGAGCAGCAGAAATGATTTTATGTAGACCATTCTGGGTCAACGCCGTGCTTTTCCAATGAGGGGGAGAGGACCGTTTTCACCCGCGCCGACTCCGCCCACACACAGACTCCGCCCACACGCCGACCAAGTCTATCCAAGACTTATTGTGCAGCAATAAGTCTGCACAATAATACAGCAAAAAAGCAAAAATACTTTGCTTTTATCTCTGCAGCAAAGTAATGGGAGTTACCAGATCGGGGCGTTTTTAGACCATGTGTCCTATGTGTCCTGATTGGCTGACGTCATAGTGATGGTAGGTTTAGGGGTGGGGTTAGGTAAGGGGGATCATTTTGTTTGTATGATTGAGAAACTCCCAGCAGTTTGAAAACACCCACAAATTCAGAAACGCCCTCTTACTCTGCAGAGACCTCAATCTCAGTCTATCGGGTAAATTGTTCATACGTGGATCACGGAAATTCCGTCAATAAACCTACCATTTTAGCCTACCTTTCCACATATTTTAATTGAGGCAGAATCTGTTTTCTGCTTTTTTTTATATATTGTCTTTTCATATGTGATGCCATTAATAAGGACTTGTATTTAGAGATATATGAATGTATATTCATTTAATTGAGTAAAAAGAAAGAACACATAAACAAATAATATTTAAATGGTACTTTGTTATTCACGTTTAATGATAAAACTGAAAAAATACATATAACTGTAAAAAAAAAAAAAAAAGACGGGTAAATTGAAATGTATAAACAGGACTAAACGAAAGAAGAGAAAAGCTTGCAATGCAAGTTCTGCATTATCTTTGAGGAAAAAGCAGCGAGTGGAACAGAAGGAGGAGCGGTGTGTGTGTGTGTGTGTGTGTGTGTGTGTGTGTGTGTGAGAGAGAGAGAGAGAGAGAGAGTGATTAGAATAGCGACACACACACTCTTGTGCTCCCAGTGCAAGCATGGCTGGCGACAGTGAAACGCATTTGAAGGACCGAGCGGAGAACGGACACAGTATCCGCCAGCCGTTCCTCATCGGTGTGTCTGGAGGCACCGCCAGCGGAAAGGTTTGAGCTTTATGAGTGTTCATAACCGGACACACACCGTTACTAGCATCATGTAGCTTAACGACCGCGTGCTCCAGCCAACAATCAGCTATACAACAAAGCGATTTTAGAAATACAACATATGGGAACTCCCCACATATCCTATATCCTCAACATCTTTACACCTTATTTAAAACCTTTATATATTACTTTTCTCAAGTGTAACTTTTCATTACTGGAAGTGGAATTTCTAAAACATGAAAAGAATGTGAAACTTAAACTAGCCGATAACTAATATTTGTCGTTATCCCGTTAAGATGTTTATAATCGCTATAAATGTCGATGATAAAGTCTTGTTTTAGCTCCACGTGGCGTGAATCACCGCGTCCTGTTGTTTAGGAGGTTTATTTGCTTGCAACCTTGGAGGTTTACTTCTGCTGCCATGCTGGTTTAAAAGTGGTTTGTTGTAGCTGTTAAAATTAGAAATAAAGTGGTTCTTCCTCAGTGCACGTGGCGTCATAATAGCGTAGGATGTTTACATTGACGTAACGACCCCGCGCGCGCTCATATCTTCCGCTGACCTTCATGCGCAGGGAATTTCCCTTCCACCGCTAAACAATTACCATTGAGCTTGTGAAAACCTAGTTAGCAAATTACACCGTGTTACTTGCTGTCAAAATGTGGTTGCTTTATGCACATTGGCTCAGAAGGGTTGCACATATTGGCGGAATCAACACATCTTTCTATCATTCAGACAAATAGTAACTGAGCCCAGATTTTAAATGCACACTTGGCCACTGAATGGAGGCCATGCTTCCCTCTGGATTTCCTTACATGGGGTACTTGACCCACCCCCATGCTCCCCCACCTCAGAGTTCACAGCACATGTCTGCAGAGACACTAATGGGAAAAGTCTCCTTTGTCTATAGTCCAAGTTAGAAGGATGGTTCACCAAAAAAAAGACAGTTAAGTCATCATTTGCTCCCCTTTTTCATGTTGTACGGAACATAAAGATATTTAGAAAAATGTTTGATGTCAAACAGTGTTGGTTCCCATTGACTTCCATTGTATGGACTACAAACACTAAGAAAATCATACAGGTCTGGAACAACATGAGGACAAGTAAATGACACAGTTTTTATCTTTAGGTGAACTATTCCTTTAACTCAGTAAAGTCTGACGTATGAACTACTACTAATATTTTTTTTAAATCTAGTATACTGAATCTTTAGACAAATTATTTGGAAAAAATGTGCATGTAAGACCCTGGACCACAAAACCAGCCTTAAGTGTACATTTTTGGAAATTGGGAGTTCTACATCATCTGAATAAATAGCTTTCCATCGATGTATGGTTTGTTAGGATCGGACAATATTTGGCTGAGATACAACTATTTGAAAATCTGGAATCTGAGGGTGCAAAAAAATCGAAATATTGAGAAAATCGCCTGTGATCAAAGCTCTGTAGTTTTTATTTTGAGGGATAAAACATTGCAATTATGATTGAGAGATGTACAAATAAACATTCCTCAAAGTCAAAAGCCCATTTAGTACTCACATTTTAACATGATTACTCTAAATAATGACATATGGATAATCAAGTAAAATTGTTGCAGTCCAGTAAGTGTTCATATTTAAATATCACTAACAATATAAAGTTTTCATGTTAAATTCATAAAAATCAGTGAAGATTTCACAGGAAAAATACATGGACCATGACCTGAAGGAGAACGTTTCTTTAGAATTACACTAAAAGGCCTTTTTTACAGAAGGCATGCAGTAGATTGTGTAAAACAGGTTTTTCAGCAAAGTTTGGATCATGTTGATAATTTGGTGGGCTTAGTAGTTTGTATCAAATATGATATATAAAGTGAATAACACAAACACTAGTATTAGGCTGTGTGTATCTGAACAAGGTAGCTTATAGTTTAGCACTTACTAAGTGGTTTTGCGTCCTCTGCTCTCAGTCTTCAGTGTGTGAGAAGATCATGGAGCTGTTGGGCCAGAATAAGATTGACCGTCACCAGCGGCAGGTGGTCATCCTCAGTCAAGACAGCTTTTACAGGGAGCTCACACCTGAACAGAAAGCCAAAGCGCTCAAGGGCCAGTTCAACTTCGACCACCCAGGTACTTTAATGTCTGAGGGTTGTTAAAGAGGTCAGAAGTGCACTCAGAAGTTAGAATATACTCATCTATTACTTATATTCATGGAATGAGGAAAAAACAAACGGCCCACAAGGTTACTATGCATATAAGAAGAACCAATGGTGTTTTGTCAGTCTTCAATTTTGGTTCATCCTTAAACAAAACTAACATATAGTTTCTGAAGAGACGTGTCATATGGACTACTTTTATGGTCATTCCTTTTAAAGATCAAAATGATATTGTTTTTTGAATAGTTTCTTACAGAGGATAATCTGTTTATCAATGTTTCCATCATTCACAGATGCTTTCGACAATGAGCTGGTCATGAAGACTCTGTGTGATATCATTCAGGGGGAGACGGTGCACATCCCCGTTTATGATTTTGTTACCCATTCCAGGTCAGCGCTGCTCTCTCTGTCTCTTCACCAGTTGCTATTGTGGGTGTTTTGATGTGTGAATCACTGTTGGACGTATTATGAATCATATGTTCTGCACACCTCTTACAGGAAGGATGAGTTTGTGACCGTGTATCCAGCAGATGTGGTTCTCTTTGAGGGGATTCTCATGTTCTACTCTCAAGAGATTCGAGATCTGTTCCAAATGAAGCTGTTTGTGGACACGGACCCGGACACACGCCTCTCACGAAGAGGTAGATGACCTGACTGACATTTCACTTGCAGTTTAGTTTAAGTAGTGCTTTTTGTCTTTCTTTTCCTAAGTAGAGTAGATCTGTGAGCTTTGTTGATTTATAATGAGAGTGATTTCCTCTGGGTTGTCAGGGTCATTATCATTGCCTGAAAAGAGTTAAAAAGAGATTAATGCAAATAAGTTTAGCTTTTTGCTGCATTCCAAAGTTCAACTTTGAACTGACCTGCGAATTGTTATCAATACCAATAGAAAAGAAAGAGAGAACAAGAAGGAAAATAAAAATATATATTGTATTGTACATACACATTTTATATATATATATGTATATGTGACCCTGGACCACAAAACCAATCTTAAGTGTCAATTTTTCAAAATTGAGATTTATACATCATCTGAAAGCTGAAAAATAAGCTTTCCATTGATGTATGGTTTCATTGATTGTTAGGATCGGACAATATTTGGCCGAGTTACAACTATTTGAAAATCTGGAATCTGAGGGTGCAAAAAAAATCCAGATATTGAAAAAAATCACGTTTAAAGTTGTCCAAATGAAGTTCTTAGCAATGCATATTACTAATCAAAAATTAAGTTTTGATATATTTACAGTAAGAAATGTATAAAATATCTTCATGGAACATGATCTCCACTTAATATCCTAATGATTTTTGGCATAAAAGAAAAATCGATCATTTTGACTCAGTGTATTTTTGGCTATTGCTACAAATATACCCCAGCGACTTAAGACTGGTTTTGTGCTCCAAGGTCACATATATAAGAAATTTTGTGTGCTCAAAGTCTAGTGTTACCACAACATTATACACACAAAACCCCCCCACTAAAAATACTAAAAAGTAAAAAAAAAAAAGGAACAAACTGGGTACGTTGCCTTAGGAGCTAAATGAAATAAAATAAGCTTAAGTACTAAAAATACTAAAACTGAAAGTGAAATATTACAATAAAAAAACGCATATAAGTCAAGGCAGCCTTTATTTAGTGCTTTATACAATGCAGATTGTCAAAGCAGCTTTATGATAACATTAAATATATATCTAACTCTTATGTATTTTACGTGTATGAAAATCATTAAATAATTTAATGAGATAAAGTACCTTTCATTTGTATGTAATATGCTTGATTATTTAAAAAAATGTAATGTATAAAACTCTCTTGCTCTGAACTTCCAGCAATAATAGCTTTATTGAGGTAAAATGAGCATGAAGGTTTGGTTAAACTGCCCAGGGATATATACTAACTGTGTGTTTTCTTGTTTCTATCAGTGTTGCGGGACATCAATGAGAGAGGCAGAGAGTTGGAGCAGGTTCTGAACCAGTACATCACCTTTGTGAAGCCAGCCTTTGAGGAGTTCTGTCTTCCTGTGAGTATCCTTCTGAATGAAACCTCACTTCTCCATTATTATAGCTGCTTTTAACTGTGCTTTATTGTCTGAAAAGGTATCACGTATGCTAATTTGATACCTTCCATCTGCTTCCTCACTGTTAACTTCATTCTTTGTGCCCTAAATAATCTTGAACATTTATACTTGCAGACCAAAAAGTATGCGGATGTCATCATCCCCCGAGGAGCAGACAATCACGGTGAGCCAGTGGGTCACTAGTTATTTGATATGAAATGCACACTGGAGAGATTTAACTCGATGTACTTTTATCTCCCTTTCTCTCTAGTGGCTATTAATCTGATTGTGCAGCATATACAGGATATCCTGAACGGAGGATTCACCAAACGACAGAATGGTTTTCAGAACGGCCACGGAACCCCCAGACAAAGACGGCCCTCGGAGTCGAGTCGCCCTCACTGACCTCACTGTGGCCCTTGCCTCCATTGAGGAGAGGGCAGAACTGAATAATAACAGTGTATGTCCCATTCACGCAATCACAATGAAGGGATGCAGGAGCTGAAATGCCTTTGTTTTTGTCACTATTATTTGCATTTGAAATGTTGTTGTGGATAATTGTATGCTGTTACAGGGTTTTGAAAGTGCTAAATGTTTTTTGAAGGTTTGATTGCACGCTCAGCCCGTCCTGTCAGCGTGTCAATCTGTTTTCTTAGCTACTCAGAAAATAAATGAATCGTTTGGAAATATTTGTTCCGACTGGAAGTAGAGACCACTTTGATTACAGTGCTATTTGCATACATACTTGAAGTCTGAGCTCAGGTTGGGTGGGTTGTTCCATCCACAAAAGAAAAAAACGTAGTACCTCATATTTGAGGCCGTTTTATGTGTGATTTTGTAATGATGGCAACATGGTGCACTAGAATCCTATACTGTTTTTTTGTAGCTTTCTAGTGTTGTTGTGGTTCTTACAATTGTAGTGTTTTGTACATATGACACATTTCGTCATGTTTTGTTGACTATAGTTTTACAAGAAATGGTGCATCTTTTTGACCACACTATCTCAATACAGAGTATTTCACTCCAAATATACCTTATCCCCAATTCAGATACAGCCAGGGAATACATAAAATACCTCAAACACGTTTACTGTTAACACCAGAGAAATGATTACTTGAATTATGCATATTTTAGTAACCCTGTGCACACTACTTCAGTAAAGCCTGTTTACTTTCGCCCTCATGATTCTCTGGCACATATTTTTCACTGGATTAATTATTAACATCTGGATTTGTTGACGAATTATCCATTAAATTGTGGTGGAATAAAATAATAAAACTATATGCTGTTTTTGTTTCTTTGTTCCACTCTTTCACATCGTGTTATCCGTGTAATACCGCGCATGTCCGCTAGGCTGCGCTGCTCCAGTGGCTTCCGGCGCGCTCTTTATACGCAGTTTGGCTCAATATGGGGGTATGTGTGTGAAAGCATTGAATATTTGGGGATAAAAACAATGAATAGTCGTTTCGCTTACTATGTCTTTTTATCTATAGAAATTTGGATTGCAGTTTAAAGCCACTTTGGAGAATGTTACAAACGTGAGGCCTGTGGGGGATGATTTCCGCTGGTATTTAAAGGTAAAGTGTGCTCGTGCGACATGCTGTCAGTCTAACTTACTGACTGTGTTAACACACAAACAGCTGTTTTTTTAGCTCACAGGAAAATACTTATATATATATATATATATATATATATATATATATAAAGCAGTTCTCTGCTTTTGTGGAAATTTGGAAATCACTTTTCAGGATCTATAACTATAGAGACTTAGTATCATTCGTAATGTGATGAATACTGATAATGTGCATTTGGATAATTGTACTGAAATGATTTCATGACTTAATGACTTTAATAACTGACTCTTGTCCTTGCAGATAAAGTGTGGGAATTGTGGTGAGGTGTCGGATAAATGGCAGTATATCAGCTTACTGGTAGGTTGCAAAGTCTGGGAAATACAGCCAATAACTGGACTGCATCATCTACTAGTATTGTTGCAAGATGCTTTCATGCAGTGCTGGTGAAGATATGTTTATCTTTACTATTTTAAAAATGTTTTTTTACTACATTTTGCAAGAAGATTGAAAAATAAAATTTCAATAAACACCGAAAAGGGAACAGGGATGCATTTTTCATTGTGATTTTTCATTTCATTTTCATTGTGCTGTGTTTTCATTTATTTGTAAAAAAAAAAGTGATATAAAATGCAGTTGACTTTTTTTTTTTTTCTCCAAGGCAGTTTTATGACACTTTTTTGGTTTACTTTCTGTTGCAAAATGTGTAAAAAAACAAATGCTTTTAAAATAATTTAAAAATACAAGACTGACACACTGCATATGAAATAAATATTTCACTAAGAAATTAAAATTGTCACCCTCATAACAATCCAAAACAGTATGATTTAATGCATTTTTTAAATATTTATATTTAAGTTTTTATTCATTCAGAATCTCACCTTCTCTTGTTTCCACTTGTGTGACTCATGTTTACTAAATTGAGTGCATAGACACGTCTGTATAGTGACGGCTGGTCCTTTGCTCACTTCAGGACAGCATGCCACTGAAAGGAGGACGAGGGAGTGCTAGCATGGTGCAGAAGTGCAAGCTGTGTTCTCGAGAAAACTCCATAGGTAACCAACCTACTAGCTAGTAAATGTGCTGATAAAATGCTTACACGTGGCCAAAAAGTTGCACAATAATATCTTCTCTATTAGTGCTTTTATATTTTTGGTTTGGTAAGTGCACATCTTACTGCTTCCAGATATCCTGAGGGACACAATTACACCTTACAATGTAAGAGAATAAATTAATTTTTTGTTTATTATTTTATAAGCCACAATGCACAGTGAATAATGCAGCTGCATATTAATATATATAGTTGCATATATATTATTTATGTTGCCGGTGAATGTATTTTCTCTTCTAAAGGCAGAAGACAGCGAAAGGTTTAAGACAGTTGTCCAGTTTGAGTGTCGGGGTCTGGAACCAGTCGACTTCCAACCTCAGGTGAGATATTACATATATTCCAGTAGTTTTTAAATAAATACTTTTGTTTAGCAAGGATGTATTAAAGACATTTGTTACAAAAATCTTTCTTTTCAAATAAATGCTGCTATTTTGAACTTTCCAATTATCAAGGAATCCTGAAAAAGAAATGTACCATGGTTTGCACAAAAATACTGTTTTCAACATTGATTATAAGAAGACAGACACTGAAGTAATGATCAGTGCATCACAGGAACGCATTACATTTTAAAAGAAAATGGTTGTTTTAATTTGACATATTTCAATATTTTATGTAGTTTTGATCAATTGCAGCCTAGTTGAGCATAAAATACTTCAGAAGCATTAAAAAAAGTACTTACCCTAAACATTTAAATAGTAGTTTATACAATTATGTAATTCTCTTCAGAAGCTTTACTCTAGTCTGAATAAAGCACATAAGCATTCACCTTGTTTCTCTACAGGCTGGTTTTGCTGCTAGCGGAGCAGAAACATCCACCCAGTTCCCTGAAATCAACCTGCAAGAGAAAGTAAGAGTTTTCCGAGTCATTTCACACCTTCTAGTTCATTCACGAGGTCGTAACAGTCTCTCTTCTATGTTTCAGGACTGGACGGACTACGATGAGAAGGCCATTGAGTCTGTGGGGATCTATGAGGTCACACATCAATTCATCAAGTGCTGAAAAATAAAGAGGTCTGATTGAAGAACAACTGACTGGTTACTGAATGAAGATTTATATTGACTACACCACACTCTTGTTAGTCAGTGCTGATTGACTATGTGCAGTAAGTTTGATTATAAGATACTACAATAATAAAGTGTGAAATTATTGGATAATTTTGTGTGTTTATGTGGGCTTGCAACCCAGCTGAATACTTTTAAGTGTTTAATAAAATGATGCAGAAAAGGAAAAGAAAGGAATATATTTGCATGCCATTATAACATATGGCAAGTAGGTTTACAAGGCTGTATATTAATATCCACTGTTAACTGTACTACTAAAATGCAAAGTCTTATTAGTAGCAGTTGGAATAGATACTAGTGTCTAATAAAAAGGTACTAATAGCTAACGAGGAAGTACTAGTCACTATAAGAACATATTTACCATTTGGGGGTTTACTATTTTGAGGTGAACAGTCTATATCTGAACCACAGATCCTTAGAAACATCAAAGGCAAAATGTGCAAATTGTAATTCAATCGTAATTGTTACTTATCACTGCTGAAGTACCTATTATGAATAGTAATACTGACAAAACTGAAAAAGATACTACTGGAATAGTAATAAATAAAAATTAACCAGATTTTCTTCAAATAATAGCAAAGAAACCATGCTTTTGCTATACTAACCACAGTTTAACCATGGTATTTGATGTAAAACTGGTTATACAAATATCAATATGTCAAAAAACAAAACATGGTTACTACACTTGTTTGATTTTCCTAAGCAAGCAACTTAAAATAGATATTATTATGAACTATTATCTTTTAAGGAATAAATGGAAAAACAGCTCGACAAATGATCATAAATATAGATTTCCCCTGGTTGTATAAAAGTGTCTGACCTGAATCTGATGTGTGGATAGAGCGCCACCTGTGGGACAGCGGCGGTACTGCAGCCAGCGTTTCTGTGTTTATAACCCGCTGCTGCTGTGTAGCTTCAGCAGTGAAGTCCAGTTGAGCTGACCTGAAGATGGCTGCAACAAGAAACAGGGTTTTTGTTATCGGGGTGGGAATGACAAAGGTAAACGCATCGATTACCTTGATATTTGCGCGTTGTAATGGTCTGGTTTGCTAAAAGGATACTGTAATGTAGCCTAGCTTAATACTGTGATGAAGTTAACTGCACAGCCTGTAGGAGTTGTAGTTTTATATATAAAAACTAATTTTAACACTATGACACTCGGTGGCTTTGAATATAATATGTTTTATTAAAATATTGCATGTAGCACGTTGTTAGTTATGCGCTGTACAGTAACTAGCCTTATTGCTAAAGGCAGACTGCATGGTGTGGTTCATTGCTCTGAATAAAGTGCTGTATCGCCATTAAAAAAGAGTTATGCAATGCTGTAACGTTTCTTATCTCTGATCTGTTGAGTGCTAAAGTCCTCCAGACCTTCACAGAAACGCAAAGATATAAGGATTAATCGGTAAATGACCCTGAATTAAATGTGTCTGTGCAAGATGACAATGAACGCGGGTTACACAATCAGAAAGCTCGTTACATTGTGCTCATAGTTTACAAAGTAACACTGAAAGAATGAATATAATGTTTACAAAGTAACACTGAAAGTATTAATATAATAGAGTTCAGTGTTCCTGCTTAAATGTACTTCATAAAGGTTTTTCATATTATATGAGGTTTAATTTAATTTATACATTATATATTTTATAAATGTCCTGATAAATATAAACCTAATGGCCAAAATTTCAGGCATATTTCTAAAGAGCCGTATGTCAGTCAGTGATTATTTGTCCTGTTTTTCAGTTTGAAAAGCCGGGTGCAAGAGACATGGATTACCCAGACATGGCTAAAGAAGCAGGTGCAGTTGATGAACCTTGTTTAGCACATTGTACTGCAGAAATATGAATGTTTTGATTCCCTTCTGTTGTGGCACAGGGCAGAAAGCGCTGGCGGATGCTGAGATCAAGTACAGTGCCGTCCAACAAGCCTGTGTAGGCTATGTGTATGGTATGTCTGTCAGACTTATTGTTAATATTCAATATAGTATATGATATGTCAACAGGTTTTTATGCATTACACCTTGACTTGCATGTTCTCTGACGTCAGAGTTGAATTTATGTGTTTTTTCTGTATTTCTCCAGGTGACTCGACATGTGGCCAGAGGGCTATTTATCACAGCCTGGGTTTATCAGGGATCCCAATAATCAACGTCAACAATAACTGCTCTACTGGCTCTACAGCGCTGTTTATGGCCCGTCAGCTCATTCAGGGAGGTGAGCAGGCCACTACAGTCTGTACTATAGAAGGAGTTATTTTATTTATTTATTTATTTATTTAAACTATGGTATTGAACACACTCTTTTATTGATTAGTAATAATATAAATAAAGTTTGGGGTTGGTATGATTGATTTTTTTTTAAAAGAAGTATCTAATGATTTTATATGATCAAATACAGTAAAAACAGTGCTGCTACAAAAATATTATTACAATTTAAAAAGACTGATTCCTGTTTGAATATGTATTTTAAAATATATAAATTTATTTAATGTGATGGCAAAGCTGAATTGCCAATTTTAAATAAGTGTTACTTTCCTTCCTTCCTTTTTTTTTTTTTATAAATCTTACGTTCCTCAGACTTTCGAATGGTAGTATATCACACTTCAAAAGTCAAAGAAAAAGTCACTAAATATAAAAAAATATATATATTTTCTTTATTTCTTCAGCACCAAATTAAAATTAAGCACTGCTAAAAAGAAATTTCACAGGCATCACAGGAATAAATTGCATTTTAAAATATATTCAAATAGAAAACACAATTTTACTGTATTTTTGATCAGATTAATGCAATCTTGGTGTGCCTAAGAGACTTCTTTCAAAAACAATTTAAACAGTTATTTCAAACTTTTGCCCAGTAGTGTATTTAATACAGACTTATTGCACTCAGGCTTGGCTGATTGTGTTCTTGCCTTGGGCTTTGAGAAGATGGAAAGAGGTTCACTATCCTCAAAGGTGTGAGTGCAGCTCGCAGCTCTGTTATAATACCAGTGATGAAGCAAATCAGCCTGTGTCTCATGTCATCTCATGGGTTTGCAGTACATGGACAGAACCAACCCTATGGACAAGCACATGGAGGTGATGATCAACCGTTACGGGGTGGCGGCGGCACCAGCTGCACCTCAGATGTTCGGCAACGCTGGAAGAGAACACATGGAGAAGTACGGTAAGATCTCAGTACAGCCTTCAGTGTGTAATATGAGAGATTTAGACTGATCCAGGCAACTACTCAGACCCCTGCAATAAAACTTTGTGTCTTCTCTAGGCACGAAACCAGAGCATTTTGCCAAAATTGCTTGGAAGAACCACAAGCATTCCACCAATAATCCGTAAGTTTTAATGACTTTGTTATAAAAGAAATGTCAACGTTAATTTCTGTGCGTAAGAAATCTTGGTTGCACTTTATTTTACAGTACGTAAACTTACATGTACTTAGTGTACTTATAGTGTAGCTACCTGAGAAAGAACTGGTCATATAAGGTAGCTACATGGGGTAGGGGTAGGTTCAGGGTTAGTACCTAGTTATTACCTAGTCATTGTAATACATTGTAAGTACATGAGTAACAGAACTATAAAATAAAGTGCTACTGAAATCTTTTAGCATATTACAGGTAACAGAAAGACACATTCAGTCTTTTATTCTCTTTCTTTTTCTCCACGTTCTCACTCAGATACTCTCAGTTCCAGGATGAATATAGTCTGGAGCAGGTCATTAACTCCAGGAAGGTCTTTGAGTTCCTCACACTCTTACAGTGTTGGTAAGTGCACCGGAGAGTGAGCAGAGAGTCCGGTTGTTGCCATAGTTGGAATATCCACAAACTCATCCAGAACGCTGCTGCCAGGATTCTGACTAGAACCAGAAAATCTGAGCATATCACACCGGTCCTCAGGTCCTTACACTGGCTTCCAGTTACATTTAGGATTGATTTTAAAGTGTTTTTACTCGTTTATAAGTCACTCAATGGCCTAGGACCTAAATACACTGCAGATATGGGGAAGTCGTGGCCTAATGGTTAGAGAGTCGGACTCGTAATCCAAAGGTTGTGAGTTCGAGTCTCGGGCCGGCAGGGATTGTAGGTGGGGGGAGTGAATGTCCAGTGCTCTCTCCACCCTCAATACCACGACTGAGGTGCCCTTGAGCAAGGCACCGAACCCCCAACTGCTCCCCGGGCGCGGCAGCATAAATGGCTGCCCACTGCTCCGGGTGTATGTTCACGGTGTGTGTGTGTTCACTGCTGTGTGTGTGCACGATGGATGGGTTAAATGCAGAGCACGAATTCCGAGTATGGGTCACCATACTTGGCAGTATGTCACTTCACTCACTTTTTCACTTTATATGCTCACTGAATATAAACCTAACAGACCACTCAGATCATTAGGATCTAACACCAAGGGTTCACACAAAACAAGGGGAGTCTGCTTTTAGCTATTATGCCGCCCGCAGTTGGAACCAGCTTCCAGAAGAGATCAGATGTGCTAAAACATTAGCCACAATTAAATCAAGACTCAAAACTCATCTGTTTAGCTGTGCATTTGTTGAATGAGCACTGTGCTATGTCCGAAATTACTGCACTGTATTTAAAATTAAATTCATTTTAAATCAATTTCTATATCATTTCCAAATTCCTTGTTTTTATTATTATTTTTAATTCCTTGTTTTTACTGCTGTGATTATTATTTTTAATGACTATTTCACTTTCTTTTATGTAAAGCACTTTTAATTACCACTGTGTATGAAATGTGCTATATAAATAAACTTGCCTTGCCTTGCATGGAAGTTATTAGTATTTAATATTCATAGTTCAGCACAAGTTGATCTCAGTCAACAGGACTTGTAGCATATTGCTGTTTACCACAAAAATTAATTGTTCCTCCTTTTCTTAAAAAGAAAAAGTCAAAATTGGTGAAGCACTTACAATAGCAGTGTGAATAAGCCACAAGACATAAACAATATGAGTGTTTATTGACATTCAAGGTAAAAAGTTCCAGATTTGGTGAAAGTTTAGTCTTTCTTACCATTCCTTACTGGTCTTTTTTAATTTAATTTAATAAAAATTTTTAATTTGATTTATTTTGTGGTAATCAGTGTTATTCCAAAAATGCCGTTGACTGAGTTTATTATATACTGAACACAATTAAATAGTCCTCAAAGAATGTTCTGGGAGTTTTACAAGTTGGTGAAATTTTTTGCATGATGGTCATTATTTTAGCTTATAAATGTTATTATTTTAAGAAACGTTTATGGTCATATTAGCTTGTTAAACTGAATTGTGGTGGGTCCATCATCTTGTCCAACAGAAGCAGATTTTCATATTGTCTCTTATTTTCCTGTAGCCCAACATCTGATGGGGCAGGAGCTGCGGTTCTGGCCAGTGAGAAGTTTGTGAGGAGGAACGGATTGGAGAAAAAGGCTGTGGAGATCATTGCTCAGGAAATGGTCACAGACCTCAGCAGTACCTTTGAGGAAAACAGCTGTATGAAAATGGTAAGAGTAGCTGATCTTGTTGAGCAGCACTCAGCTTAAAAAAAGTATATACGTATACCCCAAAAAGTATATAAGTACCCCAAAATAAACATTTTGTAATTTATTCACCCTCATGTCCTTTTTTCTTCTGTGGAAAAAATATATTTTGAGGACTATTCATATCTAAACAGATTTGGTTCCCTTGGACTTCCATTATATGGGCAAGAAAATACATTTGGAAGTCAATGGGAACTGAAAATACTTATACTATTTGTATCAAAATGTGTTCCACAGAAGACAGAAAGTCATGTAGGTTTGGAATGATATGAAGGTCAGTAAATGATGACAGACTTTTCATTTTCAGGTGTACTGTGCCTTTAAACTATGATTCTATATATGACATTTTTCATTGTCTTATTTGTAATATAATGCTTTTTTTTTTACTCTGTCCATCGTAGGTTGGTTATGACATGACCCATCTTGCAGCTCAGAGGTGCTTTGACGCCGCTGGTCTGAAGCCGTCAGATGTTGACGTCATCGAGCTGCACGACTGCTTCTCTGCCAATGAGCTTATCACCTATGAAGCTCTGGGACTGTGTCCAGAGGGTGAGATGGACGACTTCACAAGCACATTTTTCTAGTACAACTTTTTAAAAATGTAAATTTAGATTAGCAGCTTAAAATATTTTCTGTTTTTCATTGGCAGGTAAAGCCGGTGAGCTGATTGATCGGGGTGATAATACATATGGTGGCAAATGGGTGATAAACCCCAGTGGAGGACTCATCTCTAAAGGACATCCGCTTGGAGCCACAGGTATGGTTAATCAAACGCGCCTGATGGCAGATCTGGGTGAATTAAAGGGGTCATATCATGCGATTTCAAGTTTTCCTTTCCTGTTTGTGCATAGATAAGATCCCTGAAGTTGCAAAGACCAAAGTCTCAAAACCAAAGAGATATTCTTTATAAAAGTTAAGACTCTGCCACACACAGTTTTGAGCAGTGTAGTGTAGTTCTTGTTTGTCGTTTCTCCGATCATAAATGCAGACATGGTAATGTTTACATGGCGATGCAATGCAACGCGTAAAAAGACAGTATAAGTCATTATAATCAGTAATTATGTCCCTACTGGATGCAACAAATGCCTCGTTTATAGTGGGTTTTATTGTTTTTGTCTCATCGCGCCGGGAAACGGCATCACAATACGATAAGGAGCGTAACATTTCCATCTCACACTTGAGGTATTCGGCCAATCACAATGCACCGAATAACTGGCCAATCAGAGCACGCCTCACTTCTCAGAATGCTGAGCTTTGTAAAAAACGACGCATTTCAGAAAGGCGGGACATAGAGGAGCAACAATAATGTTCAGTATGTGGAAAATAATGTGTTTTTTGAACATTAAACTGCATAAACACATTGCATTACAGCAAATAATGTTCTTTTTAGCAACGTCATATGACCCCTTCAATAAGATAATTTTTACTCACACTCATGTCACTCCAGGGCCCGTATTCATGAAAAATCTTAGTGCTAAGAGTTGCTCCTAGTAACAAAATTCTTAGAAATGTGGGTGTTTCCTCTTAAAATTAAAGAAAAGATCCTAGTAAAGAAAAAAGTAATTCAGAAAGCATCTTAACCTTTAAAAGAGGTCTTAAGGTCCAAAATTGTTAGGAGTACGAACGAGGACTTTTAAGAGGCTTAAGAGTTTCTTTAGCAGCAGAGAAAATGGATGAAACATGAAGAGGGAGAAGAAATGTTGCACACAATGCACGACAGTGAGTTAATAAGACGCTACACATTAGATCGTGCAAGGATCATGTTTGTGACCGATCTTATTGGAGACACACTAACAACTCCGACACCGCACAGAAATGCCATAGCGCCATAAATCACTACATTAACTACATTAACATATTTGGCAACTGGAAAAATGTAACTATGCAGCAGCGATGATTTGGGTCTGTACCTGACAGCACTTTCAGAACCTTATTGTGTCACTGTTCATTTCCTATAAAATACGTTAATTATGACAGCATGGTAAATAAAAAATATATATACAGTGGTGTGAAAAAGTGTTGGCCCCCTTCCGGATTTTTTATTTTTTTGCATGTTTGTCACACTTTAATGTTTCAGATCATCAAACAAATTTAAATATTAATCAACGATAACACAAGTAAACACAACATGCCGTTTGTGAATTAATTTTTTTATTATGAAGGGAAATATGAACAGTTATGAACTGATTATAGACAGTTGCTGATATAAGAGTAAATTAGAGGCACCTCAAAACCATAAAATGAACAAATACACCTGTAAATTAATTATTTTAAAACAACTGACTTCATCCACTTAGAGTTTATTTACCCCCCTCACGGCTTATTTTCTGTGGCTGTCTGTAGATTAGACACAAATGAAATTTCCGTATTTATTTACTCACCCTAATGTTGTTCTAAAGTGCGTTAGCTTTTTTTTCATAGCACAAAAGGAGAAATGGAAAATAATGTCCTACTCACGCTTGTCCATTTAATGTCAGTGAATGGTGACTCGGTCAACCAATTGGCTTTTACTGTGTGACAGTGTCCATCCCTAACCCGTTTGTGTCTGCTTGTGGCTCTCCACCAGCAGAGGGAGTCGCATCTCTGAATTAGTGAATTAACACTAGATTCCAGCAGGACATCAGCTCTGCTTGAGTTACTACTAGTTGGTGTGGTGGAATATTAAACTGGTTTGTCTCCTAATTGTAAACTGATTGGTGTCATAAAACCAGGTGTAGAACAATGGACTCTCTATGTCAATCCTTTTAAGCTCTCCATCCAACCATCCATCTCTGTGCCCCTTCCTATCTTTCTCAACAGTGAACGTTAGATGAGTAGTAGTGCTGGTGAAGGAGGTTAAAACTCACTTGATTTCATTTTCGGACTGACATTGTATTCTAAATCCATTTGTCATCATCATAGTAGTCTGATTATTTTTTGGGCAAATGGATCAGACAGAATCTGAAGCTATTCGAGCTGCTTGATTTCTTTCTTCAGGTTTTAAGTGGTTTGAGAGTTTTTCTTGATCTCGATCCACACCTTTTCTACGAGGAGTTAGGAGTCACAGGCTTGCTCTGTCTGACTGAAAAGGTCTTATTCTAAGTCTCTTATCCTGTTGGGGATAATGATCAAAAGTAAAGCAGTTTAGCCCAACAGGATAAAATGCTCAACCTGAGCATTAACACAGGAGACAGGACCTCAGGATTAAGGTGGAGTCAAGTCACCGGCCGTCCAGCGCTGCAGATATCAGTTCACTGCAGTGGTGATAGAAAACAGAGACGGTGTGAGGTCATAGTTTTTAAAAGGTGCCCATTAGCAGTACTAAACATTTTTATTAAATATTTTCTACTGCCAGAAAGACTTTTTTTTCTTTTTTAACCTTAAACATTTTGTCCTCTTAGTTAAAAAAAATTGGCTTAAAGTCAGGGAAGGTGATTTGGGCCAAAACCATTTTTTGTTATACTGGTTGAAATTGTCTTTACAAGTGGTCTAAATGTATTTCTATCGTCTGTGGAAGGCATAGAACCATAATATGTTCGTCCCATCATGTCTTTCGGTCCAAGGGATGCGATTGGCTGTCTTTCTTGCCTGTGAACGTATGTATTTGCATACCTCTGCGCACCCTGTTCGTACAGACACCATACTCCATCAGTGCATTCCAGCGAGAATGGAAGGCGTTTTTATTATAATATTATGTGCTTTGTACTGTAATGTTTTCTCACCGGTGAATGAGACATGAGGGTAATCTGACAGCGTTGACAGTCTCTCATCGTGTCGCTGATTAGCCTCTGGTCTGTGCACATTGATGTGTTTTGGAGGAGGTGTGGCTTTGGAGACTGATTTTGCAGGGAGAGTGGCATCTTATGCTTTCAAAGCTAGCTTGCTATTGCTAACCTTTCTGAAATCACCTACCCTACCTTTAATGTAAAAATTTGCAAGATAAAATAATAACAGTTTCAGTCGAATAAACCTTAGTCAGGGTAACAGCGTATTTTGTTTTTGAATGTGAATAAGGCTGAGGGATATTAATACAGTGTTGTCAGTGGATTGTTATATTTGTGACAAAATGCCTCACTAAAATAATTTTAATAGACGAAAACTACATAAAATCTGGAAATTTAGCTTTTTAAATATGATGTGATCTAGGACATTTATGCCATTATAAAAACTTTGATTTTGTCCCTCAAAGTCTTATTTTCATTAGTGTAAAATTCAATATTTCATTCATTTCGTTAACCATTTCTAATCCCTAGTTTTATGCCATAGCATGTAAAGAATATTTACATTATAGAACAACAAATTTTCAGAGACTTTTCAATGCAACTACTTTGTGCAAAATGCTATATAAATGAAAATTTAACAAAGACCATCAAGAAAGAACCTGGTCCATTTTATGGCAGTTTTGTTCATTAATTATTAGAGGACAGAAGAATCATTAGGTCATGGAATATAGAAGCGCTCACACAGAACCAGTGAAGGCAGAAGGCTGTGACACTGAGAGCGAGTGAAAGGCGGTGGATGAATTCTGGCCTGTTTTCCTGGCTCAGGTCTGGCTCAGTGTGCAGAGCTGTGCTGGCAGCTGAGGGAGGAGGCGGGGCCTCGGCAGGTCCCCGGGGCAAAGGTCGCCTTGCAGCACAACATCGGTCTTGGTGGAGCGGTGGTCGTCACTCTCTACAGGATGGGCTTCCCTCAAGAAACAAGGTATGTTTAAAGCTAAAATATGTTGCGACCTGTCTTAACGAGCATTGAGATGACTGGCCTAACAATATCCAGTAACTTCTTTTATTGTTTTAAAAAAAATATATTATATGATCTATATATTCAAATTTCTGTCTTTTTTTTTTGCCCCCAAAATCCCAACCATGTTCAAAAGTTCAAGACTTTTTAATGTTTCTGAAAGAAGTTCAGCAAAGCTGCATTGATTTTAATTAAAATAGGGTAAAATAATAATTTAGTAAAATATTAATATAAATTAAAATGCCTTTTTTATTTTAATATCTTTTAAAATGTCATTTATTTCTTTGATGCAAAGCTGAATTTTCAGCAGCCATTACTCTAGTCTTCTGATACGATGATTAGGTGCTCAAGTAATTCATTGTCAGTGTTGAAAACTCAACTTTTCAGAGTAGAAAGTTTAAATAACAGAATTAGTTTGAAACAGAAATATATTGCAACCTTACAAATTATGTTACTGTCACTTTTGATCAGTTTAATGTGTCTGAATAAAAGTATTAATTTGAAAAAGTATTAACGTCAAACTTTTGCACAGCAGTGCACACTGTTATTTTTTATTTAGTTTTATGCTTGAATGGTTCAGCTCTGTTGTATGTTTGTTTAAGCATACTGAACACTGGGTACAAAATCCAAGGTACAAAAGATTATATTTCTATATGACCTACATACATAATTACATATAACTTCACGAACTCTATGTACTCATACAGGCTTATAAGTCATTAGAATATATGAATATAGAAGTGTTACATTTTGTTAAATGCCGAAGTTCTTTTACATACATTAAAACCAGACCTTTGGACTTGGTACACACCATACATGCACCTGCAGAGTTGAACTGTCTGAACTAAACCTTCTCAGCTCTCGGATCGCTGCCGTGGCCACCAGCGCGACCAGCGACCTCAAAGGCTTCAAAGCTCACACTGTCTTCAAGGAGATAGAGAAGAAGCTACAGGAGGTAATTCATCATACCAAGCAAATCAGACTCTGCTTCTGTACACTAACAGTGGTTTGGGGTTTGTTAATGCCTTCGTGGCTTCTGCAAACCTATTACACCCAAAAATAAGATGCACAGATAGACAAGACTGAACAATGACTCGTAGCTCATTTCTTGGAAAGAGTAATATTCCTGGAGGACGTGTAAATCACATCTCAAATGACTTTTTAAATTAAGTCAACGTGGATGTTAAAACTCCAGTGCTGTTATTATTGTAGAAATAATTTGCACCAGTGTAAAATAATACAATAGCATACTGTAAGTGAAATTCCGTGAAGAATAATGAAAAACTAATCCAATTTTCTACAGATTTATTAAATGATGTCATTATTTTTAACAGGAGGGAGAGGCATATATAAAGAAAATTGGTGGTGTTTTCGCTTTCAAAGTGAAGGACGGTCCAGGTGGAAGTGAAGCATTATGGGTCGTGGATGTAAAAAATGGCAAAGGTTCAGTGACCAATGATGCAGGTGTGTTTAGATTTTTTGTCCATCTCATTGTGTGTTGTATATTATTGGAAAATTCATAAAAAAAAACAAAACTGAAAGGATGACATTTACATTTTAATAAAAACAAAAGGGTCAGCATTTTTTATTCAGCATTTTATTTAAAAGTGACAGTAAAGATATTTATAATGTTACAGAAGATTTACATTTCAAATAAATGCTGTTCTTTTGAAATTTTATTCATTAATAATATCAGTTTTCACAAAACTATTAAGCAGCACAACTTTGTAAATCTTGATAATAATGTTTCTTGAGCAGCCAATCAGCATATTAGAATGATTTCTGGATGATCATGTGACACTGAAGACTGGAGTAATGATGCTGGAAATTCAGCTTTGATCACAGGAATAAATTACATTTTAAAATAGAAATAAATATTTTGCAAAATGACTGTTTTTACTGTATTCATGATCAAATAAATGCAGCCTTGGTGATGATAAAGGACTCTTATATTCTTTTTCATATTCTAATGAAAACAAGAGAACAATTATTACAAATTTGTATTTTTTTGTAAATAGTCTTTTGCATTACACATTAAACAGTCATTTGTTAGATTTAACTGTGAAGTCAGTGTCTCCTAGAGCACTTTGTCATAGACAAATTTGAACTGTTTACTTCTTGCACAGGTAAAAAGGCCGACTGTACCATCTCTATGTCTGACCCAGATCTGCTTGAATTGATGACGGGGCGGTTGAATCCACAAACGGTACGGTTTGATGATATTCTTCGTGGTCTGTTGACATCAGAACATTGAAGCTGTTCTGATAAGTTGATGTGTATCAGTGTAGTTTGAGAGCTAGATAAGGTTTGAGCGTGTCCTGGGACAGAGCCAGCGGTGCAGGATTAGTCCCTCTTAAACCTCGCCCCATGGCCAACAGACACACTGACCGTTCGTCTGGCCTGCTCCTCAATGCAAGTATCTTACAAATTACAGCCAACACAAGATTTTCAGACTGTTTTGACACTATTTTTGTTTTTTGTTGTTCTTCAAGTTCCAGAAATGCAACATGAATGATACTGCAAATCATTAGGGCTGGAGTTATATAGCTAAAAATATGATTTTTTGTTTGCTTAATTAAAAAAAAAATAATAATAATACAAGCATGGATAATTATTTACAATAACAAAATAAAACCTGATCTTTATAGACCAGCTATTGTTACAAAGTACTGCACATACAAATCGACACTAGTTAAAAAGATGAATAATCTGGATATACAAATGAATTATGGTTGTAATTGAAATTGGCTAGCTGTCTTTATAAGGTAAATGAGTAACATTTTTGCAGTATACACGATATTCCCTAATTTGATATCATCAGCAAAGATATTTTGGGATAATTTCGCTAATGTTCGATGTATCGCCCAGTTATTCATTCAACCGTAAAGAATATTGATACAAATGTATTCGTAAACATTTTAGGATTATTTACTATTACTGCAATTAATGTCTAATAAACATGGCTATAAAGCACTCAATTAATAGCAGTTTAGTGTTTTCTGTGACCTAATCTAAAGTTTTTCTCCAGATAATCATTAACAGCTGCTTACTACTGGTTTAAAATACTGTGCATCAGTTAGGTATGGTTAACAAATTATTAACATCTAACTCTTTACATGTTAAAATTAGTCACAATGAATGAAGAATATAGCCAATTAATGTATTACCAAATGTAGACTGCAATGAACTAATAGTTTCCCAAATTATTTGTAACAAAAAGTCATTATTTTGTAATTATTTGTAATAAAGAAATGATTAATTACTGTAGGTGCTTTGTTGCTGTATATCTATTGTAAACCGATCACAAGAGTCAGTTGGTTGTGAATTGGACTACACTGATCACGCTTTGTTTTTGATTCGTTAAAAAGAACCAGTTCATGAGAGTCAATTAGTTGTGAATCAGACTACACTGAAAATGCTGTATGTTTTTGTGTGCAGCCCACATGGACGACTCGAGATAAATATGCATTTTCTTTTTTTTAATCAATTTGACCTGCAAGCTTGAGTAAAATATGACTCTTTTGGCGGTGTGGCTATAGATTCAGGAGCCACTGCTTGTGCAGGAAACACTGGAATCTAGAGTGAAATATAATTCTTGGAATTTTTAAAAATTCATATTAGGATTAATTTTGCTCTATAATGTTGCTGGCTGCCATTGCGGCGGTAGCCTTTCAGATTAATCTGATGTCAGGGATGACCTTTAACCTGTGGTGTGCAATCCATAAAACTAAACTAATCTCTGAAAAAAGATTAACATTGGGTTACTTTGACATTCCCTTGACCTGGCTTTAGCTAGCATGACATGCATACAGTATTATGTCCATTTCTTTTGGCTGAATCGCACACATTAAAGCACACAAAGCCTCCCGACACAAAATGCCGTCTTTTACACAATCCCAAATTAGGTAACGGCCTCTAATGCTTCCTCCGCTGATGTGAGTCGGAGCATGAAAAATAGATAGCCCTTTGAAATATCAATCCCTCGTGATTTACACCCATCTGTGTTGACTCAACCAACCTCCATCATGTCTGTCCATCTGTGGAACGCTACATCAGACATCAGATGGTTTGACAGAAGCTTCATCTAAAAATTAGCCACTCTTTTCACAGTAATCCTCCATAAAGGGAGTCATTTTCAGATGAATTCCAAATAGAAAAGCCGAACCGTTTAGAGCTCAAATCCATCATGACATTTAGAAACGGTCAAATGGAGAGAAACTCGCATGAAATGTAGGGGGAGGAATAATAAATGATCTAACCTTTTTATTTTGGATTCATATACAGTGGATATTAGTATCACTGAGATAATATAATTTTTATTCATATTTTGAAATAGTTTATATATTATGTTTTGATTTTAAAATGTTCATTTTATTGTTTGTTTGGCATTTTTATTCAGTTTTTTTTTTATCATCTGTATGTTTAAAAAAATTTTTTAGTTTTAGTTATTTTCGTACAAATTTTCAAGGTAAACTAAATGAAAATGTCCACTAGCTGAAGTAAAATGTTATAATAATATAAGTTTATATTATTTCAGTTAACATTTTATTTCAAGTACCAAAACTGGATTTTGTGGCTTTAGTTATCTATAATAACCCGGCTCTGTGAAGCCTTCATTTGTTAATCTTGTATTCTCATTTAAAGGCATTTTTCCAAGGAAAACTAAAGATAACTGGGAATATGGGAATGGCCATGAAACTTCAAAACCTTCAGCTGACACCTGGAAAAGCCAAACTGTGAATCTGCATCTACTGATGAACAGGGAAGTGGCACAAATTCCTGCAAATGAGTTTTGTGGAGAGATGCTAGAATGGTTAATCAGTTTCTAAATATAATTTTGTGCTGAAATTGTATGAATGGAGTTGTGTAATATTACATAGCAACAGTGAGTCTGTTGATCATTGCAGCGTAACTGCATAAAGAATACTGTGTTACTAACATACCTGAAAGACATAAGCAAAACATGTCAAAAATGATCCTGTACAATAATAATATTGTGGTATATCAGGAAGAAGAAAAAATATATCATGTGTCCTTGGGAAAGATATCACAGTAAAGTGGGCTTCAAATCACCATTGTTTAGTTGTGATGAGTAAATCACCGCTTGAATCATGCTGATGAACATGGAGTCTGACCAATGACTAATGTGCATCTAACTGACTAATATTAGTTTAATCATTAGATTTCAAACTATACCTGCAAAGGCTTGTGTTGGACCTTTAAATCTAGTGTGCAGTCAATTCAAATAGAAGCTAAGAGTGACAGACTTTGAATCTGAAATTTCCATTGATTCTTTAAATGCCTTAGATGGGTGTTGGTATATTTGTCATTTCAAAGTATTTTTGTATAATTGTATATTAATCACGTTTGTAAAAAAAAAATACAACTTATTTCTAATAAATATTCAATTTACTTCAAAACATGGTGTCATTTTCCTACAATGTTTTTAGATTTAAAATACAGTAATAAAAATGCAATATTACTATACAGTCTCTGCACTGATGCTTTGTTACTACAATAGAACATGACCATTTTCTGTCATCTAGGTCATTCATTGTTGATCAGCAAACAGTTGATTTGTTTGAAAATGCACTTTATTTGACATAAATCAAGATGATTTATTATTCATCTGCTGAATTTTTATCCTGAAACAGTTTGACTGAACAGTTTTTATGGATCTATCCGTCTTCTCCAACACTTTCAGCACTGCATATTGTAAAATGTGACCCTGGACCACAAAACCAGTCTCAAGTGTCAATTTTTCAAAATTTAGATCTATATAATCTTTCCATTGATGTATGGTTTGCTAGGATATGACAATATTTGGCCGAGATACAACTATTTGAAAATCTGGAATCTGAGGGTGCAAAAAAAAAAAAAAAATAGATATTAAGAAAATCGCCCTTAAAGTTCTTAGCAATGCATATTACTAATCAAAAATGAAATTGATATATTTACAGTAAGAAATTTACAAAATATCTTCATAGAACATGATCTTTACTTAATATCCTAATGATTTTTGGCATAAAAGAGAAATCAATAATTTTGACCCATACAGTGTATTGTACAAATATACCCCAGCGACTTAAGACTGGTTTTGTGCTCCAGGGTCACAAATAAGGCAGTATAAATTTAAACTCTGCAGTTCCCAAGAACACAACATAAGCACCATATGTTTATAAGGAAAAATAGGATTTTTCTTCTGATTTTGTTGCAATTTTAAAAGAACATCTTCAAAGTAAGTGGATGGTGATATGAGAGAATAATCTGCTCCTTTCTTAAACCTGAGTAAAGAGGATTAGTTAAGCTCATCAGCAGACTGAACACAGCAGACCATATAAAGCTCTATGGGTTTTTTTGCAGAATACCACCATTTTTTCTGTATTTTAATGAGCAATTACCCAGTGTGTGAGTCTTGTGATGCAATGGCAGCGCTGTTTCCTGCAGCGTTTCGGCTGCTTTGCATGTCCATGTGGCCGTATGAACCTCGTGGCCTTCTCCTTCTGCTCATCCCTGCAATCGTTCCTAATTACACATCCACATCTCTGTTATCTGCAAACCACCAGTGGCCAGAATAATTACAGGCTGATATCAGGGAACAAAATGAGCAAGTGTTGGGCTGCTGCTCTGTTCTGAACGATTGCAATGCGTTTACATTCCATTGACCATATCATGGAGGAATGTACTGATGCATTTTAGTTACGTTTAATAATAATTATGCTCCCTTTCCAATAAGTTAACCCACTGGATATATGCATCTCCACAAATGTGTCATCTTTGAACACTATAAAATGAGAAGAAATTGCTTTCATTAGGCATACAGAGTAAGTCATCATTTTATGGAATTTCATACAAATCACAATTATTACATTTAACATTTTTCATACAAAGAATCCATACAAGTTGTGTAAGGCTTTGAGAGTGTCGTGTGAGTCCATAAAGCCCACTTCTGACAAATTTCACAGAAGTTAGTGTTCATGTTAGTTGGGCTTGCCCTGAAATCTGAAAAATCTGTCAAGACATTATACACTAGAGCAGGAAGTTAGAAACCATCCTCCTGAAGAGATACAGGTCTGTTAATATGCAAACAATACCATTCAAACATTTGGGGTGGGTAAGATTTTTTAATGTTTTTGAAAAAAAAACTATTTTATGCTCTAATTTTTTTTTACATTATTTGATGAAATTCTAATCTAAAATATCTATTGTAATCTAAAATAAATAAAAATAATCAAATGTAATTTATTCCTGTGATTTATAGCTGAATTTTCAGCACCATTCCTCCAGTCTTCAGGGTCACATGATCCTTCAGAAATCATTCTAATATACTGATTTGCTGCTCAAGAAACATTTCTGATTATTATCAATGTTGAAAACAGTTGTGCTGCTTCCTGGTTTTGTGGAAACCGTGATACATTTTTTTCAGAATGCTTTAATGAATAGAAAGTTCAAAAGAACTGCATTTATTTGAAATATAAACCTTATGTAACATTGTCTTTACTGTCACTTTTGATCAATTTAATGCATCCTTACTGAATAAAAGTATTAATTTCTTTAAAATAAATCATGCTGATCCCCAAACGTTTGAACAGTAGTGTTTATATACATCTATATATATTTACAGTATTCCCCAAAAATATTTAGACAATTAAAAAAAAAAAGTCTAATTTGTATAAAAAATCAATAAACCTCAGTGCATTTGATACCAAAGATCAAGCCAAGCAGCATCTACAAACAAATGATGCTGGAGCTTTTCTGACTAACTTATAAACAATAAAAAAATAACTTTTAACCAACTGGTCTTTTGGTGATTTTTTTTTTTTTTTAGTGTACCTGATAAAATGAGAAAATGTCATTTATTTCTGTGATGCAAAGCTGAATTTTCAGCATGATTACTTCAGTGTCACATGATCTTTCTAATGTTTGGCAGTCAGAAAGTTTCCAAATACTTTTTGTCAAAACAGGCTATGTATATGAAGATTTGTCTTTTTTTTATCAGATGTTTAGGTTCAGTAATTTCACTTTAATGGCAAAGAAAAGGTTATTAGTCAATTATGAATGCCTTATTTTCAAATGCCCAATGTTATTTTCATAGGAGCCTGATCAAAATACTCATTTAAAAGAAAAATCTCAGACAGACTTGGAGGTTTTTGCATTTTAGGTCTCTCTCTATATATATATTTATTTATTTATTATGTTAAGCCCTAAGCTATAATAAGTTTCGGGGTTGTCTACAGCTCTGGATGGAGGTAAGAGCTGAAACCCTTAATATAATGCACTGATATTTGGAATCTTTTAATACTAAAAGTGTCCAAAAACGTCTTGGGGCCACTGTATGTGATCACTGGTGGTTAAATCTCTTCAGGGGACAGTTTTTTTCTCTCTCTGTTACTGAAAGAGCAGACTTAAACAGAGAAAGCTTTGAAAAAAACCTTTCTGAAGACAAAAAAGATCTCAGCAGCATAATAAAACAACAACACGTATCCACATTCCTCAGACAAGCTGTCCGTGAAGAGTGTTGTTCTTCTCTCCTGTGGATCACTGAGAAAGGACACAATGACGATAGCACTCATACGTACACCGATCTTCCTCCACACACTTCTTCAGCCAGGAGCTCAACCGCCGGGGTCAACAGCATCAAGCGAATCCCCAGGTCCAAAGATTCACGGCCCCCGATTGCTTCTCTACAAAGACATTCACACACAAATCCAAAGGTAGAGAAAGAGAACGGCCGGCATCTCGCAGCTCCATTTTGGTCTGTGAAGGAGTCTAGACATTGGTCTCCAGACCGTTCATGTCTATGGTACAGTGGTCTTTGTCTTTATGGTCTCGTTTGTGATGGTGTGGAGACGGGTGAGGGGACTTCTTCTTGTCGGGGGGCCTGATGCCCTCCTCCAGCTGCATGAGACGGGCCACGTCAGGAGACAGGTGCTCGGGTTTCCTCATGGGGCCCGGCGGAGGGGGCTGGAAGCAGCCGTTTTTCTGATAGGACATCATCTGCTGGATGCTGATCATGGGCTTGGTCTCACAAATGAGAGGAATCTGTGAAGAGAAGAGATCAGATCTTCATTTTTATAGTGGAATTGATGTTAGGGTCCACACGCAATGTGTTATTATTTCAGACAACCTCTACAAACTCTTTCCCACCTCCTCGCCCTCCTTCACAAAGTCTTTTCTGCATATGTGTGCCATGATTCCTGTGGCCAGAGCATCACCCATCACGTTCACCATCGTCCTGAACCGATCCCTAACGGACACACAAGTAAACCTCATATTTAAAAAGTTATTAATAAAGCTCAATCATAAATCTTATTCAACATCAATCACCAATGTTCCCAAATCTGTAGTTTTCCTACGGAATTGGACTACTTTTATACTGTTGCTGCAGGTCTCCCCACTGGAATGTGATTTCGAGTGGGGTAGGTTTGGACTCACCTAAAAAAAATTCTGGAATGATTTTGATAACTAATTTTCCCTCAGAAGATGATTGGACTAGTTTTGAGTGGCTGTTTGGCTGGTTTTGTTACGCAGACTTGGCAACCCTGTCAATCATAAACGGCAATCTACATTTACGTACAATGGAAATGAACGATTGAGAGAAAGACTTACAGGGCCCAATCCACAGCGATAATAAGAGTGATGTCATCTGTAGGAAGTCCCACTGAGGTTAACACTATCACCATGGTTACCAGGCCGGCCTGTGGAATGCCAGCAGCTCCGATACTGGCTGCTGTAGCCGTGATGCTGAAGTAAAAAGTAAAATATATATTATTCACAAAATACAGAATGAGTAAGAACTTACAAATATCTTCATAAGATATATACACACACACACACATATATATATATATAATTTATCATTATGATTTGGCACTAATGTTGCAAAAGGGGCATCTTACCCATTCTTACCCTACCTGATGGTGATGATCTGTCCAAAGTCCAGCTCGTAGTTGTTGACTTGAGCGATAAAGATGGCTGCCACGGCCTCATATAGGGCTGTGCCGTCCATGTTGATAGTGGCACCAACAGGAAGTACAAAGCGAATGATGCGGCGGTCGATGTGGTTGTTCTCCAGGAGGCACTTAAAGGTGATAGGCAGAGTGGCAGAGCTGGAGTACAACACAAGAGTTTGTCGTTTACATTTATGCTACTTTCGGTTCAAGGCTGGAATACACAAATGACTTTTGATCAGATTTTTATTTTCATTTGTTGTGTCTTCTAGCAATGAGGTGCCTGTTTCTGCATGAGTTTGGTGTATTTGGAACAATTTGAATGTCTGGTAGTGTGTGATCCTCAACTGATTAGTGATGATGGGCAGTTTTTCTTGGTAAACATTTACAAAGCCGGTAAGTCTTCTGTTATCATCTATGAATTGCTTGAAGGTGCATGAAGTTACCTGGATGAAGTAGCTAATGAGATGAGCAGGGCCTGTAAAATCCCTCGGATGTAGACGATGGGACTCTTTTTCGTAATGAAGAAATACATGGAAGGCAGGATGAACAGGCCGTGAAGCACCAGCCCCATGACCACAGTGATGGCGTAGAAGCCCAGTTTCTTCCCCATAGCTGAGGGGTCGTCCATTTCCAAGATCTTTCCCGCCACCAGAAACACAATCCCAAACGGGAAGTACCTGAGGTGTTACATCAGAAATAGATGCCATTCAGAGGTAATTCACTGAACAGTTGCACACGGTATGTAGGTGCAAATTCTGGTCCAGTGCCGAATGTTTTTAGTGCTCAAACTGCACAGCATATATATAAAAAATATAATTATGGATTGCATGCTATAAACTCAGAATTTTGAGAGATAAAGTCAGAATTGCAAGGTATAAACTCACAATTGCGAGAAAATATCTCAGAAATTCTGAGAAAAGAAGTCTGAATTGCTAGATAATGTAAAGTAAACTTACAATTGTATATACAAAAAGTCAGAATTGTGAGATATAAAAAGTTGATATCTCACAATCTGACTTTATAACATGCAATTTAGACTTTTTTATTTGACGTTTGCAATAAGTAGCAATTGCATGTTTATATCTCAGTTCTGAGGAAAACAATCATAATTGCAAGAAGAATTCTGAGAAGAAAGCCAGAATTGTGAGATACAAAGTCGCAATTACCGTTTTTAAATGTTTTATTCAGTTGTGGAAACAGGCTTCCATAGTTTGGGGAGAATGACCCCAACATAACTCTCTGTAACAGCTCTAGTTATTTGTTTTATTTTCGTAATGTGACAAACAATAATGTTGGGTTTGAGTTACATGATGCTTGTATATACCATATAACAATGGCCACAATTTTCAGCACGGCTTCATTCAGACTCTGGCAGAAGTTGACGAGAGCGCTACCATTTGGTCCCATTCTTCCAAGCATGATTCCTAAATGACAAGAATAACTGAGTATTTATAAAACAGACTGGATAATGCTGTGGAATTCCAGACGTTGCTGCTGCCACTCACCCATAGTAGCTGAGAAGATCACGATACCGAGGACGTTCATGCCCTCACTGGTGCCAGGAAGCGTCCTGAAGACCACATCCGGAGGTGGCGTCAGGTCGAGGGAGAAGTTCTGGATGTCTGTACCGTTGTCATCCTGGATCCCATAAATGAAGACCCGTTTGATGGTGGTGTCCAGTACATCCTGACCAATGGTGGGTTTGGGCTTCATGATAGGGATGCTCCTTGTGCGATACTACAATTCCATTACAAGTCATCATTAACATGGCATATATCAAACAAATTCACTGCAAAAATACAGCAATGCAAAGATAGCAACATTTTAAGTAAATCGTAGTGAATATTTTTAATATGACATTTTTCCAGTTTAACAGCTTAAGTGTTGAATGAAACAAATAGAAAAACATAAAAACTCACTTGCTGAAAAGTTGCTTGGACCAAGTTGGCTGGGAACATGTTGCTGATGGAGGAAAGAGAGTTTTTTTTTATCAGTATTATAATGAATATTAATGTTTATTACACAGAATCAGTGGCATTCTGCTGAAAATACTAAACTGGTTTATTCTGATAATCTACTAATTTGGTACTAATACAAATGGGTCTGTGATGTCAAAATGCAATTTTATGTTGGCATATGTTCTTTCCCATCACCAGCAAAACAAAACATATTAAGTGCAGAAGTTTCCACATTGTGACACAGTCAACTAATCCTGATCCAAGTGCCTTGTGTCTGGTTAGGATAGAGGGCCCCAGAAACGCCAATCCCAATAACCTCTCAGTGGAGATCACACATATCACGTTATAATTCGGTACCTATCTAAATTGACCTGTCTAAGACATTCATCATGACATGCACTGTTAACAAATTGAGCTAATCTTGTGGCTGTATAAATAGTCTCCTCCTCTTTCATCACCTCAGTGAGGGCCATATGGTCTCAGGCTCAGATCAGTAATCAGTTAAGGCTCCATTCTTCACCATACACTCCAGTGACATGGGCCATGCTCTGTCACGCAGCACAGGAGACAGGTGGGGCAGGGATTCTCCATTCCTTAGTCCTCAGCCAACCCTAAACTGAGCCATGTTTAAGCTCTCCTGATCCCTCAACATCACGGACACTATACTTTAATATTGAATCCACAGATATTCACAATGGAATTCAATCATTATGCCTGGCAATTAACATAGAGCATGTGTTTTTGCCTTTGTGGTTTATGTTAACATTTCTGAGAAATTACAATAAGTTTAGAGCAATAATAATGCTCATGATTAATATACTCATATACAACACATGCATCTTTGCATATAGAATGTGTGGCTCACTTTAAAGAACATTATACTCAATACATATCCTGAACTAACTAAAAATATTCAGCAGTCAAGCATTGTGGAATGAATATCAAGATCTGGGGTTGTCTATGCCCACCTAAGGACTTAATATGAACAAAACCCAACTGACTAACAAACAAACTAACTAACTAAACAACTAACAACAGTCAAGCATTGTGGAATGAATGTCAAGATCTGGACTTGCCCTTCCCCACCTAAGGACTTAATTTGAATAAAAACTAACTAACAAACTAACTAACTGACTAACAATCTAGCTAGCTAACTAACTAACTAACAAAGGTCAAGCACTGTGGAATGAAGGTTAAGATTTGGAGCTGTCTTTCCCCATTGAGGACTCCATATGAACTAATTAACTAACTTCTTCTTCTTCTTCACCATATCTCCATGCAGTTTATTGCACTTCAACATGGGCTCTCGCATGAGTCAACGCTAAATGCCACCTATCTCTATCTTGCACAGTTCTCATTAGAGCTTGTGGCTCCAGCATCATATCTCGCCAGCACTGATGACATCCACGTTGTTCTTGGACGTCCTCTTTTTGCGGTACCTTCTACTCTTTCATGCAATATGATATTTTGACTGTCAGGGGAGTCAAAAGATAAGTACGTCATCATTAGGGTTGCCAATTAACTTCTGAAATGGAAAATAAGAGACAATTGTGATTTTTTTTATCTTTTATTCTTTAAGAAAATAGTGTTTATTCTTGTATTCTTGTAGAAAATAAGTGTTTATTCTTGTATTCTTGTAGAAAATAAGTGTTTATTCTTTAAGAAAATAAGGGACGGAACAAGGGATGCTCCAGATATTTGTACTGTACCATGTTCTCAGAAATAACAATTGTATTGCTTAACCCATTTATTTACAATTATTCTAAAAAGAAGTTTAATGTCATACAAAAATATCATTGGCCTGAGTAAATTGTACCATTAAAAAACTGTAACTAAATTTTCAACAGGCAAGCATTGTGGAATGAATGTCAAGATCTGGGGTTGTCTTTCCCCACCTTAGGACTTAATACGAACTAAAACTAACTAACTAATAGTCAAGCACTGTCGAATGATTGTTAAGATTTGGGGCTTTCTTTCCCACTTGAGCACTCCATATGAATTGACTAAATAACTAACAAACAATGAATCATGTTGATGGGAATGTCAAGATCTAGGCTGCATTTCACCTTGCTAAACAAACAACTAACTAACAATTTCCATCAGTCAAGCATTGTGTATGTGTATACATGCTGCTGCCTATAAAGAATTGCCTTTCAGCACAAGAAAGATAAGTACAGTAAAGTGAAATAAATGTCAAGATCTGGGGCTGTCTTTCTCCTCCTGACTCCATATGAACTTACTGCATTCAAGTAGCTGTTTGTGACAAGTTCTTGACTAAATGTTCCACTGACCAACTGGGACAGTGACACAGTGTAACTGGGGTAAACTCCGGCCTCATTTACTCAAGCAAACGCTAACTGGCTTATCATGAGCTTTACTCACAAGGTTTAACAGACAGCTCAAAGCCTCAGCATGTGAGATGTCTGCAACCCTTTATATTCTATCACTGAAAACATGAGGGAAGTAACAGCATTTTCTGTGCATGGTTAAATGAAGCCTATACAATAACTATCCCAGCATAGGCAGCAAATAAACTGATCACAGATAGCCCAGGCTTACCGGATAAGGTCCAGCAGAGCATCAGCTGAGCTCATGATGGGCTTCCCGCTGTCCTCCGAATCCTCCTTCTGGGCAGCTCCACCCGGGTGGATGATGATGACCATGACGATGCCCACCACCACAGCCACAAAGGTCGTCCACAGATAATAAGAGATTGTCATGATGCCCAGTCGACTGGAGCACTTAGCATCCAGCGCTGCCAAACCAGACATCAAACTGAGGAGAGAAAAACAATAAGTAAAACAATTCATAAATCAGTTGAATGCAGAGATGTTAAAAATATCAAAGAAAATAAAATCATTTTGATCTAAAATAAAAAAACAGGTCAATTATCTTCACTGTTCAATACAGAGTTAATATACTAACACTAAACATCTTGCAAAGTGGTTAATTAATTAATTAATTAAATACAATGCTGAAATATATTTATGAACACAAACATTCAGATGTCAGTCTTAGTAAAATAATAAAAAAGAAAGAAGTACAACCAAAAATCAATGCAAATCAGTGTTGAAATATTTAATGTTTAAAGGTTAAAATAAAATGTTTTTTTGTTTACACCAATATTCTGTTACACTTTAATGACATCTTCAACTTCAGAAACTTCACAGAACAGCTTGATTCCTCACAAGTTGAGAGCTGTAGTTCCAACCACACAAATTTGTGATGCTGTTTGCAAAGGTTTGTTGGATCTGTGGTTTCAGGAAACACTAAATCACTGAACAGTGGAACTTGCAACCATAGACACTTGTATCCCATACATCCCAGTCCTTTGAACTGGCTCGCAATGAAATTGAGCAGATGTTCAGAGGCACCAAAAGCTGTAGGCTCCTTCTGAAGTATCAGACACTGATTCAGAAGTGCTTTGTCACTGACATTCATAGAGCTATTTCAGTTTGAACGAGTCCCTGATAAAAGTATTTGTAAGGCTAATTTAAATAAGACAAAAGGAAATCCTCTTCCATTCAATACTCATTGCAATCATAATTCTGTTATTATGTCGAGATATTGATTCCTCCATTGTATTCTCAATTTGCTCCTCCATCATTGCATCCATTGATTAAAGAGCAATTAACCTGTCAAGGTCCCTAGATTTGAATTCAGTATTTTATTAAGCAATTCTCCATTGTTTGGAGGATTTGGAAAGCAGCATACTGTGTTGTGCAGCAAACAAAAACTGTAAGACACAAAAGCCAAAATGATCACTGCTGCACACAGAGACAATGAAAAGAGTTAGCAATGAAATATTTACGGTCATATGAGACATCCTTTGTTGGAGAGTAACTAGCCAACAGGAGCAATGCTACTAACCAACTACATCAGTCAGTAGTGCAGTTTAACATATAAAATCAATCCTTGCAGCTGTAAAACAGCATTATATTGGCTTACATTATAGTTTAGATTACTAAGACTCATTTCTTATCTTCACAATGTGCACTGATGAATCATTGGTAATAAGAACAGGAACATGCAAGTTAAGGGCATTTTTGGAGAATTTAAAATAAATATGAAGCTCATAATTTTCTAAAAGCACTGACATTAATTTCTCTGTTCAAACTTGTATTATTTTACCTGTGAAATAGTTTTGGGGTTTTAGGTGTTACGTTGTCATGATGATGAAGTTATAAAAATGCAGAAAAGGTTTGTGCACTAAAATCATGTTCACACATTGTTTATGTCTTGTAGCTATTAAAGCACTGAATACTTTAATGTTGACATTCACTTCCACTGAAAGAAATCAAATTAATTGTTGCGGTAACTAAAATGATTGCTGTTAACTGAACTTTACTTGCACTGCAAAAATTTTTTTTTTTTTCTTTTTGTCTTGGTTTCTAAAAAAAATGACAAGATATTAAAACTTGTTTTCTGAAAAATGTATTACATTTTTTTTTTTTAACAAGAAAATTGTCTGTCAGTAAACAAAAACTCACTTAATTTTGATATATTCTGATACAAAACAAAATGTAGTACCTTATGCCATTATGCTTCTCAAGTACATGTATCTTGATTTTGGAATGTTTAGATATTTGTAATAAAAATGCGACAAAAATACTACGAATTTCTTTAACATTTTTTTTGTGGGGTGACATTTGCAGTGAATAGCCCTTTAGGAAAGTAAACTGCTCATTTTGATTTCATATCGACTGTAATGACTTTATTGAATCTATGGTACATTGTCTAATAATCAATACTTGTTTTCTTTTGTAGCAGCTGACTGCTGGTTGTGCAGGTGCTCATATATGTTAATAGTGTATGTACATGTGTGTTAAGCCCTTTGCTGTCTGACCCTGCATGTGTTTCTGGAACAGGAGGTCAGCAAGACTTCCAGACCATCTGGAGCTTTCTCTGTTTGACAAGAGCATTACCCTAATCCTGCCTGGAGATGGGAAAGGCCAGATAAAGGCTCTGCACCTGGGCCTTTACCCCACGTAGGTCACATGAGTGTCATATTTCTCAGGTGTGACAAAGCAAAACACCTGCATACAGTACATAGCAGAAACACTCCAAATGGCTGAATTCATAAAAACATATCCAGAACACATTTCAGCCAAAATAATAAAGGAAAACATAAAAGAAAAAAAGGGTCTTGTATAAGTAAAAATAATCAAATTTTTAAAATCGAAATAAATTTTTTTTTTTTTTTGCAGTGTGACATTATTTACATGACCTCCCCCACCACCACCACCACATTACATTATTACGTTTTCATGTTTTTTATTTATTTTATTTCTATTTCCCATTGTTCTCAACTGCGATTTTCACCATGTTTTCATTACTTCATACAAAAACATTTCTTTTTACTAATTACAAAATATTATATAATGACTTAATTTATATCAATAATAAACTACATATTCATAGTATAGCAAATACTTTTTAGTTTTTAGTTCAAACTCTTTTACTTTACAATCATGAAAAAAAACAAAAAACATTGGTCCTAAATTAAATTTTCTATAAGCAAAACATGATTTCTTACATATTTGTTTGGTGAATTATGGCATGGAAATATTTTTTATCTTGGTTTTGTGAGATTATATATAATTCGTATTAAATTCAAATGTAACAGCAATTGAATATTACCATTTAGTGTATAGAACAATTTTAGTTCTAATTTTGAAAGTAATCAACAGTACAAAAGTAAAACAAAACAGATAGTAGACTATATAGGATGATAAATCATGTCTAATAATGTATAAATCACTAATTGTTAAAGTAAATGACTAATAAACAACCACACAATTGGTCACATGATTCAAAATTAACTTGTTGATTAAAAAATACAAATATGTTAGTAAGTGCATTAAATCATACATGCCCTTACACATACAGTGCCCTCCAAAAGTATTGGAACAGTAAAGACAAAATTGCTCTGTTGGCTGTGGTGTCAAGACATTTGCAAATATGATTAAAAGATTAATATGAGACAAAACTACAGAATGTCACATTTTATTATTGGGTGATTCAACACATAGATGTTTTACCAGCTAAGAAGTTCAGCACTTTTATAGTTTCATCCCTCTATCTGATGTGAGCATAAGTATTGGAGCAGTTGCCTCACAGGTCTTTCTAAGTGATCAGCTGTGTCCTGTTGCATTAATTCTTCAGATATTAAAAGCAGGGAATGTGTCGTATCAGTTATATCCATTACTTCTGCATTCTGAATCCTGCATTCGATGATGACACACACAAACCAGGATGAAGATGAGGGAGCTGACTTTGAGAGAAAAGCAATTTGAGTCAGTTAGAGCTCTAGCAAAAACAAAAACCTCCACACTCCATAAGGAGAATGTATTTAAAAATTGTGGAAAAGAAAAAAAAACCACATGTCAGCATGTCAGGAACATAATCTCATATAATTCATCAATCTGCCAACATATGAGATGCAGTTGAGCTGAAAAAAAAAAAAGACGTGCCTTAATCTTCCAAAAGGTTGATTGATTTTCTATAGATGCAATCATTATGCAATGACAACCGCTGCGCCCAACATTAAAAATGAAAGCAGACTTTTTAACATATGAGAGGAATATGTGTCCTGCATCATGCTCTGTACAGATCTATGTATTAAAATGTAAGCACAGGATGACAGGAAATGGAGATTTGGACTTGATTGGGGCTCAGAAAGTGCCATGTTATCAAAGGCAGTACATCTAAAGCATCTATCATGTAACGGTATTTGCCTATAGACCAATGAGCTTCAAAAAAATGGTAGTTGCCAGATCTTTAGTATGAAATACACGGTAGCAACATTTATAAACGTGCATTACCTGATACAATGTTATTATACGAATGTACTGAAGTGCTAAAATCTGTTTTGTACCTTTATAATACATTGAGAACCACCAAAAAAACACAAGTAGTTATGAGAAAATCTGATGAATCGAAGCTCATCACAAGTAGCTTTTCCACAAGCGGAGGTAAATACTAATATGTATGTAGAGTGTCATACACAAATATAAAACACCATCATGGTAACACACATGACACTCAAATAATGCAATAAACATTACATAAACAACATGATATGTTACATAAAACCTGTACTGGTAAGTACATAAATGAAAACAATGCATTAAAGGAAAGTTATTTCAGTGAATAATCATCAAATGTGAAGTGTCACTAAGGGAAATTCTGCTAAAATATATTTATATAAACATATTGTCAGACTTGTGTTCCTGTTTTGCGTTGTGTTTTGCTCCCCATGTGCCTTCCTTGACCTAGTTTCTCCCTCCATGCCCTTATTTGGTGTTCCTGTTCTCGTTTGGTCCCCATTTAGTTCCATTTGTTTCAGCTGTGTCCCGTAATCTCCTTGTCAAGTTCTGAGTTAATTAAGCCCTGTGTTTCCTTGTCTCCAGTGTTCGGTGTTAAATGTCATTCAGTATATGTCATCCCTGAGCTCAAGTGGTTGTATCCTTTTGTTTTGTTTGATTAAAGACTAACTTCATTGTTTACAACATATATTTAAAAAAAAATTCTGGCCAAAATATTTTTAATATATCAGAATCAGAATCAGAATCAGAATGAGCTTTATTGGCCAAGTATGTTTACACATACAAGGAATTTGTTGTAGTGACAGAAGACAGCAACAGGACAGGACACAGATAATAAAATAATAATATACAAATATCCAAATAGGCAATGTACGAAGCAGCAAAAACACAATATATAATATAGACAACTATGTATGTACAGGTCAAGTATGTGCAAATTAGAAATGAGAAAATAAAAATAAAATAAGTGAGTGAGTGTGGTGAATGGATAATGTATTATAGTTGTGTGTTCCACGCTTATTGTTGAGTGTTCATGAGATGGATTGCCTGAGGGAAGAAACTGTTTCTGTGTCTGGTGCTCAGAGCTCTGTAGCGTCGACCAGATGGTAACAGTTCAAAGAGGGAGTGTGCTGGATGTGAGGGGTCCAGAGTGATTTTACCAGCCCTTTTGCTCACTCTGGATTGGTATAGTTCTTGGAGAGTGGGGAGGGTTGTACCAATGATTCGCTCAGCAGTCCGGACTACCCTCCGTAGTCTTCTGAGGTCAGATTTGGTAGCTGAGCTGAACCAGACAGTTATTGAAGTGCAGAGGATGGATTCAATCAGGGCCGGCGCTCCGCACACGCACATCACGCACTGCGCGTAGGGCACCAAGTGCTTGGGGGGGCACCAAAAAATCTGGGTCGTGAAAATATCATCACAATATAGGCTACTAGTATAAATAACAAATAAAATATTTCTAGCATGTTAATATAGAAAAGCAATACAAAAGTAATATAGGCCTAGACCAAATTAGTCGAGAAAAAGGTGAATCTCTGTGCCAGTCTCCCTCTGGTGCCCCCCCTTCCCCACCTCCCAGTGGTCTGTTCAATTATGCTTCAATCAATTTCAAATTTGGCCGACACCGACCTCAGACATGGCCTCGAAAAGGCACCAGGAGTCGGGGGCGGAAAAAAGAAAAAAGAAGAGACAGCGGGATGATGCTCGCGCGTCGCTTGCAGGTAAGACAATGTTTTAAATAAAAATGTTAGTTTTGTGCGTGTAGTATGCATGTCCAGGGGCGTCGGCGCGTCCGCGTCGCTAGTAGTGCAAAAGATCCGGGGCTTTAGCCCTGCATGTTGAGTCTTTTATTTTAACGGGGTCCGGGGGTTTCTCCCCCGGGAAATTTTGAAACTTGGGCTGTTAAAGATGCAGTTTGTATGAGAAGGAAGGCCAATCGTTGGGGTCCTCATCGTCATATTTGAATGACAAATAAAGCTAATTTTCCCCCTAGGTAGGCTATACGTTACAGATGTGTGTGCATATAGCTATTAGTGCAGAACGTTCCCTATTGTAATTTCTTCGCTTCAATATAATGCCTATCTGCCTCTTGGTAAGGTGAACTTTAGAAAAACCCTGCAACTGAACGTGATGTGATTTTGCCAAATTAGACCGCTTAGATAAAGTTTTTTCGTTGTTGTTCTATGCGGTCATTTTCAAGAGGTTCGGCCAAGGGCGACATCTGTTGGTGAAACTGAAATTAGAAAAAAAAAAACATAATCTCAGTGTTTGTATATTTTCATATTCACAGAGTTGTCAAATTATTAGGGCTGGGAAAAGATTAATCTCGATTAATCGCATCCAAAATAAAAGTTTGTGTCTACATGATATATGTGCGTGTACTGTGTATAATTATTTTGTATATAGAAATTATATATACAAAATAATTATACAAAATTATATATACAAAATAATTATACAAATTATATAAATTATATATACAAAATAATTATACACAGTACACGCACATATATCATGTAGACACAAACTTTTATTTTGGATGTGATTAATCGCGATTAATCTTTTCCCAGCCCTACAAATTATGTACAGAATTATTATATTGTGCCTCATCAGACCTCTTTTAAAGGTAAAATAGAGTTTTGAATTTTAAATGTTCCAGTGACACATAGGCCTATATAAAAGACTAATGTGTGCAATATTTTTGTATGATGGTTGATGGTTCAATCAAAAATGCATTTCAGTAGAATCCCTGAATATTTTGTCTTGTATTTCTGAATGCAGGGTCAATGCTAAAATACATGCAAGGAGCAACTCAAGGCCAGGAGGAAGAACCATCAACCAGCAGTTGTAGCCAACAACAGCAGCCACCAACCAGCTCAGACTCTGCAACAGCACCTAGCCCAGGTACAGATACAAGTCAGCACACAACTGCATCCGCTTCTCAAGGCAGAGTGAGTCCTGTCAGTGAGGGGCCAAGTGATACTGCAGAGCTATATGTGCCCCCTCCAACTGATCCTGCTCTATGGTCAGCTCACATTTTAGATGCTGATCGTGTGGAAATTGTGCGGAGAGGGCCTTTTAAAGTCAGCTCTGATTTTAATGTCCCTAAGGGACCGGATGGAAGAGCATTTCATACTAGCCTCCAGTTCAAAGTTCTCCCTAATGGAGAAAAGGTGCACAGGAGCTGGGTAGTGTACTCTCCACAGAACAATGCTGTGTTCTGCTTTGCATGCAAGCTTTTTAGCACAAAAGATATAAAGCTGACTGCAGAGGGCCACAGTGATTGGTCTAACATCAACACCAGTTTGAGGGGTCATGAGTGTAGCCAAGATCACACACAGTGCATGCTCAAGTGGAGAGAACTGGACACACGGCTAAAGATGGGCATGGCAATAGATCAGCAGGAGTTGAAACTACTGGAGGCAGAAAGGAAAAGGTGGCGAGAGATTCTCAAACGCTTGCTCTCAATCACTCTCTCACTGGCCTCAAGAAATTTGTCTTTTAGAGGCTCTTCTGACCGTCTTTATGAGCCAGACAATGGCAACTTCTTGAAGGAAGTTGAGCTTATGGCAACATATGACCCTGTAATGGAAAATCATTTGGCCAGAATAAAAGATGACAGTTCCCACACACATTACCTCAGCCATGAGATACAAAACGATCTAATTCAGATCATCTCTTCAGAGACACTACGCACCATTGTGAGACACATCCATTTGGCCAAATATTTCTCTATCATTCTTGACTGTACTCCAGATGTGAGTCACAGGGAACAGATGTCAGTCATAGTGCGCATTGTCTGTTTCCAACTGCAACCAGACATTAAAGAATACTTTCTAGGATATATTGATGTGGAGCAAACTACTGGCCTTAACCTGTCCAATGTTGTCCTTGAGAAATTGAAGGAGCTTGGCATTCCTTTTGAAAATTGTCGAGGACAGGCCTATGACAATGGAGCCAACATGAGAGGGAAGAAGCAAGGTGTTCAGGCTAGACTGCTACAGTTGAACCCAAGAGCATTGTTTGTCCCTTGTGGAGCTCACACTATGAATCTTGTCATAGCTGATGCTGCCAAGTCCTCACAAGATGCCACTGGCTACTTTGGGTATTTGCAGAAGCTGTTCAATTTCTTCTCCGGTGCCACCCAGCGATGGTCCATTTTAACAAAACATGTTAAACTCACTCTGAAATCTTGGAGTGACGTTAGATGGGAGAGTAGGCTTCAGAGTGTAACAGCTGTCCGAAATCAAACAAAGGAAGTGAGAGATGCTCTCCTTGAGGCAAGGGAGGCTGTTAATGATCCAGTGGCAAAAGTGGAGGCTCAAGCTCTTGCTGAGGAAGTAGCCTCATTTCGTTTTGTGATTTGCTCTGTTGTGTGGTGTGAACTACTTACCATTACAAACCAGGTGAACAAGCTTCTGCAATCCAGTTCCATGCAGCTTGATATTGCTGTCAGGCTCATTGACAGTACCAAAATCAACCTCTCCAAATACAGACAATCTGGGTTTGATGAGGCTGTGTCAACTGCCAAGGAACTCTGTGAGGCCCTGAATATAGAAACAGAGCTTAAGGAGAAAAGGCTCAGGAGCACAAAAAGGCACTTTGCATACGAAGCTGCTGATGAGCCCCTCAATGATGCCCTTAAAAAGCTTGAAGTCACATTTTTCAATTGTGTTGTGGACTCTGCTTTGATGTCACTACAGGAGAGGTTTGAGACCATGAATCAAGTCAAAGAAAAATATGGAGTGCTGCTTGACTTCAGCAAAGTGAACGGAATGTCCAAGGAGGACTTGAAGAGACACTGCAATGAAGTACACAAGACAATGACGGATAAGGGACTGGCTGACATTGATGGACCTGAGATGATGCAGGAAATCATCAACCTTCCTCAGCTTTCACCACAGACATCTGCCTGGGAAATGCTGACATTTCTGCATAACAATCGGCTTCAAGAGGTATATCCCAATCTGTGGATTGCTCTTCGTATTGCACTGACTCTCCCTGTCACAGTTGCCTCTGCTGAGCGAAGCTTTTCAAAGCTCAAACTCATCAAAACGTACCTGCGTTCATCAATGGGGCAGGAACGTTTAAGTGGTCTGGCTGTCATCAGCATCAATGGGGACGTGGCTCAGAAACTGTCATATGATGACCTGATAGCTGATTTTGCAGCTAGGAAATGTAGGCGTGTGCCTCTGTAGGGCCTCTGACAACTGATGGTAGTGAAAATGTTTAATATAGTTCTATAGAATAGCAGAATGGTCTCTTTATAGAGATGTAGTCCCTCTGTTGAGTAAATTCTACTGTGCAGTTATGTATGGTTATTTGCAGTTTAAAATGTGCACTTTAAAATTCATACTTCATAAAATTCATACACTTATACTGTTATTTGCACTTTAAACTTTTTTTGCACTTTTAACTTTCTGTGTTTACATTGTTCTGTTCCAATTATTTATTTGCAGCAGTTATTTTGGAAGTAAAGAGAACCTAACTAAGAAATTCTGAATGGTAGTTATTTCTTTGGTGGTGGTGTGGGGGGGGGGGGGCACCGCCAAGCGTTTGTGCTTAGGGCACCCAAATGGCTAGCGCCGGCCCTGGATTCAATGATGGCGGAGTAGAACTATTTCAGCAGCTCCTGTGGCAGATTGAACTTCCTCAGCTGGCGAAGGAAGTACAACCTCTGCTGGGCCTTTCTGACAATGGAGTCTATGTGAATATGACACTTCAGGTCCTGAGAGATGGTGGTTCACAGGAATCTGAATGACTCCACTGCAGTCACAGTGCTGTTCATGATGGTGAGTGGACGAGAGAGCAGGGGGGTTTCTCCTGAAGTCCATGATCATCTCCACAGTTTTGAGCGTATTAAGCTCCAGGTTGTTAAGACTGCACCAGACAGGCAGCCCCTTAACCTCCTGTCTGTAAGCTGACTCGTCACTATCCTGGAGGAGGCAGATCAGTGTGGTGTTGTCTGCAAACTTCAGGAGCTTGACAGAGGGGACTTTAGAGGTGCAGTCGTTGGTGTAGAGGGAGAAGAGCAGTGGGGAGAGAACGCAGCCCTGAGGAGCTCCAGTGCTGATCGTACGAGTGCCGGATGTGAATTTACCAAGCTTTACTAACTGCTGTCTTTCTGTCAGGAAGCTGTTGATCCACTGAGAGACAGAGGTGGGGACCTCTGCGGAGCTGAAGTCCACAAACAGGATCCTCACATAAGTCCCTGGTCTGTCCAGATGCTTCAGGATGAAGTTCAGTCCCATGTTGACTGCATCATCCACAGACCTGTTTGCGCTGTAGGCAAACTGCAGGGGGTCCAGTAAGGGTCCAGTGATGTCCTTCAGATAAGCCAAAACCAGTCTTTCAAATGATTTCATGGCTACATACGTTAGAGTCACAGGTCTGTAGTCATTAAGTCCAGTAATTTTGTGTTTCTTTGGGACGGGGATAATGGTGGAGCATTTGAAGCATGAGGGGACTTCACACAGCTCCAATGATCTGTTGAAGATCTGTGTGAAGATGGGGACCAGCTGATCAGCACAGGATTTCAGACAGGCTGGTGACACACCGTCAGGGCCTGGTGCTTTCCTCTTTTGTTCTTTCTGAAGACCTGGCACACATCTTCTTCGCTGATTTGAATTGTAGGTGTGGGGGTGAGGAGGGTTGCTGGAGGTGTTAATGGTTGTGTGGAGAGGTGTTCAGGGCGAGTGTGGGGTGTTTTTTCAAAACGACAATAAAACTCGTTCAATTCGTCTGCTAGTTGTTGATTCTCCAGAGTGCTGGGGGATGGTGTCTTGTAACTGGTGATATCCTTCATGCCTTTCCACACTGAAGCAGGATCACTGGAAGATAATTTTTTCCTTAGCTTGTCAGAATAATTCCTCTTTGCCACTCTGATCTCCTTTTCCGGTGTGTATTTGGCCTGTTTGTACAAGATCTATCCCCCTTTCTGTAAGCATCTTCTTTGGCATGACGGAGCTGTCTGAGTTTCTCAGTGAACCATGGTTTGTCATTGTTGTAGATTAGATGAGTCCTGTTAGGAATGCACATATCCTCACAGAAACTGATATAAGATGTTACAGTCTCTGTGAGCTCGTCCAGATCGATGGCAGCGGCTTCAAAAACAGACCAATCAGTGAGAGAGAAACAGGCTTGTAAGTCCCGCTCTGTTTCATTAGTCCCTCTTTTAACTGATCTTAATACAGGCTTTGCAGATTTAAGTTTCTGCCTGTAGCTCGGAATAAGATGAACCAAACAGTGATCAGAGAGTCCTAAAGCTGCTCGTGGAACCGAGTGATATGCGTCCTTTATCACTGTGTAACAGTGATCCAATATATTACTGTCTCTGGTGGGACATGTGATGTGCTGTCTGTATTTTGGCAGTTCGCGGGAGAGATTGATTAAAACAGAGAATGATTAAAACAGAGTCCGGGTGTTGTTGCTCACTCTCTGTGATCATATCAGCGAGTTTCTGTAAAGCTGTGCTCATGTGCGCTTGCGGTGGAATGTAAACGCTCACAAGAATGAACGAGCAGAACTACCGTGGCGAACAGAACGGCTTGCAGTTAATGAAGAGCGTTTCTAGATCTGAACAGCACATCTTCTTTAACACAGTTACATCTGTGCACCCCCTCTCATTGATGTAATGAGAGGGGGTGCACCTCTGTGTGGTATGTCGCCATTTAGCCAGGTTTCCGTGAAACACAGGGCAGCAGAGTTAGAAAAATCCTTGTTTGTCCTGGAGAGCAGAAGGAGTTTGTCCGTTTCGTTGGGTAGAGAGAAGAGATTCGCCAGATTCAAGATTCAAGATTCAAGATTTTTATTTGTCACATACACAATTATACAGGGTATAACCAGCAGTGAAATGTAGGTCAGGTCCGCTCCAAGGACAGTGCAGATGGGTGCTAGGCAACGCCGTTCTATATCCGCGCTGACAAAGCTTCACGAGCGTGCCGGCTCTCTTCCCCCGCCTGCGCCTCCTGTAGCGTTTGACCAGAGCTACGGCTCCACCAACTACAATGTCCAGCAAAACGTCCGAAAAATCAAAATCCGGTAAAAGATTTTGTGGTGTGTTCTGCCGAATGTTCAGCAGGTCATCCCTGGTAAAACTGATCGTATTTGAAAAACAAAAAACAGGAAAAACAAACAAAAACAGTACTAACACTGGAGAGCAAAGCACAATAGGTGCCATCAGCGGCTTCATCTTGTAGTCTAGGCTATACATATACAGTTGGGCAAAAAAGTATTTAGTCAGCCACCAATTGTGCAAGTTCTCCCACTTAAAAAGATGAGAGAGACCTGTAATTTTCATCATAGGTACACTTCAACTATGAGAGACAGAATGGGGGGGGGGGGGGAATCCAGGAAATCACATTGTAGGATTTTTAATGAATTAATTGGTAAATTCCTCGGTAAAATAAGGCTACGTCCACACGGAGACGGGTTTCTCCGTATCCAATCTTTTTTTTTGCCTCAAATTCCGTAAACACGGAGTCGTCTCAGGAAATATCTGCGTCCACACGGAATCACTGAAACCGACTGAAAACGATGTAGAACACATTTTAATAAAACTAATGAGCTCAGTAGGTTCTGCAGCACGAACACAGGCACGTAGTCTGACGTTGTTGTTGTTGTCGCTGTTATGTGACGTAGCGGTGTCTGATTAGGGGCGAGACGTGGGCTGATGACGTCATCGTTTCAGAAAATATACAGATTCGCCGTCCACACGAAAACATGAAAACAGCGTTTTCAAATTTATCCACCCTGGGACCCGGTTTCAAAAATGATCGGTTTCACTCTTCGAAAACGCCGGTTTCGTGTGGACGAAACGCCTATACGGTAAAAAATGTATGCGTATACAGAGAAACCCGTCTTCGTGTGGACGGGGCCTAAGTATTTGGTCACCTACAAACAAGCAAGATTTCTGGCTCTCACAGACCAGTAACTTCTTCTTTAAGGCCCCGTCCACAAAAGATCGGATACGGAGAAACCCGTCTTCGTGTGGATGTAGCCTAAGAGGCTCCTCTGTCCTCCACTCGTTACCTGTATTAATGGCACCTGTTTGAACTCGTTATCAGTATAAAAGACACCTGTCCACAACCTCAAACAGTCACACTCCAAACTCCACTATGGCCAAGACCAAAGAGCTGTCGAAGGACACCAGAAACAAAACTGTAGACCTGCACCAGGCTGGGAAGACTGAATCTGCAATAGGCTAGCAGCTTGGTGTGAAGAAATCAACTGTGGGAGCAATTATTAGAAAATGGAAGACATGCAAGACCACTGATAATCTCCCTCGATCTGGGGCTCCACGCAAGATCTCACCCCATGGGGTCAAAGTGATCACAAGAACGGTGAGCAAAAATCCCAGAACCACACGGGGGGGACCTAGTGAATGACCTGCAGAGAGCTGGGACCAAAGTAACAAAGGCTACCATCAGTAACACACTACGCCGTCAGGGACTCAAATCCTGCAGTGCCAGACGTGTCCCCCTGCTTAAGCCAGTACATGTCCGGGCCCGTCTGAAGTTTGCTAGAGAGCATTTGGATGATCCAGAAGAGGATTGGGAGAATGTCATATGGTCAGATGAAACCAAAATAGAACCTTTTGGTAAAAACTCAACTCGTCGTGTTTGGAGGAGAAAGAATGCTGAGTTGCATCCAAAGAACACCATACTGTGAAGCATGGGGGTGGAAACATCATGCTTTGGGGCTGTTTATCTGCAAAGGGACCAGGACGACTGATCCGTGTAAAGGAAAGAATGAATGGGGCCATGTATCGTGAGATTTTGAGTGAAAACCTCCTTCCATCAGCAAGGGCATTGAAGATGAAACGTGGCTGGGTCTTTCAGCATGACAATGATCCCAAACACACCGCCCGGGCAACGAAGGAGTGGCTTCGTAAGAAGCATTTCAAGGTCCTGGAGTGGCCTAGCCAGTCTCCAGATCTCAACCCCATAGAAAATCTTTGGAGGGAGTTGAAAGTCTGTGTTGCCCAGCGACAGCCCCAAAACATCACTGATCTAGAGGAGATCTCCATGGAGGAATGGGCCAAAATACCAGCAACAGTGTGTGAAAACCTTGTGAAGACTTACAGAAAACGTTTGAGCTCTGTCATTGCCAACAAAGGGTATATAACAAAGTATTGAGATGAACTTTTGTTATTGACCAAATACTTATTTTCCACCATAATTTGCAAATAAATTCTTTAAAAATCCTACAATGTGATTTTCTGGATTCTTTCCCCCCCATTCTGTCTCTCATAGTTGAAGTGTACCTATGATGAAAATTACAGGCCTCTCTCATCTTTTTAAGTGGGAGAACTTGCACAATTGGTGGCTGATTAAATACTTTTTTGCCCAACTGTATATATTTTGATGCATGGGTTTACAATTCCAAAAACTAAAAAAATTATAAGTATTTTCCTGTTAAATTACATGAAATGTCCTGTTGAAATTATTACAGTTTTGCACTGTATAGTAAGGGGAACCATTGTCTAATTCACAGGTTTTTCCTATAGCATTTTTATTTTTTACAGTTTTTTATACTATTAAAACGATGTTAATTTCTTACAGTGTACACTACATTCAGAATAAAGTGCATGCCATAATCTCATGGAATTCCCTATTGGAGATCTTTTAAAACTGTTCTGCGTGTCTGCACGGCCATTGATTAAAGATCAGCATCATACTGAAATGCACACAGGGATAAGAAAGGGCCTTTGATTGTGGCTGGTACATTCATCAGATAATCTGGTTTCTGCTCTTGCTGGTAGGCAGATGGCGTTGAAACGAGGACAGAACGCAGACCCTGCTTTTGCCCCTAAGCCTTGGCATACCATTTGATTTATATGACATTTTTATTCATTTTAAACACTGACAGATCATTGAGCGTCTTCTGTCTCCGACCCTGATGAGGCAGGTTCTCATAACCCAAATATTCCTCTTGATAAGAGAGCTAGAGCTTTTACAATTGTGTTATTCTGACTTCCTAATTCAATTAGCCACTTACTACTACAGCAAAAGCACTAACATTTAGGTCAACATGAACCTGACTGCTTTATATTTAGTCTCTGGATGTTGTATTTGGAAACACTACTTAGGTGTCTGATAGGAGATGTCTTGGCTACTGTGCATATGCAGTCGGTCCTTAGCTTCCTCAGATTAGTGGTAATTAACAACCCTGACCCCCCGTAATGACTCCCTAGTGCGTGTGTTTATGTTTGCTGGGCATCTGGAACACTGACCCAGATGGAAGTGTGTGTGTGTGTGTGTGTGTGTGTGTGTGGAGTGAGAATCAACTTCCTTTTAAGACTTTGCTGCACCGGAGGAGTCAAGTACATCCAGCATGTGATCATTTGGTTTAGATAGTTTTCTTGTTTTCTCCCTTTGTGGCTGCAAGTCATAGATATTGCACAAACAGCATGGCTGTCAAATCCTTAACCAATACTGGTAGTTAATTTCATGGTTTAGAAGGCTAGTTCACAAAAAAATGAATATGCTGTCATTATTTACTCATTCTTGTGTTGTTTCAAAATGATTAGAGATACAAACCAGTGTTAAAAAGCTATAAAAGTAGTATGTATGACTAAAAAGACTACTCTATGAAGCCTTGTGATAGCTTTGTTTGAGGAACATACATTTCATATTCCTGTATCAAATATTTCAGAATGTTTAGAATAATATTTATAATATATCAAACATTTAAGAAGCAGTGGTGTCACTGACATCTAGAGGTGCCATGTTTGATAAGATAGCCTAATCATTTTAATTTTGCTCTCTCATTTATATTAATATATCATATCATATACTCAGAAGACTTATATATAGTGCACTTTATAGTGCTTTGTGTCATTTTTGGAGACTGCCACTGTAAATCACCATGAATTTTCATGTTTGAAAAATATCAAGCATTCTCAAAAACATTGTTTTGTGTTCCACAGAGGAAAGAAAATAATGTGATTGACAGCATTTCTGAAGCTTAAACAGTGCAGCATAGTGCTCGCGATGCCAAGGTCATGGGTTCAATTCACAAGGAATGCATGGACTGATAAAATATGAATGCAATGTACTGTGTCAGTTTGGTTAAGCATCTGCCAATTGTAAAATGCATATAGATTGCGATGTGGTATTTTTTTTATACAAATGCATATTGATCCTCCTATAAAAATTGATCATACGTGTTAGTAAAGATTGCTAATGATTTAATTTAGTGGTGCTCTAATTACTGACAAAGCGGTATGTGACATTCATTGTAATGGATTTGTTGTAACTCTATTAAAATTTGTATTAGTTAAATTGATCATGTCCTACAATTGCAAGTGCCTGATTCAGTATATTAAATGTTAAAAACATTGGTTTTCAAATATAATGTTAAATGCCTATAATTGCTCATTTTATCCTTAGAAATGTTCTTTTTAATACACTATTGGTATCATTATTGCCAATATTGGCTTTGATAGTACAACCCCAATTCCCGAGAAGTTGGGACATTTTGTAAGATGCCAAAATGTGATGCAGCCATCAAAATTAATATTTGTTCATATTTACAAAATACATTTACGTTGGTCAGTAAAAACTTTGGAAATATTTTCTTTGTACTTTTGTCAATTAAATAAAAGTATAAAAGTAAATAAAGAGAATGAACAAATCACAGATTCTTGATTTTATTGCATTTTACAAAACGTCTCAACTTTTCTGGAATTGGGGTTGTATCATATGGACTCAGAAGACTTCAATATAGTGCACAAGTCACTACATGGTGCTTTTTGTCAGTTTTGGAAATATAAATCACCATGCATTTTCAATCGTGTATGGAAAATATTTTGTGTTCCACAGAAGAAAGAAAGTAATATGATTGACAGCATTTCTGTAGCTTATACAGTAGAGCATGGCGCTAGCAAACCAAGGTCACGGGTTCAAGGAATGCATGGACTGATAAAATGTGAATGCAATGTGTGTGTGTGTCACTTTGGATAAGCATCTTGCACATGTAAATACATATAGATTGTGATTTGGTATGCTTATACTAATGTATATTGATCCTCAAATAAAAATTGCTAGTGACTTAATTCAGTTTCCAAATGACTATATAGCCTACCAGGTGCTCTAATTAGCAACAAAGCTGTATGTGACATTGATTGTGAATCTGGTAAAATGTATATTTGGTAAACTGATCATGTTCCACAGTTGCAAGTGCCTGTTTAAGCATATTAAATGTAGCAAATTTTGGCTTTCAAATATAATGTTAAATTAATTGCCCGTTTTATCCTTTGAAATATTCTTTTTAATATATGTACCTGTACTGGTATCATTCTTTGGCAATATTGCCTTTGATAGAATTTGGTAAATATGGTTTTGGGAATACAACAAGTAAGAAAGTGATTACAAACGTTATATAAACTGTGTAATCATAACTCATAAACTGTGTAATAACTGATGGAAAATATAGTGACAAACTTCAACTCAATAAAATAATCATAAATGATTATCAACTGATTATCACATTTTTAGTTACCAGAGTCTGACCAAGTTCATGCCTTATTTTTATGTATTTATTTTTTAGTATTGATGATTGATGCAGTTAAGCAGTCACTCATCTCAGCATCAGCCTAGTTGTACTGTACTTACTTCCACAAGTTATAGATCTTATAAACTCTATTTCTTAACACTAACTCAATGATATCTACACTTTATAACAGAATACATACTGTAAAGTCGTTTGTATGTCTATGTTTGTTACGATGCTGTGCGGAACAAGGAGCGCACGACGAGGATATACAATAGTTTTTCCTTTAATCAGGATTCCAGGAGCAGATACAAACAGGGGAGTGCACACACATCAATGATAGCAACAATAACCGACGGTCAGACTAACAAACACAGGAACTTATAAAGGGGCAGATAATTGGGGAGGACAGGTGAACACAATGACTAATCAAACTGAACTAGGTCAAAGGGGAAAACAGAAAACCCGACACGGAACAGTCACAGGGGAAAACAGAAAACCCGACATGTAACATTTCGCCCCCTCCCGGCAAGGCGTGACCTCACGCCGTAACATAACAACTGAGGAGGGAGGGTGGGGGCTCTGGAGGAGGATGTGGAACAGGAGGGTGGCAGAAAAAAAAAAAAAAAATAGAATCCAAACAATAAGTCCATGGGGGAGTGGAGGGTGGGAGGAGCCAAGGGGGAGCCAGGAACAGGAGGGGCCAGATGAACACCCAGGCCACAGTCCAGATGGTGGCCCACGGGGGAGCCGACGGAGGGAGGAGCCATGGTGGAGGAGTGACCGCCGACTCCATGGGGCCGACCAACGGCGGCGGAGCAGGTGGTGGTGGAGCCCGAGGTGGAGACAGAGAGCCGAAGAGCCAGGGTGACGCCGAAGATCCGGAGGTCCAAGGCGGAGCAGATGTCTTCGGCGACCTCGGCGCAGGCGGAGATCCGGATGGCCGCGGCGGAGCCGGAGCGACAGAGGACATAGGTGGAGCAGGAGGGAAGGAGGAGCCCAACGGAGCCGGAGGGACGAAGGGACGGGGCGCAGCCCAAGGAGAGTAGTCCTGAGGTGCAGGTAGGGGGACGACTGACCAATGCGGAGCCGGAAGGACGAGGGAGCCCGGTGGAGCTGGTGGGCAGACGGGATCCGGTGGAGCCGAGGGAGCTTGAAGGCATGGTGGAGCCGCAGGGTCGCCGGACTGAGGCGGAGTCTGGGTCTCGGAGGCTGAGGGCGGAGACGAGGGGTCCTCCAGACTCAACGCCAACAGCACTGGAGATCGGCAGACCAGCGGCGAGCCCACGCCACAGATGGTGAGCTGAGGGTGAGCAGAGGGGCTGACGAACTCCAGTGATGAGGGTGATGGAGTAGGGACCAGGTCAATGAGAGGCGGTGGGAGAGGGAGGTTGGGTGGGATAACTTCCCAGAAATCTAACACCGGAGCTGGCTTCAGGATGATTGTGTCAGTGTGAAAGTCAATGAGGTTTCCCAGGTCCAGTTCATGCTCACCCTCAGCGGTGGCGCCGTGGGCGGGGCGTTCCATCGCCCTCGCGATCTCCACAGCTTCATCCACCGTCGGTTGAACTGCCGGCTCTCGCACCTGGTCAGACACTTGGGGCTCGGGCTCCGGGACGATCGGTAGCTCTGTCGCTCCAGATGGAGATGGCTCAACGACCGCGGCAGGCTCTGGCTCTCCGTCTGCGGTGGGCTCGGGCAGCTCCGCGCTGCGGGGTGGTAGCGGACTGGGCACTGGGTCCCGAGTGGGGCTGGTGTCATTATCTGCGATGTCCACGGTGAGTTGTGATCTGCAAGACACCAGCACCCACTCGATAAATGCGGCGAGGCTCTCTCGAGGACCGTCCCCGGACAACTGCCCACGTGTGGTGTTGTTCAGTCCAGCTTTGTAGAACGTGCAGAGGCAGTAGTCCGGGAAGTGTGTTAAGTTGGCCAGGAACAAAAAATCCTCGGTGTGGTCCTCGAGAGAGCGGTCCCCCTGCTCCAGCAGGATGACGAGGACAGCGGGATCCATAAAAAATAAAAACTTGACAAAAAACGGGAAACAAAACGGGGAAAAAACACGCCAAAATCTTACTGTTTCGGTCGGTTATTCTGTTACGATGCTGTGCGGAACAAGGAGCGCACGACGAGGATATACAATAGTTTTTCCTTTAATCAGGATTCCAGGAGCAGATACAAACAGGGGAGTGCACACACATCAATGATAGCAACAATAACCGACGGTCAGACTAACAAACACAGGAACTTATAAAGGGGCAGATAATTGGGGAGGACAGGTGAACACAATGACTAATCAAACTGAACTAGGTCAAAGGGGAAAACAGAAAACCCGACACGGAACAGTCACAGGGGAAAACAGAAAACCCGACATGTAACAATGTTTAGGCTATCATGTTTTACCAGATTCATTGATGTTAACAGTTAAGTTATTCATAATAAGATTCATGCAAACAGAGACCTCAAGAAGGAGTAAATTTAGTCCTTTCTTACCTGGAGACTACTAGAGGCAGGATGAGCATCTTCAACATCCGCATCAGCAACTCCCCTGGGAACTGGAAGTACTTCACCTCCTTCAGGAGAAACAGAACCACACAAAATTCAAAGTTTACATTTATACAATTTACACCTTCAAACGATTCAAAGCCATTCCAGCGCAAGAAGAGGCGAAAGAGATACTCGCACATTGTTTTCTGCGCGCACACAGAGATCTGAGAACATATACAAATGTCTCTTTTAAACCACTTTCTGTGGATGGTACAGTAATACCGCCAAGTTAACTGTGCCACACAAATAAATGTGTGGATAAGTCACAATCTATATGCTTAATTTACATCAAAAAACAGGTGTTTTGTGTTGAACTGAATTACAGTGACTGTTTAATGACTTTTGATTTTACAGTCTTTTTAATTTCATCATTAGTTCATGAAAATACAGTTCTATCACTATCCAAATTGTCCAATATCATCATGCTTCTTCAAGTTCAAGATAATAAAAAAACTGCAGCCCAAGAAAGTTGCTGAAGAAGAGGCTTTAAGCAAGAGAAAGACTTATTATAGACCGTATTGTGTTTGAAGGAGCTGAGAGTCATGATGCAGGTGTTAAAGCGCTTACAGGTCTGAATTAAGGAGGGGGCAGGGACATGAAGCTGAGATCAGGGCCGTTGTCCAAGCAGGATCATGATCGATGCTGACAAATGGCTGTGCATCTCTGGCACTCCTGTCCTACGTGCTAATGCTAACATAAAAACAGCTGGCACCGAGCCCTTACATCTGCCACTGGCATCCCTGGCTTGGGCCATGTAAAGTCTGTAAAGCTGCCACGTGGTGTAATCTAAACGGATATTTAGATTTTAAACAATATTAAAGTGGAATTTTCACTTAAGATAAAACTCAACTCAGAAAGTCAACGTTTTATTTAGTTTGTGAACTGTATATAAAGACAACTTTCAAAGACTTTTGGAAAGCCTTTTTAAAATTTTCATAATACTTTCTGTTAAGTACTTTAAACAAGACAAATAGACACCAAAACCCAAGACTCCATCTTCAGGTTTGTTTATTAACCGAATGACAGGACTACTGAGAATTGTTCAACTCAAGATGGATGAGAGGATGTGATGAGATTTTCAACTTCAGATCCTTACTGCAATAGTGCTTCAGCGTTTCAGATGATTGACTGATAATCCCTCTGGGCCACTAGATGCCTGCTTTACTCATGTCATAATGACAGAGAGCTTTGATGGAGAGCACATCTCACTTAATCAATGAAACAGATAGTGAACAGACTCAGTACTGTAGACAGATTATTGTCCAATGTATAGCTATCTGATATTTTATGTGCTGTAAAAAATAAATAAATAAAATTTAAAGTTGTAAATAAATATTTGTTATATAAAAAATAAATGTAAATATGTAAATAAATAATTAAATTTTTTTATTTAATTATTTGTAAATTTAACTGGTAATTTCAAAGTGAAAATTGTTTCAACGTAAATTCAATACCAATTGTTTTTTCAGTGTCCCGTTTTGTTTTGATCAATATAAGAATGTCCATTGTAAAGCAAAGGAAAATCTTTTATTAATCTAGTTTAAAACACTTTTTCCACTTTGCATTCACATTGGTTTCATTTGGTTTTGAAAAACTTTTATACCATTTTCAACCAAAAAAAAAAAAATCCATTAAAATAATTTCGTGTAAACAAACATATGTAAGTAAACAAACTCCGAATTCATTTGAGTGTACTCTTCTTAATAATTCATTTATTGTTATTAATTCACAAATATCACTACATTTTGGGGTGTTGCACGGTTGCACCACATGACATTTTACCATCTGAACTAACCTTGCCTTGTCATAAAAAGTACACATTTTCTGATAGTGTACTAGAGACTTATTGACCTTGAGACACAGTCATGAAATAATTTCCTATCTTGTTTTTTTGGTTGCACCAGATGACTTTGATTTGGTGGACAAAAGTTTTACAATTTTAAGCGGTAGAAGTCATTTCAGCTATACAATTAATATTTGCCATTAACTAATGTCAGATGGCAGGAAAGTTGAGACATTGCAGGAAAGATGGAAACAATGACTGTTATTGGTTCAGGAGGTGCGGGAAACCAAAACTAACCTGCTCAGAGAGGTGTTTGGAGCGCAGAAAGAAGCCCAGCAGGCATCCGATAACCACGGCCAACACTGACAAGATGAGGAGGCCGTTCTGTTGGCACACATTTTTAACGCGGCTCCACACCTCACCCAGAGCCATGGTGACACGTCCACGTCGACTGCCCACTCAATCAGCCATACAAACACCCTGACCTGAGCACACAAATGTCCCGAGGGGGCAAAAAGAAACAGACATGCAGAAAACGAAGGAGCAAATTAGGAAGGTAGTAATGGTGGCAATGAAGGTCCGTCCAAAAAAAAAGTACTTGTCAATCCACCGTTGGTCACTACTAAAGCCCATCACCCTTTCCAGACACTAACACACTACCCTCCTCTCTCTCTCTCTGTCTCTCTTCATTCTGCCCCATCACACCCCCTTACCCTGTACTTCAGCCTGGCCAATAGGGGGCTCTGGGACAGCTGGCGGTATTGTCCCAGAGGTTAATACCAGCGATCCAATTAGAGCCGCACTGCATTAAGCCGATCTGAAGATGGATTAAAGATCTCTGAACAATTGGAAAGGGGATTGTTTCATGTATGTGTGAAAGAAGAAAAACTAAAACAGGGTAAAAACATAAAAATGAAGCAAGTGACATGACAGTGTAGATGTTACACAGCAGGGGGTTTAGACAGAGTTGACCAATGTGGACATGGGTTGCTGTGGCTCTGTGTGATTTTGCACCCTCCAGTGGATGATTGGACACAGTATCTTAGTCCATATATTAACTCTGTCTGCACAAGTTCAAGACAGGAAATGCAGGCTCTGCCAATCACAACATGCTGGGATCATTTAAAATGATAATTTCACATGATGTTGATTCAGGAGAAACGTTAAATGTAAATGTTGCCTCAAATGAATAAACTGCACATCTATGGGTATTAAAAGAATTATACAAAATTGCACAAAATAAATAAATAAATAAAAAATTAAAAAGAGAAATAAATAATACTTTTGTAATATTTTTGCATTGTGACATTATTTCCAGTGAATTTTATATTAACATATTGCAAAAAATAAATAATAATAAAAAATGCATAAATAATAAAAAAAAGAAAAATCTGCAATTAAGAAAATTAATTATATTTTGTTCAAATTGCAAAGCATATAGACACTTAAAACAAGTGAATAAAAGTAAGGTCCAGTGTACTGTCAGTTTTCACAGGTGTTTGTTTTACTACTTTTCATTTTTGCAGATTATAATCAAATAAATCATTGTACCACAGTATTAAAACAAACAAACAAGGGAACTGCAGTAATGAAAATTGATTTTGAGAATAATGGTAATTACAAAAACCTGAAATGTTAAATTTATTAGGATGTTTTATTGTCATAAAAATAAAAAGATTTTTAATAACCTCAAAAATGTAATGGACTCATTTTGGTATTAAATGTCACCCAAAAACAGTTTACATAGTCATATTCTCCCATATTTCTCGAGAGGTTACACTGAACGTCTGCTTCAATAACACACTGTACAATAGGATGTGTATTATACAGTATATTCACAAAAAGGCAAGATTACTAAGGTTACTCTTAGAGAACAACAAGATAGGCCATGAGCCTATCCAATCAAAAACGCACTTCTGTTTGAAATCTCTAATTTACTCAGGAAATAGAACCTCTTCTGATTTTCCATTTACTCTCTCAGAAGATCATTCTCTTCCATTTACATTATTTTCCTAAATCAGAAGGTCTGACCCTCTCCCATCTCATTTACCTTCAGTTAAAATGACATTTCCCTGTGTAAGGACCCCCGTTACTCCACAAGAGTCAAGTATCTGTGACCCAATACTTCATTATGTTTCCATTAATGCTCAGATCTGCAGATTTGTGATTGTTTTTATGCTTTATACAGTTTTCTTTAGTTTAATCTTGTGATAAAGAATTAATACATATATTATTTCTAATAACTGGTTTACCTATTATTGCTGCTTTAATGGTAAAATTGTGATGTAAATTACATATATATAATCTATAAAAAGTTATATGTGAATAAGCGACATGCTCAGAGCAAAAATGCATATTGCACTGTATTTTTAAGTCACAAAAGAGACCTCTCTCTTCACTGACTGTGCTTGATATGAAAAGATATCTTTTCTTTTTCTGATGCAAGTAGTTAAAATAGTCCATTCATAAATATGGGTGGCTATATAAGACAGTACAGCAGTTAATGATTTTACACTGCTAATCAGCTTCCAATACTCGATACTGAACTTATATTTAGGCTGGTGTATGCAGAGAAAATCTCAGAATATCAGAAAATCAGTATTCAAAGATTTATTATGATGCTGCTTCAATTACATAATATCTTATGAAGACAATACATTTTATTATTATACATGAAATACATCATATTATTGCTGCATTGCTGCAGAACAAATCCTGATTTTTTTTTTTTTTTTTTTTTTTGCAATCTTCAGGTGATAAACTCAGGGTTTTTATAATCTGACTGCAGTTTTGTTAAAATCAGACAAAATTTATTGGAGAATCTTTATTAAAATCACATCTAGAAGTCTCTTTTGAGATCCGTTGTCCAAAACAGTGGATTTAGTTACAAATGTGAGAAATGCAACCACAGTGTCATATTTTTCAATCTAATATTAATATATTAGAAAAGTGATGTCTATTGGAATAAACTCTGGATCAATTAATTAATTGAATCAACAATATTTAGGCTTAAATCTAAGATTTTTCATTTTTGAATTTCACGTTTTTGTATGATTTTGGATTATACATAAATTTGCTGGGTTACACACATTTTGAAGGTGTCATTGTTACAGTGTAATTATATATTTAAGTACTGAGTAATATTAATTAACTACATGTACTTACTATATGATTAGGGTTTGGCTTTGAGTTACTTGCATGTAATTATGAATAATTAATTAGGGGTTCGTGCACGTAGTGCAGAAACCCTATTGTATTTGTTAAGATTTTTAGGGGTTCGTGCACGTAGTGCAGAAACCCTATTGTATTTGTTAAGATTTTTATTATTATTATTATTAGGGGTTCGTGCACGTAGTGCAGAAACCCTATTGTATTTGTTAGGATTTTTATTATTATTATTATTATTATTATTATTATTATTATTCTGCCTTAAAACGAATCGTGCAGCCCAAACCGTAAGGGCTAGAGAGCTGAAACTTGGTCAGAAGGTAGTAGTCTTGCTCGCTACTCAGATACAAAGAATCGGCCAAATCGGCCAAACGGGGGCGCTACAGCGCAAAAACCTAAAATTTCAGACATTTTTGGCCCACAGTCGTAAACCGTGTGTCGTAGACTCAAAAACTTTACATCGTTGCAATCCTTGGGTTAGCCCGAACAAAAGTGGAGTCCGAAATTTTTGAGCTACGACGCTTCCTTCTTGCCCTAAAATTGACCTATATCCCAGACCTACTTTTGCGAACTAGTCCTAGGTTTTTCGCCCGATCGGAACCAAACCAGTGCAGAAATATTCTGTGGACACTGAATATCAATAATTATCAAAAAAAAGTTGAAATTTTGATTTTCGGGCGATACAGTACTCCAATTAGCGTCTATGCTAACGTTAGCCAAATGTTGTTGGAAGTATAGCTCTGGAACGGAATGAGCTATATTCACCAAACTCGGTACAAGTATGTACGAGCTCAATCTTTGGTCAAATAAAAAAAATTGCGAAGCTCTGCCACTTAGGGGCGCTATAAGACAGAAAAAACATATATATGGTTATAACTAGGCAACCGTTGGTCCGATCGGCTTCAAAATTGGTATGCAGCATCTTGGTCCAAAGGGGCACAAGTGTATATGAGGACATTCACGTATCTCAAAAAACATGGCCGCCATTGGCCAAAACATTTCAAGCACCAATTAGACAAGGTTAACGGAGGTCGATCGGAACAAAACTCGGTGGGCATGTTCGACTCATGGCCCTAAAGGTCTGTAAGAATTTTGAAAGAAATCGGCCACAAGTTGGCGCTAACGAGATTTTTGGCTCTGTAATCACGTGGTGTTTTACATATCCACACATAATGCATATCATCTGATAGATCTCCTCATAATGAACAACTTTTCCTCTTGGACCAAAGCTGTCAATCAAATCGTTCATTAATTATTCAGAAATATGTCTAAAACCTACTTTTGCGAACTAGTCTCTGGTTTTTCACTCAATTTCGATCAAACCACTGCAGTAATAATCTCTGGACTCTCTAGATCAATAGTTATCGAAAAAATGTTGAATTTTGTCCTTTGGTTAGCCATAATTGGCTAATTTCAAAAAAGAGGTGTGGCCACACATACCCAACAGCCTATAAAACCTAAACGAAAACTTGAAACTTTACGAAAGTTGGTGAAAACATGTGTCACATGACTGTGAACAAGCAAGAAAAGTTTCATCAAGATCGGACCATAGGTGGCGCTATAACAGTCAGAAAAGCCATCAAAAACACAATATTTCAACTGTACATGAAATTAACTGTAAAAAAAACATCTTAGATATTCACAAATACATACGTCATTCATATCACATGATAGATCTCATCATTCTGAACAACTTTGTCTCTAGGAGCATTTCTGTCAATCAAACCGTTATTTAACTATTCGCAATTAGGTTTAAAACCTACTTTGGTGAACTAGTCGTAGGTTTTTCACCCAATCGCAACCAATCTACTGCCGAAATGTTCTCTGTCTAGGGCTTATTAATAATTATCAAAAAAATCTTTGAAACATCCACTCATTTTTGTAATGGGGCCCAAAAACGTTTAAAAGTCGAGGGCCTATTTTACGAAAAATCCTATAACTCGTGAACGAAATGAGATATCTTCACCAAACTTGGTACATATATATAGCAGTAGGAACTTTGGTCAAACAACAAAAAATACCACTGATCTGCCACTTGGTGGCGCTATAAGATCGAAAAAACTGTAACTGGGTAACCGTTAGTCCGATCGACTTGAAACTTGGTATGCTGTGTCTTTGTCCGACGTGGCTGAAAAATCTATGAGGACATTCGCGTATCTAAAAAAACATGGCCGCCATCGGCCATTAAAATTTGAGCACTTATTAGACAAGGTTAACGGAGGTCGATCGGAATGAAACTCGGTGGGCATGTTTGACTCATGACTCCAAAGGTCTGTAAGAATTTTGAAAGAAATCGGCCACAAGTTGGCGCTAACGAGATTTTTGGCCTAGTGATCACGTGGTGTTTTACATATCCACAAATAATGCATATCATATGATAGATCTCCTCATTCTGAACAACTTTGCCTCTTGGACCAAAGATGTCAATCAAATCGTTCATTAATTATTCAGAAATATGTCTAAAACCTACTTTTGCGAACTAGTCTCTGGTTTTTTGGTCAATCTCGATCAAACCACTGCTGTAATAATCTCTGGACTCTCTAGATCAATAGTTATCGAAAACATGTTGAATTTTGTCCTTTGGTTAGCTATAATTGGCTCATTTAAAAAAGGACACGTGGCCACAAAAACCCAACAGCCTATAAAATGTAAACAAAAACTTGAAACTTTACGAATGTTGGTGAAAACATGTGACACATGACCGTTAACAAGCATGAAAAGTTTCATGGAGATCGGACCATAGGTGGTGCTTTAACAGTGAAAAAGGGCTTCTGAAACAGTATTTCTAAGGGAAATGACCTCAAATTGCAATAAAATATTAATAACATTCACTTATACACTACATCTTCATATCATCTGATAGATCTCCTCATTCTGAACAACTTTGCCTCTTGGACTAATGCTGTCAATCAAATCGTTCATTAATTATTTACAAATGTGTTAGAAACCTACTTTTGCTAACTTGTCTCTGTTTTTTTGCTCAATCTCGATCAAACCACAGCAGTGATGTTCTCTGGAGTCTCTGGATCAATAATTATCAAAAAATGTTTATAATTTAAGAGAGACTGGGCCAAAAATAACACTATAATAGTTATAAAGCTTAAAAACACAGTGTTGTATGAGAAATTGGCACTTATAACCACTAGATGGCAGCGGAAGACCACTAATGGCCTAATTAAGCTGTAAAACAGTACTGTTCAATGGCTACTGAAGGATTCAAGTTAAAACATTATAAAATCACTGTTATAACATTTTAAACCTCATTGAGTCAAAGTTTACCATTTTGTTCATACAGACATATCAGTTTTTATAATTTTGCCAGATTATGATTACAGTGAAACCTGAAAATTACATCTAAACTCTTAAAAACTGAATAAGTGCAATAGGCTTTGTTACCTATCACTTATTTGAAATATCTGCATCTGCAACAAAATGTGTGTGCATGTATGTCTGTGTATGAGTGTTTCTGTGTGTGTTTGTGTATGTGTGTGTATACAAGTGTGTTTGTGTGTGTGTGTGTGTGTGTGTGTATACAAGTGTTTTTCTGTGTGTGTGTGTGTATACAAGTGTGTTTGTTTGTGTGTGTGTGTGTGTGTGTGTGTGTGTATGTGTGTAAGCAGGCTTTATGATTGTTATTGTGATGGTTTGATCATTTCTATGTGTGTGTGCATGTGTGTTTTTGTGTGTATGTAAATATGCTTATAGAGTATTAATAGGCTAGTTTAATAATTTTGAGATTGATATTATTTTGAAAAACATGCTTTTGTCAACTAGCTTTCAGTTTTTAACTCAAAATCAATCAAATCATTGCAGTGCTGTTCTTTAGACTCTCTAGGTCAATAATTATCAAAAAAATGTGATAATTTAACAGAGACTGGGCAAAAAATAACACTATTACAGTTAAAAAGCTCAAAAACACAGTGTTGTTTGAGAAATAGGCATTTATAACCACTAGATGGCAGCGTAACACCACTAATGGGCTTATTCAACTCTTAAACAGTACTGTTCATAAGTTGCTTATGGAGATGCTATAAAATCACAGTTATAACATTTTAAACCTCATTGAGTCAAAGTTTACCATTTTGTTCATACAGACATATCAGTTTTTATAATTTTGCCAGATTATGATTACAGTGGAACCTGAAAATGACATCTAAACTCTTAAAAAGCGAATAGGTGCAATAGGCTTTGTTACCTATCACTTATTTAAAATAACTGCAACAAAATGTGTGTGCATGTATGTCCGTGTATGAGTGTTTCTGTGTGTGTTTGTATGTGTGAGTGTGTGTGTAAGCAGGCTTAATAATTATTACTGTGACCGTTTGACCATTTCATTTAAATGTGTGTGTGTGTGTGTGTGTGTGTGTGTGAATATGTTCATAGAGTATTAATAGGCCAGTTTAATCATTTAATTTCACTGTGTGTGCATGAGTGTTGTGTGTCTGTGAGCCTGCTCTCCATTCTGGATGTTTTTAACTGTCAGCCATACATCCAGGTTGGCCAACCTTAAAGGGTGTCAATTTCACGAACCCCGGTTAATCGCTGCTTGCAGCTATATTTAGGGGTTCGTGCACGTAGTGCAGAAACCCTATTGTAATTGTTAGGATTTTTATTATTATTATTATTATTATTATTATTATTATTATTATTATTCTGCCTTAAAACGAATCGTGCAGCCCAAACCGTAAGGGCTAGAGAGCTGAAACTTGGTCAGAAGGTAGTAGTCTTGCTCGCTACTCAGATACAAAGAATCGGCCAAATCGGCCAAACGGGGGCGCTACAGCGCAAAAACCTAAAATTTCAGACATTTTTGGCCCACAGTCGTAAACCGTGTGTCGTAGACTCAAAAACTTTACATCGTTGCAATCCTTGGGTTAGTCCGAACAAAAGTGGAGTCCGAAATTTTTGAGCTGCGACGCTTCCTTCTTGCCCTAAAATTGACCTATATCCCAGACCTACTTTTGCGAACTAGTCCTAGGTTTTTCGCCCGATCGGAACCAAACCAGTGCAGAAATATTCTGTGGACACTGAATATCAATAATTATCAAAAAAAAGTTGAAATTTTGATTTTCGGGCGATACAGTACTCCAATTAGCGTCTATGCTAACGTTAGCCAAATGTTGTTGGAAGTATAGCTCTGGAACGGAATGAGCTATATTCACCAAACTCGGTACAAGTATGTACGAGCTCAATCTTTGGTCAAATAAAAAAAATTGCGAAGCTCTGCCACTTAGGGGCGCTATAAGACAGAAAAAACATATAAATGGTTATAACTAGGCAACCGTTGGTCCGATCGGCTTCAAAATTGGTATGCAGCATCTTGGTCCAAAGGGGCACAAGTGTATATGAGGACATTCACGTATCTCAAAAAACATGGCCGCCATTGGCCAAAACATTTCAAGCACCAATTAGACAAGGTTAACGGAGGTCGATCGGAACAAAACTCGGTGGGCATGTTCGACTCATGGCCCTAAAGGTCTGTAAGAATTTTGAAAGAAATCGGCCACAAGTTGGCGCTAACGAGATTTTTGGCTCTGTAATCACGTGGTGTTTTACATATCCACACATAATGCATATCATCTGATAGATCTCCTCATAATGAACGACTTTTCCTCTTGGACCAAAGCTGTCAATCAAATCGTTCATTAATTATTCAGAAATATGTCTAAAACCTACTTTTGCGAACTAGTCTCTGGTTTTTCACTCAATTTCGATCAAACCACTGCAGTAATAATCTCTGGACTCTCTAGATCAATAGTTATCGAAAAAATGTTGAATTTTGTCCTTTGGTTAGCCATAATTGGCTAATTTCAAAAAAGAGGCGTGGCCACACATACCCAACAGCCTATAAAACCTAAACGAAAACTTGAAACTTTACGAAAGTTGGTGAAAACATGTGTCACATGACTGTGAACAAGCAAGAAAAGTTTCATCAAGATCGGACCATAGGTGGCGCTATAACAGTCAGAAAAGCCATCAAAAACACAATATTTCAACTGTACATGAAATTAACTGTAAAAAAAAACATCTTAGATATTCACAAATACATAAGTCATTCATATCACATGATAGATCTCATCATTCTGAACAACTTTGTCTCTAGGATCATTTCTGTCAATCAAACCGTTATTTAACTATTCGCAATTAGGTTTAAAACCTACTTTGGTGAACTAGTCGTAGGTTTTTCACCCAATCGCAACCAATCTACTGCCGAAATGTTCTCTGTCTAGGGCTTATTAATAATTATCAAAAAAATCTTTGAAACATCCACTCACTTTTGTAATGGGGCCCAAAAACATTTAAAAGTCGAGGGCCTATTTTACGAAAAATCCTATAACTCGTGAACGAAATGAGATATCTTCACCAAACTTGGTACATATATATAGCAGTAGGAACTTTGGTCAAACAACAAAAAATACCACTGATCTGCCACTTGGTGGCGCTATAAGATCAAAAAAACTGTAACTGGGTAACTGTTTTTCTGATCGACTTGAAATTTGGTATGCTGTGACTTTGTCCGAAGTGGCTTAAATATCTATGAGGACATTCGCGTATCTCAAAAAACATGGCCGCCATCGGCCATTAAAATTTGAGCACTTATTAGACAAGGTTAACGGAGGTCGATCGGAACCAAACTCAGTGGCCATGTTTGACTCATGACTCCAAAGGTCTGTAAGAATTTTGAAAGAAATCGGCCACAAGTTGGCGCTAACGAGATCTTTGGCCTAGTGATCACGTGGTGTTTTACATATCCACAAATAATGCATATCATATGATAGATCTCCTCATTCTGAACAACTTTGCCTCTTGGACCAAAGCTGTCAATCAAATCGTTCATTAATTATTCAGAAATATGTCTAAAACCTACTTTTGCGAACTAGTCTCTGGTTTTTTGGTCAATCTCGATCAAACAACTGCAGTAATAATCTCTGGACTGTCTAGATCAATAGTTATCGAAAAAAGTTTGAATTTTGTCCTTTGGTTAGCTATAAATGGCTCATTTCAAAAAGGGCACGTGGCCACACATACCCGACAGCCTATAAAATGTAAACGAAAACTTGAAACTTTACGAATGTTGGTGAAAACATGTGACACATGACCGTTAACAAGCATGAAAAGTTTCATGGAGATCGGACCATAGGTGGTGCTTTAACAGTGAAAAAGGGCTTCTGAAACACAGTATTTCTAAGGGAAATGACCTCAAATTGCAATAAAATATTAATAACATTCACTTATACACTACATCTTCATATCATCTGATAGATCTCCTCATTCTGAACAACTTTGCCTCTTGGACTAATGCTGTCAATCAAATCGTTCATTAATTATTTACAAATGTGTTAGAAACCTACTTTTGCTAACTTGTCTCTGTTTTTTTGCTCAATCTCGATCAAACCACAGCAGTGATGTTCTCTGGAGTCTCTGGATCAATAATTATCAAAAAATGTTTATAATTTAAGAGAGACTGGGCCAAAAATAACACTATAATAGTTATAAAGCTTAAAAACACAGTGTTGTATGAGAAATAGGCATTTATAACCACTAGATGGCAGCGGAAGACCACTAATGGCCTTATTAAGCTGTAAAACAGCACTGTTCAATGGCTACTGAAGGATTCAAGTTAAAACATTATAAAATCACTGTTATAACATTTTAAACCTCATTGAGTCAAAGTTTACCATTTTGTTCATACAGACATATCAGCTTTTATAATTTTGCCAGATTATGATTACAGTGAAACCTGAAAATGACATCTAAACTCTTAAAAAGCCAATAAGTGCAATAGGCTTTGTTACCTATCACTTATTTGAAATATCTGCATCTGCAACAAAATGTGTGTGCATGTATGTCCGTGTATGAGTGTTTCTGTGTGTGTGTGTATACAAGTGTGTTTGTGTGTGTGTGTGTGTGTGTGTGTGTATACAAGTGTGTTTGTGTGTGTGTGTGTGTGTAAGCAGGCTTTATGATTGTTATTGTGATGGTTTGACCATTTCTATGTGTGTGTGCATGTGTGTTTTTGTGTGTATGTAAATATGCTTATAGAGTATTAATAGGCTAGTTTAATAATTTTGAGATTGATATTATTTTGAAAAACATGCTTTTGTCAACTAGCTTTCAGTTTTTAACTCAAAATCAATCAAATCATTGCAGTGCTGTTCTTTAGACTCTCTAGGTCAATAATTATCAAAAAAATTTGATAATTTCACAGAGACTGGGCAAAAAATAACACTATTACAGTTAAAAAGCTCAAAAACACAGTGTTGTATGAGAAATAGGCATTTATAACCACTAGATGGCAGCGTAAGACCACTAATGGGCTTATTAAACTCTTAAACAGTACTGTTCATAAGTTGCTTATGGAGATGCTATAAAATCACTGTTATAACATTTTAAACCTCATTGAGTCAAAGTTTACCATTTTGTTCATACAGACATATCAGTTTTTATAATTTTGCCAGATTATGATTACAGTGGAACCTGAAAATGACATCTAAACTCTTAAAAAGCGAATAGGTGCAATAGGCTTTGTTACCTATCACTTATTTCAAATATCTGCAACAAAATGTGTGTGCGTGTATGTCCGTGTATGAGTGTTTCTGTGTGTGTGTGTTTGTATGTGTGAGTGTGTGTGTAAGCAGGCTTAATAATTATTACTGTGACCGTTTGACCATTTCATTTAAATGTGTGTGTGTGTGTGAATATGTTCATAGAGTATTAATAGGCCAGTTTAATCATTTAATTTCACTGTGTGTGCATGAGTGTTGTGTGTCTGTGAGCCTGCTCTCCATTCTGGATGTTTTTAACTGTCAGCCATACATCCAGGTTGGCCAACCTTAAAGGGTGTCAATTTCACGAACCCCGGTTAATCGCTGCTTGCAGCTATATTGGTAATTATAATTGCCCATTTTTTTTTTTTCTGCCCTAAAACGAATCGTGCAGCCCAAACCGTAAGGCCTAGAGACTTGAAACTCGGACAGATCGTAGAGCTCAATTTGGGGAGAACGTATCAAAGTCTCAGCCCAATCGGCCAAACGGGGGCGCTACAGCGCAAAAACCTAAAATTTCAGACATTTTTGGCCCACAGTCGTAAACCGTGTGTCGTAGACTCAAAAACTTTACATCGTTGCAATCCTTGGGTTAGCCCGAACAAAAGTGGAGTCCGAAATTTTTGAGCTACGACGCTTCCTTCTTGCCCTAAAATTGACCTAAATCCCAGACCTACTTTTGCGAACTAGTCCTAGGTTTTTCGCCCGATCGGAACCAAACCAGTGCAAAAATATTCTATGGACACTGAATATCAATAATTATCAAAAAAAAGTTGAAATTTCGATTTTCGACCGAAACGGTACATCAATTAGCGTCTATGCTAACATTAGCCAAATGTTATTGGAAGTATAACTCTGGAACGGAATGAGCTATATTCACCAAACTTGGTACACGTATGTACGAGCTCAATCTTTGGTCAAATAAAAAAAATTGCGCAGCTCTGCCACTTAGGGGCGCTATAAGACAGAAAAAACTTGTAAATGGCTATAACTAGGCAATCGTTGCTCTGATCGACTTCAAAATTGGTATGCAGCGTCTTCGTCTGAAGGGGCACAAGCATCTATGAGGACAATGGTGTATCTAAAAAAACATGGCCGCCATTGGCCAAATAATTTAAGCACCTATTAAACAAGGTTAACGGAGGTCAATCAGAACGAGACTCGGTGGGCATGTTCGACTCATGGCCCTAAAGGTCTGTAAGAATTTTGAAAGAAATCGGCCACTAGTTGGCGCTAACGAGATTTTTTTGGCTCTGTAATCACGTGGTGTTTTACATATGCACACAATATGCACATCGTTTGATAGATCTCCTCACAATGAGCAACTTTGCCTCTAAAACCATTGCTGTCAATCAAATCGTTCATTAATTATTTAGAAATATGTTAAAAACCTACTTTTGCGAACTAGTCCCTGGTTTTTCCCTCAATCTCAATCAAACCACTGCGGTAATAATCTCTGGACTCCCTAGATCAATAATTATCGAAAAAAAGTTTAATTTTGTCTTTTGGTTAGCAATAAATGGCTCATTTAAAAAGGAGGCGTGCCCACACATACCCAAACTCCTATAAAACCTAAACGAAAACTTGAAACTTTACGAAAGTTGGTGAAAACATGTCTCATATGACTCTTAACAAGCATGACAAGTTTCATGGAGATCGGACCATAGGTGGTGCTATAACAGTGAAAAAGGCTTCTGAAACAGTATTTCTAAGGGAAATTAAATCTAATTGCAATAAAATGTTAATAATATTCACTTATTTACTACATCTTCATATTATATGATAGATCTCCTCATTCTGAACAACTTTGCCTCTTGGACTAATGCTGTCAATCAAATTGTTCATTAATAATTAATAAATGTGTTAAAAACCTACTTTTGCGAACTAATCTCAGTTTTTTTGCTCAATCTCGATCAAACCACAGCAATGATATTCTCTGGAGTCTCTAGATCTATAATTATCAAAAACATGTTGAATTTTGTCCTCTGGTTAGCTATAATGCGTCATTTAGAAAAGGGGCTTTGCCACATATACCCAAAAACTTATGAAGCCTAAACGAAAACTCAAAATATGTTGATAACGTATGTCAGATGACTCTTAACAAGCAGTGTTTCAGTGTGTGTGCATGACTGTTGTGTGTCTGTGAGCCTGCTCTCCATTTTGGATGTTTTTAACTGTCAGCCATAAATCCGGGTTGGCCAACCTTAAAGGGCGTCAATTACACGAACCCCGGTTAATCGCTGCTTGCAGCTATATTTATTATTATTATTATTATTATTCTGCCTTAAAACGAATCGTGCAGCCCAAACCGTAAGGGCTAGAGAGCTGAAACTTGGTCAGAAGGTAGTAGTCTTGCTCGCTACTCAGATACAAAGAATCGGCCAAATCGGCCAAACGGGGGCGCTACAGCGCATAAACCTAAAATTTCAGACATTTTTGGGCCACAGTCGTAAACCGTGTGTCGTAGACTCAAAAACTTTACATCGTTGCAATCCTTGGGTTAGCCCGAACAAAAGTGGAGCCCAAAATTTTTGAGCTGCGACGCTTCCTTCTTGCCCTAAAATTGACCTATATCCCAGACCTACTTTTGCGAACTAGTCCTAGGTTTTTCGCCTGATCGGAACCAAACCAGTGCAGAAATATTCTGTGGACACTGAATATCAATAATTATCAAAAAAAAGTTGCAATTTTGATTTTCGGGCGATACAGTACTCCAATTAGCGTCTATGCTAACGTTAGCCAAATGTTGTTGGAAGTATAGCTCTGGAACGGAATGAGCTATATTCACCAAACTCGGTACAAGTATGTACGAGCTCAATCTTTGGTCAAATAAAAAAAATTGCGAAGCTCTGCCACTTAGGGGCGCTATAAGACAGAAAAAACATATAAATGGTTATAACTAGGCAACCGTTGGTCCGATCGGCTTCAAAATTGGTATGCAGCATCTTGGTCCAAAGGGGCACAAGTGTATATGAGGACATTCACGTATCTCAAAAAACATGGCCGCCATTGGCCAAAACATTTCAAGCACCAATTAGACAAGGTTAACGGAGGTCGATCGGAACAAAACTCGGTGGGCATGTTCGACTCATGGCCCTAAAGGTCTGTAAGAATTTTGAAAGAAATCGGCCACAAGTTGGCGCTAACGAGATTTTTGGCTCTGTAATCACGTGGTGTTTTACATATCCACACATAATGCATATCATCTGATAGATCTCCTCATAATGAACAACTTTTCCTCTTGGACCAAAGCTGTCAATCAAATCGTTCATTAATTATTCAGAAATATGTCTAAAACCTACTTTTGCGAACTAGTCTCTGGTTTTTCACTCAATTTCGATCAAACCACTGCAGTAATAATCTCTGGACTCTCTAGATCAATAGTTATCGAAAAAATGTTGAATTTTGTCCTTTGGTTAGCCATAATTGGCTAATTTCAAAAAAGAGGTGTGGCCACACATACCCAACAGCCTATAAAACCTAAACGAAAACTTGAAACTTTACGAAAGTTGGTGAAAACATGTGTCACATGACTGTGAACAAGCAAGAAAAGTTTCATCAAGATCGGACCATAGGTGGCGCTATAACAGTCAGAAAAGCCATCAAAAACACAATATTTCAACTGTACATGAAATTAACTGTAAAAAAAACATCTTAGATATTCACAAATACATAAGTCATTCATATCACATGATAGATCTCATCATTCTGAACAACTTTGTCTCTAGGATCATTTCTGTCAATCAAACTGTTATTTAATTATTTGCAATTAGGTTTAAAACCTACTTTGGTGAACTAGTCGTAGGTTTTTCACCCAATCGCAACCAAACTACTGCCGAAATGTTCTCTGTCCAGGGCTTATTAATAATTATCAAAAAAATCTTTGAAACGTCCACTCATTTTTGTAATGGGGCCCAAAAACATTTAAAAGTCGAGGACCTATTTTACGAAAAATGCTATAACTCGTGAACGAAATGGGATATCTTCACCAAACTTGGTACATATATATAACAGTAGGAACGTTGGTCAAAAAACAAAAAATACCACTGATCTGCCACTTGGTGGCGCTATAAGATCGAAAAAACTGTAACTGGGTAAGCGTTAGTCCGATCGACTTGAAACTTGGTATGCAGTGTCTTTGTCCGACGTGGCTGAAATATCTATGAGGACATTGGCGTATCTCAAAAAACATGGCCGCCATCGGCCATTAAAATTTGAGCACTTATTAGACAAGGTTAACGGAGGTCGATCGGAACGAAACTCGGTGGGCATGTTTGACTCATGACCCCAAAGGTCTGTAAGAATTTTGAAAGAAATCGGCCACAAGTTGGCGCTAACGAGATTTTTGGCCTAGTGATCACGTGGTGTTTTACATATCCACAAATAATGCATATCATATGATAGATCTCCTCATTCCGAACAACTTTGCCTCTTGGACCAAAGATGTCAATCAAATCGTTCATTAATTATTCAGAAATATGTCTAAAACCTACTTTTGCGATCTAGTCTCTGGTTTTTTGGTCAATCTCGATCAAACCACTGCAGTAATAATCTCTGGACTCTCTAGATCAATAGTTATCGAACAAATGTTGAATTTTGTCCTTTGGTTAGCCATAATTGGCTCATTTAAAAAAGGACACGTGGCCACAAAAACCCAACAGCCTATAAAACTTAAACAAAAACTTGAAACTTTACGAAAGTAGGTGAAAACATGTGACACATGACCGTTAACAAGCATGAAAAGTTTCATGGAGATCGGACCATAGGTGGTGCTTTAACAGTGAAAAGGGGCTTCTGAAACAGCATTTCTAAGGGAAATGACCTCAAATTGCAATAAAATATTAATAACATTCACTTATACACTAGATCTTCATATCATCTGATAGATCTCCTCATTCTGAACAACTTTGCCTCTTGGACTAATGCTGTCAATCAAATCGTTCATTAATTATTTACAAATGTGTTAAAAACCTACTTTTGCTAACTTGTCTCTGTTTTTTTGCTCAATCTCGATCAAACCACAACAGTGATGTTCTCTGGAGTCTCTAGATCAATAATTATCACAAAATTTATAAGTTAAGAGAGACTGGGCCAAAAATAACACTATAATAGTTATAAAGCTTAAAAACACAGTGTTGTATGAAAAATTGGCATTTATAACCACTAGATGGCAGCGGAAGACCACTAATGGCCTTATTAAGCTGTAAAACAGCACTGTTCTATGGCTACTGAAGAATTCATGATAAAACATTATAAAATCACTGTTATAACATTTTAAACCTCATTGAGTCAAAGTTTACCATTTTGTTCATACAGACATATCAGTTTTTATAATTTTGCCAGATTATGATTACAGTGAAACCTGAAAATGAGATCTAAACTCTTAAAAAGTGAATAAGTGCAATAGGCTTTGTTACCTATCACTTATTTCAAATATCTGCATCTGCAACAAAATGTGTGTGCATGTATGTCCGTGTATGAGTGTTTCTGTGTGTGTGTGTATACAAGTGTGTTTGTGTGTGTGTGTGTGTGTGTGTGTGTGTTTGTGTGTGTGTGTGTGTGTGTGTGTATGTGTGTGTAAGCAGGCTTTATGATTGTTATTGTCATGGTTTGACCATTTAATTTCTATGTGTGTGTGCATGTGTGTTTTTGTGTGTATGTAAATATGCTTATAGAGTATTAATAGGCTAGTTTAATAATTTTGAGATTGATATTATTTTGAAAAACATGCTTTTGTCAACTAGCTTTCAGTTTTTAACTCAAAATCAATCAAATCATTTCAGTACTGTTCTCTAGACTCTCTGGATCAATAATTATCAAAACATTTTGATAATTTAAGAGAGACTGGGCCAAAAATAACACTATAATAGTTATAAAGCTTAAAAACACAGTGTTGTATGAGAAATTGGCTTTTATAACCACTAGATGGCAGCGTAAGACCACTAATGGGCTTATTAAACTCTGAAACAGTACTGTTCATGTGTTGCTTATGGAGATGTTATAAAATCACAGTTATAACATTTTAAACCTCATTGAGTCAAAGTTTACCATTTTGTTCATACAGACATATCAGTTTTTATAATTTTGCCAGATTATGATTACAGTGAAACCTGAAAATGACATCTAAACTCTTAAAAAGCCAATAGGTGCAATAGGCTTTGTTACCTATCACTTATTTCAAATATCTGCATCTCCAACAAACTGTGTGTGCATGTATGTCCGTTTATGAGTGTTTGTGTATGTATGTGTATGTGTGTGTGTATGTGTGTGTGTGTGTGTTTGTCTGTGTGTGTAACAAGGCTTAATTATTATTATTGTGATAGTTTGACCATTTCATTTAAATGTGTGTGCACGTGTGTGTGTGTGTGTGAATATGCTTATACAGCATTAATAGGCCAGTTTAATCATTTAATTTCACTGTGTGTGCATAAGTGTTGTGTGTCTGTGAAGCCTGCTCTCCATTTTGGATTGTTTTAACTGTCAGCCATACATCCAGGTTGACCAAGACCACCTTCAAGTCCGTAACTTCCACGAACCCCGGTTAATCGCTGCTAGCAGCTATATTTAGGGGTTCGTGCACGTAGTGCAGAAACCCTATTGTAATTGTTAGGATTTTTATTATTATTATTATTATTATTATTATTATTATTATTATTATTATTCTGCCTTAAAACGAATCGTGCAGCCCAAACCGTAAGGGCTAGAGAGCTGAAACTTGGTCAGAAGGTAGTAGTCTTGCTCGCTACTCAGATACAAAGAATCGGCCAAATCGGCCAAACGGGGGCGCTACAGCGCAAAAACCTAAAATTTCAGACATTTTTGGCCCACAGTCGTAAACCGTGTGTCGTAGACTCAAAAACTTTACATCGTTGCAATCCTTGGGTTAGTCCGAACAAAAGTGGAGTCCGAAATTTTTGAGCTGCGACGCTTCCTTCTTGCCCTAAAATTGACCTATATCCCAGACCTACTTTTGCGAACTAGTCCTAGGTTTTTCGCCCGATCGGAACCAAACCAGTGCAGAAATATTCTGTGGACACTGAATATCAATAATTATCAAAAAAAAGTTGAAATTTTGATTTTCGGGCGATACAGTACTCCAATTAGCGTCTATGCTAACGTTAGCCAAATGTTGTTGGAAGTATAGCTCTGGAACGGAATGAGCTATATTCACCAAACTCGGTACAAGTATGTACGAGCTCAATCTTTGGTCAAATAAAAAAAATTGCGAAGCTCTGCCACTTAGGGGCGCTATAAGACAGAAAAAACATATAAATGGTTATAACTAGGCAACCGTTGGTCCGATCGGCTTCAAAATTGGTATGCAGCATCTTGGTCCAAAGGGGCACAAGTGTATATGAGGACATTCACGTATCTCAAAAAACATGGCCGCCATTGGCCAAAACATTTCAAGCACCAATTAGACAAGGTTAACGGAGGTCGATCGGAACAAAACTCGGTGGGCATGTTCGACTCATGGCCCTAAAGGTCTGTAAGAATTTTGAAAGAAATCGGCCACAAGTTGGCGCTAACGAGATTTTTGGCTCTGTAATCACGTGGTGTTTTACATATCCACACATAATGCATATCATCTGATAGATCTCCTCATAATGAACGACTTTTCCTCTTGGACCAAAGCTGTCAATCAAATCGTTCATTAATTATTCAGAAATATGTCTAAAACCTACTTTTGCGAACTAGTCTCTGGTTTTTCACTCAATTTCGATCAAACCACTGCAGTAATAATCTCTGGACTCTCTAGATCAATAGTTATCGAAAAAATGTTGAATTTTGTCCTTTGGTTAGCCATAATTGGCTAATTTCAAAAAAGAGGCGTGGCCACACATACCCAACAGCCTATAAAACCTAAACGAAAACTTGAAACTTTACGAAAGTTGGTGAAAACATGTGTCACATGACTGTGAACAAGCAAGAAAAGTTTCATCAAGATCGGACCATAGGTGGCGCTATAACAGTCAGAAAAGCCATCAAAAACACAATATTTCAACTGTACATGAAATTAACTGTAAAAAAAACATCTTAGATATTCACAAATACATAAGTCATTCATATCACATGATAGATCTCATCATTCTGAACAACTTTGTCTCTAGGATCATTTCTGTCAATCAAACCGTTATTTAACTATTCGCAATTAGGTTTAAAACCTACTTTGGTGAACTAGTCGTAGGTTTTTCACCCAATCGCAACCAATCTACTGCCGAAATGTTCTCTGTCTAGGGCTTATTAATAATTATCAAAAAAATCTTTGAAACATCCACTCACTTTTGTAATGGGGCCCAAAAACATTTAAAAGTCGAGGGCCTATTTTACGAAAAATCCTATAACTCGTGAACGAAATGAGATATCTTCACCAAACTTGGTACATATATATAGCAGTAGGAACTTTGGTCAAACAACAAAAAATACCACTGATCTGCCACTTGGTGGCGCTATAAGATCAAAAAAACTGTAACTGGGTAACTGTTTTTCTGATCGACTTGAAATTTGGTATGCTGTGACTTTGTCCGAAGTGGCTTAAATATCTATGAGGACATTCGCGTATCTCAAAAAACATGGCCGCCATCGGCCATTAAAATTTGAGCACTTATTAGACAAGGTTAACGGAGGTCGATCGGAACCAAACTCAGTGGCCATGTTTGACTCATGACTCCAAAGGTCTGTAAGAATTTTGAAAGAAATCGGCCACAAGTTGGCGCTAACGAGATCTTTGGCCTAGTGATCACGTGGTGTTTTACATATCCACAAATAATGCATATCATATGATAGATCTCCTCATTCTGAACAACTTTGCCTCTTGGACCAAAGCTGTCAATCAAATCGTTCATTAATTATTCAGAAATATGTCTAAAACCTACTTTTGCGAACTAGTCTCTGGTTTTTTGGTCAATCTCGATCAAACAACTGCAGTAATAATCTCTGGACTGTCTAGATCAATAGTTATCGAAAAAAGTTTGAATTTTGTCCTTTGGTTAGCTATAAATGGCTCATTTCAAAAAGGGCACGTGGCCACACATACCCGACAGCCTATAAAATGTAAACGAAAACTTGAAACTTTACGAATGTTGGTGAAAACATGTGACACATGACCGTTAACAAGCATGAAAAGTTTCATGGAGATCGGACCATAGGTGGTGCTTTAACAGTGAAAAAGGGCTTCTGAAACAGTATTTCTAAGGGAAATGACCTCAAATTGCAATAAAATATTAATAACATTCACTTATACACTACATCTTCATATCATCTGATAGATCTCCTCATTCTGAACAACTTTGCCTCTTGGACTAATGCTGTCAATCAAATCGTTCATTAATTATTTACAAATGTGTTAGAAACCTACTTTTGCTAACTTGTCTCTGTTTTTTTGCTCAATCTCGATCAAACCACAGCAGTGATGTTCTCTGGAGTCTCTGGATCAATAATTATCAAAAAATGTTTATAATTTAAGAGAGACTGGGCCAAAAATAACACTATAATAGTTATAAAGCTTAAAAACACAGTGTTGTATGAGAAATAGGCATTTATAACCACTAGATGGCAGCGGAAGACCACTAATGGCCTTATTAAGCTGTAAAACAGCACTGTTCAATGGCTACTGAAGGATTCAAGTTAAAACATTATAAAATCACTGTTATAACATTTTAAACCTCATTGAGTCAAAGTTTACCATTTTGTTCATACAGACATATCAGCTTTTATAATTTTGCCAGATTATGATTACAGTGAAACCTGAAAATGACATCTAAACTCTTAAAAAGCCAATAAGTGCAATAGGCTTTGTTACCTATCACTTATTTGAAATATCTGCATCTGCAACAAAATGTGTGTGCATGTATGTCCGTGTATGAGTGTTTCTGTGTGTGTGTGTATACAAGTGTGTTTGTGTGTGTGTGTGTGTGTGTGTGTGTATACAAGTGTGTTTGTGTGTGTGTGTGTGTGTAAGCAGGCTTTATGATTGTTATTGTGATGGTTTGACCATTTCTATGTGTGTGTGCATGTGTGTTTTTGTGTGTATGTAAATATGCTTATAGAGTATTAATAGGCTAGTTTAATAATTTTGAGATTGATATTATTTTGAAAAACATGCTTTTGTCAACTAGCTTTCAGTTTTTAACTCAAAATCAATCAAATCATTGCAGTGCTGTTCTTTAGACTCTCTAGGTCAATAATTATCAAAAAAATTTGATAATTTCACAGAGACTGGGCAAAAAATAACACTATTACAGTTAAAAAGCTCAAAAACACAGTGTTGTATGAGAAATAGGCATTTATAACCACTAGATGGCAGCGTAAGACCACTAATGGGCTTATTAAACTCTTAAACAGTACTGTTCATAAGTTGCTTATGGAGATGCTATAAAATCACTGTTATAACATTTTAAACCTCATTGAGTCAAAGTTTACCATTTTGTTCATACAGACATATCAGTTTTTATAATTTTGCCAGATTATGATTACAGTGGAACCTGAAAATGACATCTAAACTCTTAAAAAGCGAATAGGTGCAATAGGCTTTGTTACCTATCACTTATTTCAAATATCTGCAACAAAATGTGTGTGCGTGTATGTCCGTGTATGAGTGTTTCTGTGTGTGTGTGTTTGTATGTGTGAGTGTGTGTGTAAGCAGGCTTAATAATTATTACTGTGACCGTTTGACCATTTCATTTAAATGTGTGTGTGTGTGTGAATATGTTCATAGAGTATTAATAGGCCAGTTTAATCATTTAATTTCACTGTGTGTGCATGAGTGTTGTGTGTCTGTGAGCCTGCTCTCCATTCTGGATGTTTTTAACTGTCAGCCATACATCCAGGTTGGCCAACCTTAAAGGATGTCAATTTCACGAACCCCGGTTAATCGCTGCTTGCAGCTATATTTATTATTATTATTCTGCCTTAAAACGAATCGTGCAGCCCAAACCGTAAGGGCTAGAGAGCTGAAACTTGGTCAGAAGGTAGTAGTCTTGCTCGCTACTCAGATACAAAGAATCGGCCAAATCGGCCAAACGGGGGCGCTACAGCGCAAAAACCTAAAATTTCAGACATTTTTGGCCCACAGTCGTAAACCGTGTGTCGTAGACTCAAAAACTTTACATCGTTGCAATCCTTGGGTTAGCCCGAACAAAAGTGGAGCCCGAAATTTTTGAGCTACGACGCTTCCTTCTTGCCCTAAAATTGACCTATATCCCAGACCTACTTTTGCGAACTAGTCCTAGGTTTTTCGCCCGATCGGAACCAAACCAGTGCAGAAATATTCTGTGGACACTGAATATCAATAATTATCAAAAAAAAGTTGAAATTTTGATTTTCGGGCGATACAGTACTCCAATTAGCGTCTATGCTAACGTTAGCCAAATGTTGTTGGAAGTATAGCTCTGGAACGGAATGAGCTATATTCACCAAACTCGGTACAAGTATGTACGAGCTCAATCTTTGGTCAAATAAAAAAAATTGCGAAGCTCTGCCACTTAGGGGCGCTATAAGACAGAAAAAACATATAAATGGTTATAACTAGGCAACCGTTGGTCCGATCGGCTTCAAAATTGGTATGCAGCATCTTGGTCCAAAGGGGCACAAGTGTATATGAGGACATTCACGTATCTCAAAAAACATGGCCGCCATTGGCCAAAACATTTCAAGCACCAATTAGACAAGGTTAACGGAGGTCGATCGGAACAAAACTCGGTGGGCATGTTCGACTCATGGCCCTAAAGGTCTGTAAGAATTTAGAAAGAAATCGGCCACAAGTTGGCGCTAACGAGATTTTTGGCTCTGTAATCACGTGGTGTTTTACATATCCACACATAATGCATATCATCTGATAGATCTCCTCATAATGAACAACATTTCCTCTTGGACCAAAGCTGTCAATCAAATCGTTCATTAAGTATTCAGAAATATGTCTAAAACCTACTTTTGCGAACTAGTCTCTGGTTTTTCACTCAATTTCGATCAAACCACTGCAGTAATAATCTCTGGACTCTCTAGATCAATAATTATCGAAAAAATGTTGAATTTTGTCCTTTGGTTAGCCATAATTGGCTCATTTCAAAAAGGAGGCGTGGCCACACATACCCAACAGCCTATAAAACCTAAACGAAAACTTGAAACTTTACGAAAGTTGGTGAAAACATGTGTCACATGACTGTGAACAAGCAAGAAAAGTTTCATCAAGATCGGACCATAGGTGGCGCTATAACAGTCAGAAAAGCTATCAAAAACACAATATTTCAACTGTACATGAAATTAACTGTAAAAAAAACATCTTAGATATTCACAAATACATAAGTCATTCATATCACATGATAGATCTCATCATTCTGAACAACTTTGTCTCTAGGAGCATTTCTGTCAATCAAACCGTTATTTAACTATTCGCAATTAGGTTTAAAACCTACTTTGGTGAACTAGTCGTAGGTTTTTCACCCAATCGCAACCAATCTACTGCCGAAATTTTCTCTGTCTAGGGCTTATTAATAATTATCAAAAAAATCTTTGAAACATCCACTCACTTTTGTAATGGGGCCCAAAAACGTTTAAAAGTCGAGGACCTATTTTACGAAAAATCCTATAACTCGTGAACGAAATGAGATATCTTCACCAAACTTGGTACATATATATAGCAGTAGGAACTTTGGTCAAACAACAAAAAATACCACTGATCTGCCACTTGGTGGCGCTATAAGATCGAAAAAACTGTAACTGGGTAACCGTTAGTCCGATCGACTTGAAACTTGGTATGCTGTGTCTTTGTCCGACGTGGCTGAAAAATCTATGAGGACATTCGCGTATCTAAAAAAACATGGCCGCCATCGGCCATTAAAATTTGAGCACTTATTAGACAAGGTTAACGGAGGTCGATCGGAACCAAACTCAGTGGCCATGTTTGACTCAAGGCCCCAAAGGTCTGTAAGAATTTTGAAAGAAATCGGCCACAAGTTGGCGCTAACGAGATTTTTGGCCTAGTGATCACGTGGTGTTTTACATATCCACAAATAATGCATATCATATGATAGATCTCCTCATTCTGAACAACTTTGCCTCTTGGACCAAAGATGTCAATCAAATCGTTCATTAATTATTCAGAAATATGTCTAAAACCTACTTTTGCGAACTAGTCTCTGGTTTTTTGGTCAATCTCAAACAAACAACTGCAGTAATAATCTCTGGACTCTCTAGATCAATAGTTATCGAAAAAATGTTGAATTTTGTCCTTTGGTTAGCTATAATTGGCTCATTTAAAAAAGGACACGTGGCCACAAAAACCCAACAGCCTATAAAATGTAAACAAAAACTTGAAACTTTACGAATGTTGGTGAAAACATGTGACACATGACCGTTAACAAGCATGAAAAGTTTCATGGAGATCGGACCATAGGTGGTGCTTTAACAGTGAAAAAGGGCTTCTGAAACAGTATTTCTAAGGGAAATGACCTCAAATTGCAATAAAATATTAATAACATTCACTTATACACTACATCTTCATATCATCTGATAGATCCCCTCATTCTGAACAACTTTGCCTCTTGGACTAATGCTGTCAATCAAATCGTTCATTAATTATTTACAAATGTGTTAGAAACCTACTTTTGCTAACTTGTCTCTGTTTTTTTGCTCAATCTCGATCAAACCACAGCAGTGATGTTCTCTGGAGTCTCTGGATCAATAATTATCAAAAAAATTTTATAATTTAAGAGAGACTGGGCCAAAAATAACACTATAATAGTTATAAAGCTTAAAAACACAGTGTTGTATGAGAAATTGGCATTTATAACCACTAGATGGCAGCGGAAGACCACTAATGGCCTTATTAAGCTGTAAAACAGCACTGTTCAATGGCTACTGAAGGATTCAAGTTAAAACATTATAAAATCACTGTTATAACATTTTAAACCTCATTGAGTCAAAGTTTACCATTTTGTTCATACAGACATATCAGCTTTTATAATTTTGCCAGATTATGATTACAGTGAAACCTAAAAATGACATCTAAACTCTTAAAAACTGAATAAGTGCAATAGGCTTTGTTACCTATCACTTATTTGAAATATCTGCATCTGCAACAAAATGTGTGTGCATGTATGTCTGTGTATGAGTGTTTCTGTGTGTGTGTGTGTGTGTGTGTGTGTGTATACAAGTGTTTTTCTGTGTGTGTGTGTGTATACAAGTGTGTTTGTGTGTGTGTGTGTGTGTGTGTGTATGTGTGTAAGCAGGCTTTATGATTGTTATTGTGATGGTTTGACCATTTCATTTCTATGTGTGTGTGCATGTGTGTTTTTGTGTGTATGTAAATATGCTTATAGAGTATTAATAGGCTAGTTTAATAATTTTGAGATTGATATTATTTTGAAAAACATGCTTTTGTCAACTAGCTTTCAGTTTTTAACTCAAAATCAATCAAATCATTGCAGTGCTGTTCTTTAGACTCTCTAGGTCAATAATTATCAAAAAAATGTGATAATTTAACAGAGACTGGGCAAAAAATAACACTATTACAGTTAAAAAGCTCAAAAACACAGTGTTGTATGAGAAATAGGCATTTATAACCACTAGATGGCAGCGTAAGACCACTAATGGGCTTATTAAACTCTTAAACAGTACTGTTCATAAGTTGCTTATGGAGATGCTATAAAATCACTGTTATAACATTTTAAACCTCATTGAGTCAAAGTTTACCATTTTGTTCATACAGACATATCAGTTTTTATAATTTTGCCAGATTATGATTACAGTGGAACCTGAAAATGACATCTAAACTCTTAAAAAGCGAATAGGTGCAATAGGCTTTGTTACCTATCACTTATTTCAAATATCTGCAACAAAATGTGTGTGCATGTATGTCCGTGTATGAGTGTTTCTGTGTGTGTTTGTATGTGTGAGTGTGTGTGTAAGCAGGCTTAATAATTATTACTGTGACCGTTTGACCATTTCATTTAAATGTGTGTGTGTGTGTGTGTGAATATGTTCATAGAGTATTAATAGGCCAGTTTAATCATTTAATTTCACTGTGTGTGCATGAGTGTTGTGTGTCTGTGAGCCTGCTCTCCATTCTGGATGTTTTTAACTGTCAGCCGTACATCCAGGTTGACCAAGACCACCTTAAAGGGTGTCAATTTCACGAACCCCGGTTAATCGCTGCTTGCAGCTATATTTAGGGGTTCGTGCACGTAGTGCAGAAACCCTATTGTATTTGTTAAGATTTTTATTATTATTATTATTATTATTATTATTATTATTATTATTCTGCCTTAAAACGAATCGTGCAGCCCAAACCGTAAGGGCTAGAGAGCTGAAACTTGGTCAGAAGGTAGTAGTCTTGCTCGCTACTCAGATACAAAGAATCGGCCAAATCGGCCAAACGGGGGCGCTACAGCGCAAAAACCTAAAATTTCAGACATTTTTGGCCCACAGTCGTAAACCGTGTGTCGTAGACTCAAAAACTTTACATCGTTGCAATCCTTGGGTTAGCCCGAACAAAAGTGGAGTCCGAAATTTTTGAGCTGCGACGCTTCCTTCTTGCCCTAAAATTGACCTATATCCCAGACCTACTTTTGCGAACTAGTCCTAGGTTTTTCGCCCGATCGGAACCAAACCAGTGCAGAAATATTCTGTGGACACTGAATATCAATAATTATCAAAAAAAAGTTGCAATTTTGATTTTCGGGCGATACAGTACTCCAATTAGCGTCTATGCTAACGTTAGCCAAATGTTGTTGGAAGTATAGCTCTGGAACGGAATGAGCTATATTCACCAAACTCGGTACAAGTATGTACGAGCTCAATCTTTGGTCAAATAAAAAAAATTGCGAAGCTCTGCCACTTAGGGGCGCTATAAGACAGAAAAAACATATAAATGGTTATAACTAGGCAACCGTTGGTCCGATCGGCTTCAAAATTGGTATGCAGCATCTTGGTCCAAAGGGGCACAAGTGTATATGAGGACATTCACGTATCTCAAAAAACATGGCCGCCATTGGCCAAAACATTTCAAGCACCAATTAGACAAGGTTAACGGAGGTCGATCGGAACAAAACTCGGTGGGCATGTTCGACTCATGGCCCTAAAGGTCTGTAAGAATTTTGAAAGAAATCGGCCACAAGTTGGCGCTAACGAGATTTTTGGCTCTGTAATCACGTGGTGTTTTACATATCCACACATAATGCATATCATCTGATAGATCTCCTCATAATGAACAACTTTTCCTCTTGGACCAAAGCTGTCAATCAAATCGTTCATTAATTATTCAGAAATATGTCTAAAACCTACTTTTGCGAACTAGTCTCTGGTTTTTCACTCAATTTCGATCAAACCACTGCAGTAATAATCTCTGGACTCTCTAGATCAATAGTTATCGAAAAAATGTTGAATTTTGTCCTTTGGTTAGCTATAATTGGCTAATTTCAAAAAAGAGGTGTGGCCACACATACCCAACAGCCTATAAAACCTAAACGAAAACTTGAAACTTTACGAAAGTTGGTGAAAACCTGTGTCACATGACTGTGAACAAGCAAGAAAAGTTTCATCAAGATCGGACCATAGGTGGCGCTATAACAGTCAGAAAAGCCATCAAAAACACAATATTTCAACTGTACATGAAATTAACTGTAAAAAAAAACATCTTAGATATTCACAAATACATAAGTCATTCATATCACATGATAGATCTCATCATTCTGAACAACTTTGTCTCTAGGAGCATTTCTGTCAATCAAACCGTTATTTAACTATTCGCAATTAGGTTTAAAACCTACTTTGGTGAACTAGTCGTAGGTTTTTCACCCAATCGCAACCAATCTACTGCCGAAATGTTCTCTATCTAGGGCTTATTAATAATTATCAAAAAAATCTTTGAAACATCCACTCACTTTTGTAATGGGGCCCAAAAACGTTTAAAAGTCGAGGGCCTATTTTACGAAAAATCCTATAACTCGTGAACGAAATGAGATATCTTCACCAAACTTGGTACATATATATAGCAGTAGGAACTTTGGTCAAACAACAAAAAATACCACTGATCTGCCACTTGGTGGCGCTATAAGATCGAAAAAACTGTAACTGGGTAACCGTTAGTCCGATCGACTTGAAACTTGGTATGCTGTGTCTTTGTCCGACGTGGCTGAAAAATCTATGAGGACATTCGCGTATCTAAAAAAACATGGCCGCCATCGGCCATTAAAATTTGAGCACTTATTAGACAAGGTTAACGGAGGTCGATCGGAATGAAACTCGGTGGGCATGTTTGACTCATGACTCCAAAGGTCTGTAAGAATTTTGAAAGAAATCGGCCACAAGTTGGCGCTAACGAGATTTTTGGCCTAGTGATCACGTGGTGTTTTACATATCCACAAATAATGCATATCATATGATAGATCTCCTCATTCTGAACAACTTTGCCTCTTGGACCAAAGATGTCAATCAAATCGTTCATTAATTATTCAGAAATATGTCTAAAACCTACTTTTGCGAACTAGTCTCTGTTTTGTTGGTCAATCTCGATCAAACCACTGCAGTAATAATCTCTGGACTCTCTAGATCAATAGTTATCGAAAACATGTTGAATTTTGTCCTTAGGTTAGCTATAATTGGCTCATTTAAAAAAGGACACGTGGCCACAAAAACCCAACAGCCTATAAAATGTAAACAAAAACTTGAAACTTTACGAATGTTGGTGAAAACATGTGACACATGACCGTTAACAAGCATGAAAAGTTTCATGGAGATCGGACCATAGGTGGTGCTTTAACAGTGAAAAAGGGCTTCTGATACAGTATTTCTAAGGGAAATGACCTCAAATTGCAATAAAATATTAATAACATTCACTTATACACTACATGTTCATATCATCTGATAGATCTCCTCATTCTGAACAACTTTGCCTCTTGGACTAATGCTGTCAATCAAATCGTTCATTAATTATTTACAAATGTGTTAGAAACCTACTTTTGCTAACTTGTCTCTGTTTTTTTTGCTCAATCTCGATCAAACCACAGCAGTGATGTTCTCTGGAGTCTCTGGATCAATAATTATCAAAAAATGTTTATAATTTAAGAGAGACTGGGCCAAAAATAACACTATAATAGTTATAAAGCTTAAAAACACAGTGTTGTATGAGAAATTGGCATTAATAACCACTAGATGGCAGCGGAAGACCACTAATGGCCTTATTAAGCTGTAAAACAGCACTGTTCAATGGCTACTGAAGGATTCAAGTTAAAACATTATAAAATAACTGTTATAACATTTTAAACCTCATTGAGTCAAAGTTTACCATTTTGTTCATACAGACATATCAGCTTTTATAATTTTGCCAGATTATGATTACAGTGAAACCTGAAAATGACATCTAAACTCTTAAAAAGCCAATAAGTGCAATAGGCTTTGTTACCTATCACTTATTTCAAATATCTGCATCTGCAACAAAATGTGTGTGCATGTATGTCCGTGTATGAGTGTTTCTGTGTGTGTGTGTGTGTGTGTATACAAGTGTGTTTGTGTGTGTATGTGTGTGTGTGTGTGTGTATGCGTGTAAGCAGGCTTTATGATTGTTATTGTGATGGTTTGACCATTTAATTTATATGTGTGTGTGCATGTGTGTTTTTGTGTGTATGTAAATATGCTTATAGAGTATTAATAGGCTAGTTTAATAATTTTGAGATTGATATTATTTTGAAAAACATGCTTTTGTCAACTAGCTTTCAGTTTTTAACTCAAAATCAATCAAATCATTGCAGTGCTGTTCTTTAGACTCTCTAGGTCAATAATTATCAAAAAATTTTGATAATTTAACAGAGACTGGGCAAAAAATAACACTATTACAGTTAAAAAGCTCAAAAACACAGTGTTGTATGAGAAATAGGCATTTAAAACCACTAGATGGCAGCGGAAGACCACTAATGGGCTTATTAAACTCTTAAACAGTACTGTTCATATGTTGCTTATGGAGATGCTATAAAATCACTGTTATAACATTTTAAACCTCATTGAGTCAAAGTTTACCATTTTGTTCATACAGACATATCAGTTTTTATAATTTTGCCAGATTATGATTACAGTGGAACCTGAAAATGACATCTAAACTCTTAAAAAGTGAATGTGCAATAATCTTTGTTACCTATCACTTATTTTAAATCAAACAACTGTGTTTGTGTGTAAGCAGCCTTAATGATTATTACTGTGATAGTCTGACCATTTCATTTAAATGTGTGTTTCTGTGTGTGTGTGAATATGCTTATAGAGCATTAATAGGCCAGTTTAATCGTTTAATTTCACTGTGTGTGCATGAGTGTTGTGTGTCTGTGAGCCTGCTCTCCATTTTGGATGTTTTTAACTGTCAGCCATACATCCAGGTTGGCCAACCTTAAAGGATGTCAATTTCACGAACCCCGGTTAATCGCTGCTTGCAGCTATATTTATTATTATTATTATTATTATTCTGCCTTAAAACGAATCGTGCAGCCCAAACCGTAAGGGCTAGAGAGCTGAAACTTGGTCAGAAGGTAGTAGTCTTGCTCGCTACTCAGATACAAAGAATCGGCCAAATCGGCCAAACGGGGGCGCTACAGCGCAAAAACCTAAAATTTCAGACATTTTTGGCCCACAGTCGTAAACCGTGTGTCGTAGACTCAAAAACTTTACATCGTTGCAATCCTTGGGTTAGCCCGAACAAAAGTGGAGTCCGAAATTTTTGAGCTGCGACGCTTCCTTCTTGCCCTAAAATTGACCTATATCCCAGACCTACTTTTGCGAACTAGTCCTAGGTTTTTCGCCTGATCGGAACCAAACCAGTGCAGAAATATTCTGTGGACACTGAATATCAATAATTATCAAAAAAAAGTTGCAATTTTGATTTTCGGGCGATACAGTACTCCAATTAGCGTCTATGCTAACGTTAGCCAAATGTTGTTGGAAGTATAGCTCTGGAACGGAATGAGCTATATTCACCAAACTCGGTACAAGTATGTACGAGCTCAATCTTTGGTCAAATAAAAAAAATTGCGAAGCTCTGCCACTTAGGGGCGCTATAAGACAGAAAAAACATATAAATGGTTATAACTAGGCAACCGTTGGTCCGATCGGCTTCAAAATTGGTATGCAGCATCTTGGTCCAAAGGGGCACAAGTGTATATGAGGACATTCACGTATCTCAAAAAACATGGCCGCCATTGGCCAAAACATTTCAAGCACCAATTAGACAAGGTTAACGGAGGTCGATCGGAACAAAACTCGGTGGGCATGTTCGACTCATGGCCCTAAAGGTCTGTAAGAATTTTGAAAGAAATCGGCCACAAGTTGGCGCTAACGAGATTTTTGGCTCTGTAATCACGTGGTGTTTTACATATCCACACATAATGCATATCATCTGATAGATCTCCTCATAATGAACAACTTTTCCTCTTGGACCAAAGCTGTTAATCAAATCGTTCATTAATTATTCAGAAATATGTCTAAAACCTACTTTTGCGAACTAGTCTCTGGTTTTTCACTCAATTTCGATCAAACCACTGCAGTAATAATCTCTGGACTCTCTAGATCAATAGTTATCGAAAAAATGTTGAATTTTGTCCTTTGGTTAGCCATAATTGGCTAATTTCAAAAAAGAGGTGTGGCCACACATACCCAACAGCCTATAAAACCTAAACGAAAACTTGAAACTTTACGAAAGTTGGTGAAAACATGTGTCACATGACTGTGAACAAGCAAGAAAAGTTTCATCAAGATCGGACCATAGGTGGCGCTATAACAGTCAGAAAAGCCATCAAAAACACAATATTTCAACTGTACATGAAATTAACTGTAAAAAAAACATCTTAGATATTCACAAATACATAAGTCATTCATATCACATGATAGATCTCATCATTCTGAACAACTTTGTCTCTAGGATCATTTCTGTCAATCAAACTGTTATTTAATTATTTGCAATTAGGTTTAAAACCTACTTTGGTGAACTAGTCGTAGGTTTTTCACCCAATCGCAACCAAACTACTGCCGAAATGTTCTCTGTCTAGGGCTTATTAATAATTATCAAAAAAATCTTTGAAACGTCCACTCATTTTTGTAATGGGGCCCAAAAACATTTAAAAGTCGAGGACCTATTTTACGAAAAATGCTATAACTCGTGAACGAAATGAGATATCTTCACCAAACTTGGTACATATATATAGCAATAGGAACTTTGGTCAAAAAACAAAAAATACCACTGATCTGCCACTTGGTGGCGCTATAAGATCGAAAAAACTGTAACTGGGTAACCGTTGGTCCGATCGACTTGAAACTTGGTACGCAGTGTCTTTGTCCGACGTGGCTGAAATATCTATGAGGACATTCGCGTATCTCAAAAAACATGGCCGCCATCGGCCATTAAAATTTGAGCACTTATTAGACAAGGTTAACGGAGGTCGATCGGAACGAAACTCGGTGGGCATGTTTGACTCATGACCCCAAAGGTCTGTAAGAATTTTGAAAGAAATCGGCCACAAGTTGGCGCTAACGAGATTTTTGGCCTAGTGATCACGTGGTGTTTTACATATCCACAAATAATGCATATCATATGATAGATCTCCTCATTCCGAACAACTTTGCCTCTTGGACCAAAGATGTCAATCAAATCGTTCATTAATTATTCAGAAATATGTCTAAAACCTACTTTTGCGAACTAGTCTCTGGTTTTTTGGTCAATCTCGATCAAACCACTGCAGTAATAATCTCTGGACTCTCTAGATCAATAGTTATCGAACAAATGTTGAATTTTGTCCTTTGGTTAGCTATAATTGGCTCATTTAAAAAAGGACAAGTGGCCACAAAAACCCAACAGCCTATAAAACTTAAACAAAAACTTGAAACTTTACGAAAGTAGGTGAAAACATGTGACACATGACCGTTAACAAGCATGAAAAGTTTCATGGAGATCGGACCATAGGTGGTGCTTTAACAGTGAAAAGGGGCTTCTGAAACAGCATTTCTAAGGGAAATGACCTCAAATTGCAATAAAATATTAATAACATTCACTTATACACTAGATCTTCATATCATCTGATAGATCTCCTCATTCTGAACAACTTTGCCTCTTGGACTAATGCTGTCAATCAAATCGTTCATTAATTATTTACAAATGTGTTAAAAACCTACTTTTGCTAACTTGTCTCTGTTTTTTTGCTCAATCTCGATCAAACCACAGCAGTGATGTTCTCTGGAGTCTCTAGATCAATAATTATCACAAAATTTATAAGTTAAGAGAGACTGGGCCAAAAATAACACTATAATAGTTATAAAGCTTAAAAACACAGTGTTGTATGAAAAATTGGCTTTTATAACCACTAGATGGCAGCGGAAGACCACTAATGGCCTTATTAAGCTGTAAAACAGCACTGTTCTATGGCTACTGAAGAATTCATGATAAAACATTATAAAATCACTGTTATAACATTTTAAACCTCATTGAGTCAAAGTTTACCATTTTGTTCATACAGACATATCAGTTTTTATAATTTTGCCAGGTTTTTATTACAGTGAAACCTGAAAATGAGATCTAAACTCTTAAAAAGTGAATAAGTGCAATAGGCTTTGTTACCTATCACTTATTTCAAATATCTGCATCTGCAACAAAATGTGTGTGCATGTATGTCCGTGTATGAGTGTTTCTGTGTGTGTGTGTATACAAGTGTGTTTGTGTGTGTGTGTGTGTGTGTGTGTGTGTGTGTGTTGTGTGTGTGTGTGTGTGTGTGTGTATGTGTGTGTAAGCAGGCTTTATGATTGTTATTGTCATGGTTTGACCATTTAATTTCTATGTGTGTGTGCATGTGTGTTTTTGTGTGTATGTAAATATGCTTATAGAGTATTAATAGGCTAGTTTAATAATTTTGAGATTGATATTATTTTGAAAAACATGCTTTTGTCAACTAGCTTTCAGTTTTTAACTCAAAATCAATCAAATCATTTCAGTACTGTTCTCTAGACTCTCTGGATCAATAATTATCAAAACATTTTGATAATTTAAGAGAGACTGGGCCAAAAATAACACTATAATAGTTATAAAGCTTAAAAACACAGTGTTGTATGAGAAATTGGCTTTTATAACCACTAGATGGCAGCGTAAGACCACTAATGGGCTTATTAAACTCTTAAACAGTACTGTTTATATCTTGCTTATGGAGATGTTATAAAATCACTGTTATAACATTTTAAACCTCATTGAGTCAAAGTTTACCATTTTGTTCATACAGACATATCAGTTTTTATAATTTTGCCAGATTATGATTACAGTGGAACCTGAAAATGACATCTAAACTCTTAAAAAGCGAATAGGTGCAATAATCTTTGTTACCTATCACTTATTTCAAATATCTGCAACAAAATGTGTGTGCATGTATGTCCGTGTATGAGTGTTTCTGTGTGTGTTTGTATGTGTGAGTGTGTGTGTAAGCAGGCTTAATAATTATTACTGTGACCGTTTGACCATTTCATTTAAATGTGTGTGTGTGTGTGTGAATATGTTCATAGAGTATTAATAGGCCAGTTTAATCATTTAATTTCACTGTGTGTGCATGAGTGTTGTGTGTCTGTGAGCCTGCTCTCCATTCTGGATGTTTTTAACTGTCAGCCATACATCCAGGTTGGCCAACCTTAAAGGGCGTCAATTTCACGAACCCCGGTTAATCGCTGCTTGCAGCTATATTTGTTTTTATAATAGTAAGTGTAATGTGTGTAACTAGGACACCTTAAAATAACCACTTACTGCTTGCTGTTATTACCACTTGCTGTAATGCATATTTTTCAGTCATACATGAATGAAAATGTAAGAAGTCAAATTTATGCACTCAAAAAATCATGGACAACAATTTGATTATAAAATTGTGCAGTATTGTGTAAAGTACCATTTCCATTGTAACACAGTGTCCAATTGCAACAGGTGAATAATACCCAATTCATGTGTATTACTTAAATATGTGATAGAGAAAATGCAATAAATGTAGATTGTGCCAAGCGTCCTGCTCTCATCAGTGGTTTGTTGATTGTCTCTTCAGTTTTGGAGCTATGGTTGGTCTCTCTATAGCAGCTGTGGTCCTGTTGATCTTCGTCATCACTGTGTGTGTTCTCTGCTACCTCAAGATCAAGATTTTTTATTTGTCACATACACAATTATACAGAGTATAACCAGCAGTGAAATGTAGGTACCTCTTCATCGTCACTAAACCCAGTAGTGTGCCAGGTCAGAACATCCAAATCCACAGAAGCACTGAGTAATGATGAATGAAACAGGAACAATGGCATTAATGTGACACACTGGGCCAGAATGGCAAAATCACTGAAAAGGATGTAGAGACACATGCTGGATGTTAGATTGTTCATGAACTTCCTCCATCTCAGTTTACTGCCGAATCAGTGTATGTACAGTTGGATGTCCTTTACAGATATGTGATTAAGTGATTGCAGTCATGACATTCTATTTTTATCAAAAGCATATTCAGGTTATGGAGGCTTTCTAAGTAATCTACCCAGCTCTGCCCATCATTTTATAAAAGCACTTCTTATTGTGTTTGCACTGTAAATGTTTTATGGTTTATGTAATTTCATTGGCATGCCAACTAAGTTGTACATTTTGATAAAACATTACACAGAAAAGGGTTAGTAAGTGATTTTGACACACTAAAATCTATTTAACACATATTATTTATGTTTTGTGGCTAATTGTTACAGAAGAGAGACTCAGACTGCGTGACGTAATGTAAACAGGTATTTATTGACAGACGTTCAGCATATGGAGTGAAACAGGTAAGCGGTGATTCTTGGATTCTTCGGAGTTCAGGAGGAATGTTAACTTGGATTTCCTTTCTCGACAGAAGACACGGAACAGGAGTTACCAATACAGCACATAGAGACTCCTTCACCTAGATATCACACTATAAAGACTGTGTCTGTTCCCCGAACTAGAAAATACAGAAAACATCCAAACCAAATTAAGAGTAACAATTTAATTGATGTTCAACAAATAAAAAATGTTTACAATACAGAGAAACAATTGATAAAACTTGGCTTACTCAATATCAGGTCCCTTTCTACAACGATAATAATCTAGATTTGCTCTGTTTGATAGAAACATGGCTAAAACCAGATGAATACATTACTTTAAATGAGTCCACCCCCCAAGATTACTGCTATAAAAATGAGCCACGTCCAAACGGTAAAGGGGGAGGTGTTGCTACAATTTATAGCAATATTCTCAGTATTTCTCAGAGGGCAGGCTTTAAGTATAACTCGTTTGAAGTTATGGTGCTGCGTATAACATTATCTAGAGAAACAGACGTTAGTAATAAATCCCCTGTGATGTTTGTACTGCTACTGTACACAGGCCACCAGGGCACCACACAGACTTTATTAAAGAATTTGCTGATTTTCTATCTGAGTTAGTAGTGGCTACAGATAAAGTCTTAATTGTTGGCGATTTTAATATCCATGCCGATAATGAAAAAGATGCATTAGGATCAGCATTCATAGACATTCTGAGCTCTATTGGGGTTAGACAACACATTTCCGGATCTACTCATTGTCGAAATCATACTCTAGATTTAATACTGTCACATGGAATTGATGTTAGTGGTGTTGAAATTCTGCAGCAAAGCGATGATATCTCAGATCATTATCTAGTCTTGTGTAAACTCCTTATAGCTAAAACTGTAAATTATAATCCTTGTTACAAGTATGGTAGAGCCATCACCTCTAGCACAAAAGACTGCTTTGTAAGTAATCTTCCTGATTTATCTCAATTCCTCAGCATATCCAACAGCGCAGAAAAACTTGATGATGGAACATAAACTATGGACTCTCTCTTTTCTAACACTTTAGATACAGTTGCTCCTTTACGCTTAAGGAAGATCAAAGAACACAGTCCGACTCCGTGGTATAATGAGCACACTCGCACCTTAAAGAGAGCAGCCCGGGAAAATAGAGCGCAGATGGAGGAAAACAAAACTAGAGGTATTTCGTATAGCCTGGCGAGAAAATACCCTATCCTACAGGAAAGCATTAACAACTGTTAGATCTGATTACTTTTCATCTCTTCTAGAAGAAAACAAACATAACCCCTGGTATTTATTCAATACAGTCACTAAATTAACGAAAAATAAAGCATCAACAGGTGTTGGCATTTCCCAAAAGCACAGCAGTAAGGACTTTATGGACTACTTTACTTCCAAGATCGATTCTATCAGAGATAAAATTGTAACCATGCAGCCATCAGCTACAGTATTGCATCAGATAGTGCACTATAGATCCCCTGAGGAACAATTCCACTCATTCTCTACTATAGGAGAGGAAGAATTGTATAAATTTGTTAAATTATCTAAACCAACAACATGCATGTATATTAGACCCTATTCCAGCTAAACTACTAAAAGAGCTGCTTCCAGAAGTCATAGATCCTCTTTTGGCTATTATTAATTCATCAGTGTCATTAGGATATGCCCCCAAAACCTTCAAATTGGCTGTTATTAAGCCTCTCATTAAAAACCACAACTTGACCCCAAAGATCTAGTTAATTACAGACCGATCTCAAATCTCCCTGGTCTGTCAAAGATACTAGAAAAGGTAGTATCCTCGCAATTATATTCTTTCTTAGTGAAAACTAGTATTTGTGAGGAATTTCAGTCAGGATTTAGATCGTATCGTAGTACTGAGACTGCTCTCATTACAGTTACAAATGACCTGCTTCTATCATCTGATCGTGGTTGTATCTCTTTATTAGTTCTACTGGATCTTAGCGCTGCGTTCGACACTATCGACCACAACATTCTTTTAAATAGACTAGAACACTTTGTTGGCTTTAGATGAAGTGCATTAGAATGGTTCAAATCGTACTTATCTGAACACCATCAGTTCATAGCAGTGAATGAAGAGGTATCATATCGATCACAAGTGTAGTATGGAGTACCTTAAGGCTCAGTGCTAGGGCCGTTACTTTTCACGCTTTACATGTTACCCTTGAGAGATATTATCAGGAGACATGGTGTTAGTTTTCACTGTTATGCTGATGATACTCAGCTCTATATTTCTTCGCGGCCCAGTGAAACACACCAAATTGAGAAACTAACAGAATGCATAGTCGATATAAAAAACTGGATGACGAGTAACTTCTTACTGCTAAATTCTGAACAAACAGAGGTGTTAATTATCAGACCTAAAAACCCCACATGTAATAACCTAGAACACTATCTAACACTTGACGGCTGCTCTGTCAATTCTTCTTCATCAGTTAGAAACCTAGGTGTGTTGTTTGATGGCAATTTTTCATTTGAAAGCCATGTTTCTAGTATCTGTAAAACTGCGTTTTTCCATCTCAAAAACATATCTAAATTGCGGCCTATGCTCTCAATGTCAAATGCAGCAATACTAATTCATGCGTTTATGACCTCAAGGTTAGACTATTGTAATGCTTTATTGGGTTCTTGTTCTGCACGCTTGATCAACAAATTACAGTTGGTCCAAAATGCAGCATCTAGAGTCCTTACTAGAACCAGGAAGTACGACCATACTGCATTGGCTCCCTATCAAACATCGTATAGATTTTAAAATCTTGTTAATTACTTATAAAGCCCTGAATGGCTTAGCTCCTCAGTACTTGAGCGATCTCTTATCACATTATAGTCCTCCACGTCTGCTGCGTTCTCAAAACTCTGGCCATTTGATAATACCTAGAATATCAAAATCGACTGCGGGCGGCAGATCCTTTTCCTATTTAGCACCCAAACTCTGGAACAATCTACCTAATACTGTTCGGGAGGCAGACACACTCTGTCAGTTTAAATCTAGATTAAAGACACATTTCTTTAACCTGGTTTACACATAACACTCTAATACACTTCTATTATTCAAATCCGTTAAAGGATTGTTAGGCTGCATTAATTAGATCAACCCGAACCGGGAACACTCCCCATAACACATGATATACGCGTTACATCATAAGAAGAATGGCATTTACGCTAATATTTGTCTGTTTCTATTCAGTTTCTCAGTCCGTGTCCGGATCAGATGGTGGATCGGCGCCGGGAGATGATGTATGTGGCCTTGATCGTCGGCGGAGGCCGGACACCTGGATGAGCCCCGGAGACATATCCCCAGTCACCGTAGCCACCAGATCCAGTCCGTATCCAGATCAGATGGTGGATCAGCACCCAGAGACGACTTCTATAGCCCTGAATGTCAGCGGAGCGCCAGAGACAGATCCCCAGTGAGGACACCGCCACTTAGACAGCCATCGGTAAAAGACCACTGGAACCAGTTGAGCCCTTACAATCTGACTTTGCTGCAGTTGGAATTGAACTGCTGGTTCGTTTGGCCAGAGGAGAACTGGCTTGGTTTCTCCCAAGGTTTTTTTCTTCATTCTGTCACTGATGGAGTTTTGGTTCCTTGCCGCTGTCACCTCTGGCTTGCTTAGTTGACGACCTGTTATCGTCGACCTGATTGCAAAGACACGATTTAAACTGGACTGAGCTGGATGATGACATCACTGAATTCAATAATGAAATGCCTTTAACTTTTTTCATTTTACATTATTGACACACTATTTTCCTTTTTTGATGTTGTGCAGTTGCTTTGACACAACTGACTTAAAAGCGCTATATAAATAAAGGTGACTTGACTTGACAGAACCATAACATTATACAATATGACTGATATGCATTTAAGTTTTTTTCAAATCAACTCCAAATCCAAAGCCATATGTGTCATGCTAGAGTAGGAGTAATACAAAGCTCACGATGACAAAGATAGTTCAAAAAGTCCTTTTAATCCACAGGAGAAAAGGTATTCCAACACATGAACAAACAATAACCGACCCGGGACTTAAATAATGAGACTAATGAGGGGTAGACCGGTGAAGGAGATTAACAACTAAGAGAGATAATTTAAACTAAACAGGGCAGGAGAGAAAGAACTGAATAAAACACAACCATTACTGTGACAATATGACAGCTTTGTGTGAGTAAAATACTTATAAGGAAAATCATTAAAATCTCATTAATGTATTTTTAAATATGCCAAATCAAGATGTGTAACGGAAGGTTTAATGTCACAGACTTCATGCCATTTGACTGAACGTGCATATTCAAATCCCACACAGATTATATAGTGACTTCAGTTTCAGTATATCCATAATATCAAACCATTGTATCAAAACGAGCAGTGCAAACATCCTGCCAACAAATCCTTTTGTGTATGGAAGAAACTGATGTGGCTTTTGAATAACATGAGGGTGAGTAAATGATGTCAGGAGTCATTTTTTGGGTTAGCAATGTCTTCAAGATGCATTTTTCACTACATTCTTGCCATTCAGTGAAGGCTTGATTCACACAGTCGGCTGTCGTGATGTGACCTCAGTTTCCAGATCATGGAATCACTTTTACTGAAGCATGATGGGAGAGAATGAGAAATGCAGAAACATTGTAATATAAAAAGCTGAAGGGTATAATGAATGAATTAAAAGCAAAGAAAATGTCCTTTGTTCATTCTCACTAGAGCTGTGGTTATTGTTAAATAAAATATTGCACATTGCACAATATTATTATGATTATTATTATTGTTGTTGTTGTTATTAACATTAAATAACTTCAATTTACCTTATTCAATGGACAATGTTAGATGAAAAGGCATTTAATAATGCATTCTTGAATGAATGAATGACTGAAGTCCCATATTTGACTCTGTAACGCGGTGAACGAGACGTGAGACGCGCGGATCCATATGCAAGGCTTTTATTCAGAGACGTGGTCATATACACAAGCAGGGTCGAACAACAGCAAACAAGTATGGCATTGGCAAGACACAGAGTAATCCAAGGGCAAGCGTGGGTCTTTGATCGGCGAACGATATCCAGAGGGCTTGAGAAGAGGGGTAGTCAGATAACCTGAGCAATAATCCAAACGAGGGATAAACAAGGGTTAATCCAAGATACACGGGAAGGAATCAGGAAACGAGGCTATAAACAAAATAAACAAAACTTAGACTTCGAAAACACGGAAGGGCTCCGAAATGTAGCTATCACTTGGAGAGCAATAAACGCTAGACAATACAGGAACTAAACAAACACGGAATGGCTCGGTAAGGAAGCTAACACTTGGAGAGTGAATATATTTATCTTCCAATGGGACCCAAAACTGTTTGGTAACCCACATTCTTCAAAATATCTACTTTTATGTTCAGCAGTAGAAAAAAATTAGGTCAGGTTTGGGGTGAATAAACAATTTTGTTTTTGCAACTAACATGCAATTAAGCATCAGAAAACATTACATTAAGTTTGAGGAATATTCATTTAAAGTATTAATAGCACTCCTTTTTTCACAAAGGGAAGAACAAAACTGTTCATAAACTGTATTTAAATGTCTAGTGCGGATCAGCTGATAGCTGCGAAGACGCAAGGAAATGAGTTAACAGGTAATAAAAATTACCTATTAACCCAGATGAAGAGTTACACCTCTTTCAACCTTTGCTCAAGATGCATCCATTGTGATGCACTCCACACTGTAAACATGATAATCGAAAATGATAAAAAACACTGAAATATTGGATTATACCAAGCAACAGGTATGTATAAAAACATTACTGTTTATTTTACTGTTATTTCAGTGGCCATGACATGATAATGCATTTCTCTTTTCAACTGATCAAATGAGTCATATGACTGTTGCATTGCTTTACATTGCTCACCACATCCTTGTATTTAAGCCTTAATACTACAGATATGTTACGATGACATTATTATCAAGTGAGTTTTTTTTGTATATTCTGTTATTACTGTACTTCCACCATGCTGTTGCTTAACTGTTTTACTTAACTATTTGCTTTTTAAGCGATATGACAGGACTGTGATATGATTTACAGATGCAAACAACAAAAAATATAATAAAAATATTCTCTCTTCTAGACAGGCCATCATGGGAAACATACACCACAGAGTTAATATGGTTCTGATCACATATTTGGTTATGGCAATGTCTGCACATGAATGTCTGACTCAATCAACTGTTTCATCAGAACTTTCAATGGAAAGTACTTCAGATGGACAAAACGGTTAGTGCATCAATTTAATGTCCATTAGCATATATGAAATATGTTTTGATAATTAAGTGAAAGCTGATGTGAACATTATCTAATTAATTACTTTAGTCATATCAAAAGTAAATCATGCATTATTTTATTTAAATTCTTAAAACTTATTATTTTTACATATTTGCATGTGTCACAAATATGGATCCTGTCCATAGAGATTTTAAATTTTTTTTGTAGTTGTATATTTGTTTTGACAGGAACATTATTTTAAATATACTGAAACTTGACCTGATAATCATTTCTCTATTCCAGTGTATATTTTGGTTCTGTGTCATAGACACGCACTTTTTTGTATTTTCATCAAAAACAATAAGCATTATTAATTTACTATAATCACTTTTGCCATCCTCAGACTCACCGGTAATCACTGAAGACCACTCCGCCTGGCCAATTGTGCTCGGTGCTTTGACAGCGGTGCTTTCCATCGGCCTCCTGATAGCACTGGCCGTGAGGTACCGCTTCTTCCGATGGTGCCTGACCACAAACCGTAACGCTTTATTACTGGAGGAAGAAACGGCCAGTCAGTTCGGCCAAGCTGGAGATCTGGAGGGAGAGATCCCAGTGCGTGGCATAAGGGGCAGAATGATCCGGAGTGGAGAAAGTTCTGATGATGATGATGATGATGATGATGGCTACATCGAGGACAACTACATCCAGGCAAACGAGAGAGAGAAAGCCGAGGAAGAGGAAATCCAGCAGGAAGATACTGAAGACAGTGATGATGAACTGGTCATTACAGATGCTGTATACGTGAACTGATTTTCCCCATGCACCGGATATCCCCATGAATATAAAGTCTGGAATCACTATGACATTTTGGACATTTGTATTTCTAATAGATGATGTTCTTCAGAACGTGTTTTGAAGAAGTCTTTGAAGGAATATTCTGGTTTTAGAAAAAATTCAGTTCAATCTTCAGCATTTGTGGCATAATGTTTGTTACCACAAACATTTATATCATCTCTTTCTTCCAAAAAAAAATAAAAATCTGGGTTACAGAGGCACTTACAATGGAAGTGAATGGGGCCAATCCATAAATGTTAAAATGCTCAACGCTTAACTGTATAACCACAAATTAATATGGATAAAAAAAATCACTAACCTTTCTGCTTATGCCCAACTGATGGTTAAAAATGTAAAATTATGGTTTAAACAGCTTTTCAGCTCAATTAATGCACAGGTTTTAACAGAAGAATGAAAATAATTATTTTAGTACAATGACAAACTTAACATTTCTTCTTTTAAATCCTGCAAAAACGGGCTCAGTTCATTTCCATTGTATCTCGAAGTAACCTCAATTTAAAAAAAAAAATTATTATCATTATTATTTTTTGCTAATAAATATTATGCCACAAATGCTGTTGACTGAGCTTAACTTGGATGTGAACCCTGAATATTCATTTAAGATATTCAAGGGATGAATATAATGTTTTTTTTTTTGCATACATTTGTTTTCTTATGATCACAGTTCACACAACACCTCAAAATTATGAAAATTAATCCATCCATAATAATTGTTAACTGTTATTCCCTGTACTTCTTATTTGCCAGTGTGGCTTTTTCTTTCAATATCTTTCTATATGTCTAAGCCTGTCTTAAAAAAGGTATCTTGCAATTGAAGTGTGTTCAGTACTACAGCAAATGAAAAAGTGACCACACTTAATAATGGAACAAACATGCTTATGTACATATATTTCACTGCTTAGCATAAAAATAGCACAACATACATGCATATATACATATATATATATATATATATATATATATATATATATTTTTTTTTTTTGTTTTTTTTTTTGTTTAGGTGAATTAATACAATTATGAAGAGCTCATGACAGTTTAATACATTACACATATACCACTTACATTTAATGCAGCTGTATAAACTCTATCATAGATTTATTGAGCAAATTGTGCATACTTAATGTATTGGTCATTCAACAAATATAACTACTCTGGAATGTGTATAGAAATAACTGTTGCCATTTAGTTTTTGGCGTCATTTGTAGACAGCTGTGTAGAACATCAGACTTCAAGTCAACAACTTCACTTCAAGTTGAGACAGTCTGATTATGGAATAGCATACTGGCATAATATGCTTACTTTTTGCCACAGAAACAGTGCAAGTTGTATGCCAGTGTGCTAGAAGTTCCTGTTCATTCATCAGATTGGAAATGCATGGTGAAGTTGAATGCACTACATTCTGGGATATATTATTCAAAGGAGTGAACTTTGTTGTACATGGCGCATTTTGGCAAATCCAGGTATTCAATTGAAGATTAATTTCCATACAGATATGGAATATTCCTACTTGATTATTTTGACTTCCAACTATAAGTTCCATTGCTTGGTGCTCATAAGACGACACGTAAAATGAGAAATGACAATGCAAGCATTTGATTTGGAGGCGTTTGATTGTCAATAAAGATGTCTTCTAGCCAAACTGCAGGGGTAACAGGAGTAAAATGAACACCAATGAAGCTCATTTATTGTGTTTTACACAGCAGTGTGCAAATAGGTCTTAATATCATGTAGGAACCAGAGCCAGATCGAATTCTCGATTCTTCTTTCACACCAAATTCGACTGACTTGAAGTTGAATCCCTCCATGGTCGGTTCCTTTGCCCCGTTACTGTATACACTCTCACCCTTTGTCGTCTTCGCCTTCTCGTGTTTCTCCTTCCCTGCACATAAACCATCACTCCATACACCATCACACCTAGCACCACAGCGCTGCCACTGGCCAGGAGGGTCATGCCAGAGAGCAGCATGTCCAGCTGAGTGAGACTGAGCAGCGTAGTCCCACACACCACCAGTGCCAAACCAGTGAAGAGCAACAGCACGGGATCCACCGTTCCTCCACTGCGCAGCTGGTCGATGCGTCTACGGCTGTGTATGCAGCCCATGTCTTGCACTGCAGAGCTGAGCAGCTGCTTCATGAGGACCACCAGTGCCAGGAGACAGAGAGTGGAACCTACGCCCAAGCGCCACAGCACAGAGGGCCCCGCTGCAGAGGAGGCGGTCGAGAGGAGCCCCACGCCGGCCGAGCCCAGGCTCAGAACCATGGCCACTGAAAAGCAGTAGCACAGGAGAGACACATGCGGCTCATTGAACCACCACAGCTCCACCTGCTCCTCCACGGCTTGGCGCTGGTGCCACAAAGGGTCTGCTTGCAGATGAAGGGGAGCTCCGGGACTCATCACACTCAAGGGGAGAAGCTCCATCTCCAGGGTCTCTCAGATGCTGCAGTTGTCTGGTGTGTGTATTGTCTCAAAAACTATGTGGTAAATCAACATTTTAAAATGAATGACACTTTATAAGAAGGTTCAATGCATTAACATTGGTTATGGTAACATCTAAATGAACTGGTTCTCTTCAAATAAAAATATATATATATATTTAGCATCACTATATCAACCAAAATTAAAAACAAAACTAATTCTTATGGGTTAAATCATATAAAACTGCACTTTAAGGAAACCAGTTAGGTTATACAACCCGAATTCTGGAAATGTTGGGACGTTTTTTAAATTTGAATAAAATGAAAACTAAAAGAATTTAAAATCACATGAGCCAATATTTTATTCACAATAGATAACATAACAAATGTTTAAACTGAGACATTTTACAATTTTATGCACAAAATTTCATTTAATTTCCAATTTGATGCCTGCTACACGTCTCAAAATAGTTGGGACGGAGGCAAATGCTCTCTATAGGTGAAAGATCTGGACTGCAGGCAGGCCAATTCAGCACCCGGACTCTTCTACTATGAAGCCATGCTGTTGTAATAGCTGCAGTATGTGGTTTTGCATTGTCCTGCTGAAATGCCTTCCCTTAAATAGACGTCGTCTGGAGGGGAGCATATGTTGCTCTAAAACCTTTATATACCTTTCAGCTTTCTTAGTGCCTTCCAAAACATGCAAGCTGCCCATACGATATGCACTTATGCACCCCCATAACATCAGAGATGCTGGCTTTTGAACTGAATGCTGATAACACGCGGGAAGGTCTCCCTCCTCTTTAGCCCAGAGGACACGCCGTCCATGATTTCTGACCATAGAACACTTTTCCACTTTGAAACAGTCCATTTTAAATGAGCCTTGGCCCACAGGACACGACGGCGCTTCTAGACCATGTTCACATATGGCTTCCTTTTTGCATGATAGAGCTTTAGTTGGCATCTGCAGATGGTACAATGGATTGTGTTTACGGACAGTGGTTTCTGGATGTATTCCTGGGCCCATTTAGTAATGTCAATGACAGAATCATGCCGATGAGTGATGCAGTGTCGTTTGAGGGCCAGAAGACCACGGGAATCCAACAAAGGTCTTCGTCCTGGTCTCTTACGCACAGAGATTTCTCCAGTTTCTCTGAATCTTTTGATGATGTTATGCACTATAGATGATGAGATTTGCGAAGCCTTTGCAATTTGACATTGAGGAACGTTGTTTTTAAAGTATTCCACAATCTTTTTACGCACTCTTTCACAGATTGGAGAGCCTCTGCCCATCTTTACTTCTGAGAGAGACTGCCTTTCTTAGACATCCCTTTTACAGCTAATCATGTTACAGACCTGATGTCAATTAACTTAATTAGTTGCTAGATGTTCGCCCAGCTAGCAGGCTCATTTGAAATGAGCTCATTTAGTGGATAAAAGTGTAAAATTTCTCCATTTAAACATTTGTTATGTTCTCTATGTTCTATTGTGAATAAATATTGGCTCATGTGATTTGAAAGTCTTTTAGTTTTCATTTTATTCAAATTTAAAAAACGTCCAAACATTTCCGGAATTTGGGATGTATTTTTTACAGTGCCAGCATGATGAACTAACAATGAACAACATGTTTACAAGATTAATCTAGAACAATGTTAATTTATAAGTATTGATTCTTGTTTTTATCTAATGTTAATTTATGCAAGTTTAGATGTTAAAAACGTATGTGTAGAAATTAACATTAAAAATACTGTTAAAGTATTGTTTATTGTTCTTTCATGTTAGCTACAGCATATTCCATTCATGTCAAAGGCAAATGGCCCATGCATTCGTCAAGAAGTACACAAATTGCATGCTGCCATTTTTGCTTTACAGGCTCTCATTTATTTGAATTAATCAACTGAGCCATAGATGCCATGTGACTGATCACTCTATATTTGAACTCTTCACAGCAGACAAAAAACACAAAGCCAGTAAAGAAAAAAAAAAACATCATAAATAAAACAAAACCATAATACTTGGTTCTTTTGAATGGCTGTCACGAAAACATGGACCATGTTTGCAATGGCATACTCTGGAATTGAATAATCTACAGTATGTGTAGATTACCTTACACTTTACAAATAGTAGGCCTAATTAAATCAGTATGCATATTTACATGTTTAATATTTTAAACAATAGTATGCTACATTGTTGCCAAATGACTTTTTTATGTTACAGGTTTAATTTAGAGAGTGGCATCCAATTATCATTTTGGAAATAAAAAATGGTTATTTTGAATTTTAAATTTTGTGTAAAAATGTCTGAAGAAGAAACATACTGGAAAAAAGGGTGATATGCATTTTAACATTTTTAAAAAATTTAAATATAATTAATACGAACAAATAAAAATTCAAATAATAAATATTTAATTTTCATTACACATTATCAACAACCTGTGAGTAATAAAACTGACTTTCCCAAACTTTAAGTACTCAATACTTGCTATATTTTAAGACAGATATCACTGAAATTAATAACTTGCAGTTAACTTAACTTCATTAACAGAGTCAGATGATTCAGTAAACACTTTGATTAAGTGCAGGATTCATCAGACTGATTCAAAGAGCTTTTCAGTATATTTGATTTATTCAATGAATCATAGCAATACTAAATTATAAGAGAACTTAGGAGCTGTTCCTGCACAATCTTCACAAAATCACAAGCTTGTGAAGTGTATCTGTAACATCTCAACCAATTTTTTTTTTTTGCTTTAGCAAAAGTGTAATGCATCAAAGCTACACTAATAGCTTTAGTATGTGAAACCCAACCTTTATTAAACAATATCACCTATGCCTAAATTACTTAAAATTTGTTTATTCTATTAAATGTTTTTTTAGCATATAGCAAATCCAATAAAAGCTTCATAGTTATCATCACATTTACATAAAGTAGTTATAACTAATAGTAATACATAATAGTAGTTGCAACTAATGGAGTTTCCTCACCTTTTGTTAGTGCATGTTTCTGATCCTTGATTCAGACTCAAACTTTGAAATCATGAAATTTCCACAAACGTCATCATGTGTCCTGAACAGCAGTCATTCGTTCCTGTGGAAAAAATGGTCCTGATTTAATTTCAGTAAGTTTAATTTGAACAAACACCTACCATCCTACCATCCTCAAACTCCTCTATTTTGGCAGTAGTGCAGGACTTTTGACTGTCACGTCTCTCTTTCTTTCTGTCTTTTTGTTTACCTGTCTCTCTCATGCTGTGGTGTGTCATGGTGCAAGCCGACTGGACACTGGTGCCAAGCACTCGGGACGATGACATACTCCTGCATTGTCTTCTCCTGCCACATTCCACCAGGACAATAAAAGGTTTCTCATTGTCTTCTTTGTGACACTAAACAGCATGTCCACAAATGGAGAACACACACAAATTCTCAGTCTCACACATGAGCACGCCTAGCAGGCAGAATGACTGACACAGAGAACCAAGGACATCTTTCAAGGCATTGTGGGAAAAACAATAGGCCAACTGGAGGGACTTACAGAGGGACATCCCACCAAGTGAATCTCTGATGTCACGCCTGCAGCATAATGGACGTTTTGTGGCTGTAAGGATGGTGTCATTCACATGACATAAGTTTACTTCGCTTCTGCAACAATAGAGCTCCTCTTCTCAGTCTTTATATGTGCTGATTGTCCAGAACAGCATGTGGCATGTTATTCTTCATAAACCTCCTTCATAAAGGATAATATATGAACTGATACAGATTAACAAATGCTAACTCATGTCAGAAGTTGACAGTCATAGTCAATCTAAAAAATATTGTGCACATTGTAGGAAATGAACTCATGAATGAATGTGTAATTGATTTAGTTTTTTGCACTATAGGTTTTCTGCAGAAACTGGCTTATGACGTTTCTCACCACAATTAAATTTTTATACTTCTTGAAGAAAGTGTAGGGTTTGGTCAGGTTTTGAGAGAAAGAAAATTTAACCCCGGTTAAATAGCGCCACTCAAGAACTTAGATGTGCATGTCATAGAGCTGAACAGAAGTGGAAAAAAGGTCAATTACAAGTATCTTTTGAAATACTACGAGAGTATCAAAAATCTGTTAAAGCTGATCTGTTAAATGTCAATATTTTTCAGATATTATAGCTAAAAACTGTCACAAACCTCAAACCCTTTTTAATATTTTGGATTCTGTTGTAAATCTAACTGGGAATGTCTGTTTAAATGCATCACCTCCAGTATGTGATAGTTTTCTTAAGTTTTTTACAGATAAAATAGTTTATATAAGACAGCATATACCTTCAAATTGTGACTGAACTGTCCCCTCTCTTTGTACTTCTACCTTAAATGAATTTCAGACAATTTCTTTAAACTCCTTTCAAGATATTATTAAGCCATTACATGTCCGCAAGACATCATTCCCACACGGTTCTTGCTCCAGGTTTTCGATGTTGTTGGGCCAAATATTTTGGCTTTAATAAAAAAGTCTCTTCTTACAGCGACTGTCCCAAAATACTAAAAGCATGCAATTGTTAAACCCCTGCTCAAAAACTCAAATCTTGACCCTACTGTCTTATCAAATTAGACCCATTTCAAATTTATATTTTCTTTCAAAAGCTTTAGAAAAGGCGGCTTTACTACAACTGCAGAATTTCTTAGAGTCAAATAATATTTTTGAAAAATTTCAATCTGTTTTTAGGAAACATCATAGCACTGAGACTGCACGTTTAAAAGTGTTGAATGATATTTTATTATCTGTAGATTTGGGGGGACTCTGATACTTTTACTATTAGATTTAAGCGTTGTGTTTGATACTATCGATCATAGAATCCTTATATCACGCCTTGAAAAATATGTGGGCATTACAGGTTGTGCTCTTGACTGGTTTAAATCCTATCTTGAGGACAGACTGTTTTCTGTTTATCTTGATGGTTTTTCTTCATCTAGCTCCATCTTGTATTTTGGAGTTCCTCAGGGCTCCATTTTGGCCCCCATTCTGTTCTCATTATATATGCTTCCTCTGGGGTCATTCTTACCAAGCATGTGGTGTCAGAACAGCTCCTGAATATCTCAGTGATCTTTTAAACCCAAATACATCTACTAGACCGCTGAGGTCTTCTGAGAAAAGAGTGTTGATGATCCCTAGATCTAGATTGAAGTTGAGGGGTGACCGTGCCCTTTTCAATTGCTGGGCCAAAATTATGGAATATTCTTCCAGTCTCCCTCCGATTTTTCTCCTCTCCCATTGCGGTCAAAACTGTTTATATTTATTTCTATGTATTTTTAGCAAGGTTTGTACAGCACAGTGGTCTACTGCTGTTGTTTTTTATTGCGCTTTATAAATCAATTTTGATTGATTGATTGAAAAATACATCAAAGACGACCACAAAGTCTTCAGGAGGTGGAACCCTGTATTATGCAAGAAAGGGACCAAATTCCAACACCAAAACTCCAGAAACTCAGACGTCTTCAAACTGTTTTGAAAAGAATAGGAGATGCTACACCATGGTAAACATGCCCCCATCCCAACTATTTTGAGACCTGTAGCAGGCATCAAATTTGAAATGAGCTCATTTTGTGCATAAAATTGTACATTTTCTCAGTTTAAACATTTGTTATGTTCTCTATGTTCTATTGTGAATAAAATATTGGCTCATGTGATTTTAAATTCATTTAGTTTCCATTTAATAAAAAAACAAAAAAAACATCCCAACATTTTCAGAATTCGGGTTGTAGATCCAACTGTTTGGGAATGAAATGAACCAGTTGTTGAACGATAATGATGGTGATGGCGGGTCCAAGCCATCAGCACAAATGCCACCCCGGTGGCATCAGGCAAACAGTGTACAGCAACACATGCATTTACAGTAACTCTGTGGCAGTCCCCTGAAGGGACATGGTGGTGTAAAAATTCGGGGTGGGAGGAATGAATTTTTATTTATTTTTTTGCGTTCCCATGCAAAACTTTTACATTCTCTTGCAAAGATATTTGTGTTGCCTCACAAAACTTTAGTGTTTTCAAACCAGTTGAGTTCAAACACTTCCTGTTCACTTTACACCTAGCAGTGGTTATACAGCTCCATACGTTCACAACATAGTATTTCATAAAGTTTTGTTTTGAACTTGGACTCAAGTATAAAGAAATACAGTCAGTGCTTAGTTCAAGGCACGGTTTTGGGAAATTCTACACTTAGTGTAAACACTGGAGGACCAAATTCAGTACACACCTTATTAATAAAGCATACAGACAAGCAGAATAGCCCAGAATATGAGCGTAACCTACTAAATTGCACAGTAAGCAGTTTATATCCCATCAAAGAAAGCGCTTAATTAATGGACTAAGACATTAGTATAAAATGGCTCAATTCGGTAGGCTATACAGTTTATTAATAAATAGCCTATATACTAACTAGGCTACCTACAGGAAAGCAGAGAAGCCCAGAATATGAACAGAAAGCACTAAATTGCATATTAACCATTTTTCAGACAAAAGATTCAAGCTGCACTTTAACACAAGCTAATACAGTTTTTTTTTTACTGCAGTCACGCTTCATCTGCGCTTCGGAGAAGGTCACGCCATCTACGCCGAAGATTTCGTTGCGCGTCTACATGGTGTTTGCGTGGTAATGATAGTCATGAAGCTCGGAAACCTTTGCAAATCTTTTTTTTTTTTTTTAAGAGTGGGTCGGATCGCTTATCAAACTGAAACCACAGTCAAAATTAATCGATAATAATAGGCTGATTAAAAAACACTTTATAGGCACTTCTTCTTTAATGGTATTATTATATAGACATATTTTAAAAATTCATAAAAATATCAAATCAAATTGGTTTCTGCAAACTCCACCAGATTCTTGTTCTGCATCTCCCCAAGTACAATTGAGGTGATTTTCATGTTGTTTTACTGTACCATTATTTAATAATTGCATACCAAAGTCATGACAAATGCTATTAACATTGCTGTAGACATATTTTTAAAATTCATAAAAAAAATGATTTCTGCATACCAGAAATCAAATTGATTTGATATTTTTATGAATGAAAAAAAAAGTAATATAGTGAGGTAGTAAATGGCATTTGTCTTGACTTTGGTTTGCAGTTATTAAATAATGGTACAGTAAGACAACATGAAAATTGATTCTCAAACATCAGCACATAGATGGAAAGTGTCACGCACAACAGATAAGTTTCAGTAATATGCTTTTGTGATATTCATTTCAATATAAATTAAATGTATGTATTTCTGTAAAGATTTACCTTCATTGGAAGACGGATGGAAATGCTAAACAAAAACTCATAAATTTAGTAAAGGTTTGTAATTTTATCACGGCAGCTTATTAATTTTCAATCTTATTGTATAAAATTGTCCAGGCCAAAACACAAGAGGGCAGCAAAACATCCCTCATCACTGAAAAATAAAAGGTCTCAAAAATCACCTTTAATGACTATTACAGTTAAACAAAAATTATATTAAAAAAAACTATGTATTTCAAATATAATGTGGGTCTCAAAGTGCCTCTTTAAAGAAACAGACATGAATGATAGGCCATTGTCTTCTCATTTTAATTGGACAGCAATATGTTCAGTTATGTCTGGCAAATAACAAATATACATTAAAATATATAAAAATCAAGATACTATTTAATGATCTATAATCATTTAGAAAATCACAGATTTCTTTGCAAACTAATTATATAAAATGTAGGAGATACTGCACAGTAAGTGTACCATGGTTTTACAAATGAATTTCTATGCGTTTTTAAATTGTATTACTTTCTATTCTATTGATATAAATGGCTGATCATTTAGAGATTGCTCTGTATTCTGTGTGATTTGTCAGCACTCTGGAGGCAACTAATATCTGGAACATGTTCTTCATCATTGATTCATAAAAAAACACCCATTATGACTTTTATTTGATGCTTTATTCATGCATGGAGCACAAGAAGTGCTTTCAGTTGGTGAGTGGTGGTAGTTTGGTTCTGGATGAGGGCGTCTGACTGTTAATCTCCTGCTTGAACCTCTGGATCTCCAGTCGCTGAAACTGGATGATCTTCTCTGCTTCTTCTAAACTCTGCTGTGTCATCAAGCTGTTCATCCCTGCTGAAGCTGCACCTGAAGCATAAAAGAAAAAGGTAGCTGAGAACCTCCAACTTCTAAGGTGTCAATGTTATCATGGTCCATGTTTATCCAGGTGTATCCAAAACCTATAGATTTCACATTGGTCACCTCTCGTGTTAGCAGAGCTCTTGTTGTTCTTGTTAAAGCTCCTTTGACTCTCATAGTTGTGCAGCTGCATACGGACAGTGCGCAGCTCCTGACGCAGATCATTGATCTCTTTCATAAGAATGACGTTGTCCTGGACACAGATGACAGATTAAAGGTGATGCACTCATACTGCTGCCCTTACCTTGAATACATGTGATTATACAAATATTATTAATTATTTTCAGAAGTTTTCTAAATATATTTTTTAAGGTAAAAAGATATGTTTTAAATAACCTGAAACATTAACTCACAAATTTCATACATGCCAACATCAAGGTTTGGGGGAGTTGCACCACATGACATTTTTATATTTATATGTTTGTTGTACCACATTGCTTTGATCTGATGGACAGTTTTTAAATGTTTGTTACCCTTCAAAAATCTGGGATTGGTAAGATTTTTTATAAGTAAATGCTCATGGCTCATCATTTATTTGATCAAAATACAGTACAATAATACAATACAAAAAAGTGAAATATTAATACAATTTGAAATAACAGTTTTTCTCTTAATACAATTCAAAGCGTAATTTATTCCTGTGATGCAAAGCTGAATTTTTATCATCATTACTCCGGTCTTCAGTGTCACAAGTGTACTGCTCAACATTTTGTGAAAACTGATAGATTTTCAGGATTTCTACAGAAAGTTCAAAAGAACATCCGTCCTTTCAATGTGGCTTTTTCATTGTAATGATATCACAGTTACATAAGGAGCTTAGAATACTTTTACAATTTACTCATCTAATTTTTTCTTTAATAGTGAAGTGAAGTGGCATACTGCCAAGTATGGTGACCCATACTCGGAATTCGTGCTCTGCATTTAACCCATCCAACGTGCACACACACACACACAGCAGTGAACACACACACACTGTGAACAAACACCCGGAGCAGTGAGCAGCCATTTATGCTGCAGCGCCCGGGGAGCAGTTGGGGGTTCGGTGCCTTGCTCAAGGGCACCTCAGTCGTGGTATTGAGGGTGGAGAGAGCGCTGGACATTCACTCCCCCCACCTACAATCCCTGCCGGCCGGAGACTCGAACCCGCAACCTTTGGATTACGAGTCCAACTCTCTAACCATTAGGCCACGACTTCCCAATACTGGTCATAACTTTAATTTGGTTACAAAAAAATAGATTAGGCTAAGGTGGATCTGCAAAATAAGACTGATTAACCCTTTGCTAACTGCTAGTTCTTAAGACACAGTCTTAACATACAGACTAAGTTTGTGTAGCTGGCCCCAGGACTGTTAAGATTTTTTACTTAATGCACCCCAGAAATTCAGAAATTAAAAACATATTTATCATAAAAGGGAGTAGTCATGTAATTGTATGTATATACGAAGCAGGTTGTGGGTAGTCTTTTCTAAATAACTACTCTAAATAAGTGGTTTCATATGAAGTTTATTAACTTGATTGTAGACGTCACAGTATTCATAAAAACCTTCGGATACTGATATATTGGAATTTTTTTTCAGGTGTAAAAAAAATTCCCTTATTACAGTAAAAATCCATTTAGTCATTTACTGTCTAATTGACTGCTAAATCATAACTACTAAACCAGAGGAAAGTGATAGAAAAGTAGAAGTAGCACACTTCTACTTGCACATGTCCATTTATCAGGTCAGTTTTACTAAAGATACTAATTTCCACATTAACTGCACACTGTTATTTGTTTCTCTCACCTTCATGAGCTTTGTATTGTTGGCCTGGAAGACGTTTATGTCCCTGGTGAGCTGGTTCTTCAGTGTCGTGATAATCTTCTCGTAGTGCTCCCTCTGTCTGTGGTTTTCCTTCTGGGTATCTGTGTCCACTGCCACTTTCTCTACCTACAGCCGCACACCACACAAGCTCCATTCACTGGAAATCAAAACAGCATGAACGATGTATGTATTGATCTTACCACATCTGATGGCTGAACGTAGCATTTATAGAGCTCTCGAATGTGTTCCTTTAATCTTTTTGGGTCCTGAATGAATTCCACACATGTGTGAAGGTCAGCTTTAAATCTCTGTACCAGAACCCCAATGTCCTGCACCTGCAGAAGACGACAGTAGGCCAGACAATGTCTAGGAAATATAGTGAAACTAAGGTATTGCTATATTTATGGATGTAAATGTCAATTAAAAACAATAAAAAAGCAACAAACAAACAAATAAATAAATACGGTTAAATGAAACCTAAAAAGTAAAACTCAAAAATAATGCTTTTTAATATTTTCCAATTTTTCGTACTGTACATTATATGTATTATATGTAATGTATATTATTAAACAGAAATTCTGCCGAAAATATACTCAAACTCAGACCATCCAAGATGTAGATGAGTTTGTTTCTTCATCGGTACAGATTTGGACAAATTTAACATTACATCACTTGCTCAGTCCAGTGACATGGAGACCTGTTGTGCCAGTGTAAATGAACCCTGAAGTTGTCCAGTACAGTACACATACTAACCTTCCTCATTTCTTTGTGCATTTCTTTGTCTTTGGTTTTCATTTTTAAGTTCAGTTCAGCAATTTTCAGCTCCAGCTGTGTGTTTGTCTTATGGAACTCCTTCAACTCTCCCTCCATCTGAAACACACATCTTTTATCACAATGTGTTCTTAACACTCATCTGGTTTATGTAAAGTGATTTTAATTTACATATGTGACTGTATTCTGTGACACATTCATTTATTATGAATGATATATGTTTTTGTTATTAATGAATGTTACTTTTTAGGTTCGACAATGCAGCAATATAGTGTACAAAATGATGTGGCTCATGCAGAAAAACGTGTCCCACCTCCAGCATCTGCTCCTTCAGCTCCTGGATTTCGTTCTCTTTTGGCTCAATCTGCTCTTCCATATATTCAGCCCTGAACTCCATCACTTCAATTGTTTTGTTAAGTGTGTCATTCTTCTTTTTCAGCTCATAGATACTCTTTTCCTGTTGAGACAGAACAGATTTTATTTTCATGTACTTTTTTCTTGTAACTGAAACTTTACTGACTTTGAGTTCATGTATCTGATCGGGACTCTATCAGATGGCATGCAAACATTACTAAATCAGTTTTTGGCCAAATAAATTAAACTAATTAAGGCTCTGTGACTGATTTTCAATCCATAATACATTCATTCATTGACCACGTTTACTTCAAATGCACATTTTCCCCTCTATCAGGTGCCGCCGGAATGAAACCTTGTAATGAGTTAGCATTTTTGAACTTCAGTTCCATCATCCTGAAAGTCAGTAGGTAGTGAATTTCGCAATTTTAAAATGTCAACAACTGCTTAGACAGCTAAATGTCATCAAATGAACAGGAATACAGAGGACTTACTTGACTTGGTTTTCCTCATGTCGTCATGAACAGGATTCATATGTGCTCACCTTGTCCTGTATGATCCCGTCTCTCTTCTGAATGGCAGTCTTCAGCCCAGTGATGTCGTTCTCTAGAGCTTTGATCACAGACTGCAGCTTCTGCACTTCCTGCTTCAGCTTCTCGATCTCCAAGTTCTTGTTTTCAATTTCCCTCTGCAGGACGTGAAACTGTACGACACGACACAACCTACATAAGGTTCAGCTCCCTGCATTTACTGCATTACTTCAACACACTACTAGGTGACTGTCCTCAATCTTCAATAAACATACAGCTCATCCAAAATGCAGCTGCTAGCATTCTTACCTGTCCAAGAAAATATGATCATATCATCCCACTTTTGTCATCTCTACACTGGCCACCGATTAAGTAAAATACTGTTCCTTTGTATTTAACAGACCTTATATCACACTACAGTCCATCATGCTCTTTAAAGGAATAGTGAAAAGTGAAAAGCTGTGTGTTTGTACCAAATCAAATTAGCCTTTTAGCTTTTAACAGATGCTTCTGAACAACATATGAGTAATCCATAATAACGCTTGCAACAGCAAAAAAGTCCATCCTCTACTATTACTAGTACTAGTATTTTAGACAGAAGAATCGATTTGCAGTTAAAAACGTCTTAATGATGGATTCGTTTTATTACAATCCTGCAGCTTTTGGCATCACAAGATGTTAATTAATGGATTGGAGTGTTGTGGATTATTGTGATGCTTTTTTCAGCTGTTACCCTATTCTAACTTGGAATCTTGGATATTTTCAGAAAGTTTTCTTTTTTAGTTGAATTATTCCTTTATTATTATTATTCCTAGGGTTATAAAACTATCGACTTTTGATGGTACCAAGGATTTCAAGTCTACTAAAGGAGGTAGAGATTTTCGTGCTTAAATTCTAAACTCTAGAATAGCCTTTCTGATCATGTTTGGGGCTCGGATACACTCTCTCAGTTCAAATCTAGATTAAAGATAAATCTCTTTAGCCAAGCATTCATATAATGTCCTCATAAACTTGCATTTTTAATTGAACATTATATCTGATGAAACAGTACCAAAAACACATGATCATCTTTTGCCCGAAAAATTTTGAACTACACTAATTCTTCTTCCTTTTGCTTTCCTGTTTCTATCGTTAATTGCAGACTGATCCAGCTCTAGTTTGGATTCAACCTTTGCAAAGACTACAGATGATGCCAACTTTAAATCAAAATAAAAAACTCAAATATTATCCTTATATTGTAATAATTATATTATTATATTACTATTGCAGTGCTCTTCTGGCTGGACTTCCATCATGCGCAATCAAACCTCGACAAATGTTTCAGAATGCAGTGGCACGACTGGTCTACAATGAAATCAAAAGGGCCAACCTCTCTTTATCACCCTGCACTGGCTACTGGTTGCAGCTTGCATCAAGTTCAAGACGTTGATGTTTGCGTACAGAATAGGCACAGGCTCAGCACCCTCCTACTTCCTCCTCACTCTTACGAATCTACATCCCCTCCAGAAGCCTGAGATCTGTAAGTAGGTGATGCCTTGTGGTAACATCACAGAGAGGCATTTTCATTCACCTTTCCTTTTTGGTGAAATGATCTTCCCACAATCGCAGTAATTAACAGAACACGTTATCAACCAACACGTTATCTAACAGCAACACTAATTTAATCCCATACCTGACCCATTTGACATAAAAACTGGGACCCGAACCGCACCTGCATTAAATCTCCTACATGAGGTAGAAAAAACTCATTTATTAAAACTTTTATTCAAATTGTGAATAGATTAAATACAGAAAGCAAGCAAAGGGTGCTCTGTTTAATATGATCACTACAGCTGTCAATCAGTGCCAGCGCAATTGGCTACATTGCTCAGCGTGTACTGGACCGAGTTGAAATAGTCTTGGTTATTGGACCCGCAACCCACATTTATACAACTTTGATACACTCGTCTCTGGCTGATATCAGAATACTTACTAATTGTAACACTGAATCAAGCATTTTCTGAAACAATAGGCTATGTATTATGAAAAATAATTATACAAATAAACTTCAACTGAATTGATTTGTCATTGTTTTGTTTATAGTATATTTGAAGTGAAGAAGTCAAAACTGATTAATTATAGTCACCTGCTTTGTTGTGGTATCTAGTTCCACTTTGAGCCTGGTGTTGGCCTTTTTTTCTTCTTTAAGATTTTGCTCGTATTTCATGCGGATCTCATGGATTTCCATATCTGCGTCCTCTTCCTCCTGCTTTATGTATTCATCAAATTCCCGAACCTTCTGCTGCGATTCATCCTGATACTGCAAGTTGGAAAGAAAAGAATGAGATATTCTTGGGGTTGATATGCAGAGATTCCAAACATTTATGAAAAGAGTGGCCAAGAGTGATTCAACGTCTCCTTTTGTGTTTCACAGAAGTAATACTGGTTTGGAACATGCATGAGATTGAGAAAATGACAGAATTTGTATTTGCTATGCATTGGTAGCTTGTTTCGCAGTTGCCTTTACCTGGGTGACCAGCATCATTTTCTCCTCCAGCTTGGCCTCATATGACTGCATCATCTCCTCCAGGGCACGGATCTTGCTCTCCTCCACACTGTGCAGCTGCTGCTCATATTCCTGATGAACTTTATGAAGCTTCAGTTGTAGCTCCTGGTATTTCTCATATTCCAGCATGAGCTTCTGGTTATTGCTTGATTCTGTGAAGAGCAGCTTCAGTTAGTCCAAATAGGCTCACGCTGAGAGGGGAACTGACTGGTTCTAAAGACAGTAAAAGTTTATATTACAAGAAAAATGACCATGATTTATATATATATATAAAAAAAATGGTAGGCACAATTTATATCAGTTCTATATTAATGATAATAATAATAATAATAATACATTTATTTTATATAGTGCCTTTCTCAAAGCACTTTACCATCAAACATCACAACAGAGAAAACAGCACACTTTAAATGAAACAAATATACAACAAACAATGCAAAAATAAAATGAATAATCAAGTAAAAGCAATCCTAAAAAAGACAAGGTTTAAAGTCATGGAAATTTCTACAATATGAATTTTTGTAGTTATGTCAAACAGAAAATGCTATTTGTGCATAATTAAATAACAAAACAAAACAAAAAATCTGGTAATCATGAACGACTAGAAAAACATGAACCCAATAAAGACATTGTAAATCATTTAAATGAATTCAAATCTCTTATTTTTATTATTATTTAACATACTCCTAGTTTCTGTAAATTAAAATATTTGAAAACAAGAAGCTTTACATTACATTGCATTACAGCAAAAATCTATCTTACATCATACATGATATTGTCGTGGACAATGGGGAGCCTTGGAGTTAAAAACAAATGTCCAAAGCACAGCTCACACAGAAAACACCTTTAAACCAAGCAACTTTCCAGCAACTTAACAACATCTGTCTGGGGAACTGTTTCACTCTCGCTCAAAACTCCAGATTGCAAGGATTCCTATTGGAACGACTTGAAGAAATTCCACAGAGCGATAGTAAATGTGCCTGCAGTTTGTAAAAATGAATGAAATATGTTTGTTTACCCATGTCGTGCTGCTCTTTATCATGTTTCTCTAAGACTTCTGAGAGAGCTTTAACATGGGCTGCTTGCTGTTTCTCTTTCTCTGCTTTCAGGACCTGTAATAAAAAAAAACATCTTAAGTTTAATAAGCCGTTGTGTTGCAAAATAAGATCTCTTGACACTGACCTCCTTCTCAGCATTAAGTGAATTGATCTGTTGGAGACATTTTTCAGTGAGTTCATTGATCTTCTCTTTGTATTCAATGTCCCTGAGGCTGAGCTGGTACTTGTTCTCCTCCTGGAGCTCTGTCACTCTTGCGTTCAGGTCCAGCATTATTTTATTCTGCAGGACAGATTAACACAAGATGAAAAATGCTCTTGTGGTTTACAGCAGGGCAGAAAACCTAAAAACCTGAGCTTAATATTTGAATTTTTTTATTTTATTTTCATTTAAGGATAATTATATCCACTTTAAATCAAGAAAGTACAAAATTGGCTGATTTTTTAGTATAAAGCTTAAAATGACCAACGCAAAGGAAAATATTTTCTGAGATTACCTTTTCCTCAAGGTCTGATTTGGTGATGAGGATCTCTTCTGCATAAATTAATTCCTTCTCTCTTTTCAACCCTTGTCCCTCTTTGTCAATGATTTTCCAGATAAAAAGACAGCTGTCTTCCGAGACAGTTATGAGGAACTGGTCATCAAAAGTGATAACCATCTACGGACACAAGACATAAACATATGAATGAAAACATGCTTGTCGTCTGACTGGGAGCTCAAATTCTAACGAAGTTTAGCAGTACAAACCTTAGTGACAGGGCCAGCATGGGCCTGGTACTCTATCCAGTCATTCTGGATGGGTAGAGGGTATTTGACGGCCCTCACAGTCCCAGTGGAAGTTCCAATGAAGAGCGCTCGTCCTGAACGAGACATGGCAACAGTGGTGCAAACCACATCACCTGTACGCATTTCCTTAAGGATCTGCAGCAAGAATATTAACACACACTTTTATCTCGAGGGATCATTTATGGTTCTGTTTAATCAAAGGCATTCAAATGTGCTGTGCCACAATGCAACCAATGACATTTGCCTCCACTGATGATGCAAAGTGTTGTGAGGTACGATATTTGAAAACGGAATTTCTGGTGAATTTGAGCTTTTACCACAAATAAAGCTATTGTATAGCTTCAGAGGGCCCTATGGACTACTTTTATGGGGGTTTTTATTCATTTTGGTAGAGTGAATCATCATCCATAAATACTTGAGATTCTTGGTAACAATGTACCTACATAATATCTACCATTTAAGGAATATTTTTGAGATCAATACAAGTTAAGACAGCACTTGTCACAATGATGATTACCATAATCAATTTCAGTTTGTCTGTCTTTCTCTTTAAAAAAAAGTGTTACAGTGAGGCATAGTCCTTGTCCCTTTAAATGCTAATGAGCTCTGCTGACCCCGCCCCTCCCTTCCGTGGGGTGATGAGCAGTACTGTTTACTTTAGCCGCAAAACTGCTAACTAGCACATTATTAGGAAAGGCGATTTGCAAAGAATCATTAAAAAAAACCTTATTCTAGCTTCTTCTGTAGATGAGGCTGGATCAAGAATGATTTGCACGAACACAGATGCATTTAGGCAGATCGGGGATCGGTGCATTCACTTCAAAGCGCAATTAACGTTAATCCTCTGTATCTTCAGCAGCTCAGATGTCAGGAGTAAATGACGACTGCTATGTTCATTATTACATCCAACAACAAAACACCTCAATCGCTTAATCGGAGACATTCTTGTTTTCCCCTGCACCGGAGTCGGCACAATGGCGGTCGGACTGTTTACAGTTCACTCAGCTCACTCAGGGCGGGTCTAAGGTAAGACGGTCTTGTCAATCAACTATCCTGCGCAGAACTACATCATTCTGACAAGAATCTCAGAACAGCCTGATTTGAGAAAGGGAATTTAAAATAGGGATTTAAAAAAAACCACTGAGTGAATTTTTATCATTATAGGATGGATGTGTACACACGCTTATGTTCAAACAACTCGAAAAGTGAATTTTGCATCCGATGGCACCTTTAAAGACTGATTATAATAATAAAAAATAATGTTTCTTAAGCACCCAATTGGCATATTAGAATGAATTCTGAAGGATCCCGTGACACTGAAGATTGGAGTAATGATGGAAAAATTCAGCTTTTCTAATAAATTACATTTTAAAAAATATTACAATACAAAATGTTTAATTGTAATACTTTTAATGCATTTACTTCACCCAACTAACCCCAAACTTTTTATCACAATTTTAGTGTGAATAAACTGCTTACTAATGTATCTTGTGTAAAGTTACATACAATTTTACAACTTGTAACCCACTAAAACCTTTAAATGACTGTAAAAATAGTTTTAAACAGCTCAAATAATACTCATATTTTAAAAGAATTAATTAAGTGCTTTTATCAAATTATAAGCTTCATATTTCTGCTTTTAAAATAATCAAACATTTGGCCCAATTCACTTCCATTGTAAGTTATTTAAAAAGTTTATTAAATAAATATTTGTGTTAAAAAACATTTTACCACAAATGCTCTTGATTAAGCTTAAGATGTAATGAGCCCATAATATTCCTTTAATAAACATTACTACATTGTTCTAAACTAGTGTTTGTCTGTAGTTAGTTAACTTAGTTAACTACCTTACATCCTCTGTCATGTCCTTGAATCATTGTACTAGCATATTGAGAATTTAAAACATTTTGAATGATAAATGTATGCTCTGTACAGAATGGAGACACAGTAATGTGAACATATGAATAAGAAAACTGGTAAAATAGGCTGTTTATTGAACTAACCACATAAATTCTGAAATACACAATATTGAAAACCGGTTAAAAACCCTGTATTTAAATGACTCTATATCAATCAGAATCCAGTTCTGTGACTCAGAAGTGGCTCTGGTTTTGAGATCTCAAATGAGTCTTTTGAAAATGTGCTCACCTGACAGTCTTGGATTTCTTTCAGAGAGCAGTCTGTCCCGACAGCGAAGAATGTCTTTGCGTCAGGAGAGATGGTCACACCTGTGTAGCTGCACGTCTTGAGGACGCTCTCAGACTCTCGTGCACCAGTGAGAGTATTCCACTCATACACGGCCCCATCCATGCCACACGACACAAGATGACTGTCCTCTGCGCTGAACGCTATGGCCCGCACCTGAAGCACAATAACACAGACACTGTTTAACGACTGTTCAGGGAGGCAAAATTAGAGCAATGGATTTCCACATTAAAGATATCGTATTCCACAAAATACATACACATAGCATTGGAACAGAGATGAGTTTTCAATTCTGTTTGAACTTTTCCTTTAAATTTCAGAACACATACTTTTTCATTGTGTCCCTTCAGATTCAGCACATCCTCAAATGTGGTAGTGGAGTAGATGTTGATCACGTTTCCATTGACAGCAGCAAACAAGTGGCCCCCGTGGCTGAACGCACACTGAGGACAAATGCATAGAAAATGCGTATGTTGTATACATAAATAAACAGATAATAGCAAACGTGAGCAATGTGGAGACGCACCTCACGGCAACTGCGTACAGTGAACTCCTTGAAAGTCCTGATGTCATCGATGAGCAGAGTCATGAGACGGAGTTTGTCTGAGAATCCCACCAGGATGTAGAGTCCAGTGGGGTGAAGAGCTATGCTGTAGGCTTCCTCCTGGAACTCCTTATACATCTCTAAAACACTGGACAACACACACTCACGCTATTGGAAATATCCAACACAATTCCTGCTACAAAAGCCCTGACAGCTCAGACCTGATGGAATATTAATGTTTTAGGGCTGTCAAAGTCTATTTAAAATATCAATGAAATATGTTCAATAAAAATAATAAATACACTAACATTCAATTTTTAAATAAGGAGTCAGTAAAAATGTTTTATGTTTTGAAAATAAGCCTATTATGCTCAACAAGGTTCCATTTGTTTGATCAAAAATACAGTAAAACATTCATATTGTGAAATAATATTGCAATTTAAAATAACTGATTTCTATTTTAATATATTTTAAAATGTAATTTATCCCAAAGCTGAATTTTCAGCAAATTACTCCAGTCTTCAGTGTCACGTGATCCTTCAGATATCATTCTAATATGCTGATTTGCTGCTCAAGAAACATTTCTTATTGTTGAAAACAGTTGCACAGCCTAATATTTTTGTGGTAACTGTGATATGTTTTTTTACAGGATTTTTTGATGAATAGAAATTTCAAAAGAACAACATTTCAAATATAATGTCTTTTCTGCCACTTTTGATCAATTTAATGTATCCTCACTGAATAAAAGAAAGAGAAAAAAAACTAACAAATTAAAGGAAAAACAAAAATTACAGCAAAAAAGAAAAAAAAAAAAAAGAAAAAAAGAAATATATATATATATATATATATATATATAGAAATCTGTTTTAAGCAATCTAATATTTCATTAATAAATAATGCTGTCTTTATGACATCTTTATTTTATTTTTACTCACACAATTTAGTCTTTATGAACAGAAATATACAGCTGGTTTATATTTTAGTAAGGGGGTCTCTCAAAAGGGTTCATTTATTTGAGCGTCCGATAAGAGTGAAAAACCACAATAAATGTAGGATTAAAAGATTTGGGCATTTTTGGGAATTTGTGGTAAGATATATCAAGACACAATTTATATATTTCTATTTCAGCAAAGCGACCATTATCTTAACATATACTTTTCTCCGAAAGTAAATACTGCTTTGACAGACATTTACAAGAGCATAAAGACCCAAAATAAAAGCACTGTCTCACAGTCTTAAGCTCACTATGAGACACAATAAAGCAGAAGAACAACACCTTGTCTCTTTAACAGAGCTGAACTTACTTGGTCTCAAAGTTCCAGATGCGCACTGAGCGGTCCAGGGAAGAGGTGGCGATGAGCGGTTTGCGGATGCAGGTGGATAAACCTGTGATAACGCTGGAGTGGGACGAGTGAGACAGGTGCTCAAACTGAGCAAAAACACCCTGATAACACAACAGGAGAAAGAGCTGAATTAGTCATGACTGGTATTATGAGTACAAACAGATCTATGAGTAAAACACCTCTTTTATTACACTAGACATGCTGCTATTATGGGACACCGTGAAGTTTGTCATCTTGCTTCTCACAATAGCTCTCTCAGTTTAAAAAAAAAAGAATAAATAAAATAAAAAGAGGCAAAAAATGAACCCAATTTCTGACCATCTGAGATGAGCTCAAGCCCAGACAACTCAACAGCACAGGATTGAGGACTGAGGATTGTACAGCTTTCTCCGTGTGTACAGGTTGCATTTCTTGATGCAGCAACGGACTGTCACAACGATTTTTGGAATTACTCCTGAGCCCACGTGGCTATATTTAACACAGTTGTATGATCATTAGATTATGGACTGGTATTTTGGCTAGAAGCGATGGTTTAATCGTCTCAATGATGGATTTGTTTTTTACAAACATGCAGCTTTTTGCTTCACAAGACATAGATTGATGGACAGGAGTGGTGTGGATTATTTGTGGTGTTTTTATCAGCTATTAGGACTCTCATTCTGACGGCACCCATTCACTGCAGAGGATCCATTGGTGAACAAGTGATGCAATGCTAAATTTCTCTAAATCTGTTCTGATGAAAAACAAACTCATCTACATTTTGCATGGCCTGAGTATATTTTTAGCAAATTTTCATTTGTGACCTTGGACCACAAAACCAGTCATAGGGGTAAAAAAAAAATTAATTGAGATTTATACATCATCTGAAAGTTGAATAAATAGGTTTTCCATTGATGTATGGTTTGTTAGGATAGAATAATATTTGGCTGAGATACAACTGAATATTGAATATCTGGAATCTGAGGGTGCAAAAAAAATCAAAATATAGAGAAAATCGCATTTAAAGTTGTCCAAATGAAGTTCTTAGCAATGCATATAACTAATCGAAAATTACGTTTTGATATATTTACGCTAGGAAAATGTCAAAATATCTTAATGAAACTTGATCTTTACTTAATATCCTAATGATTTTTGGCATAAAAGAAAAATGGATCATTTTGACCCAAACAATGTATCGTTGGCTATTGCTACACATATACCATGCGACTTTTTGTGGTCCATGGTCACATTTTTGATTGAAAAATTACTTTAAAGTGCTAAAATTACTAACTGGATATCAATAGTGTACAAGCTCAAATCAAACTAAAACTAAAACTTAAATAAAAAATTAGCCCATAACAAAATAATTACAAATTGTACTGAAATGAAAATATAGAAATAAAAGCTAATTCAATATATCAATAAAATGAAAATAAAAAATATAATTATATACAGTTAAAAAGATGATAAAGAAACTAAAAGAGAGAAAAAGTTAACCCAATTTCTTTAGTATATAAATATACTAAAATAACAGTGAGGCATACGGCACCTTGTTCAGCTCGGCTAGGGAGAGGCTGATGCCGTAGAGCTGTCCACGGTCTGTGCTGGCGGCCAGGGTCTCTTCTGACGGACTTATGCACAGAGTGCTGATTTCCTGCTGCTCTGCAGAACTGGGATCATTACTGAACAGTTCTGGAGGAATCTGAGATGACAAGACAAGAAACCCCTTTCAGGATCAACCTGACACACTCCTGTGAACATTTGAATGAGAAAATGTCATGGCACCTTTATTTCTTTGGTCTTCTTATACTGGTCTTCCTCCTCTCTTTTCTCAAACAAACACACAGTGCCAGGACCAGCGGAGCAAGCGAAGCCATTAGAATAACCTACAATGGCTGTCACCCGCGGCAGTGTGGAGAAGGTCTCGTTAGAGTCCTGCTTTTCTGACTGACTGCAAGAACAACATACACAAATTACAGTAATACACATTCATGACATTTTATATGTTAGGGTTTAAAATGCTGCAGATATAATAGCCATTGTTTTGCCAAATTAATACATAAATAAATCATAATGTGATTAATGTTACATGTATCAGAAAGTTAAAACGCTGATAATAATCAAAATATTCAGGGCTCTGTGCATCTAAACTGGAATAAGACACATGATATATTGGTCCTCAATAACTTAAAGGGGTAAATATCAATTTGAGCCGGATTCAGAGTCTGAATTTCAGACCCCGAGAATATTAAACGTTTATTCCGTTTCTTTCAGAAATACAGTGATATAAAAACACTCGCACCGGTTTTCGATTTTGAAATGTGCAGTGCTCAACCAAGCGTTCTCCCATAGGTGGGATTTATTTGAATGATATTCTAATGGGGCTCTTTGTGATATCATAAACACCGGAAAACAACGCTGTAGTCCAAACGAGCCGTTCGTTGTAGTTCTTGAAAAGAGATTTTTTAAAAACGAAATATCTCCCTTTGGAGTAGACTTTGAGATTTGTAACTTTGTAGATATTTTTATGCCCAAACATACACATTACACACTGACTAAAATTCAAAAAGTGAAAAAGCATACTAGGACCCCTTTAAATTCTAAAATTATACACAAACTAAAACAAGAAAGTATCAATAATTATGATAAATTTTTCAATATATTTTAAATCAGATTTATAAGAAAATATAAGGATTACTAGTATTAACAATTGAAATCAATTGATTCATTTGAAATGGATTTAATTAATTTCATTTCAAATTTAATTTGAACTTACAATTCTTTTTAACAACATAAATATTACTCTGATAGGTTTTAATATATGAATTTTACTTGCAAAAAATGTCACTTTTATGATGAAAAAGATTATACATTTTTCATGCTGCAACTTCCTTTCTCTTTCAAATTTAGACCAGTCGGTCTTTTTAAATTTAGCTCTAAACCCTTTTAGGCTGCAGTTTATTTGGTTAATTCACCAAAAAGATGGTATAACATTATGCGTAAAGCCTCAGTTTAGCTGATACTCAAAATTGATCATTTAAAAAAATACTTATTCCTCTTAAAAATACTTTATTTGTGTATTTTGTTTTATACGAATAAAAAAAAAAAGTTCTATACTATTCTGGGTCAGAAATCCCCCTCAATGCATTATAGCGTTTATGAAAACATGAGATAAATGACTGATTTCTCCTGTATTGTATGTACACTGCATATATGTTCCCTAGCACGTTTCCCTCTTGACACTGCTAATATCATCAGCACTTGACGTCACAGTTCATTCCACTCACCTGTAAACCTTCTTCACAGGCGTCACATTCATCTCCCAGCGCAGACGGCCTGACTCAAACATCATCAGCTGACCTGCGTCTGTGCCAGCAATCACCTGCTCCGTGGACATCCAGGTGTGGCACAGGAAGTGATGGGTGTCTGTTTTAAATGTGCTGGACTGTTTCAGGGTTTCTCCAGCATAGCGAAAGATCTTGAACACCCCGTTGCCACTCACACAGATCTGTGTGTTGTCCTCAGGGTTGAAGCTGATCTGAGAATGGGAATGGATAGATTGTATTAGGACAGCTCGATCACTGCAGTAATTCTGATCTGTGATCAAAATGACTTTTAACGGTCGAATTAAAGTTTAGTTAATTAATGTGGTTGATTTGCATTACGGTAATGATGAGAATATGAGAAATAGGATTTTTTTTCCATATAGCAAATGTGTGCTTAACAGAAAATAATGTTTCAGTTTAGTCTTAGTTCAGTTTAATTAAATAATTAAAATAATGCAATTTAAGTGCTTCAACATTTTAATATCTTTAAAACTGAACTCTAATTTTTTATATTTATCTATATTATTTCAGCCTTACAGCTTTTTCAAATAGTAAAAATATTTGAATAGTTTTAGTTGAAAATAATGACGGTTTTATGACGTAATAAGATTTAGAAACACTAATTCATATTAATATAATTTTTAATAATATCTTTCAGTGATTTTGATTAAATTTAGTGATTATGAGAACATGAACAATATTTTTTAGGACCATATTATCTTTTTTATATCATTTTAATAACAATTACCCATATTCTCATTACTCTATTGCAAAAAAATGAAATGAATCCTTTAAACAGTAATAGTAACTAATTGTAACTTTAATTTATGGTAGGGGAGGGGGACGTTTAATTGCCACGAAAATAATGCCACAGTGTCAAACCTCTCCATGGTCCTAAAAACAGACATTATCTTCTTTATGGAAAATATAATTTCTTGTTTTTGTCTTTTGATTTTGAAGTGAAATTTGACCATTTTAAGTCAACTTCCTGTTATACGTGTTTACCTGGTTTATGGGGCCATCAGTGCTTGTCTTTACAGTGGCCATCACCTTCTTCTTTTCCCACATCCAGAGGAAGAGAGTCCAGTCTGGCCCACCTGCCTGACCGATCAGATACTTGGAGTCAGGGGAAAAGGCCATGCAGACAAACTGGTCCACCGGGATCTCTCCTCCAGTCAGCACTTTCCTCTTCCTGCTCTGCTCGTGCTGGAGATCAAACACAGTGATGGTGGCTTTCTCTACACATTCAGACACAGCCAGATAACGCCTGTTTGTGCTGATGGCCAAGGCCTGCATGCCATGACTTCTCTCTGTACCTGTACAAACACAGGAAACAGATACTGGTCACCATACGTGGGTTCTTCTCGCAGAACATGTCCAAACAACATTTAATCCCAAAATTAAAATAAAGAACCAAGAAAAAAACATTTAGCATAAAAATACATTAGGAACATTCCTGTATTAGTGAAAAAAATACTATAACACTATTATATATGTATTAAAATAATAAAATAATCTTTTAAAAACATATTTCACTTTATTACTTTTTTCAATATAGTAAAATATTACTTATTTATTTAAATGTTGGGAGAACATTTAAACATTTACTGGACTGAAGCAGCTTAGGTTTACTTGATTATACAAACATATATATATATATATTTCAGAATATCATGTTAAAATTTAAGTATTAAATATATAACTTGAAAACAGAGATATGATCATAAAAACACAGAGTATAGGATTAGTAAGAGTTTTAATGTTTCTCAATTGTTTGATCAAAAATACAGAAAAAAACAGTTGTGTTGAATATATTGTTAAATATTATAGTTGAATATTGTGAAATATTATTGCAATTTAAGATAAAAGTTTTCTATTTTAATATAAGTTGAATTTATTTATTTTCAATTTTAATATTAAGCTGAATTTTCAGCATCGTTACTCCAATGTAACATGATCCTTCAGAAATATTTGTAATATGCTGATTTATTATCAATGTTGTAAATTTAACAGTTGTGCCCCTCAATGTTATTATTATTTTTTTATTTTTTGGAACTTGATGATTTTTATTATTTGATGTTTTTTCCCCCCTCAGAAATCTTTGATGAATAAAAAGTTAAAAAGAACAGTTTTTTATTTTTTAGAAATAGAAATACTTCTATTTTTCCTCTATGACTATATGTATTCACTATCATTTTTAACGCATCCATCCTGAATAAAAGCATTAATTTCTCAAGAGAGAGAGAGAAGAACATTTACTGACCCCAAACCTTTGATAGATATATTGTTAAATAGATAGACACATAACCTATTGCCTAACATGTGAAGCGAATAAAGATTATGATAAAGTTGTGTAGTACCTGGAATGAACTTCTGGCATTTCTGATTGATGTTATAGCGCACACAGTTGTTTCCACACGGAAATATGACGGTTTGCTCATCAAAATACAATAAATCATTCCTCACTCCAGTCCGCAATCCGAATATGTAATGAGACTGTGCCACTACTGTAGCCATCTGACAAAATTATTATCTAACACTCTGTAGAACAGAAAGATTTAAGCGGGTTGGTTTGTTTGCTGCGCATCTATCTGGCCCTGCAGTGTTGATTAGTTAGTTACCACGGCAACAACAAGCTACCACAAACCACGCCCACCTTACAGAAAAGCCCCCGAACTGTCTTGACTGTAAACTTCGACGATAAATTAGCCCTTAAATACAATTATTTACGATTACGAATGAATAATGAAGTATTTACGGCTGCCATAAATAAGCTTGTTTAGCCATCCACTTTTATTTTAATATCAACAAAACGTCTGCAAGTATGACTGCACACCCGTAATAAATTAAAACAGGTGATAAATAATGATATTCAAGCTTATTATGTATTTTATAAACCCAAGCCCAATCAGTATTATAATAAATATACTATAGAAATGATATAAAAAGCGAAAATAAAAAAGATAAGCTAGATGGGGCTATAGTGAGTAAATGAATGAATGAATGAAAACAGCGCCTATACACCAGAAACTCGACAGACATCATCCTAAAACCCCTAATACATAGCCCTGAGAAATTATAAACCGGTGAAATTGACTGACACTGGCCAGTTTAACAAACAAAAGCTAATTTTGAATTTTTAAGTGATGCTCTGCTGCACTCTTCCTAACATTCAGCCTGGATACTTTTATGAAATTTGAATAAATTTACTAAATATACTCTATTTAGGGGTCGAAGAACCGAAGGTACTGCACTGTTCGGTAGGCACACAGATAGCAGAACTTTTTAAATATGCTTCAAAATCTAAAACTATATTGTCATTACAAGTACAACTAAATCCTGTCATAACTCTGCAACAGTTTGATCAAAGGAAAATTAAATCAATTCATGAATTGTGCAGTCAATTGTACAAAAAAACAAAAAAAAAAAAAAAACAACTGGCAGCCACCAATAAAATTTCGGTGGTTAATAATGTCTGAATGCATGCATGTGAACCAATTCATTTGTAGAACCATGTGCTGACAATATAGTTTTATATCATTATTAGCATAGGCGGAGTTTGGGGGGGGGCGGGGGGGGGGGCGGGGGGGGGGGGGCACTGCCCCCCAGATCAGAGCCAATCGATTTTGTCAGATCTATGAATACAAAAATATTTTCAGATTGTCTCATTTTATTTGCATTATCTTATTTTAATGAGTATGTTAAGGCTAAATTATTTGTAATTAATGTAAAAAAAACCCCCAAAAAACCTACTCTCACAACTCGCGAATCTCAAAGTATCGCGTGAGTGGACTCTCTTCTCGTTCTCTCCCCGCTTTCTGCAAAGATACGCTAAATTAACAAAATGCATATTCGTCGTTTTTTTTAATAAACCCACAATAAAAAGCATGGAGGTCTCTAACTTTGACACTTCTCAAAAGAGGCGGATTCTTCTACATTAGGTAAGACATAAGTTTTTATTCCACTCTTTGTATAGCCAACCAGTCGTTGTTGTAAATGTATTTTAAAGGGGCTATGTGTAGGTTTTTACTTAAGTTAATCTTTAAGTTTTCATTTGTCCATTTATGAGCCAACCATAATGTAATAGGAAGAATGACACCTTGACTGTCCACCACGGTTGCCTCTATCAGCCTGTAGGCTCAGTTGTGTCTGGAGGAGTCGGGTCCAAATTGGCGCGAAAATTCACAAAATGTGACGTCATGCGCGTTCTCGTCTACAGCGGCAATCGCTAGCGGTAGTGCATTAATAAAAAAAAATAATAATAATAATAAAAAAAAAAAAAAATCGCTAGCGGTAGTGTTTGAAATGGACTCTGTGGACGGAAAGAAGCAACCAGCCTCCAGCACAACCCAGACACCCACAAAAGCTCATCGTAAGCTTAAAAAAAAAGCCTCATTTAGTGCGCACCGAGAACGAGCATGAGACTGGCTGCAGTTCCTCTAACGGCCACTGGTGTCAGTAACTGTTAGAAATTTCAGAACTTACGCAGTGCTCCTTTAAATGAAGAAGAAAATATATAGGCTATAAATAATTGAAAATGTAGAAAATATGGTATATGCAGTGTGCAAAAAAAAAAAAAATGGTATATACGGTGTGTAAAAAATAAAAAATCAGAGCTCATGGTCTACCGGTAGGTGCCCCCCCAGGCAAAAATGTGAAACTCCGCCTATGATTATTAGGGCTGTGCATATTCAGGAAGTTGGCTAACGTCAAGATGGCTTTATTTTATGGGGATTTATAAAGTGCTTACGCCTCCACACATTTGATACATTATAATGTCATCCTGTAAATTAAATTATTAAAAGAGCATTTGGTTATTTGTTCATATGGTGGTTTTGCTGTAGGCTGCAGATTTGTCTGGCCTATTTTACCTGAACACATACGTGTTAACACTGAGGGGGTGTGATAATAACTCTTGGGTTTAAACGTTTTTATTTTGTTATATGCTTTTTAAAATTAAATGATAGATTATGCGCCTCCATCAACCTGCCATAAACCCGAAGAACGAGGCGCCAAGTCCTCCAGCAGCGGAACCATTCTTCTGCCGTTCTCTGTTTCCGTCAGGGCTTTAATGTTACGCGCACTCGTGAGAAACAGTGCTGTCCACACGTGAAGCTCGGGGATGTTGTGAATTCTTCTGTTACTCTATTTATTTTTCTAATTCCCGTTCTGTATTCGTTTACAATGGTAGAAATAGATGAGGATCCCCAGATGGGGTTTGAGTCCGAGGAAGAAGACGACGACGAATTATCAGACGGCGAGGTGAGAATATAGTGCATTTCATGTGTTTTGTTCAGGCAGTACAGTTTTACATTACAACCCCTTGTCATGCTACATAAGTCAACAAGTAGGTACGAGATCCAAAAGAGTACGTTTGCATAACACGTTTGTCTCTGATCAGCTGCAAGAAGCTTTCTCCAAGGGTTTGCTCCAACCTGGATTGAATGTTCCTCTGCTCGAGCCGAAGAAGGCCATCAATAATGTGGTAAGTTTTGAGGAGAATTTTAATCTGTGAAGTCTGACATATGAAATTTTAAAAGGACCAGTTTTTCTTTATACAAAATGTTCAAAAAAACACATTTAAAAGGTTGTGATTGTGTTTTATGTTTTGTATCATATACGATGCTTCAGCATTTAATGGCCCATATGGTGTGATATAGGGGAAAGGGAAGTGATGTGTGGCCAAGTATGGTGACCCATACTCAGAATTTGTGCTCTGCATTTAACCCATCCAAGTGTACACACAGTAGTGAACATACACCCTGAGCATTGGGCAGCCATTGGTGCCTTGCTCAAGGGTCTCACCTCAGTCAGTCGTGGTATTGAGGGTGGAGAGCGTGTTGGTTATTCACTCCCCACCTACAATCCCTGCCAGACCTGAGACTCGAACCCACAACCTTCAGGTTACAAGTCCAACTCTATCCATTAGGCCACGACTACCCCGTAAGCCATATAGGAAAATACTCGCACTCAAAGAGTAAAAAACATCCAAACTGAGCAAAAATATGCACTCTTGGTGTAGATTCTGAAATTTATATGACCAAAAATTAAGATTTTGATAGTTTGTAATGTAAATCAGCGAGACCTTTCTAGCAGTATAACAGACTACTTGCATAAAATGCATATTAATTTTAGTTTCACTCTATATCTCCCAATAATATGTCACAGTAAGATTACATGTAATATTTTTATTTTGGAAGGAAAAGCATATAATGTAGTCAATACAATGATGATTGAGTGAGTGACAAATAAACATTTCTTAAAAACCTGACATATGTTACTTATATTTTAGCATGTTTTTTCTAAGAAATTATGTGTGGATAATCAGGTAAACCTAAAATTTTTAACAAGATAAAAGTTATTTTTACGTTTACTTTATAAAAATCATTTTAAAAAGTATGAATCAATTAGATGATAATGCATGTACATCAGGTAATGTTGCTAATTTAGAGGCCTTAGAAATTCATATAAAATATGATACTGTATGGATTTAATTGGATAGTAATTTAAATGTGATTTGTTGAAAAATCGAATAATATTTATTGATTTGATTCTACATCATGCAGGAGGGTCTTAAGAAATGTCTCGCTGAGTTTAAGAAGAACCTTCCGTGGGCTGAAAGGCTGGATCTCACTAACTACCCAGCTGTTGACATGGTTGCAAAAGCGGAGGGCAGAGCGCAGCAACCAGAAGGCAGTGAAGATGTCAATTCAGAGGATGACTTTCAGAGGGAGATGTACTTGTAAGTGTGTGACTTGGTCATGTAAAACAAGGATGCTACTTGACTTATAATGTTTACTTGTGTCTGATATTATACCTTGATTTAGGGTGGCATGATTGATTGATTTTTAAGGCAGAAATTATTCAAATAAATAATTAAACATTTTTTATAAATTGTGCTCTTTTGTAGGGCTGCACAAATTGACCAAAGGTTCTCTACATGTATATCAATATGACTAAAAACAATTATTTTATTGTGAGGTTTATTAAAGGAGTTATTATAAAATATTGTAATGATTCACATCTGTGACAGGAGTTTCTTAATTTTTGAAAAGAGGTATGTAAAATCAATGCCTTTAATATGAAATATAGATGTATTGGAAGTTGAAGGGCACCCTTGCTCAGAAAGTCCAAATATGATAAATATATAAGTAATATCACTTATGAGGAAGTCCCTAATGTAGACAACAAAGGCAAGGTTGTCCAAACCGGTTCCTGGAGTATTTCGTCTTGGGTGTTTTCATAAGAATAAATTATATTTTAAAATGCAATGTTTTTTTTGTTGTTTTTTTTAAGTCAAAATGTAAAATCATTTACTGAACTGATCCAACCACTTTGATCATAAAACAATGCCATGCATATATTTTAATCTATTAAAAAACACAACCCTTATGATTTAATAATTGTACAAAGCGTTTTTTTATTTTGCTTAATCGTGCAGCCCTACTTTATGAACGTTACCTCCCTATCTGGAAATCACATGCCTTTTTGATGCTTTTAAATACTGGTTGTTTGTAGGAGTTCGGGGTCTCTTTCTTGATTTTTTTTTTTTTTTTGTTTTGTTTTTTTTTTTTTTTGGTGTGTGATTATTAACTTCTATATTGCTAATAATAATTTTATTTATTGACCGCAAACACAAAAAATACACAAAATTCCTAAATTAGCAGTAATTTTAGCCAATATTTGGAAACTTTGTCTTGTGCTTCAGTATGTTTCATATGTTACAGCTACCGACAGGGCCAAGCAACTGTTTTAGCCGCACTGCCAAAACTGCATAAGTTCAAGATTCCTACCAAGAGACCTGAGGATTACTTTGCAGAGATGGCCAAGACCGATCAGCACATGCAGAAGGTGAGAAAATGACTTGACGACCAGGCTTTATAGAAAGCACTTTGTCCAGTACAAAGACCAGTACAAACCTCCATCTCATTGACAAGCTAAGGACATGGGAATTTATGCTACTGTTCAAAAGTTTGGATTCAGTAATATGGATTTTATTTATTTTTTGAAAGAAATGAATACATTTTTGTTTTGCTTATTCATTAAATCGATCAAAGTTGACCGTAAATGCATGTTACAAAATATTTTTATTTCAAATAAATGCTGTTCTTATTAAAAATACTGGGAAAATGGACAGTTTTCACAAAAATATTAAGCCGTTTTCAGCATTGATAATAATTAGAAATGTTTCTTGAGAATAAATTAGCATATTAGAATGATTTCTGAAAGATCATGTGACACTGAAGACTGGAGTAATGATGCTGAAAGTTCAGCTTTGCATCTCAGGAATAAATTACGTTTTTAAAATATATAAATGTAGAAAATGGTTGTTAAAATTAAATTTTACAACATTACTGTTGGCACTGTATTTTTGATTAAATAAATGCAGCCTCTGTGAGCAGAAGAGACAAGAAAACATGCATAAATAAAAATGTCAACCAGGTGCATAAATCTTCAAAGTAAAAGAGTTAAAGTGTTCCACTTTGTCATCGTGTTTTATTAGATGTATTCAATTTCACTGTCTGTTAATTAAAAATCATAATTTTCCACTTTTTTTGTTCTTAACAGATTAGGAAAAAGCTTCTTCTCAAGCAAGCTGCAATGGAGAAGTCAGAAAAGGCCAAGAAGCTCAGAGAACAGAGGAAATATGGCAAAAAGGTCAGTTTTTAAACCGCTGCCAGATTCTCCCAGAGTGATGTTTTTGGGTTTTGACAGACCTGGTTTTAAATCTCTGGCTCTACAGGTTCAAATACAGGTGATTCAGAACAGGCAGAAACAGAAGAAAGCAATGCTGACAGCTGTAAAGAAGTATCAGAAAGGTACATTTTCACACGTGTACATCACATTGTTGATTTTGATTTAATTTCTAAACTTGTTTCAATGAATTCAACTACTTGTCTATTGATCCTTTTCCTACTACTGTATTGAAAAACTGTTTGTCTGTTATTGTACCCCACATTACTGCTGTTGTCAATGCCTCACTCAGTGAAGGGATTGTTTCACCTGCTTTAAAAATGGCAGCAGTTACACCGGTTCTAAAAAAGCCTGGGGGTGATATTGCTGTGATGTCCAATTATCGGCCCATTTCTAATTTACCATTCCTGGCAAAAGTCCTTGAACGAGTGGTTGTTAGCCAACTCCAAACTCCTCTTTACACAAACAGCCTACTGGAGCCTTTTCAATCTGGGTTTAGGTCTGGACACAGCATGGAGACTGCTTTAGTTAGGGTCTTAAATGACCTTCTTATTATAGCCGATTCTGGGGCTTGTGGCATTTTGGTTCTTAGTGCTGAATTCGATACGATATGTCACAGCATATTATTAGACCGACTACATAGATGGATTGGTCTTTCTGGAACTGTGTTGATCTGGTTTAAATCGTATCTTTCACAACATTCTCAATTTGTTTACCTGGGTACTAAGGTAGTGCCTTTGTGTCAGGGTGTCCCTCAGGGGTCAGTTCTTGGTCCTGTTTTATTTAGTGTTTACATGCTACCTCTTGGGGAGATTATTCAGAAATACGGCCTGGGTTATCATTGTTATGCGGACGACACCCAGATTTATATTAGCACTCAGCCTGATTTCCTCTCTGACTCTTTCTGCCTCTTTTCTGGAAATCAAGGCATGGATGAAACACAACTTTCTAAAGCTAAATGGTTCTAAAACTGAAATTGTATTAATTGGCACTCCATCTAATGTTACTAAGTGCAGTAATTTTAGACTTTCAGTTGACAATACTCAAATATCTCCTTATGCCCAGGTGTGTAATTTAGGCGTGATTTTTTTATGCTCAGCTGACTTTTAATTCTCATTTCAAAAACATAACTAAAGTTGCTTTTTTCCATCTTCGTAACATTGCTCGCATTAGACCCTTTCTTTCCAGGCCTGATGCTGAGAGGCTTATTCATGCCTTCATCGCATCACGGCTCGATTATTGTAATTCTCTCTTCGGGGGTTTACCAGCAAGTTCTGTTAAGAGATTGCAATATATACAAAACTCAGCTGCGCGAGTTTTGACTTATACATCTGCACGCCATCACATTACACCAGTGCTCCAGCAACTTCATTGGCTCCCGGTTCAATCACGTATTGATTTTAAAACTCTGATTTTAACCTATAAAGCTGTGCATGTGCTGACTCCAGATTACATCTGTGATTTGGTCACTCTTTCTACTACTCTTCGCTCTGCTGGTTGTCTCTCCTTGTATCTTGTCTTGTTGTAAATTAAAAACCATGGGGGGGAGGGCTTTTTCTTATGACGGGCCTAAGCTATGGAACGCATTACCTGCGTTCATTAGGAATGCTGCTTCCTTGGATGGTTTTAAGAAACTTCTTAAGATGCATCTTTTTAGTAAAGCTTTTAATTTGTGATTATTTACTGTGATTTTATTTTGATATTATGTAGTTTTGGTTGATTTGTTATTTTGTTTGTACATGTTGTAGCGCTTTGAGTTTAAGAAAGGCGCATTAGAAATAAAATGAATTATTATTATTATCATTATCATTAAAGCAGCGTTTTCACTTCATCTCATGTATTTACCAATATTATCCAGGTAAAGTTTTACATTCCTTATTCGTGGAGAAAATTTTCACTCGTTCTCATGTCCCACAGGAATGACAGATAAATTGGAATTCTTGGAAGGAGATCAAGATCAGAAACCGAAAGGATCAGCAGCTAAAAAGCAAACAAACAAAAAAGAGTAAGATATGACTCTATATTTATTATGTTTTTCAGTAGCTTTACAGTACTTCAGCTGTTGTCAAATTAGTTATTTTTCAACAGGAAGTGCTGTAACAATTCCCAGTCTTCCTATTTTATGGCCAAATATTTAGTTTAATGCTGTTTTGTTATTGTCTAATTGTGTCTAAGTTAATTTGGCTGTATATCTGTTTTTTTTGTGTTTAGTTGACATTTATCTGTTGAAGTTAGGGATGCACAATATTATCGGACTGATATCGTAATCGGCCGATAATGGCTTTAAATGTAAATATCGGCAGCAAAGTTTTGTCTGAATGAATAGATTCACTCTTTTAGATCGGTGCATTTAATCTGTGAAAGAAAGTACAGAATGACACCTTCAGTTTGTGATGGAGTAAACGTAATAGCACGTGCAGCGGCAGCCACCCCCGGGCCCTAATGCCTGTTCAGTAAGGAGTTTTAATCTGTAGGGGGCGCTGTTGGCCTACTTCTAATTAAATTAAAAGTAAAATAGCCTACACTAATAACATTTAGACTGTTTCTGATTAAATAAAGCAGTAATTGATGTCATAAAATAATGAGTATGTGTTGATTTAATGGTCAGAATCTATAGCTTATATGAAAAAAATCACAGACATAACACCTGTAAATGAAATTTATGTATTCTGATTTATTCATTAATGTGTAATGTTTTATTTTTTAAACAAATTATAAGCTTTAAGATTTTCAGAATTTTTATAACTTTTGCTTTGGACCATCTACAGATGTTAAATCTTAAAATACCATGTTAGGGTTAACACTGCATCTTTCTGGGAAAAAATGCAGCGATTGAGATGATGAGCCAAAATGAGTTGAAAAATATCGGCATATCGGCAAAAATCCAATATCGTGCATCCCTAGTTCAAGTGTAATGCTGTCAACCTTAACTAGATGTTCAGGGGGTCATAGAAAGAAGTCTACTTTTATTATGAAACTTCACTTGTAAATATGATGGTAGATTTCACAGCTCTAATATTTTTTTACTCATAATTTTGGCAGATCCTGAAATGGGTCATATCATTAGCATTACCCGAGTTAAATTCGCTCATTGAGAAGCATGCATTTATTGTATTTTATAAAGTTTGTCCCTTTTAATGCTGTTAAGCTGAACGATAATGGGGTGAATAATCAAACAAATCATTGAACGATAATCAAATGTGCGTGAAAGTTTATTACTATAATTACGTTACACACACACATATACTGATCTAATTCAGGACAAGCCAAAAATACAGTTTGGAAAATGGATTCATGGTGTACTTTTTGAACACACAAAAGTTACGTACTGCAGCTTTAAAGAGATATTTCACCCAAAAATGAAAATTGTTGTTTACTCACCCTCATGTTGCTCCTTCCATTGTTTCTTACTTTCTTTTGTGTGACACAAAATATATTTTGGAGAATATTTCAACATGTATTGTTATTGTGTATTTTTATTTCTCATTTATTTTCTTTTTTTTTTAAAGTCCAAATTCTAAGAGGAAGTACAAGGATAAGAAGTTTGGCTTTGGAGGAAAGAAGAAAGGCAGCAAATGGAACAACAAAGACAGCCATGATGACATTTCAGGATTTAAGACCAAAATGGCTCACGGGAAAGGTGGGAAACATTTCGGCAAAGGAGGCAAGACAAATGTAAGTGCTTTATTTATATTTTTAAAATCAGTACTGTTATATTCTAACATTTAAAGACTTGCCTCACACGTTTTAATCTCTCTCTCTTTTATTTATTTTTTTGATAGAAACGGCCAGGGAAGGAGACAAGGAGGAAAATGAAGGCACGCAAATGAGCTGTATCTTCCCATTAGTACCTCTCACTCAAATGGATTGTGCCATTAAAGACTTTTTTATCTCTATTTCTTATTACTTGGGTGAAGTCATGGCTTTGTTCTTTTTTTGACAAATGCCTTTGTATTTTTCAAAAGACTTCTCCATGTTGTCCGAGAGCAAATATTTCAGAAGATTTAATTTTTTGTTCGTATTAAGCAGACCAATGTTAACACCACCAATAAAACCATTCAGAGTGCTGATCACCATAGTTCTCTTCAGTTTGAAAGTTATTTAACTGAAACATTTTCCATAGATTTGCATCTATATCGGTAATGTTTGTTTTTTAAATGTAGAGAGACAGACTGTGAAGCTAGTTTTCCCCTACTTATTTGGGTTGTACTAAATCAGTCAGCAAATCAAATCTCTTTTCACAGTAATGTTTGTATTTGTTATGGGAATAAACATACTGCTTTATCTGCTTACATTTTGTACACATTTGAGTTTGGCTCACATCGGATGGGAGTTTTGCATTCAGCGCTGCTCTGAGCCAGAGAAGCTCATTAATATTCATGAGATTGTAATTAGTTTATCTGCCCACTGGTCCTGGTTGTAGTATTCTGACAGTGTCGTTCCTGTGCCGTCTGGGTTCAGATAAGCAAATGAAGTGAGATGTTCATCCTGGGAATCTTAATGTCTCTTTACATACAGGATCACACCGAGTCTGAGTTACACAGCGGAAAATGATACTGATTTAAGAGTCGAGAGCTGCTTCAGTCAAGCTTCGCAAAATCAAAAAGACACTAAATCTTCAAAATTGAAATGTTTATTCATAAAACACTTAGACAAATTTAGGTAATTAGAAATCTTGAATTTCACTACGGCCCCCAAAAAAGTACTAACAACAGGCATTCAGCTTTCTAACCGATCAAATGCAACAACAACTGAAGACTGATACCATAATCAGTTCAGTAATAAACTGATTGTAGTGTAAAACTGTGTCTTTAACTGGAACAAAGACAGCATTGATTTCAGCTGTGTCTTCTGAAAATCAGGAATACAACATTGTCACAGTAATGAACATGCATTGTAGATGCTATTGGAAATTGAAAAAGAATAAGGAAAATATGGTATGGTAATAATATGGTAATAAGGAAAATACATAGACATGAATGCATGTCTATGTACAATGATGTGAAATCAGTCGACATGAAAACCGAAGGTCTCATCTGGTCTCATCTGCGTTTCTCGGGGAAAGACTGTCAGCAGATAAAGCATCTGTTTGCTGGATACCACAAACTTGACTTTCTGTATTGAGCAAACAAAGAACAGTATGAAAATGTTAAGGAAAGTTCACCTATTATCAGCAAAAAATGAAATCTGACACCTACTGATTATATCATAACTTCTAACTGAACTTTATAACTTATACTGTGATTGTGATGCACTTAAAATTGTTTAAAAACTTAAGTAGATAGATTTCATCAAGGCTGTTATATTAATGTAAATAAAACTATTTTAAATCTGTTATGTATTTTTTTAAGTATGTATTTTAAATACATACTTAAAAAAACTATTTTAAATCTGTTATGTATTTTTTCTAGTTGAAGGCTTTTAATCTGATCAGGTGATCATTTTTGTTTTAGTAAAAAGGTTTTAACTCACTTCAAATAATTTTCCTTTCAGGGTTTCGATATTTTTCCTATTTAAAGCTCGACTCTCCTGTAGTTACATCGTGTACTAAGACCGACCAAAAATGTAAATCTGATTTTCTGGGCTGATATGGCTAGGAACTATACTCTCGTTCCGACGTAATAATCAAGGACATTTGCTGCCGTACCATGAGTGCAGCAGGCGCAGTGATATTACGCAGCGCCTGAAAGTAGTCCCCAGCTATATCATAACTATTTACCTTTTTTTTATTATTGAATGCCTGAAAAAAACAAACAACAACAACAATTGTCATCGTCAAAACACAACAACCGCTCGGGGACACCCAGTCTTTCAGTCCAAAGGAAGTGCCAAGTCATTGTTCTTATGGCGTTCAAGTTTGTAGAGAATTCAATAGATTCAAAATAATTTTTCATTTCAAGTTTGAATCGTAAAAAAAAGGATTTACATTTATAAAAAAATTTCAATAAAAATAGATTTGTGTTTATACAGCAGATGCTTGTTATTCCAGATTAGATACGAGTGAGGTGTAAAATTGTGTTTGAAAATGAGGGACCACATAACTTACCTAGCTGAGGACTACTTTCAGGACTACTTAATTTTGCATCGCAAGTGAATGCATTCAAGATGTTTAGAAACAAAAGCTGTTACAAAAAAGACACAAATACTGAGGAAGATGTTAATTGTTTTGCAGTGCATGCAACATTTAATGCCACGACTTTATGATTTTAAGGCCTTCATTTGTGAAAGGTGAATTAAGGCTTTTTAAGACCCACAGAAACCTTGTCCTTCCCCCTAATTGTATCAAAGTAATCAACAATGTACGGTTTCAATATTTAATACCTGGGATTCTTGTGACTTGAGGAGGAAGCTCAGATCTTCCTTGCTCTCCCTCCATGTGACTCTGTGAATGCTGGGAAGGTTCATCTCTCAGCCCTGGATATGTGGGGTACGGACTATAATGAGGAACATGGATCTCCAGAAACACAGGAACAGAAGAAACAGAATTAGCGTAAATACACCAGAAAAGGCTTTGCTGAGAAAGTCTGGGACAGAGGAAAGGAACATTCATAAACTTGATCTTCCTGTTGATTTACACCGTTTCTGAAGGTTTTGATAACCTCTGAAAAAATCTAATGAGTTACATACAGCTGCAAGACTGTCGGCCGTAGCCTGATATCGCAGGACTGCCGTCTGTGCAGATTATGGAAAATGAAGTGATTAGAAAAAGAACATCAAAGAAGTTAAACTAGCTTTGGTGTTTCAAGCTTTCACATACTGGAAGTCGACTGCACAAGATAAAGAGAATAAGAATTAGACATATTTTCTCTTTTCCCCCATTTTTTCTTAAAAGTGAGAGCAGCCCAAAGTATTATTGTGAAGTTATATAAAAGTGTAACAAAGAGAAATAGCAAATCAATTATTACACTACCTTTGGGTTCAGTAAGATGTTTTAATGTTTTTGAAAGATGTCTCTTATGCTCACCAAAGCTGCTTTATTTGATCGAAAAATTTAGATTTTAAGACTCTTATGGCTTTAAATTTGATCAAACTGAATTTATAAAGTTACAAAAACCTGTTTTACCTCAATTAGTGTAAATAACTAACAAACTTGAGACAAGTTGTAAAAAAAGTATATATATATATATATATATATATATATCCTCATTTGTAAGTCGCTTTGGATAAAAGCGTCTGCTAAATGACTAAATATAAATGTATTACATATTTTAAAATGTAATTCATTCCTGAATTTTCAACAGAAACACTGACACATTTCATCTTATTATTAACAATGTCGAAAACAGTTTTCATCTTTGATTAATAGAATGTTTGAAAGAACAGCGTTTAATTTGAAAAATAACATTATAAATGTCTTTACTGTCACTTCTGATCAATTTAATGCATCCTAGCTAAATAAAAGTTCTAATTTCTTTTTTTTTTTTAATTTTACTGACCCCAAACCTTTGATCGTGTGTGTATCAAATACATTGGACAATGCTGTCTTTGTCTTACTAACATAATAGTTTGTAGGCATTTTCACGGGTGCCATTGCAGAACAATCACGTCTGTGAAACATACTTGCCATTCAGGAGTCTCCAGCGGATGGGACAGCGCCCCTGGTGGCAAGGGTATCAATCCAACATGTTCCCTGAAGGCTCCTGGTGCAGGTGGTCTCAGGGTCACCAGCACGACCGGGAACATGTATCTGTCCGGGTAATGCTGGTACAGGGGAAGAGGCATTGCGAACATTTCTCCTGGATAAATTTGCCCTGGAACTGCCTCTTTCATTATGTACTCTCCAGGAAAAGGTGGTGCATCTGTGGATATATACAGCATTATACAATATTCAGTAACACTTTCTAATAAAAAGATTGAGAAATTACATAATGTTTAAAAGATAACCGTTAATATATATTTATTACAGTGTAAATGTGTTTTAATACGTGACAGAAATAATGTTGCTGCATGAGTTCACTTCTAAATGAACTAATTTTATGCAAATTTTAAATATTTTGTATGACCAGAGAAATGAAAGGGTCAGACTATACAGCTAAATGCATTTTTGATAAATGACAAAGTTTTATTCAACATGTACTGAATGTACTTGATGTGTTAATATATCAGGATACACAAATGAGCGTTTCAAAAAACACAATAAACCGATTATTGTACTGATATTAGTCAAACCTATTTAATGAATGTGTTCAATCTTTCATTTCTGTGACTGAGAGAGAAGCCACAAGTGTTTAACCTCGTTGATATAAATGCTGTTTATTGTTTAGTAAGGTTATTGTTGCCACGTTTTAAATATAATAATAAAATAATAGTTTAACAATAGTTTTTATGCTTTACTACTTCCAGCTACTGATAATAATAAGAGCATCTCGAAGATTAGGGAGACAGATTATAACATCCATCTACAACATACTATATAAATACCATAAATTAAACATTGTCATAAGATATTTAGTGATTGTGAACTGCTCTGAAACCCCGCGCGCAACAGTTTAGGTCATTAATTGCATCATCGCCACGTGAATAATCAAATTAGGCCTTATCCAAATGATCTAAAATCTTAATGATCTTAATGATAATTAATACATTAGTTATTATAGCATTTGAGATATTTAAGTCTTTTATCACCTCATATTTATTCAAACCGAATTTATAACATTTGGTTACAAAAACGTATTATTATTATTAAGTCTTTCAAGCAGAAATGGTTTATTAAGGTAAAAAGGTAATTATTAAGGTAAAAGCGCTTATAAATTTATTTTCAGTAATATTGCAAAATGCATTTAAATGCTTTAGAAATGTCCTTAACTGTTAAATCATTTTATTTTTGTTTTGTTTAATTTTGATTTTCTGTATCAATTGTATATGTAAACAAACTATACTGATCCCTTTTATGTTTGCTAATGACTTATTAAGATATAATAAGAGTCCTCCCAAAAACATGTAAGTCATATTATATGGTTCATAGTAAAGGTTGCCGTTGAAAAGAAATGATTACTGGTTAGAAAATAAGGTTTTATAAAATATATTTAGTGAAAAAGAGCACAAACCTCCAGCGGCGTAGTCCTGCGCGCTCGGTCCCGCCGGTGTCTCGGGATCAGTAACGGGGCCGCGCGTGCTCACAGGCGCGAGGAGATCGGTGTATTTTGAATCGTCAGCGGGCGCTTTAATAATAGTACTCTTCTTTCTTGCGCTGATATCGGTTTCACCGTCTACCCCGTTAGTTGAATTATCGTTACCCGCGCAGACGGTTTTTCTGCTGGATAAAGCGGTCTGCTCGGCACCCGGTGGCTCGGTTCTGATCCGTCTTTGAGACGCTAGGATCCTCGTCCGCTCGTTGATGAGAGAGCACTTCCAGCACAAACACCGCTTGAACTGACATTTCCCCGAATGGCCTTTTAACTGCACGATGAAGCCGTGGTTCCGACATCTGGCGCACTTCGGGCTGCGCGCCGCTTTTTCTGCCGTTACTCCGTTATTTGCTGCCGCTGCTGGAATATTCGCCATCGCCACGAAATATCAGTATCGATAATAGTTTAAAATATCTCAAATTAATGTGTTACATTTGAATAAATTTCGTGTGCAGGGTCTGTCCGCCAAATTCATGAAATTGTCAGTTCATGTTGCGAAAAGAAAAAAGAAAGGTTCACGTGACGCCACTCCAGCGCGTGAGAACAGACTGGCTCGTTATGCGCGTGTCTGGAAATCACAGACAGCGGAATTCCCCTAAAGACAGAAATTCCCAAACTTTTAACTACTCACATAAAACAAAACTTTCTAAATTTTAAAACACATCAATGATTTTAAAGCGTGTAATTTGTATTTAATTTTATATTAAAGCTTTTATTTTTTGAATAAAATATGATTGATGTGAATTGCAATTTGACATGTAACCCATAAAAAAAACCTTACATAATAACAAGTTGTTGTGCATAAATAAAGAAGCTCAAGCTGAAAGAATAATTACGAATTTGTAATATATATATATATATATATAAACTCATGCTCACCAAGGCTGCATTTATTTGATAACAAATAAAGTAAAAAATATATTGGGAAATATCACTGCAATTTAAAATAACTGCTTTATTTATTTATTTTTAAACACTTTTAAATTGTAGCCCTGTTATGGTAAAGTATTTTCAGCATCATTTTCTCCAGTCTTCAGTGTCACATGATCCTTCAGAAATCACTCTAATATGCTGATTTGTTGTACATAATACATAAATACATACAAATGGAAAACATTTATTTAAAATTGGAACAACATTTCTGTTTTCACTGTATTTTGATCAAATAAATGCAGCTTTGATAAGCAAGAGACCATCAGAATGAGAACTGGTTCAAAGTTAAAATGCTTTATGATGGATGAAGTTTTCCACTTCACAAGACGTTAATTGATGGACTGGAGTGGTGTGGATTACTGTGATGTTTTTATCAGCTGTTTGGACTCTATTCTGACGGCACCCATTCACTCCAGAGGATCCATTGGTGAGTAAGTGATATATTGCTAAATTTCCCCAAATCTGTTCGATGAACAAACGGATTTATCTACATCTGGCATGGCCTGAGGATGAGTACATTTTCAAATAATGTTTATTTTTGGGTGAATTTCTTTGCATCATCTTCTCAAACTCTTTAAAACTTGTTCTAAACATTTTCTTTCCGTGGCAATTCAGTGGATCCCTGGCAGCCACCTGCCGCCTGTTTACATTATCTGGGTATATGCCAAGTTCATGACAATAGGGTCTTTGCCTCTGTAAATGTTTCCTTTTGAATACCTTGTTGCCATTGGCCATGTGCATAGCTAAGCAGTTGGGGGAGGGGCTTCAGTCCCATCTTACTGCTATTAAAATGACTGATTATCCTGTCAGGATAGCTCTGGCCTAGTTTTGACTGACAGAATAGTTCATGCTGGCACAGCGCCACAGATGCAGTACTATATTACTGTAACTCTTTTACAAGGTCACCTAACCCCATTATCTTAATAAGGATTATAATTAATGCAATTTCAAAACTGATAATCTCATGCTTTTTCTGCCTTCCCATATTGCTTCAGGGTGATACGTTTTTAAGGAAATGTGTGTGAACATCCCGGAGGGGTGGAGCAGGGTTTCATCAGATTTTTAGGCTAAATTATCCATGCACTCAATATCTGTTTTCAATATCTCAGGGAAAACTACTATTAGATTGAATGAACTGTGCAAGTCACTTTAGCATATCAAATGAATAAATACAATGACATTTACACACAAGTTGTAAAGGTTATTGGAGTATGTTTTACAAGAAAATACAGTTTTTTAATCCATATACTTCAAAATGTCACGCGTGTTACTTGCCTTTGTAAAATAACTGAAATTTATTAGCAATTTCTGTGTGAAAACTGTACATTTTGAATCCAAATTCTAGGCCGATCACTTATCTAACTAATAAAATAATAATATTTATTCATATAAAACATACAACTAAATCAATAATTAAAGCAAATAATTAATAAACGCTAATTGATCCCTTACAGTATTTATAATGGCATACGTATTGTATTGTTTTGACTCATTTTCTAGTAAATGGTGTTTGATAGCACGCTGCAGTTTTTTTTGTTTTTTTTATTGCAAGCAGTGCAGTTATTAATATTCATACTCGCTTACGTTTGATGTCGTCATTGGTTGAAATGGCCAGTGAATCTGTTGGAGATTCAGTGAAAGGAGCGACGCGCTTTTGTTTGTGGATGAACACTGTAACCCGTTTCGGAAATGTGGACAGAAATTGGGAAATTATTATTTTTTCATTTTTTAGTTTGGGAATTATACTCCGCGAAAGGTTTGTTGTATTCTCTTCTTGAAATGTAATTATCCGGAGTGAATGATGCTGTGTTGGATATGTCGTGGGTGCGAGAGACTAAACACTCCTGATCCTACAGACACACTGCAGCCTTGTGCTTCCACATTTCTGCCTTTAAATCCACAAAGAAACACTTCATTTAAAAAGCTAGTTTGCAACACGGGTAGAATAATAACGGAGGGTGATTTGGCAGCATATGCGTTTATTGTTTCATGAGCAATAGCACTGAAAGAAAGAGAAAGATTTGTAGGTGTATTCTTTGTCATGGCTTTATTGAATTGCGCGTGCAGTAATAGAATTGGAAGCACGCTGTGTGTTTGGATTCGTGTGTTTTTGTGCAGCCTGTATTGTGATGGTCGCAGGTTATCTGTCGTTCCCAGGTACTGAAACTGGGGCTGAGACGGAGTGCGAGGATGGACAGTTTCAGTGCAACAATAAGAGATGTATTCCCACCATATGGAGATGCGATGATGATGATGACTGCTCTGACAACAGCGATGAGGAGAACTGCTGTGAGTAGCGTTTACTCACACTGACACGCATGTGAAAAGAGCAGAGAGCAGTGATCAGTGACCAAACAAACACCAGACCACACGCATCAGCATTTACTGGGTTTAATGACCTCTGAGATTTTTTAAAACAATAACTTTTCGCTTTTTATTTACTGACTGTGCACTTGTCACAAGAAGAACAGCATCAAACCCAGAATCAAATTGTCAAACTCTTTATAGAATAATTGTTGACTGTCGATTTTTTTTGTGTGCATATTTCAAACCTTTATTAGTACATAAAACCTAACGTAAACAAATGTATATGCCAATATGCCTATGTTTGGGGTCAGTGAGATTTGTTATTTGGAGTAAAACAGTAAAATTGTACTATTGCAATTTAAAATAACTGTTTTCTATTTGAGTATACTTTAAAGTGCAATTTATTCCTGTGATGGCAAAGCTGAATTTTCAGCATCATTACTATAGTCTTCTAGAGTACAAAAATATATTCTTTCAGTATGAATAGAAAGTTTAAAATATCAGCATTTTTAATATGTCCCTTCTGAATAAAAGTATTAATTTCTCTAAAAAATTCCTATTGACCCCAATTGTATGTGTGTGTATATATATATATACATACATATATAGCCCAGATATACATAGCCCAACTAGCTCAGATATTAACATTCAATATTTGTTTAGCTAATAATACTATTAGACTTTGCATGTTTGAAGACCAAGATCACACTCTTTTTATAAAACTATGTATTTCATTAATGGAAAATAAAGCCACGTTCACTCAAAGAACTATAAAGATATAGTTTTAAAAATCATTCTTAGTATTAAAGAATAGTCCACACCACCGCTAAAGGCACAGAGAAACGATATCATTGGAATCACTTTCAGAATGATTTTTTTTTCCAGCTGATGAACGATACAAACATTGACACCCAGTCAGAATCAGATCCTGCTATAACGAGCTCGAGAATTTAAAGTGGCAGACGAGCGTGTGCTTAGAAAAAAACAGAAGATATTGTCCATATCTTTATAATTATCGTTCTTGGTGTGAATGGGGTTTAACTGACTCATAGAATAACTGCAAATTTTAAATGTATTTAATGTGATTTGACTGTTTTTGGAGCATAAACTATAAAAACAAAAAGTGTGGAATTCATCCAGCTAGACATTCCCAGCATTCCATGCATTGTTCTCTCATTAGATGGTTAATTGTGGTACAAGACCAATCCATGTACGTGTGTTTTTTATAGTAACTTTCTCACATACTTTTAAGAGATTTTTGTCAAGTGTGTCTTGCCTCATTGCATCAGGTTATTTTTAAAGACTTCAAGCTGAAAACAGGTCAAAGTGAGTGCTTGTTTTCTTAAGCAATTTGTGTGTCACCACATCATGCGCTTGTTGAGTTTACTGTTATGACTGCTCCTTCAATTTTTCTCAATAAAGGGCAGTCATGCAGTCTGAAGTTATTGCATCCAAGCAATGCAACACGTCCATGTGGGATCCTGCTTGTCATAATGAGGAAATGTTTTGTATTGATCCAAGCACACAATTAGTTACTGCAGATCTAGAAGTATTTTTTTTTGTCTTATGTATAATAGCACAGAATGAAAAATAAGCCTGTTTGATTTTCTGGCGTTGCAACTAGATTCTTGATCCTGATCTATAATTCCTTACCTTGTTCTAACAACTATTGGCACAGACACCGCTGACCTCCACCCCAACGGATTCCCCTGATGCTCCTCCATCCCGTCCCATCCCCCCGTGTCCCTTTAATCCTCCTCCTATACCAGCACCCCCACCCCCATGTCAAATCCAACGGATTTATCCGCACACTGTCTATATATCCGCCTCTAATGCATGACAAGGCCATGCGTATGTGTGTAGAATCATGTGATGAGTTCTTGATTCGTGACCTGCCCTCTCCATAGCGTACATTGAGTGTCATGAAGATGAGTCATATTTGTCAGGCTTATTGAGACGTGCTGAACTGTCTTTCTGCAGTTTAAAATGATTAATAATCTGAGACTGAGAGTAAAATGAGTCATAAATCATAAATGTGATAAGCAGCAGATTAGGTATAGCAGCAGTTTTGCTTCAGGCCCCAGATTTTACTTTCAAGTGTGACCTGGTAAGAACTCTAGCCGCTGCATTTTGGACTATCTATAGCTTGTTTATTGAAGACGCAGGACAACCACCTAGCAGTGCATTACAATAGTCCAGTCTAGAGGTCATGAATGCATGAGCTATCTTTTCTGCATCAGAAACAGGTAGCATGTTTCGAAGCTTGGCAATGTTTCTAAGATGGAAGAATGCTGTTTTTGTAACATGGGAAATATGATTTTCAAAGGACAAGTTGCTGTCTAATATAACACCCAGATTTTTGACTTTAGAGGATGTGACAGTGCATCCATCTAGTTGCAAATTGTAATCCAAGAGATTTTGTGTACTGTTTTTTGGTCCAATAAGTAATATCTCTGTCTTATCTGAATTTAATAGGAGGAAATTATTGGTCATCCAATCTTTTACATTTTTTACACAATCTATTATCTTAGATAGTTTAGAAGTTTCATCTGGTCTTGTTGAGATATATATAGTTGAGTATCATCAGCATAACAATGAAAACTAATCCCGTATTTTCTAATAATATTACCAAGGGGCAACATGTATATTGAAAATAGCAGAGGACCTAGGACAGATCCTTGTGGTACTCCATACTTTACTGGTGATAATTGAGATGACTGCCCATTTAAATGGACAAAGTGGTAGCGATCGGACAGGTAGGATCTAAACCATTTTAAAGCCTGCCCTTGAATACCAGTATAGTTTTGTAATTGATCTATGAGTATATCATGGTCTATAGTGTCGAACGCAGCACTAAGATCAAGTAATACTAGCAATGAGATGCAACCTTGGTCTGAAGCAAGAAGCAAGTCATTTGTAGTTTTAACAAGTGCAGTTTCTGCACTATGGTGAGGCCTGAAACTTGACTGAAATTATTCATAGAGATAATTTTTTAGCAAGAAGGAGCACAATTGAGCAGACACAACTTTTTCTAAAATTTTAGACATAAACGGAAGATTTGAAATGGGTCTGTAATTTGTCAGTTCATTAGAATCTAGTTGCGGTTTCTTAATAAGAGGCTTAATAACCGCCAGCTTGAATGGTTTTGGGACGTGACCTAAAGATAACGATGAGTTAATATTGAGAAGCGGTTCTTCTGCTACAGGTAACAATCTTTCAGTAGTTTAGCGGATACAGGATCTAATAAATACGTTGTTGGTTTACAAACCCGATTCCAAAAAAGTTGGGACACTGTACAAATTACGAATAAAAAAAAGAATGCAATAATTTACAAATCTCATAAACTTATATTTTACTCACAATAGAATATAGATAACATATCAAATGTTGAAAGTGAGACATTTTGAAATGTCATGCCAAATATTGGCTCATTTTGGATTTCATGAGAGCTACACATTCCAAAAAAGTTGGGACAGGTAGCAATTAGAGGCTGGAAAAGTTAAATGTACATATAAGGAACAGCTGGAGGACCAATTTGCAACTTATTAGGTCAATTTGCAACATGATTGGGTATAAAAAGAGCCTCTCAGAGTGGCAGTGTCTCTCAGAAGTCAAGATGGCAAGAGGATCACCAATTCCCCTAATGCTGCGGCGAAAAATAGTGGAGCAATATCAGAAAGGAGTTTCTCAGAGAAAAATTGCAAAGAGTTTGAAGTTATCATCATCTACAGTGCATAATATCATCCAAAGATTCAGAGAATCTGGAACAATCTCTGTGTGTAAGGGTCAAGGCCGGAAAACCATACTGGATGCCCATGATCTTCGGGCCCTTAGACGGCACTGCATCACATACAGGAATGCTACTGTAATGGAAATCACAACATGGGCTCAGGAATACCTCCAGAAAACATTGTCGGTGAACACAATCCACCGTGCCATTCGCTCTTGCCGGCTAAAACTAGATGGGTCAAAAAAGAAGCCATATCTAAACATGATCCAGAAGCGCAGGCGTTTTCTCTGGGCCAAGGCTTATTTAAAATGGACTGTGGCAAAGAGGAAAACTGTTCTGTGGTCAGACGAATCAAAATTTGAAGTTCTTTTTGGAAAATTGGGACGCCATGTCATCCGGACTAAAGAGGACAAGGACAACCCAAGTTGTTATCAGCGCTCAGTTCAGAAGCCTGCATCTCTGATGGTATGGGGTTGCATGAGTGCGTGTGGCATGGGCAGCTTACACATCTGGAAAGGCACCATCAATGCTGAAAGGTATATCCAAGTTCTAGAACAACATATGCTCCCATCCAGACGTTGTCTCTTTCAGGGAAGACCTTGCATTTTCCAACATAACAATGCCAGACCACATACTGCATCAATTACAACATCATGGCTGCGTAGAAGGAGGATCCGGGTACTGAAATGGCCAGCCTGCAGTCCAGATCTTTCACCCATAGAAAACATTTGGCGCATCATAAAGAGGAAGATGCGACAAAGAAGACCTAAGACAGTTGAGCAACTAGAAGCCTGTATTAGACAAGAATGGGACAACATTCCTATTCCTAAACTTGAGCAACTTGTCTCCTCAGTCCCCAGACGTTTGCAGACTGTTATAAAAAGAAGAGGGGATGCCACACAGTGGTAAACATGGCCTTGTCCCAACTATTTTGAGATGTGTTGATGCCATGAAATTTAAAATAAACTTATTTTTCCCTTAAAATGATAAATTTTCTCAGTTTAAACATTTGATATATCATCTATGTTGTATTCTGAATAAAATACTGAAATTTGAAACTTCCACATCATTGCATTCTGTTTTTATTCACAATTTGTACAGTGTCCCAACTTTTTTGGAATCGGGTTTGTAGATGCACTGATAAGTTTATTTAGCTCTTCCTGTCTTATAATTATAAAGCACTGCAGTTTTTTCTTTGGGTGTGATGAATGAAGCTGAAATACTAGACGCAGTAGAATCTATGATTTGTTATTGTATTTCTGATGTTATCTATTTTATCAGTAAAGAAATGCATAAAGTCATTACTATTAAACTGTGAGGGAATATTTAGATCGGGTGGCGTCTGTTTATTTGTTAATCTAGCCACTGTGCTAAATAAGAACCTTGGATTGTTTTGGTTATTATCTATGAGTTTGCGGCTATGCTCTGCCCTGGCAGCTTTTAGAGCCTGTCTATAGCTGGACATACTGTTTTTCCACGCAATTCTAAAAACTTCCAAGTTAGTTTTTCTCCATTTGCGCTCAAGATTACGAGTTTCTTTCTTGAGAGAATGGGTATAACTGTTGTACCATGGCGCAGTACGTTTTTCTCTAACCTTTTTCAATTTGAGGGGGGCAACAGCTTCTAATGTATTAGAGAAGATAGTGCCCATGTTGCTAGTCATTTCGTCTAGTTCATGTGTATTTATGGGTACACAGGGCAGTTGAGATAAATCAGGCAGGTTATTTGTGAATCTGTCTTTGGTGGCTGGAACAATAGTTCTGCCCGGACGATAACGGAGTCATATAATTAATATCAGTAATACGCAGCATGCACGATACAAGGAAATGATCAGTAACATCATCACTTTGAGGTACGATATCTTTATCGGTAAGATCAATTCCATGCGATATAATTAAATCTAGCGTATGATTAAAACGATGAGTGGGCCCGGTGACGTTTTGCTTGACTCCAAAAGAGTTTATTAGGTCAGTAAACGCAAGTCCTAATGCATAATTTGTATTATCAACATGAATGTTAAAATCTCTGACAATTAGCAGTTTATCAACATTAACCAATAGATCTGAGAGGAAATCTGCAAACTCTTTTAGGAAATCTGTATATGGCCCTGGCGGTCTATGCAGTAGCCAGAGCAAGAGATAGGAGAGATTTATTTTGCATATCTAACAGTGTAACATTAAGCAGAAGTATTTGGAATGAATTAAACCTCCTGTATCCTGTTTTCTGAGTAACATTGAGAATATCACTATATATTGTTGCCACACCACCGCCACGACCAGTCTGACGGGGCTCATGTTTATAACAGTAGCTTGGTGGAGTAGACTCATTTAGACCAAAATATTCATTTGGTTTAAGCCAGGTTTCAGTCAGGTAGAGTACATCAAAATTATTATCTGTGATCATTTCATTTACAATAACTGCTTTAGGTGTGAGTGATCTAATGTTTAGGAGCCCAAGCTTTAAAAATAGTTTTTGTTAATTTATTTAGCGTTTTTCTGGTTTAATCACGATCAGATTTTTTCTAGATCCTGCATTAAATTTATATTTTGACCTCGCTATTCGGGGAACAGACACAGTCTGTATAGATTGGACAATGCAAGTACTTCTATCATTTAAGTGGGTAGAACAAAAGTCATCATAGCAGTTATTTGAGAATTGGCTTATTAGTCAGATGGAGCGTAGCGTCCTGGAGTTGTCCGACAGGAGTTCCGCTCCGACTCTGCTGGGGTGCAGGCCATCAGCACGAAAAAGCCTAGGACGCTCCCAGAAAAGATTCCAATTATTAACAAAGAGCAGTTTCTGTTCTTTACACCATGACAATAACCATTCGTTTAAAGCAAACATTCTACTGATCTATTTATTAATTTATTATTATACAAACTTATACAAACATATACAAATTTATTCAAAATTATACAAAAATAAACAAAAATTGTCCTTCAAATTCAACATAGTAATTTATTAATATTAATTTTGGCCCATTTTTGGGTCCTGAAGCACCATACTGTAGAGTAATTTCTGCAGTAATTAATTTTTTTTTTTTGGACACACGGATACTTGATCGTGATCCAAAACTCCACACATTGTTCCACTAAAATCTGGCACAGAAACAAGAAGAGTTGAGCTGTGCCAAGTGTTGATCCATCATATTAACCTCTTTTTATTTAATTCTCCCATATTTTCCGCTTTTTAATGTGATTATAATCCGAAGGGCAGGAAACCAGCCAGAAGAATTAATAAAAATGCAGTTTTACACCATACGTGTTGCGTATGTGGAAATGAGGGTTCCCTTTTTGTCAAGAGCAAAGCGTTTAATTTTGGAATGTGATTTTGCATGACAGAGGAGGCAGGAAGGATTCCTTCATCTCAGAGACAAGCATAATGTGAACGCTCATATGCCTTTCTGTGTTTGATTCATTTCCTGCTGCATTAGAAAAACAAAACATTTCCAAACAATACTGAATGTGGAATTTAAAGGCTTCATATCAAGAACACTGAATGGCTGTCAGGTCCACAGGAAGGCTTACAAATAAGTCCAATGATACTACACTACACCAAACAGCGTATGGCAGGTGATACTGAAATACGGCCCTTTCACTATCACCATAGCACTGCAACCCCACGCGGCCTCTGTACAGCTGTAGCTCCCGTCTGTGGGCACCTCAAGAGGCTTTTCTCTCCGTCTGCCCAAAAAAATCTTTTGTATTTGGCTCGAGTGCGAGCTCCGTTTGAGTGCAGACTCCCACTCAGAGAATGGTGGAAAACCACTCAAAGGTCACCACAGAGAGAGACCTGTAGGGACTGGCAGAATAAAAAAGCAAAACCAGAGAAGAGTAAGACGTAAGATTTGATGTTTGGAATAGAATGAAAAGGAATAAGAAAACGGCAGTTATTTAAAACAGAGCGGAGTGAGAAATAACCAGCAGCGCTGAACAGTGATCTTTAGACCTGGACTTAGTGCAAGAGAATGTTATTGAAAAGAAGGCATCTCTGGAGGATTTCTGTAGCAGATTGTGAAGAGCAAAGATTCTAATAATGATAAAAGGCTCATGGGATGTCTGCATTCTCATTATAGAGTTAAGGAGATGTTCACATAACTAGGCCTATCTACTGAATTTTAACTACTGAAGAGACCGTTTGCAACCCTTTCACCTTCAGAGAATTGTAACAAAATATAACAAGTATGTTTGTCCAAATTATGCATTACAAATAGGACTGTGCAGTTATATTATAGCACAGTTTTTGTACTGTTTAATGTTTTGTGCTTAAAGATGCTTGATTAGTCATCTTGCTCGATAGTCAAGGTTTCTTGTAAGGTTCTTGGACTTGCAGCAGTTATGTAATTTCATTTGCATATGTATTTTCCAGCCTCATGCTGCCCCTTTTAATTTAGGATAACCTGAAATCACAATTTTTACTTTCGTAATGCATGTTCCTGGTTTATTGCACAGAACAAAGTGCACATTATTAAAATGGTCTACTATTAAGAGCCTTAAGATGTTTTAAAATTTACATTGTGGCATTATTTTCAGAACAAATTGCATATTTTACCCAAATAAATTTTTTTTCTTTAAGATTTCTATATGTAAATGCACCTTTTTGTCATCGCTCTAATGCAAAATCCATAGTCTCATTACTAGCATTTGTTGTCTGTCACGGTGCACACAGCAAGGATGAACGAGGGCAAGACAAGGCAGACACAGACAGGAACACCGGGGAGTAACGAGTAGACCAGACCACACGAAACTGAACAGGCAGGACTATAAATACACAGGTTAAAATCACACAAACACATCTGAGGACTTACATAAGTCCCCCCTCTCGGAAGGCGCGTCCCGCGCCTTAACAGATCCACCAGGGGGGTGGGTGCTCTGGAGGCCTCTCAGGACACACATGGACAGGAAAACAGGACGGGGACCTCCAGAGCGGAACAGACAGAATGGAGGCCATGGTGGAGCTGGGAGCTCCAAAGGCCATGGCGGAGCAAGGAGCTCAGGAGGCCATGACAGGTGGTGCTTGTGGCCGTGGCCTTGTCCCTCGGCCAGGCCACTCCTGTCGGAACCCTTCTACCCCCCCCCCAAAAAAAAAATTCCATGGGGCAGCTAGGGGTTAGACATACAGGAACAAGACAGGACAGGACAGCCCACAGGAAGCCCTCCTGGGCTAGCTTGGAAGCTGAGGCTTCTTCTGGGCATGACAAGGAGTCAGGGGCCCTCACAGGGTCCCTCAGCAACCGCTTCCACTTCAACGACAAGGAGAGGCAGGCGGCTGGGAATTGCCTCCGTGGCCACAACCAGACGAGCCCCCGACGAGTCTCCACGGACAAGACAAGATAAGACTTGATGATTAAAACTGTTCCTGAGGTCACAACAAGACTTAAAACGGCACTCCTGGCCGGAACTAGGGAACTGGAGTCAGCGGCGGGCTTGAGTCAGCTGCGGCTTGGGAGAGCGTCGGCGGCGTCAATCTCCCGCGAATGGCGGGCTTGGGAGAGCCACGGACGGCGGCGTCGATCTCCCGTGAACGGCGGGCCTGGGTGAGCCGCAGACAGCGGCGTGATTGAAGGAGCGGCAACCCGTGAACTTGACGAACAGCCAGCGGGCTTGGGATAGCCACAGCTGGTGGACAGAACAAACAGGAACAAAACAAAAGAACTTTCAAAAACGGAAAACAAAACAGTGAAAAGGGGCGCCGCTTACTTTTGTGGTCTGGTCTTCTGTCACAGTGCACACAGCAAGGATGAACGAGGAACACAGAGACGAGGATGTAATCTCAAATAACAGTCTTTACTTCAAACAAGGCAGGGCAAGGCAAGGCAAGGAAAGACAAGGCAAGGCAAGGCAAGGCAAGGCAAGGCAAGGCAAGGCATGGCAAGGCATGGCAAGGCAGACACAGACAGGAACACTGGGGAGTAACGAGTAGACCAGACCACACGAAACTGAACAGGCAGGACTATAAATACACATGTTAATCACACAAACACAGCTGAACAGAATAAACTAATAATCACATTAAACAAGGACAGGAAACAAACCAAATAAGGACACATGAGGCGGGAACACATGACACACATGACAGAGGACTGACATCGTACTGCCTTTAATTACTTAAAATAATTTATTTAGATTTTTTAAATTATTACAAAACTGTATTTTTACAGAAATAAAAAAAGTGTTTACAGTAATGAGAATTCATTAAAAATAGTTAAAGATAGAAAAGACCAGATGCACTTAAAAATGGAATTAATCAAAATTTGGGGTGAAAATATTTTTCAAGATTTATTTTTGTCATTTTCACCATTAGGATTGAACAGATGAGAACTGACAGGAAGCGAAGTGGGAGAGAGATAGGGGACGGGATCTTTGCTCATGGTTTGTGATGCATTTTTTTTTTATCTAAATGGATAGTTCACCCCCCAAAAATTCTGTCATCATCTTCTTTTGTTCCAAATCTGTCAGTGGTCACCAAAACTGTTTGATTGCTGACATTCTATGAAATATCTTCTTTTGTGCTTCACAGAAAAAAGTCATACAGTTTGGAATGAGGGTGAGTAAATGATGACTGAATTTTCTTTTTTTGGGTGAACTATCTCTTTGACCTTCCATAAATGCTCTGTGTGGACTGAGGCTCTGTATATTGAACATCGGTATGTCTTTTCTTCTGAATAAGAAAGAAAATTCCATGATGTGTTGATTTCAACAGAACTTCACTGACTTTGAGTAACCAATCCCAGATTTGCCTCCAAAGTCTTGACATGTGAATACCTGTGGATAGGCCTTTGTGGGGTTAGTCTCCTTATCCCTACAGCAGATAATCAGTCTGAGAAGTTTCTCCCCCTCCTGTGTGATCTGGGTTCATGAGCCAGCGCCCCGATGTGGCTATTAGGATCTCAGTGGTTCAAATCCACCCATTATCTGTGATTAGTCAGCGTGATGCTGTGGGAAGATTAGTGGATGCTGAGCAGGAGAGCTTAATGTTGACATCAAGGAATCAGCTCATACCGATGCATAACACATATCTGTTAATCCGTTCTTGTGTGTGCAAACCTGTTATGCTAATATTCTTAGAGGACAAACTCGATATGCATCTAGTTTCCCATATATCAGTCAAATATATGTTAAACTCTTTCTAAAGTAACATCTTTATTGGCATTGATGGTTCCAGAAAGAACCTTTAAGATGCATTGAATCTTTCCATTCCACAAAAGGTTCTTTATCGTGAAAAAGGTTCTTTATATGTTCTTCACACTATGAAAAAATGGTTCTTTTCAGAACTGTTCACTGAAAGGTTCCAAAAAATGCTGTTCAGTGTCATTGCTGTGAAAACCTCCTTTTGAAATCTTTATTTTAAGAGTGTGGGTGAAGTTTTTAGGTGTGGTAACGGCGAGATTGAAGTGGAAGTTCACCTGAAAGGAGGCAATCACACTGTCTGGCTCTTTCAATGTGATAATGCTGGCCTATCGTCTTCACAAACGTTCTGCAAATCTGGGTCAGACTGTTGAAACAGACAGACTAATTGCCAAGTAAACAGCTCACCCACTCGAATATCATCACTTTCAGTCACATCTGAATCAAAAGATCTATATGTCTGTCTGTCTGTCTACGTGTATCTATCTATCTATCTATCTATCTATCTATCTATCTATCTATCTATCTATCTATCTATCTATCTATCTATCTATCTATCTATCTATCTATCTATCTATCTATCTATCTATCTATCTATCTGTCTCTCTGTCTGTCTGTCTGTCTGTCTGTCTATCTATCTCTCTGTCCGTCTGTCTGTCTGTCTGTCTGTCTGTCTGTCTACGTCTATCTATCTATCTATCTATCTATCTATCTATCTATCTATCTATCTATCTATCTATCTATCTATCTATCTATCTATCTATCTATCTATCTATCTATCTATCTATCTATCTATCTATCTGTCTCTCTGTCTGTCTGTCTGTCTGTCTGTCTGTCTATCTATCTCTCTGTCCGTCTGTCTGTCTGTCTACGTGTATCTATCTATCTATCTATCTATCTATCTATCTATCTATCTATCTATCTATCTATCTATCTATCTATCTATCTATCTATCTATCTATCTATCTATCTATCTATCTGTCTCTCTGTCTGTCTGTCTGTCTGTCTGTCTATCTATCTCTCTGTCCGTCTGTCTGTCTGTCTACGTGTATCTATCTATCTATCTATCTATCTATCTATCTATCTATCTATCTATCTATCTATCTATCTATCTATCTATCTATCTATCTATCTATCTATCTATCTATCATCTATCTATCTATCTATCTATCTATCTATCTATCTATCTATCTATCTATCTATCTATCTATCTATCTCTCTCTCTGTCTGTCTGTCTGTCTGTCTATCTCTCTGTCCGTCTGTCTGTCTGTCTGTCTACGTGTATCTATCTATCTATCTATCTATCTATCTATCTATCTATCTATCTATCTATCTATCTATCTATCTATCTATCTATCTATCTATCTATCTATCTATCTATCTATCTATCTATCTCTCTCTCTCTGTCTGTCTGTCTGTCTGTCTGTCTACGTGTATCTATCTATCTATCTATCTATCTATCTATCTATCTATCTATCTATCTATCTATCTATCTATCTATCTATCATCTATCTATCTATCTATCTATCTATCTATCTATCTATCTATCTATCTATCTATCTATCTATCTATCTATCTATCTATCTATCTATCTATCTATCTATCTATCTCTCTGTCCGTCTGTCTGTCTGTCTGTCTACGTGTATATATGTATATATATATATATATATATATATATATATATATATATATATATATATATAAAATAGTAATGAGAATTCAAGTGTTTTTTATATTTATTTTTACATTTGTGTTCTAGTTTCTAGTTCTAGTTTAAAGATAAAGAAGATTTTGTTTTGGATCTGAATTGTCTCACAGGTCATGCTTATAACATTTTTGCTGTGTTTTCTGTGCACATGTAATTGTAGTGAATTTGCAGTGATTATTCTCTGATCCATGTTATTTTAGTTTAGTTTCTGTCACAATAGATCAGTAACACATACATGATGACCGAGAGCTCCATAATTCACAGATCAGTAGAAATACAAAATGGGTGCGATTTCAGAACCACTCTCTTCCATCTGTGTTATTTCTCTGCTTTCATAAAAAATGGAAATTTATCTCAGAATACCATTATTATCTTCTGACATAGATTTTTCTCTCTTGAAATCCATTGCAGTCCATTACTGATATGTTGGAAATGAGATGAAACTGCTGAAAGACTAGACAGAATGTAATATCTCTATGCTGACTGAATTTTAAATTTCTTTTGAGATCAAGAAAAGTCTAACAGTCCTCCACAATACAGTTGACTTCAAAGACTCGCTCCAGTCTTTTATGAAAGCGCTATATCTGGTGGCCCAGTCTGTCCACACTTTGCTATATGTTAACTACTGTGCTTAACAGAAATCCATAATATTGATCTACTAAAATGCTCTTTTTGTGTCACATTATCAAAGAGATGCAACAGGTTTCTGGCTATGAATTTACACACACCTCTTCTTCTCTCTAAAAACATACAGGCCCATATCCTGTCTGGTTTGATCACGGTGTAACTTTGTTTCAGACAACCTTAGACAGGTGTTTTCATCATGTGTTTTGCTTTTGCTCTTTTTGTACACACAAGAACACACAAGAAAGCAGTATAACTACTTATTGTCTCTTTATTACCCCAATATTGGCCTATTGGTCATATGGTAATGAGGGCAAACCAGAAAACTACATTGCTTTGCAGACTTGCTGTGACTCAGCAAAACACAGCCATAGAAATGACATAATCCTGACTGACCCATTTATTATTAATGCTAAATTAACGGTATGTCAGTGACTATGGCACATCATTGCTAGCGGGCTTATGTAAGTGAAAAAGAGCTTGTTTGCCAACATTCTCTGGTGCCAAGTCAACCATGCTCATTCTAACAGTATTGTTGTCTTGTTTTGAAAGTGAATAATGGAAAGAAATGGAGTAGGTTTTACTTGAAAAAAGGTAGGAAACTATTTTTAGTCAGACATTTCAGTGAATTTAAAAGCATGCTTTCAAGTAGTGGTCACACTTTATATTAGGTGGCCTTAACTACTATGTACTTGCATCAAAAAATAAGTACAATGTACTTATTGTGGTCATATTGTATTGCAAAACACTTTTGCTGCTATTGAGGTGGGATACGGGTTAGGTTAGGGACAGGTGGTATGGGTAGGTTTTTTTAAGGGTGGGTTAAGGTGTAAGGGATGGGTCAACAGTGTAATTATAAATGTAATTACAGAAATTAATTACAGATGTAACTACATATAGGTATTTTTTTAAATATAGGTACAATATAAAAACATGTATGTACATTGTATCAAATTATTAATTTAAATGTATGTACATAGTATTTAAGGCCACCTAATATAAAGTGGGACCCACATAGTTTACTTACTCTATTTCAAAGTAAAATGTATTAACTAATTGTTAGTTAGTATACTTTTAATGAATATCTTATTCCTTAGTAAATGTCCAATAAAATATCTGAACATAAGTCAATAACAATAATAATACATTTTCCATGAAAAATATTTTTATTCAATGTCTGAATTATTGTAAATTCATTCAATACACCTTCTGCAATTTCTTCTGTCCACAATTCTTTTACTCGGACAAAGCAACTGACAAGTTAAATAACACTGGTAACACACATAGTGTACTAATTGCACAGGTTTAAGTATAAACTCAGCTTACCTTGAAATATACGCTTCATTCAAATGGTTGTCAGTCTGTAGACACACATTAATGTTCAGCTCTACAAAACAACACACACAGTATAAATTAATTGAATCAATCTCTATTTTAGCACCTTCAAGGCTAACAGAGATACAAAACAAAAAGCAGAGATTCAAAGTACACAGTTTTAGCACTCATATTTACATTAAACATCTGCCTATTCTATATTATTTATATGTGAATGAAATATACTTATGTGCTAATCGTTTTCAACACAGATGTAGTACGCTAACTCTCAGTTGATTGCATTGGCTAAGCTAATTAGCCAATCAGCTTGCTAACTCAACTCGGTTAGCTATATTAATAGTTTAACGCGTTAACATGTTAACTTGGTTATCCATGTGCACATCAAAACAGAATTACTGTATTCTAGAAAGTGTTATCTTAAATCCTGTTAACATTCAGGAGACATGAACATTATCAATTTTCATTATTAACTTGATAACCTTCTCAATGGTTTGGGTTAAAGCTGTAAATTGATATTACATATGCGACTGATGATGAGGAAAATCTGAATTCCTGGGGCCAAACTCATGAAAAACATTCTTAAAGGGGCTATATTTAAATATGTTAATGTTATTAATCGCTCTTTTATTGCCAATGTGTGAACACCTTGTGTTTGAGACTGTTTTTTGGGGGGATGCTTTTGCTGGGAAAGTCAAAAGGATGTGACGCATGCTCCCGAGAACTTCCAAAACGAACACTCATACAATGTTCAGGTTAATGCCGAAAGAGCTATTCTGCACTGCAATGTCTGTGTGCTTATTTTGTTATTTGCAGCACATATTAATCTATTAAGAATCTTGATGTTCGTTAACAGTATATATAATTGCTGCAAGGGTATTTCCAAATTGTATTTACTTCTAAGAAAAGAGCTTTGGCTGACTTTATGAGGGCACTAAATCACGTTCAATCTCTTGTACTTTGTGTGTGCACGAATGTAATATATTACTGGCTGAAGTTCACTTAATGGCCACAGGTGTCACTAATAACAAAGGTTTCTGAATTCTACATAAAGCCCATTTAATCTTCTGAACTGCTAACTTGAGAATAAAGTTAAGAATATTTTGTATTCTCAAAAACATTTTATAAGAATGTTCTTATATTTTGTTCTTAAAGACTGTTCTAAAGATTATTCTAAAAACAAAACACCAGAAAATAATGTTTTCAAAAAGAACTTGCCTAAAATCTTGCCTAAAAGATTCTTTTCTTTCCAAAGATAAGAAGTTTAATTTTATTTCACATACTAAGCATTACAACATAACATTAAATACATGAAGGATAACGTTTTGTCTTGATTAGTTATGCTTGACGTGACTTGCTGATTTAGGAATTCAGTAACAATACAAAATTGACTCAAATAGGGACCTTGTTTGGACATACTCACACACAGAGATACATGACACATTCACTCTAGAACAAATGCAAATGAATGCAACAGACCACTTAATTTTGGGACAGGCTCTTTAAAAATAACTACACAGGGCATTAAAAATGTGACTCGGGGAGCTGAACTCCCATCATGCCAGTTTGTGTGTGTGGGAGCCATACACTAAACGACTGAGGATCACAAAGACTTTAAAGCCATTTAAAGTCGGCACATGTGCTTTTTCGTAGACTCACGAGACGCACAACAAATGAAAACAATATGTGTTTTGAAATAAGCTCAAAATATCAAACTAAGCTCAAAATCCTCCGACATCCAAAGGAGGGCATCCATAAGGGTACACACAACAGGAACAAAAACACAGAGAAAACGGGAAACCAAATAGAGGGTAGAAACACGGAGGTAACTGTTGTCGGTCAGGTCTTGTGTCACGTTATGCTATTCAGGGAGAATGCAGGAGGCACGAGAAAACGTTTAATCAAGTCTTTAATCAAGGAAACACTGGGAATAATCACAACAGGAGCTTGAGCAAACGCATGTAGAAACAAGTAGACGCAACAAACACAAACTGAACAGACTGGGGCTTATAACACAGGATAATGACGGAGAGACAGGGGCGGGGAATCAACTAATAATCAAACTAAACAAAGACAGGAAGGTGACCAAATAAGGCAAAACAGGAAATGAAACACATGACAAATCAGATCCAATCCTGACATTGTCGTTCCAAAAAAAAAAAAATTCACTGCCATTATAAAGCGTGGAAGAGCCAGGACATCTTTTAATACTACTGTGATTGTGTTTGTTTGAAAAAAGAAAGTCAAATATACCTAGCATGGCTTGAGGGTGAGTAAATCATGGGGTAATCTTCATTTTTGGGAACTATCTCTGTAACTGAAAGTTTTTTTTTTGGGAACCCAGAATGGTTCTTCTATGGCATCGCTGTGAAGCCCCCCTCCTTTATTTTTAAGAGCGTAGCATCAACTCAATGGCAAAAGTTGTGTAGTGTATTTCAGGCTTTAAGAACATTCTTGCAAACTTATTAGAATGCATCGCTTTATCTTAATGTATCTTTATCTTCAGAAATTACTTAACTTCTTTCTCGTGAAAATCAAATCTTAATCTAAATTGTTCAAACTTGATTGTGGCAAAGTCCTAAAGAGTAGACGCTTATATGAAATCCAAGCGAAATCCAATGCTCCCTCCTCCACCCGCAAAACTATCATTAATCCAGAGTCGAGGGTGAAATCCAGCCTGGAGGAGCAGAACAGACAGCACTGCTGACTGCTGAAGCTTCATTCTAGTGCATCTCTAATGTTTGAGCTGTAATGCCAGATGGCAGCGTGCCCCCTGCCAAGCACCGCCCGACCCCTGTGAGGCTTGTGCTCGGTGATCAAAGCTCCACTGAGTTCTGCTTGGAGGAGATGCAGTCCAAATGCATCATTGTTGAGGAAAGCTGGGTTGAAACCTGCCCAGAGAAAAAAGGGTGTTAAAAGCTGTGTTTTCATCTAACGTCACGCTCAGACCCAACAGAGCAGCTGTGGCAGATGAAATGGCGTTCTTCATCATTTATCACAAACATATTGCGAGGCCCGAGGTCGAAACAAAGGAGAACGCAGATTAACGATTACCAACAATTTGTCAGCAGTGAAGTATTACACTGTCTAGACACAAATCTAGCATCGATTGAGGGAAATTCGCTGTGAAGAATAAGGAAGAATCTTTGTGAATTGTGAAGGGGGTGCTCTGTTTTCTGTGAAGATGTTGAAGCCTTGTTTGATGTTTACACGCTGCTGCTTAAATGATGTCTGTAGGAAACAGCCCACACATTTCTGTGCACTTTACTAATCAAACGTGTGCACACCACACACACGCAGGATCTTTATTCTGAGGTTAAACTAGCATCAGCACTCTAATGTGTTTGATCGAATACTTGCAGGCTGGAGGTCTCCAACCATATTGTGAGTGAGAGCTACCTGAGGAGAGCTGCTGTAGCCATGCTGTTTCTTTACCTTATGCTTCAGACAATAACATTCCACTGATGAGTATATCATTTTATTATTGAAATATTATTATAAGGGCCAAAATAATTCGTAGTTGGTGGCCAGTTTTGCTTGGATTTGATTATATCTCTTTCACTTTTCTCTGATGTCACTTACAGCCAATAAGTATATTTATTGCCTGGCTGTTTCAAGGCCTACATGTAACCATTGTGCAGATAAAGTCTTCAGTTCAGTAATAGTGAGGCAGGAAATTGATTGTTCAGTGAATTGTAATGAAGTTGGACCTGTGCCAGTGCAGTTATTGCACTTCCTTCTAACTACTACTGCAATACTGTATGCAACGTCCATACAGAGATAAAAAAAAAAAAGTCTGCAATCTTAAAAATGCCTAATACTGGACGCCTTTCACTTTCTTTACACCAACTAGTCATTCAGAAACCCACTGACTAGTCAATTGTGAAAAAAATGTAGTTTTGCACATCCCTATTTCAATAAACTTGAGAAACCCTCTTATAAATAGCATAGAATGAATGGTTTGATGACAGTATATGTTTTTTACAGAGCTTCACGTAGATGTGTATTTTATTATAACCTCCCTTGAGAGACCATTAGACAGACGGCAGCAGAAAATTACCACTGAGAGTATTAAAGTACACACATTATCAAATCCTCAAAGTACTATAATAGAAGATATGCCTCTCCAATGCTATTTTACAAGCACAAATACAAGTAAAATAAACCAAATGTGTAAGTAACATTATCAGCATCGGTGATAATAAACTATAATTCTTAATTCCAGCCAGGATGCCAAATATTGATTTTGCATTGTTGATATGAGGATAAAAATACGAGGGGATCTGGATTAGATGTGAAGGCATGTCTTGGGTTTATATTCTTATATGTGAAGCATGTCCAATCGTGTGATAGACACATTTATTTGAGGATTACACACATAAACATGATTGGGGACAGGCTGTTCTCTGGAGCGGGTATTCAAAGCTCCAGGTATTTCAATTTGTCCCTAAGCCTTAATTCTGGATCAGACTCCTGTTCAAATCCTGCAGTATTATATATGAGAGGAAGAGGAAGTGAGAGAGAGAGAGAGAGAGAGCGTGGCAGAGAAGTTAATTGTAGTCTCAGATCAGTTAAAGGAAGCTTGAAGACTGTTTTCCTTTATCCCATGCTTGTGCTGATTAACACTCATGAAAGTTTTAAAATTACTCTTTTTAATTGCAGTCATCTTGTGCTAAAATTGCATGATTGCATTGTTGCATTATTTTTAGGTATTGCTTAGCCTGGATTCAGATGAACAGTACACTGAAAAAAAAATTTTTTTTGGCTGTTATTTGATCATGTCCTCAAATTTAAGGCTTGATTAATCAGTTAAATAGAGTGTTTGATTTTAAAATGCACCACAATGATACTCATTTGATCTGCAAATTTGTTGGTAGAGAACTGTTACTTGATTAATCGTCATAATAATCATGTAGATTGTCTTGGCTAAGAGTTTTACATTAATATGTCACTAGGATAATGATGTGATACTCTAACAGGAAAAACATAGAACACACAAACATTAGCTCAACAAACCTGTTAGTAAATAGACTGACCTATTGTTTGTCCCCACTGGCCTGCGTGAGACCTGCATGTAGGAATCATGTACATTGCGCTGTCTGTCTGTCTGCTTGTTTGAATGCTGATTGTCAAAACAATTGCAGTTTACTTGATTAGCAAGATTAATCGATCAGTTAACAAAGTTTTTTTGAGGCAAAAGTTATTGTAGAACATATTGCCGTCTTGTTTTATTGGCTATATGTGGCATGCTTTTCACGTGAAACAACACTGCCATAGTAGCGCTGTATACTGTATTGGACATGAACGGCCTCTGCAGTCGTATTTACATCTGGGAAACGAGAGATAATTTTGAGTTTCTGAGTTGGGCAGGCCATACATTTTAAACATGGGGGAAGAGAGAAACATAGCTGTAGCACTGATTAGTTTGACTTTCAACTTTCTCATTGCTTTCTCTTATTGTTACAGTCATGTATAATTAAATAAATAACCATTTGTTGCTAATTTTATGCAGCATATTTAACCAAAATGTCAGCATCGTCAACAAGCTGAATATCTAGATAGGGCAGTGAATGTTTATATGATGAATGGGATGCTACATTCTATTAAAACTAATAATTTCCTATACATTTTGGCTTTAATACGATTTCCAATAAATGGACAAGAATGAACTGATAAATGAACCATCCCCCATGATTCCTGTTCTTTACAACGACAAAGCACTTGAACGTGACAAATCGTAATTGCAGCTTGAGAAGTGAGAAGTATAGGAAATTTCCGATACCACATGAAGGCAGTTTTAAAAAAACTATAAAGGTAGATTTTGCTAGTACTTATGTCTGAAAGCTAAAATAAACATGTGGTTGAAAATATATATATGGCCATGTCATAATTACCCTGATTGTGAACTTGTGAAGTTTTTTCTTAGAACTCATAATTATATCATGTAAACTAGGAATTTTCAGAGAGCTCTGACTTGTACCACCTGATCGCTGCAGATTCATTTAGGTGCTGACAGTGTTGCCATAGAAACGCATAATTCTGAGTTTGAGGATGTGGACAGCTTCGAGTAGAACGTCATTTTGAAATTATGTTAATTACTACATGCATTTGACAGCATATGACAAGCACTGAGCGTGTCTGGCTCTGGCCGAGCACAAGCCAAAGCGTGAAAGTAGATTTGAATTTAGCGTTTGATCACATGATGCACTCAGAGCTGGGTAAATTGTACTGATTACAAATTACATGACAAAAACTGTAGTTAGTAACATAATCCTTTACATTACACATTTTAGTTAATGTAATGATTACTTTTAGATTACTTTTGATTTAACTCATTCTTTCACATTGATTTAAATAGGATTATCTTGTACCATATTGATATAAAACTACAAAGAGAAAGAAAATATATTCCATTCACTGTTATTAACAACATGAAAAGCATTAAACATTACATTACGACAAGGTTTCCCAAACTGGGGTTCATGAAAGAACTGCAGGGGGTATTTTTAAAAATAACAACAATCAAAATAAAAGATGAAAAAGACAAATTAGGAAGAATAGATTCATTTTAATTATTTATTGCTATTGTGAAAATAATATGTAATCTTGTAATAAAAAAAAACTGTAGTCTGATTACAAATATTTTAAAATGTAATATAATCTAATTATAAGTACTTAATTTTTGGAATCTGATTACACTGAAAAAAATGATACAAAAATATGTTGAAAGTTAGACAACTAAATATATTTAAATGTAGCTAAAATAAATTGATTGCAACCACTTACTTTAAAAAAATTTGGTAAATTCAATGAATAATTTTTTTTTTTTTTCAGTGTACGTAATCCAGATTACATGTAATCAGTTACTAGATGCACTGAATGTTCTACGCATCAGGGACCAGCCTAGAGCGATCACAGTGGTGTGATTGTATGTGTCGTAGGGTTAATGATCAAAATCGTTGGCCAATTGGTAGATTAACAAGATATACAACACATATTACTTGCTTAGCAGACTGCATGTTGTGCATTTTATCATCAAAAGAATCATCAGATTACCCAATTACCAGCTCTACTCTGAACAAAGATCTGTGCCATACAATGATCATCACCTCTGATGCTATTGGATTCTCAGAGGGTCCTTTTGATTTCTGCTCTAATGAAACAGGGATCTGCGAGTGTTTGCTAACAATAGAGCAGGAGAGTGGAGTATCAGAAGAGGCACAGGGAGGGATTCTGAACTGTTGAAGCTCTTCTCCCCCATCAATGATGCCCAGACACACGGCTGCAATCCTGCCTAATGCGATTTCATTCCCCAAATGCACACTATTTAATTTCAGGGATGATATTTACAAATGAAATGCTAATCTTCTGTTTGCTTGGGCTGAATTTGAACGGGAGACTTAGAAACAGGCTATTACAACAAAACTATTACTTATTGTTGTTATATTGTGTGGGAGTAATCCTCTGTTTTCAGATACTTCTTAGACTTTATTTTGTACTTGAAACTGCTCAGGTTCAGAGAAGGTTAGATAGTCTCTTGTTACAGATGCATATTTTTGGCCGGTGTTGGTTCATCTCAGGCTTTGTCTTTTAAATCATGCTAGAACACACAGTGATAGAAGACTGCGGGACCAAAGCAAGATGTAGAGACGGATAGAGGTACGCTTGTCTGCCCTGTTTGACAGAAAGGAGAAGCGTATCTGGCTGATGGTGGGCAGGCCTCGGGTGATTACAGCGTCCAGATTGAGCTGCTCAAGCAGAACTCTATTTCTTATCTGGCGGTGAAGCTCAAAGGACTGTAGCACATATAATCTTGTCATTGGGTTATGAGGTGCGGTACCGCTATATTTCTGATCTGATCCAAAACATACTGATCTGCCTGTCTGTCTATGGCCTACATAGGTAGCTGTCTTCTAAGGCAACATCCTAACCAAAAATGGGACTGGTTTGAAACAACTTCCTATAGCATGCAAACCCAACTCGTGACCTCAGGACCCTAGTTTGAGTAGATATATTCCATTTTAAAGGAACAGTTCACCCAAAAATGAAAATTCTGTCATAATTTGCTCACCCGCAAGTTGTTCCAAACCTGTATGAGTTTCTTTCTTCAGTTGAACGCAAAAGAAGATATTTTGGAGAACGTTGGTAACCAAACAGTTCCTGGCAGCCATTGACTTCCATAGTATGGAAAAGAAAAAGAAGTCAATGGCTACCAGCAACTGCATATTGTATTTTCAATATACAAAAAAGGAATTCATACAGGTTTGGAGCATCGTGAGGTTGAGTATGACAAAATGTTCATTTTTGGGTGAACTATCCCTTTAAATTTGAAAACAAGGCTGTAAGGAGAAAAACTTCAGGCTTTTTAGTAGAAATGTAATATTTAATTAATAGAAATTGATATACTGTTATTTACATTTTTGCGAAGAAATTAGTTGGTACAACTGATTAAATAGATGTTGAAAATACATTCATGTCACTCTGGGAGAACTAAATAAACTGAAAAAGAAGCATACTTTTAACAGAAATTATATAAAGAATATACTTAAGTGCAAATTTATTGTCAAGTTTTTGGACACTTAATTGTAATTACAGTTTAAATTGATTTGAAATGTTAGCTAAACTTAAGAGCGTTGACCCACTTAAGCAGGACCTAAGTACATCTTTATATGTATTTTCAGAATTATTTCTGTTGTCTTGAAATATGGTTAATGTGTACTGTTGAATATACTGACAAAAATATGATGATTGTTAAAAAGTAATTTAATACATTTAAAATGGATCAAGTTTAAATATCATATCAAACAACACACTAGTTAAAATTATAATTACTTTACTTGTGATTTAGTTTATTAGTCAAACAAATAGTTAAAACATTAATTTGAAATGTACTTTTTAGTATTTTTTTTACATTAATACAAAGTACTCTTTTTTTTTTTAAAGTGTACTTAAGTGTGTTAAATAATATCATAATCATGAAAGTGGCCTTTTCAGTTCTTTTTTAAAATATACTTTTAAGATTTTAAGTATACTACACTGGAAAAAAAAGTAAAATTTACTTAAGTTTAAAATACAAGTTTTTGCACACATATTTTTAAAGTAAATTAAGTTGAAATAAGTAAAATCTACTTAACTAAGTTTAGTAAAATTAGCAAAGGAAATAAGTAAATCCCAGTTAGAGTTTGAGGAGTCATTTCTACTTAATTATTTTAAGTGTAATCTGCAATACTCAAGTACATTTCACTCACTCATGGTTTATAAACTTTACTCAAACAAAGGATCACTTACAAACACATAAGCAAGTAGCTAGCTTTTTATGCTTTTTTAAATAATAAGTCTACTCAATATAATTATTACCCAAATGAACAGAGAGAGCAATACTTGGTACATACACAGTAGCTGGGTTACCATCACCCTGTTTTAATGCGCATTTTGAAGTATCGCATGAGAAACGAGTGATGGAAACGCCAAATTTAGAATAAAGATTACGCTCGTTTGAGGTAGTTTTTGACTTGTGAGAAAATGGCTTAATGCGAATAAAGGGAGATGGAATGCATTTTGCGAATAACTTCCTCCAAGCGCATGAAAAAAGGCATGTGACTTTGCGCTATGAGACGGGATAACTTGACTAGCAGCGGACTGATCTCGATCACAGCATCTGAAATGTTGTTATGGTCGTTCTGAAATGCCTGAGCAGAGTGTGTCATCAAAGTATTTCTGTATAACTGTCGTACCCGACTGTGTTCCCAAACAGCAGCATTCACCTCCGAAAGCAATGACAACATTTATTATGTTTCGTCTGCTCGCTATGAGGTGCAATTCATTTTTCATATGAAAATGATTATATTCAGTAGCTTTTACTAGTTTTCTATAGGCTATTTAGTGCCAGTTTACCAGGAAGTGACGGTTTTGTTCTCTTAGACTCGTTGGATGGAAACGGTGCTCGTTCGCAAATATTTTATGCGATATTCCAATTTTGTGCATAAGTTAAATTCGCAACTTTGGATGGAAACCCGGCTATTGACGGTAACAATCAGTGAATAGTGTTTGGGTATGAATGGGTCATTTTGAGTAGAAAATGAACTCCAGATGTCACAAAATAGCAAATTACTAAACCTAACAACAAAAGCAACCATAAAACTGTGTAAATACAACTCAAAAACAGTGAAAAATGTAACCTTATTAATTACTCATGCCCCAGTGCATGATGGGAACAAACTGGATCATAACTTTGATATTTACTTAAAGAATCCTTGTAAACATAACAAACAATTCCAAGTAGTTATAAGTTCAAAAAACCCGTTGCCTTAAAATTATTAAATAATAATAAAAAAATAAGTTAAGTGAATTGTCAAGTTCACTTAACTTAAAATTAAAATTAAGGGTTTCCTCAATTTTTTTTGTTAAATCAACGTATCACTTTTTACAGTGGAGGAAACCTGTTGCCCTAAAATTATTAAGTAAATAATAATTAAAAAAAATAAGTTAAGTGAATTGTCAAGTTCACTTAACTTTTATTTTTTTATTATTATTATCTACTTAATAATTTTAAGGCAACAGGTTTCCTCAATTTGTTTTAAGTTAAGTCAACGTATCGCTTTTTACAGTGTACAAGCTTAAATTGAGTACTAACATGATTTACTCTTTTTAAATTCTTGCTTGAATTAAATTATTTAATGTAGAAATTACATTTGTTTCTCTGTAGTAATTACTTCCACACAAAATCATTTTCATTCAGTGTACCAGTAAATATTCAATAAAATTAAGCACTTTTTTTGGAAGGAATTTCTTTGTTTTCATATCTTTTTGTTTTCATTTCAAATCAAATATGGCATCTACACTAACTTAATTCTATTGATTCTTGTAGCTGTACATTAGCATTTGCTAAACTAATCACACCATACTCAAAAAGGGGAAAAACACACTAACTGGTAAAATATGTTATTCATTAGAATTGTTATTAATACTTAAGTACTGAATGAAATCCTGTCCTCTCAAGCTCGTCGCAGTGCACACTGGGATTGTCTTATCTGTGAAGGATAGGATGAGATGCATAAGTGTCTGTAGTGAGCTTATAATGCCTTACAATGCTGCTTATGTGATAGAACAGCGCTTTTGAGATCCTCCATGCACATTTTCTGTTAAACATTTGACAGAATTTGGCTCTGTAGTGCCTTGGGTGATTTAGGATAATGCCTTTATGGAAAGTAGCTGACAGAATGAATACTACTTTTCCTTCTTATACGCTACTGCCAGAGAGATTAGAAACTTTGTTTGATTGTAGATGTCAGATTGGACACCATCAGGTCTGAATTATGATTGCTTATGATGCTGAAATCATCTTTTTTTTTTTTTTTTTTTTTAGGAGCACATGTTCATCCTATTACCTGAAGCTACTTAAAAATATGTAGCAATGAATGTGGATTTGATGCATTATATACAGTTATGCGGTGTGAGATTTTAAACTATGAGATTTTACTGTGGGCAACTATCATGAATAGTTTAGACACGTTGTTCAGGTGCAATTTTACATTCTTTACTTTTTCCATCCCTCGCTTTCCCTGTTTCTTTCTCTGTTTCTTTGAGTACCATTCTGTCTTAATTAAAATAGCAGAGCCTCCCTAACAGATCGCACTAGTTGGTGAAAAGAGTTATTAGTAGTAAACAACCTTAGTGAATCAGTGAATGTGCAGATGTCCTCATTGTCCTTCAGACATCAAAGCACTACAGTTACATTCAATTGAAATGAAATGCATCACAATATCGTCTGCATGTGTGCAGGCATCAGTGCATCAGTGCAGTATTCACAGTGCCCCAACAATATTCCAATATTCATGTGTTCGAACAGATTATGCATTTTTGGGGAACATCAGAACATTTTGTACATATACATGTTAAGGTTAATCACAAAAATGTTTGCTTCCTTTTCGTCTTATTATTTTATTTGACTTTTGGATTGGATTTTTACTTAGTGGATGATAAAACAGCGAATAAAATCCTCCCAAAATGATTGATGGAGACATTCAAGCCATATTGAGAAACAAAAATGTAAATTTGTATTCCTGGCAGCCATTAAATAAACACATTTATTTCTATAGTGCTTCATACAATATAAATCGTTTCAAAGCAGCTTCACAGTAAACAAGAAAGTGTCAGTGTTAATATTGTTTTAATAATTATGGAAAGACTTCAATTTCAGCAGACAGCAGCTTTATAGAAGACAATAGTGTCATTATTCAGCTCAGTTTAGTGGAACAATTATTTAACTTTGTTCAAAAACACTGTCAATGTTGCAAAGTTTATCAGTTATGAAAAAAACTCAATTCAACTATACTGTGGTAACCTGAGGTTTTTACTGTTTCTTCCTGATTTAACCCATAAAAAATGTTTTATTGGTAAATGTTGGTTCAGTGATGTTAAATCATATTTTAGACTTGAATAAAACAGTTTAATTTAGATGTCACCATTTTTGGGTGCCACTTTTTCAGTGTATAAAGCAGCTCTGCTGAAAACAATAATGTCATTATTCAGCTCTAATTAGTTCAATGTTGATTCAATTCAGTTCGATAACAATGCCAATGTTGAAAAGTTCATCAGTGGAATTAATTTAATTCAGATGAAAGCAGCAGAAGACAACAGTGTCATTATTTAGCTCCGTTTAGTTCAATGTTGATTTAATTCAGTAGCAGCATTGGGACCACTCACATTTTCTTCATGAAAACTGAAATGTACTTTTTTTAATCAGGTCATATTACATATTCCTAAATTTAACAGCTGTGTCTGTAGTCATAGAAAAAGAAGGGTAAACACATTCATCTGACCTAACTGACCTAAGCTTAGTCTTTCTGTGCACAGTGGGTTTTGAGTAAAATGTGCTCGTAATTTGGTCAAAATAAATTGGAAATAATTTTTTACTTGAGCTGGACTGAATCAAGACATTTTAAGACATTTTTATCCAATGTTTTTCTATAAATTATTTTACAGTTGCATTGCTGAAACACTAAAATGAAACTAATTCAGTGTAAAATGTTGCATTTAAAAACTATCAATACACTTGCATTAGAAAAGAGTGAAAGGTGGCAGCTGTTGCTAAGGTTAGATTGGTCAGCAGTGTTTAGTGTAAAGTGTCTATCATGATTACAATCTGCTCAATAAACGCGTGTTTACTGTTGTGAGGGGAAGGAGAGAGCTGCTGATGTAATATTCCTGTTAGAATCACATTCTCGGGTGAGTCAGATGAGGGCTTGAGGGCTGCGGGTGCATTCTGTTTGATTAGACGCGTCCCTGTTGGCTGGTTACTGGCCTACACCACGCATTGCATTTACCAGAGTCCAAGGACAATAGGAAGCCTCACAGAGCTGTGGGGAAAGAAAATGATGCAGCATTGCCGCAGCGGATCCTTCAGGTTTGTCGACAGGGTCTTGTGGAGTTGTGTTAGGCTGTTGTGATTGCCGCCCACTGAAGGACTGCGAGTGTTTGTGAGAACTCGACAGGTGGAGAGCAGAGCCTCTGCATATAATATCTGCAGCTCCAGACTATTGTCCGTGCTCTGTTGCTTACAGCTCCATCTGCTCAGATCAGTGAATGCAGTAGTCTTACACAAGCAAAGTCAGCATGGAATGAAAATTCACAGTTTTCTTAATGCATGTCATTGATCTTATTGTGAACAATTCATCCATGCATATGTTAGGCCTAATTTTGCACATTTTTATCTAAAATGTCACAACTTGATCTTGCAGTGAAATTACAGTCTTCTCTTTAGTTATGTAGGTTGCACTTCTCCAATCATTTAGTCTGCTTAAACCTGACTCTTTCTTACAGATCTGCATCCGTCACACACTGCCTATTTTCAGGAGAGACAACCACATTTAAATAGTGAATCCTCTAAATTACAGTTTTGTGTTTACAGAACAAAGTCACTCATGAAATTGCTGACTGATGCCGTTTTTCTTTATGTTCTTGCCTCATAAAGCGATCCGTTTTTTGGGAGTTAATAAAGTAGGAAGTTGATGACACATTGATGAAGTTTGAAACAATCAAGACTCTTTCTAGATCTAGCCTCCTGGCCAAACTGAGCAATCGAAGGAGGAGAAGGGTCTTTGTTAGAGAGGTGATCACTGATCACTGATGGTCACTCTGGTTGAGCTCCATGATCTTATATGGAGATGCACTGTAAAAAGTAATACCTAGATCTAACTTATAAAAAGTGAGGCAAGTGGCTGCATTGGATGTTTTAAGTTGAGTCAACTTGCAGCCTTTTTTAAGTATCATAAACACTGCAATATTACTTAATACAAACGCAACAAAATCAAGTTGAGTTAACTAATAGTACTAGTATTACTCAGTTAGATAAACCTACTTTTCTTGGTACAGGTAACTTATTTATGGGTTGCTACAAGTAACCTATACTCATTTTAATTAGGTTTTATGAACTTTATGTTCTTAGTAAAATTAACCTAATCATATGAATAAACATTTTAATTGAGTCCTGGCTATAACCTCAGAAAAGAAATCTAAATATATATATATTCTAAGCACTACAGTAATTAACTTTACATAAACACTTTGTCAATAACAATTACAAATTCCTTTGAAGAAGAAAAAGATGGGAAGATAGATTGAAGACAATAACATTTATTCAATGTCAACCAGCGTCACTTTTAACAGTGACTACGAAACATGTACACAATAATATAAAACAAACACTGTATAAGTGTATTTTCAACCTGTTCAGAACAGTAAAGTGAAATATTTATACTGTCCAATCTGCAATGTTTAGATAAAGGTAAATGTGAGCCATAATATCACATTGTATCACAGTGGCACTGCAATGTCAAAAATGATTATTTCCATATTTTGAACAACTGTTATTTTTAAGAACTCCCAAATTGTGCACACAACACTGTTGAGTATATACCTCATGAGGTAAGGATCGGCACAGAACACAGTCCAAAGTCCACATTAATTAAGGCACTGAACAATGAACACAAAAGGAAAATGCCATGGAAATTATATTACCTGAGCAACTTGTACCTGTCTTAAGGTCCAAAAAAAAAAGAAAAAAAAGAAAAAAGAAAAAAAAAATCTGTAAGACCAATTATTTTAAATCAAAATACTGGTAAAATTCCGAGACAAATATTTATATCACCCTGAAGATTGTCAAATTATCTGATTATGTTACAGTATGTTTAAGTTTGTATTTGGTAAACTCGCCTACCAAAGATTGCATTTTTTCAAATGATGGCAAACAATGCCAGATGCCATTGAGAAATCATCTAAGACAACTTGGTGAGGAGATTTGCATACTTGGATGATGGTTTAGGACACATGGGGTCCAATCCCACAAAGAGCCTCTGATATATCTCAAAAGTATACACCAGTTTGGAGGGATACTTGAGGTCGAGGGCATAGGTAAGTCCAAACAGGAGGCAGCATGCTTTCGACAGGTTTGGGAGACCTCTGACCACGGGCTGTCCTTCTATGATAATCCCAATCGTGTTGGGTTGATGGCACATGTAAATTTTCAGTGGGCAACTGCCAAGCTCAGCGTGCACCTCTGTTTCATCACGACTCTATTGGTGGAGACAAAAAAGAAAAAAGTGTCCTTGCCTGTACCTGATTGGTCATCACATTATTGTTTATTAAGCTACAGTGTTTAAATATTTTTCAAGAGCAAATGTAATTATCCCATATCATCACAATATTCATACATACAGACAGAAAAATAGACAAGTAGCTTTAAGCCCAATACATACGTGGTGGACACTGATGAGGTCTTCCTGTCTCTCCCCCATGTACTCAATTAGGCATCTCAGGACCACTTCTCTCCTTTTGTCCACAGAGGCAGATGGATCCTGTCAAAAAGTAAAATCTGATCAAAATTCACAGCCTGATGACAGTAGCACAAACCACAGAACCTCTTTATTTCAACCATTCAATTGCTGTAAAAGGTCCTACTATACATACACCACTGTACTACAAGATCTCATAATATCACCAGCATCCCAGCATGTTGTTTACACAAAAACGTTAAGGGGGACAGTTCACAAAATTGAGATTTAACTGTCCAAGTAGGCTGTGTTCATCAGTATGAATCAAGCTTCTATTAGTACACTGTCTATTTCTCACCTCAAATACTTTCTTACACATGTTTTAGTGGACCTTTTATGTGTAAAGAGACTGCTTAAGAGCAAGGCACACTCTTGGAAAACGGTGATGAGGGAATTGCATCACTTATACACTTACATACATATGCAGCCAACATTTCTATTAACAAAAAGAACAGTCTTGGAGTACACAGAAGAAGTGTAACTTCACTGAATGTTCGGGCATACATTCTCACACTAGATCATAAAAATAGCAATGTCATGTTAACGCACTGTCGCTAACTTTGGGGCTAACTATCCCTTTAAACTACGCTACTCTTAGAACAGTGCCTTACATGTAGTTTTCCTTTAAAGAATGAGGGTGGTGGGGGGTTCTGACAATGTAGGGTGTTATGATCAGTCTCTGGGTAGTATGAATGTGCTCACTATGTGTCATAACAACTGGCTCAGTAGATTTCAACATATGCTGCAGATACACCATCCTTCCCATTAGGAACACGGTGAAATATTGATATGATCGTATTGATATCAGAACATTATAGAGAATACATTTTGGATGGAAAATGCTTTACATAAGACCATTTTTTCCTCTTACCTGGATGAGTATCATCATTTGGGACTTGATTCTTTGACCGACGGCTCCTCCTTTTGCGTTGAAAAGTGACAACAGCTTTGGAGTGTGCCTGTCCAACCGAGACATAAATGTCGACTCAAGTGATATGCCACTGATTCTCAGGAACTCTTCACAGATCTGTAAAGAGAAGCATACCATCTTAGTTACATACCAGAAGTGATATGTTTGTTTTTTCTGTGAATTAAACCACATGAGAGTTTTGGATACAAATTAGTTTTCAATCAAATGAAAATCATGGACGGTGTCAAGCAGTAAAGGAATATATTCACTTTATAGTTATTTTTAAGTATGAAAAATGCAAGAATTAAATTTAATCTTTAGTCAAGTTTGTTGCCTTATGTGCCCCGACTTCACAACTATGGGCCATTTACCATAATTGAGCAATGCGAAATTCAGCTGAATGTGGCACAGCATAAAAGAAACAGAGTCTGATGGTGAAGAAAGTTTTGTGAATTATAATTTGAAAAAGATACTGTTGACAGTACTGTTGCATACTGCACTGTATTTTTTTAGCCATACCAGTAGATGACAAAGAATTGGATTTTAGCTAGTCAACTTTGCTGAGTTTACCTTACCTGTGATGGTTCAAAGAGGGCAGGCCATCTCTCTAGAAGATCTGCAACACTTGGGGCTTGACCTACTATCTCCTGTCTTCTCAAACTGAAGGTTCTTGACATCATCTCATTTATAACTCTGCCATTATTCTTTTTCTTTGTCTCAGAAATTAACTCCAGCCTGTTACTCTCAAGCGAATCTTCTGTTTGAATTGTTTGCAATTTTACCTATGTTTTACTTACCTGGGAATAGTTATAGCTGCAATTGTATCTATTCTGAAGTTTTTTCTTACCTGAATGTGAAGCTTAAGACCCCGGGAAACAAAAGTGCTTGGGTATCTAAAGATAAGGAAAATGCATGTTAGAATAAGGTTAAAAATCAATGGTAAATGTAACTTATTTAAGTAATAGGTTAGAAATAGTTTTAGGGTTTTTTCAACCCAAAATCTGTCATCAATTGACTATGCAGTATTAAAAAACATGGATCAAATTTCTAAAATCAGACAGACTACTAAGCATACATCTCTACATTCAAATATGTGCATCTGCTTTAGTAATGCTAAAGTATACTAATTATTATTTATTTTTTATCTGTTAGGTGTGCAGATACCTTAACACTGTGCAGCCAACTTAGCTTGCTATGTGTGCAGGATAGCTAGCTATACAGTACAATTTGCAAACCTAACCTCATCTCCTTAGTGGAGTAAGCGATTTCGCGTGACTTTACATCACCAATAATTAGGCTAAATTTGCTTAACTTACCGTGTTAATCAGTCACTGAAATTCAGATCCGCTGGAACGAACAAACAGTTGAAGTGCCGAGGAAGATGCTGCATCTGCCCGGGAAAGTCCCCACCAGTGAAAAAGGGATAATGCCAACTTAAATATTTTAAAATATTTACGTTTGATGAACACACCTGCCACATCTACAGCTACTCTAATAAATTGTGTATGTGTCAACTCACTTTTATAACATTTCTTGGACACAACATCCACATACAAATAAACTACCCAAATAAACTGCAATAGTTTTATTTAAAATATATTGTTATATAAAAACTGACATATTTTAAGTAAAGAGGAAGTATATTGATACTTTTTAGTATAAAACAAATAAAATAGACTAGATTACAACTATTTAAATTATATAAAACCTACTCTGTGGCTGTAGCACTTTTTACAGTGTGGGAGAAACTTACAGAAGGACAAACATCACTGCGACACTCCACCAATCTGGGCTTGATGGCAAAGTGACCAAACTCAAGCTTCTCCTCAAGCTTCTCCTGATTGGAATTTACAAAAATACACCCAAATAGCTCTTAGACTATGAAAAAAGAAAGATTATCTGGTCTGATGAACCTCAATTCCTTATTCATGTCTGAGGGAAACCAAGCACCGCTTATCACCTGCATAATACCATCCCAGTGGTGGCAGGGACTGGGGAAGTGATCAGAGAAGACGGAAAGCTGAATGCAGCTAAATACAGAGATATCCTTAATGGAAACCTGGTTCAGAGAGCTCGGAACCTCAGACTGGGCTGAAAGTTCACCTTCCAACATAACAATCACCCTAAGCACACAGCCAAGACAATGCAGGAGTGGCTTAGGGACAACTCTATGAACATCCTCGAGTGGCCCAGCTAGAGCTGGGACTTGGAGCCTATCAGATATCTTTGGAGAAACCTATAAATGGCTGTCCACCGATGGTCCCCAGCCAACCTGACATAGCTTGAGATGAACTAAAGAGAAGAATGGCAAAAAACAAATGCAGATGTGCAAAGCTTGTTGCATCATACCCAAAAAGACCTGAGGCTGTAATTGTTGCCAAAGTGCTTTAACTAAGTTTTGAGTTAAGGGTATGAAGACTTGTGCAATGTCATTTTTTCAGTGTTTGCTTTTTAATAATTTTGCAAAGTTGTGATTTAAATCCATTTTTTACATGGTCATTATGGTGAGCGGGGTGTAGATTCATGTGGGAAGAAAAACGTACTTTAAAACAGTTTAACATAATAACACAAAATAACGAAATGTGAAAAAAATGAAGGGGTATGAAGACTTTCTATAGGCACTGTATGTGTTTGACATAATTCTGTGTTTTAGGCTAAACAGAATCATGAATATTTCTAGTTTCTTTTTCAATCCTATACAATTTATTCATTTTTAACAAATCCTTTCCGTGACTTGGGGGTAATGAGTTGTTTCATTGAGTTATTCATTCATGTTTTTGTGTGACCGAGCATGAATCAAATGACTCGGGAGGTCGGGCTAATCAATTCTGTTTCCTGTACACACGACTCGGCAGTATACGGCAATTCTGGTACAGGACACAGAATTGATCAGTTGACCTTGTGAGATTTCTGATCTGAGACGTTCGGTCTTTCATCAGGTGACAGGCGTGTATGCTATGTACACAATATAGAACTGATTAGTTCACCTCCCGAGTCTGTACTTTCCTGAGTTTGTGCATTTATTGCTAAGTGTGATTATACAATACCAGATCATTTCAGTGTGGTCTCAGATTTCTGCCTCCCACTATATGGACACTCGTTTGTTGCTTAGAGAGTGTGCAAACATTTAACTCTCTCTTTCTTTCTCCGCGTGCAGTGAAGAACACATGCGCTCCCTCAGAGTTTGCGTGTGCGAACGGTCAGTGTGTTCCTGGGCGTTGGCGGTGTGACGGAGAACCCGAGTGTCCGGATGGATCAGATGAGGCTGATGCCACCTGCAGTAAGTCACATGTCGTAAAACTCATAATGCATATGTTTAATTATCTATTTAAAGCGGTGGTTCTCAACCTTTTGGATTTCAAGGCCCCCCACCCCTCGTCCGAGACAATATTTGAAGGCCCTATATGTTAGCTGATATGCACCTCTGGTATTTTTGTTGAAATAAAAATAAATTGACTCAAAAATATCTAGGCTATATTATTTTTACTTTTCTAATGCTAATTTATTTTTTAAATAATTTTAAGATTTATTGGAGCCCTTCTGGTAGTTTAAAGAATTTACATTTATTTTAAGTGCTATCAACCCCATTTGTAATATGCTAAAACAAAGAAAATCATTTTGGCTCGACCCTCAGTTTGTAAAAACAAGCACAATCTTGTTTACAGTACTGCATTAATGGAAGTCAACGGGTCAAGTTTATCCTACAGCAATAGTCCCAGCATTAAAAGAATCATGTAGACAACTTTCAGCAGCTCCACTGACATATTTTTTGAACAGAAGATTTAATGTAAGTGCTGTAATATAAATACAAGCTTCACATTTCAGTTGTCTAACCCTCTGGAATGCCTTATTCATTATGAATCATCCATAATGCATTACTGTCAAATGTGGGACAAGTCCATTTTTTTCCATTGGTAATTCAAGGGACTGAACTTGTATCGAACCCAGAAGATCCCTTTAGGCTGCTAATATTAAACACGCCACTCTAAACCGCACCTGAAGTGGAGTTAGCCTCTCAGTTACTGATTGGCCTCCCAGTGTGTTTGTTGTGCAGCAACTTGATTGTGTTTGTCTGATATTTGGTCTGATTTGTGCTGTTTCCTCTCTGAAGGAAAATCAAATGTGATTTTTAAGCGTTCATGTAGGTAGCTTCATGTAAACTCTATAGCTTTGCAACTGTATTCAAGGCCGAAAATCAGAGTGTGAATTTAGAAGCAACATTCTTTTCAATGTTGTTTGTGCCCTTGGAACAAGATATAGGAGTATTATTTCATTCAGGGGAAGTTGTTTCAAAGCTCATCATGGCAGCTCATCTAGTATTGAATTACATTTTCACCTTCTGCCATTGCATGTGCACTTTTCTCATGAATGATTCAGTCGCCATCCCCAACCAGTTCAGAAAATGTCTGTTCAGTGGGAAAACTTGAGAGATATTAAAAGAAAGGGCTGTATATGCTAGAATTCCATTAAAGATGAATGAGTCCACAGCTCACTTCTGCCCTATTACACAAAACTTCATTACTGTACTAACTGCTAAAACAGAAAAAAACAGAATGACTTTACATTTTTGTCTAGTGGAGTATAGCATCGTGATATTTGATATGTTTGTCCAAACTTTCTTACAAGTATGTGAATATGCAAGAAAGATTCTAACATTTCTGGGCTGCGTTTCCCAAAAGCATAGTAAGCCTAAGTTGATCCATTGGTCTACGATGTACTTAAGCTTACGATGCTTTTGGGAAACGCAGCCCTGGTCCTTACAACATGCTGAAGCATGCGTTTATTTAAACATAATAGTTCAAACTCTAAATCTTATTAGACCAGCTCAAAACCATTGTAAACGCACACCTGTGACCACACATCAGCTGAATTGTATATTAATATGCCAAGTTGCTGCAAACAGTCTAACGAATTAATGAACAGGTTAGAGGAACTAGATTCTTTACGCAGAACATCTGTGAACCTGGAAAAAGTTTTAGCATTTAAAAAAAGAAGTACAACAAAAAAACTGAAAATATATATTTTTTAAATTCTACAGTATTTATATGGTTAATAGAACAGTAATTAACAGTTATCATTAATAATATCACTAATAACCACAGTCCCTCCAGGATTTTGCGATTCTGCAGTTTTACATGCATTCTAATAAATGTCTATTTGACATCTGACAGGAAAAGTCTTAGAGACGTATTGCAGATGAGCAAACACCCTAAAAAATGCATCTTGCATATGTAAATGCAGACATCAAACAGACATCTCCGAGATGTACATGTGAGTGCTTTGCTGTCAGGTGCTGGTGCCACCTTCTGTAGAACTTAATGGCACTGATGTCCTCAAATGTTAGTCTGGAGCCCTACGATGGTTCTCGAAGTCAGAAAAGTTATAACAATGAAGAATGTTGTCCATGGTATATTTTCACTGCAAAACAATAAGAAATGTCACATAACACTGCAAATTTTGAGAAAAGCCACAGCAATATCAGTCATTTTAGGCCGCAAATATCAGAAAAAAAGTTGTTGTTAATAATAGTAATTGTGTATTATTATATATTATTATTATTATACTGTCTATCAACACCCTAGCTATAATTAAAAAATATTATCAATATTATTAGTTTTGTTGGTACAGAATGATGATAACAGTTTATTGGACATGGGGTTTTGTTGCCTTTATATCAATTTTATTTTGGTGCTGGTTTATTAAGTTAATATATCATTCAAGGCTATGTCTTACAGTGGTTGTACATCATGCTTTGAATTATGCTTTTTGCCTTTTTGCTGTATTGCTTTCTGCAGCCTCCATAGTACTTTAAGTTGTTTCAGTGTACTCAGCTGAGTACATGGTTACATCAGTTCACTCAATAGCCTTATTTCAGACATGTTTAGTCTGTCCAGTAGACCTCTTATGGCTGTTTTGACAAGTGAAAAAATAGAGACTGATTACATTGATTTAATGTGGCCAATATGTGTATTTTGTGAACGTCACAATAAAATCATTGCCGTGTTTCCATGACTACAGTACGCCGGCATCTGTAGGTGAGGAGCACAGCTGTGCAACATGAAACATCATCTCAGATTGACTGCAGCTCAAACATGAGCCCTCCCTGCGGTATTTCTGCTCTTTCCGCTCCATGTCTGCATTAACTTCAGCAGAAAGAGACCATCATGTTAGTTCATGTTCATTTTGTGGATGCCAGTAATGTAGATAGAAATAATAAGTCATTTACTTCTAGCTAATGCATGTGCGTATTGTGTTTGTTTCTTTCATCAGTAGGCTGCCGTTCATTTCACGTAGGCTGTTTTGAGAAAGTAGTTTGCATGCTAATAGGATTTTATAATCTTCAAGAAGCGTCTTCAACAGAAATGTCAAACAAAAGAGTCTCCTGATGCATTTAGATGGAATAAATACTCAAGAGCCATTTCAACAGCAGTTCTTCTAATGAATTCACACACTAAGACCGAGGCTCTCTGGAAAACCATTAGCTGATGGGCAAGATATAGGAAACAATTAGGGATGCTGTTTATTTGGAAGTCTGTTCATTTGCATAAATGGTTGTTATGCATTAGACTGAGTATTATTACATATCTCATGCATAAGTGAAGGATGTTTTTGTGATGTTATGTTTTAGTCAAAACAGGTAAAATAAACATTTACATTTGTCCAGTGACTTAAAAGTGACCAACACACAAGCAGTTTGTCATCATGACTCTAGTTTATGGATTTGTAGTCTTTTTTTAAAACTTTTTGTTAACTAAAATATTCATATATAAATAAATAAATAATATATTAAATATTTGGATATATTTATATATCTGGAAATATATTTCTGAAAATCCCGTGTCGATTTGTGCCTTGTTTGTAAATGAATCTGCGGTAAAATTAAGTGAACAAAGGATTGAGTTCTTCTTACTGACGCGGTCTGGATCTTCATTAAAAATAAAGTTCATCCACTCTTTCCTAACGCTGGGAGACTTTCCTAACTCTTTTCCCACAGCTTGGCACTGCACAGCGTCTTATTGTCTTCAGAGCTATCTTTATCGTTTTGTTTCTGATGTTTTTAATGTACATTGACCTCTTATATGTCACAAGATCAAGGGAATTTGGATTTCTCAGTTCATGACCCCTTTAAATCTTCATCTTGTTTGAACTTGGCTCAAAGCTGCTTGCTAGGGACATCTTTTCTTCTTGGAAGCTTTGGATTTAGTGAGCTTATTGTTACTCAAATCAATATTTTGTGTCCTATTATTTACTTCCATTATCTATGCATGAATAAAGCCAGGTTCTAGTCAACTGAAATCAGTTAAATACTGATTATTAGACCTCATAACAACTGAACGATTGGATCCTCTAGACATATTTTCTCCAAAAACACTGTGAGCGCACTGAGCCTGTGAAGCAAACACAGTGGTAGCCTCATTCATGTTTAATTTATCTATCTGCCATAAACAATGAAGCATGTACTTTATCCAGCAATATCTCAAAGGCTTTGTTTAGCGTTTGGCCTCAAACCACTTTCTTCAGCATTCAGGTCTTGTCAAAAAACCATTACGAGATGGCAGTCCTGAGATTGTGCCCTAAACTCAGCATCCTCAGATTGTGTCCTAACCACACTTGTTGCAAACTGTTTGTCCACACTAAAGATAAAACTGCTGTGACGTTATACATATTAAAACTTGCCACTTTACTATATTCATCACAATTTATTAAGCCCCGGTACACACCAAGCTGACGCCGACGAATCTATATACGTTTTTGAATGTAAGAATGTGTGCTGGGTGAATGTCTCCTATAAAGATGATTACCAAGGGCAGTCGTGGCCTAATGGTGGGAGAGTTGGACTTGTAACCCGAAGGTCATGGGTTTGAGTCTCAGGTCCGGCAGGGATTGTAGGTGGGGAGTGAATATCCAACACTCTCTCCACCCTCAATACCACGACTGAGGTGAGACCCTTGAGCAAGGCACCGAACTCCCAACTGCTCCCCGGGCGCCGCCGCATTGGCTGCCCACTGCTCCGGGTGTGTGTTCACTGCTGTGTGTGCACTTGGATGGGTTAAATGCAGAGCACAAATTCTGAGTATGGGTCACCATACTTCCACACACCACTTTCCTTTCCTGTCCTTATAATAAAATGTCTTCACTGGTCATGATTAATTACATTAATTTATCATGTTACCTTTACATACTAAATTAAATTTAAATTGACTCCTCTAATTTTTTACTAGTTGGAATCTTGAAATTAATTTAAATTTTAATGAATTTGTTCTGATCTGTCCACCTAAGATCACTGAATCTTATGCTCATCTTCCATTATGATGGATATAAAAGCTTCGCACAGATACACATAAATCCAAAGGTACAGCATGACATTTCTATAACACACACACACACACACACGCTTTTCCGTCTGTCACACACAGTTTTCATGCTGGAGTAACCTTGTGCTCTCACATTAGTGAGCACTACTGCAGGAGCACTGTTCTGGATGTCTTATTTAATAATAAATGATGCTGCCATGTTCAGCACATTTTCCTATTGCAAGGAAACGCACAGGAATGATAAAAGCCGATTTAACGGCTTTTAAAAGGAAAAACAGTCAAACCTCCTTTCATAGGGAACGCATTAGCGACTGAAAGCTAAGAATGTTTGAGTCAAAATCTCTACAGTCAAAATACAGCACAATCAGGGTTTTGCTGACCCACTTTATGTAATTGACTGCCATATGCTGTCCAATATGTTTAGTAAATCACTGCTGGACCTAGTGTCTTTTCCTTCAGTATATTGCCTGTCCGGCTGTAACATTACCCAGTTAGAATCAAAGGATTATTACTAGTTCCCTGATCTGTCTATGAAGGCAACTATAATGGCAGCTGAACTAAAACAGCACTTAAATAATTCAAATTAGCTTTCTGTTTCTTTAATTTGGCCCAGATCTAGAATTGACCTAGTTTGTTCCTCAATAACAATAGTTAACAACGTAGCTACTGTAACAAGATTCAAGCTGTACTAACACTCTGTAAATGTTTAGTTTAGTTGAAATTGATTGTATTAAAGGTTAGTTGACACAAAAAAGAGAGATGCAATCATTTACCCACCCTCATTATTTTGCCCATTTTTTATTTAGAAATACAGTAAAAACAGCAATATTGTGGAATATTATAACAAATTTAAATAAATGAATAAAATATATTTGAATATATTTTGAAACGTAATTTATTCTTGTGATGCAAAGCTGAATTGTCAGCATTATTACTCCAGTCTTGAGTGTCACATGATCGCTTAAGAAATATTTCTGTTGGAAACTGGATACATTTGTTTCAGGATTCTTTGATCAAAAGCAAACGTTGTAAAGAACAGCATTCCTTTGAAATCATTTGGAACATTATACATGTCTTAGCTGCTATTTTTGATCAGTTTTATACATCCTTACTGAATAAAAATATTAATTTCTTAAAAGAAAACTCCCAAATATTTGAATGGTAACATACCTTTGCACCTCACTTTCATTGTATCGACAGAAAATATTCTTCAAAATATAATTTTATATATGATTTCAATTAAATTAATGTACTATATTTTAGTTTGATAATGTTTTTATGTACTATTTAGCATTTTTAGGGGATTTTATGATACTAAATTATTTATGAAGTAGTTATAATCCATTTATTACGTTAACTACTTTTTGAGCATAGATCTCAAAATTAATTTTGCAACTGAAACGGTTGTAAATCTTGAATTTTGGAGCACAGACTTAAGTTTAGTTTCTTTTTAAACAGATTATTGCTTAAGTGAACAAAGTTTAAAAAAGCAAACATTTACAAAAATGTTATAGAAGTTCAAGTTTATTGTTATGAAAAATGCACAAAAATATTATTTTCAAATGTTATATAAAATATGTATTTTTCAAAACATTTATTTTACTCTAAAGTTGCATGAAAATCAAAACCATAAATCTAAACAAGTTGTTTTCCAAATTTGAAGTTGATGTGTCAAAAAATTAGTTTAAGTTTTGGGTGCAGTCCCAAACGTTTCCACAAGCTGCAGCCTTAAGGTAAAAGTGACTGCATTAATTTTCCGGCATATGATATTCCTGTGCTCTATTTCCATATAGTAGCACCCCTGACAACAGAAATGACTTGATGAAGTGGGGATCAATTGAATGTGTTTAGAGATTAACAGCGATATTTGACTCTGCTGATTTCAGTGAAGTGGAGTTAAGAAGCTCTTCATCAAATAGCCATCGGCTAAACCAGATGTCTCCTGAGTTCACCGCGACCTTTTCACAGCACTGCGCTCTCTCACCTCACACCTCACTGCATCTACAGCACGAGTGCGAAGTCACATGGGAGCGGAGAAAGGTCCTCTGACCTTGTTATCATTTGTTCCTCACTCACTCTCCTTCTTTCACCTTTTCCCACTTTCCCAGTCATCTCAACTTCATCTTGACAGTACTATTTATCTGCTTTAATGAATATTCTGTCATCATTTTCTGACTCTCATGTGACTTTCTTTCTTCTGTTTATTTCTTCTTGTGTTCCTCAGTAACAATATGTAGTTAGCAACTGAGCTACTGTAACAAGATTCAAGCTGTAAATGCTCTGAGAATGTTTCAATAAGTTAAAATTGATTATATTAAATGGATAGTTGACCCTAAAATGAGAGATGCCATCAGACTGCAGAAGAAAGTTTGGGATGATGCGAGGATGAGTGCAAGATGATGGGTCAGAAAACTGATTAGTAATGTACTTCACAGTGTTGTTTTAATATTTTTTATTTAATAATTCCCATTATTTGTTTTTATTTTAATATTTTCAGTTTTCATTTTAATTTTAGTCCAAGTTTTAGTCATTTTGTTATGTGCTTTTGCTTTTTTAACTAGGTTTTATATTTCTTTTTGGCTTCAATAAGCTTTAATTATTATTTCAGTTTTAGTATTTTAGTCCTTTAACCTAGAAGGCAACATTTATCAATTTGAAGTTTTTAATCTAATATTTTGTCACGCCTGTTTTGGGTTTTGTTTCATGTTCATGTTTTCATGTCTTTTATTTTGATATTTTGCCTTGTTTCCTGTTCTAGTCATGTGATTTCCTTGCCCCTCATGTGATCATATCATGTGCTACTCTTGTCTGTGTGTCATGTTGCGATTGGTTGTCTTAGACATGTGCCTTGTTTCCCATTGGTAGGTTTGTGTCATGTGTTCCTCATTGTTTGATATAAATAGCCCTGATGTTGCCTTTGTCCTTTGTTGAGTATTGATGTTGTAACCCTGCTGTCAGTGAGTCTGTTTATGCCAAGTCAAGTCTGTTCAAGTCAAGTCTCTGTTTTGGATTTCACCTATGAACTTGTTTTGTGTCATTAGCTTGGCAAGTGACATTCTAAAGTCCAACAATGGACCATTTACACAATCTCTTGTGACGCGTTTCATTGGTCATTAGCATCGTCAATATGTTTTTTTTTTTTTTTTTTTAAATATACATTTATAACTCTATCCCCCGGTTTCACAGACAAGGCTTGAGCCTAGTCCTAGACAAAAATGTAGGTATTGTTTCAACTGAAAGAAACTTGCACAGACTGATCTTATTATATATCAGTGCCTTTGTTTTGTCTCAAGATGCACACCAGTAATGTTTTTTTCTAAGCACGTTTGTAAAAATTGCTTAAATGTCCTAATTGAACTATGATCTATTCCTGGCTTAGTCTAAGCCCCGTCTGTGAAACCAGGCCTATAATTTTTGTATTATATTATCTTTGCATCAAATTACAAGAAAATAGTCAACGCTGATGTGAGAAACCTGGGAAATGTGAAAAGAGTCCATTGGAATCAGTTGTGAACTAAGTCATATGTGTTTTTGTGTGTGTGTGTGTGGGTGGCACATGCGGTGAAGAGCGTTCTAAGGGCCGTTCACATAGAAAACGTGAGATGCAGCGCTCAGGAATGGTTTTTTATAAAGCGTAGTGCAGAACAAGAGGGTCTCTCGAGACATGCTTCTGATACGTGATGCAATAATGGAAATAACAGAAAATGGCCTAAATAGAGATATTTCTCTCCAGGCTTTTTTTTTTTTTTTTTTTTAAACAGGTTGTGATAATTGCTTGAAGAAATGTTATATAATTCGGGGTATCTAGACACAGTCACTATGAGTACTCTGCTATGTTGCCATCAAATAAAACATGTGTCATGCCAACTTGCTACTGTAAACAAAAGCTCACAACACTTGCCCCGCCTCCAGGGTTTTCCGATTGGACAGATGAGTGACACTGCATGCAAAAATTTAAATTCTTTTAACTTGACACAGCATCTTAAAAACACTGTGTTCATGTGCAAGATGCTGCAAAAGATGCGAGCACAATGGTCATAAACCTTCATCTAGCGTGTGTTTACATAAAAAAAATTATGGAAAAGTAGCGTACTGGGAAAAAAACGTGTTCCGTGTAAGGGAATGTCAATTTATGGATTTTCACTGTAAATTGTACATCCTTATTCCACTTCAAAAACGGTATTTTACCACAAAATTACATGAAACGTCTATTACAGTTTTTCAACTTAAGCTATATAGCTATATATACATGTTAAATAGTTAACTCACCATTAACCATTTAACATGTTTTTACTGTAGCATTTTTACAGTTTTTTACCATTAAAATCACGATCATTGTTTACAGTGCATGCTAACTTGCTACTATAAACAAAAGCTCGCAATGCTTGCCCCGGAGTCTTCTGATTGGATCGCTGTTAAGTGACATTGATAAGCAGTACTGTGTGTAAAAGTTAAAATTCTTTTAACTTAAATTCTTTTAAGTGCTCGTGTGAGACACTGCAAAAGGTGTGAGATGCAAACGCAACGGTCATACACATCCGTCTAGCATGTGTTCACATAGAAAACTTAATTTATTAATTAATTCACTTCCTCTAGCTGTATAAGCATCTGCTATGCCTTTATACAGACACACACCCTCCAACCTGCACACTCACTGCATTACTGCAATGCAGATCCCGAAAAAAAAAAAAAAAAGCATTTTGGTTGTCATGAAGTGTTATGAAGTGACACTGTTTGTTCTCATTATTTCATAGCCAGGTTGGCTTGAATTCAGTAAAATAATAAAGTCAGGAAAATAAATGACAGCTATTTTGCTTGATGAATGATACTGAGGGTTCGACAAGTACTGCAGTAATAGAAATCACATCTCATTTGATATGTATCGCTCATCTAAATGATGAAACCGATCCAGCGATGAATAATAAATTTACTCGAGAGCAAATTGAGAAAACAGACAGCCTAAACGGAGCTGCCCTTTCTCCCCGATTCTAGAAAGTTTATACAACATGTCCTTGGCCAGGCTAATTTATATAACTTGTTGAGCCATTTTGAATTCTTTCATGATATAAGGCCTGTCAAACGGCCCTGGCAGACTCATTGACTGTGGCCTCTGCAGCCAGAGATGATTTATTTATGCCTGCATTTCTGATACCTCTCAAACTGTAATCTAATATCAACAGACAGCCTGCCAAATGGAGCAGATTGGCCATGACTGTGAAGGAGAGAGGTGGACAGAGCTGCTAAAACGAGGGTCACAGACCCTCTGATCTACCGCCTGACCCCGTTTACTCTCACTTAAAGGGATAGTTCACACAAAAATTACAGTACTGTCATCAGTTACTCACCTTCTGTTATTTTCTTTTTTGCCACACAGGTTTGAAACCAGATTATTATTGTAATATTATGTGCTTGGTACTGTAATGTTTTCTCACCGGTGAATGAGAGATGAGGTAATCTGACGGTGTTGATGCTGTCTCTAATCATGTCACTGTTAGCCTCTGGTCTGCCTGTGCACATTCATGTATTTTGGAGGAGGCGTGGCTTTGGAGACTGATTTTGCAGGGAGAGTGGGATCTTATGCTTTCAAAGCTAGCTTGCTTTTGCTAGCCTCTCCGAAGTCATCTACCCAAACTTTAAAACCATGATTTTTGTCACACATCAACAATTATGGATGGAAACCTGCCATAAAATTGTCTAATGAGTACTGTCAAGTCAGTAATGTCCCAATACGTTCTCTCATTCTGATGTGCATCAGCAGCCAGAAAAGCTCCTGGGTGTATAAATGGGCTTCAAAAAGCAAAAACATGCTGAAAATTGTATTTAAAAATTCGGTTTAGAGATGCCACGCATGTTTAGATCACATTTGCGATCTCACATTTCTCACTATGACAGGCAGCACAGATCTGAGGAACGCAGTGAGATCAACAAAATGATTCGATGCCAGTCGGTTTACTTGCCGCATGTTTCACTCTAACCTGTTCAAACACTTGTTTCTGTTCCACAGCAGTCAAACAGACGTGTCCACCAGAGAAGTTTAACTGCGGAGGGAAGTGTGTGTCGCTGTCCTGGCGGTGTGACGGGGAAAGAGACTGTGAAAACGGTGAAGATGAAGCAGACTGTGCCGCAGGTGAGTCTGCTTTCTTTCCCTCAGATTGTGTTTGATTCTCCGCAGGGAGTTTTGTTCAAGGCTGGGGTGATTAGTTTGAACTTAGTTTCACCCTGATGCTGTGGACCTGCTTCAGTCGTGGCTCTAAAAGGCACAAAGAGGAAAGAGAGATGGTGAATGGTTTATTTCCTGAGCATTGTCTTGTTACGTGTGTGTTATGACTTTTATTGAAACTCTCTCGTACTGGACAATTATGTGTTGGTCGGACAATTGTATTACTAGATAACTACAATTAAGTGTTAATTACAGCATTTAATTTATTTAGCTCTACCCTGGTGTGTAATTATTTTGTTTACAACATGTTTGAGAATTGTAACCAGTCACAGACATGTCTGTTGTGTGCGTGAATGTAATGGTGAGATATTTAAATTAGTCTACAGGCCTATCACTGATGGTCCTAATACGTTCAGTCTGATACACAAGTGTGTTGTACATTTTACTTAAAGGGATAGTTAAAAAAATAAAAATTCTGTCATTAATTACTCACTCTCAAGCCGTTCCGAACCCGTAAGACCGTCGTTCATCTTGGGTACACAAATTAAGATATTTTTGATGAAATCCGAGAGCTTTCTGTCCCTGCAAAGACAGCAATGCAACTGACACATTCAAGGCCCAGAAAGGTAGTAAGGACGTTGTTAAAATAGTCCGTGTGACATCAGTGTTTCGATATTAATTTTATGAAGCTACAAGAATACTTTTTGTGCACAAAGAACACAAAAATAATGATTTTATTCAACAAATCTTTTCTGGGTCAGTCCGTCGCAGTTCACGAGAGTACCATGGCACATGCGTGTGCATAACTCTGCTTGTAAACAAGGCGCATTGCATGTGCGTTCTACGTCTATGTGGTACTCTCATGAATGGCAGACTGACACTGAAGAGAAGAAATTTATATTTTTGTTAAATTTATTCTTTTGCCACTAATGTTAGCTTCTTACTGTCAAGCCCCAGATAAAATAGTAAGCTATTGTAAGGATAAGAATAAATGTAAGGGCGTTATAAGCAGGGCTCGAATTGACGGGGAATGTGGGGGGATGGCATGCCCCTGGTCGAAAAAAATGACGAAAAGCATCCCCTCTGTAAAACCACCATCCCCCTTACCATCCCCTTTGGATTATTAATTTTGTGTAGTAAGTAAAACTTATCATGCACATGAAATGTTAAAATTCTCTACTTACGATCACTTACAAACTAAATAACGGCGATTGGCCAATCAGAACTTGGTACTGTAACAAGCTGCACACAAGCGGAAGCAATTTTGTATTTTTTCGCACAAAATGGTTCAAGCGCAACTTTTGAAGTTCTTTAAAAAAGAAGACAACAGAAAGTATGATTTTTCCTTGATTAGAATTTAAAGACATTCTCCTGACATAATGTATGTGTGACTGTGAGGGACTGTGACTGTGAAAAAAACACATCTTGAGTCCAAAAAGCATTCACTGTGCATGAAGCCCATTAGAATACAGTTAGAATGCCCTTATAATTCCAGCAATGAAACAAAAAATACCCATGTATGAGTTTTTACGTTTTTTATATTCATTGCACAAGCAATGTACTTTTCTGTATATCAGCACATGTGCACAAGGCTGAGAGCACAAATGTGCTATTAGTTTTATACAACAGTGCATAGCAACACGGTGTTTCATTCCGTAAATGAATCAGTTTGATTCGAATGATTCAGTAAGTCATTTATTAAAACAGGGACTTGCTGCCACCAACTGGCGGTTTTATTGTCATATTTATCTATCCATGACGGACCTATACCAGTCAACGTGCCAGCACAAAAACACATTCAGCAAAATATTGTTTAATTATCAATATTGACCAAAATTCCACTATTTCAGGCCCCAGAAGGGGAAAAAAAAATTTAATGAGGCAAATTTTTCATACAATAGAAACCTTTTTAAGAATGAGACCAATTTTGTAATCATTGTGTAAGATTAGCCACATAAATTGAATAGGAAATACGAAAAAATATGAAAATGTAGAGACTCAACTAAGTAGTTAGATTAGATTAGAGCCATATAGATCAAGCTCTGATCAAGCCTAGTGGATAGAGAGTTGGACTTGTAACCCGAAAGTCGTGGGTTTGAGTCTCAGGACCGGCAGAGATTGTAGGTGGGGGGAGTGAATAACCCGCACTCTCTCCACCCTCTGTACCCCCAACTGCTCCCCGGGCACCGCCGCATTGGCTGCCCACTGCTCCGGGTGTGTGTTCACTACTGTGTGTACACTTGGTTGGGTTAAATGCAGAGCACAAATTCCGAGTATGGGTCACCCACCATACTTGGCCACACACTTTTTTTTCTTATGAGTAACAAAATCCTTTTTTCCAAGTTCAAGTTTGACCATAATAATGCAAAAACTGACACTTCAAATGAACATTTCAAAAGTAGTCTTTGATAATGTCTAAATATACAGTATATCCAAATAAAATACCTAATACAAAAGATTATGTCTGAAAACATTGTTCTCAGCAACAAGGATCACACAGGCCTTTATATAGGGCTGTATGCAATGGTATTATAGATGATTTTCTTTCCACCAGATAGCATTAATCTTCCTGCATTGATTATATTTTAAATACTTTTGCTCTATTTGTTACTTAAATATAACATTAATTTGAATAATAAAAATTTTAAATAAGGAAATAAATCAAATAAATAAAAAAATCTAATATTGCTATTATTTTATAGGTAAATAAATTGTCTGTTTTGACTGATGAACAGCATAAGTTTCACCCCAAAATGAACAGCTCCAGATGGTTAAATATGTGTAAACATTCCTCGACACACCAAAACAAAGCATCATCTGTAATTTGAGAATATTTTGGATTCACAAGATATCACTTCAAGAGAGCGGTATGACAAAACTGCAGCATACACATAAATTCATAAAGGCACAGACAGAGTGAATAAGAGATTAATTCTGCAGCATGGACAGCTTCATTTATTGTAATGAGTGTTTGTGAGAAACTCAGGCAGTGAACTTCACGACTCAAACATTTGCGTCAAACTGTGTGAACTTGCAGTGACAGCTTCAGTGATTATTTTCTTGAGTGCTGCAGTGTCGCTTGCATTGAGCATAATTTATTCAGCATTGCAATAATAGTTTATCATGCTGATAAACAGTTCTCAGCCTGTTTTCAATGTGTAGCTAGCTATACAAATGCTACTTTTTAAAACTATAATTATATTGTGATCAGTTTCTTTGGAAGTAATAACAATTATAATTTGTCATAGTTGTTTGTGTTGGTCAGCAAATGTCAAATGATGCCTGTTTATCTTGTATTTACAATTAAAATATATGAATATCATTGCATTATAAAAAACATATCAAATCAAGTGGCATTTATTTGAAAGAAAAGTAAAAGAAAAGCAAAAATTCAGGTTGTTGTTTGGTTGTAAAGAGGTTGAAATGGTAAAATAGTCACACTTTACTTTGTAGACCAATTCTCACTATTAACTAACTATTAACCCTGACTTTTGTGTCAATAAACTCCTAATTTGCTGCTTATTACAGTAATTGTTAGTAAGGTATGAGGTAGGATTAAGGGATCTAAAATATGATCATGCAGAAAAAGGCATTAATAAGTACTAATAAATGGCAAATATGCTCTTTATATGCATGCTAATACGCAAATAGTTAATATTGAGAATTGGTCCCTAAACTAAAGTGCTATTGGAAAATGATAGAAACTCTTCAGAATAGATTTAAGAAGTCTGGTTAGTGGATGGTGTTCGTTGTTAATGTGGGAATACTTGAGAAGGCAATGACATTGTAAAATTTTGATGAAAATAAAAAAGATTATTTGCCTGCATATGCATTTAAATTAATACTCAGTTATTATTTTTTAAGTGTGGGTTAGGTATCCAGAAAGTCTTCGGCTACTGTATAGTAAGCTTAAACTGAATGCTGAGGCTGTGGTATCAAGTGATTATATAGTGAGTAGCAGCGCATGTCCTTGACATCCTCGCCCAAGGTTTCCTTGATAAATTGTGTAGACTCTTGGGTATTGATGTTAGTGGCAGAGCACATGCTCATATGTCATGATGATCATTGAATGTTTCAACACTTCTGGTGGGAGGTGCTTGAGCTCTGCTTATTAAACACGGTTGTTTTACCTCAGCCAATCAGATGTCCCCCCAGACCCCCACTGCGAATCCCGCTGCCCTACTTTTAAGAAGCTGTGGAAATTGACACGTTCTCTAGCTTCCCCTTTCTCTTTATAATAGTATCTCTCCACTGTCAGTCTCACATTAATGGCATCTCACGCTCCCTCCGTTTAGTCTGTTAAAATAAAAAATAGTCTTGCAGCTGCTAAAATATGATCATTTTGAGCTACTCACACATAATAATCATAATAGTAATAATACAATGAATAAAATGACTAAATAAAATGTACTTTTCACAAATACTATAAATATTACTAATGTGGTAACACTTTGCAATAAGGTTCCATTAGTTGATCTAACATGAACTAACAATGAAAAACACACCTAAAACGTTTATTAATCTTAATGTTAATTTCAACATTTGCTAATACATTATTAAAATGAAAAGTTGTGTCTGTTAATATTATTTAATGGAGCGGCACTAACATAAACTAAGAATGAACAGCTGCATTTTTATTAATTAACATTAACAGAGATTAATAAAAATTCAAAATAATTGTAGAAAATGGGTCAAAGTCTGTCTGAACCTACCTAAAAAATTAGTTGAGTTATTGAGTTATTTAAATAATGATTACAGTCAATCCTTTATTTAAACAGCCTTTCCCGAAGTTACATAATCATAGTTTATTTTCCGTAAACATTCAATAATAATTCGTTTCCAGTGTGCATTTTGTGGGGTTAACATAATTTAATGTTTCCTATATGCATGTGTTTTATTTTCTGATTATGATCTGGTCCCTTTAAAGAACAAAGATTTCCTCATTACTAGTCTACATTTGTTAATTGTAATTAACCTGCAGGTCACATCTGTTGACACACTCTGAGGATTTAAGATCATCTAACTGAAAATGGATTAATATGTCAGCATGGCCATTTGTAATTTTATAATGCTTTACAGAAAGGCCATTTAAATAAAGTTTGCTTTTCTAATTACCTTGAAAATGTGCCAAGGATTGGGTTTAATTCATATAACAAATTGAAACCCGAACTAGTGTTCCAGATCATTTCGTTATCTTGTCGGCCCATCTGAAACATTAAAAACTTGTGCAACCTCACAAGATATAAATCACAATGTTAATTGCCCTATTAAGAGCAAATGAAACACCCTCAAACCATTTTTCACTCTGGGGGGATAATAATTCATGGTTGTTAAAAGATTTGGTGAAACACAAAGCCTAATTGATCATAATGCATCTTCTACAAGCAGTCATTTTGGAAAGACGAGTTTGTATGCTTGTATGTTTTCCAAATGATTCCTATCAATCAGCGTCCTCATCAACCGCACAAGTCTTGGCAGCACTGAGCCATTCTTTCCTTCTATAGAGGTAATCATGCTTCTATTTTCATCAAGCTATAAACCGAGAGTCCAGACAATCTCTTACTCAGACTCTTGATCAGTACATTCGTGCCAATGTCACAGTATCGAGCCAGGAGAACCGGAGCCCTGACTCGAAATGATATTTCACCTGGGCCTTGATGATAATTGATTTCCTGCGTTTCTCTGCCAGGTCTGTGCAGTGTAATACACTTCTAATTATCCACCGCTGAAGGCCTCATAACTTGAATCCACTGTGATGATGCTCAGACAGGATATGTCTCAATGCACTAGCACAAAGCGCTCAGTGAATGCATATATTATTCAGTACTGCATTAGTTTAATTTCCTGTTGTTTTGACCTGGAGTGCCATAGAGTGAGGCTTTACCAGCATCCAGTATATGTTTGTTATTTCAATCTTTGACTCATCTGCTTGCCTATGATATGTGCAGTAGTTTGATTCAACATTAACGCTTTCTTATAAAGAGGCTTAAAGGAAATTACACACTTCCTCAGCCATTGCTGGTGTTCACTATTTTCTCAGACAAGCTTTTGCTTGTGTCTAATTTTTGAGTTTATACATCCACTATGGAGGTTCTGTGTGTTTTTATACATTTAACGGAAACTATCCAAAATATGGTAGAAATATAAAAAAAATTGCCATAGAAAATTGAGCTTTTCTGGAGGTGAGTGCTTCAAAATTCCTGTTTGAGATGTGACTTATTTAACATATTTAAGTAATGTTTAAGTAAAGTCCACAGACTTTTAATTATGAATCAAAAATAACTGGAAACGGTATATTTTGTGAATGGTATACTTAACTGAACGAGATATCTGTCAATATATATATATTTACAGGAAGAAATTGTGTGACTAACATTGTTTCTTGGTAAATATGTGGACTTCTGTGTTCATTTGAAACTATTTGTGACCCTGGATCACAAAACCAGTCTTAAGTCGCTGGGGTATATTTGTAGCAATAGCCAAAAACACATTGTATGGGTCAAAATTATAGATTTTTCTTTTATGCCAAAAATCAGTAGGACATTAAGTAAAGATCATGTTCCATGAAGATATTTTGTAAATTACCTTCCTATTGATTAGTAATATATATATTGCTAAGAACTTCATTTGGACAACTTTAAAAGCAGTTTTCTCAATATTTAGATTTTTTTGCACCCTCAGATTCCAGATTTTCAAATAGTTGTCCTATCCTAACAAACCATACATCAATGGAAAGCTTATTTATTCAGCTTTCAGATGATGTATAAATCTCAATTTTGAAAAATTGACCCTTATGACTGGTTTTGTTGTCCAGGGTCACATTTGTGGTGTGATTTTTGGATATTCTGGTAAGATATCAACATGAAGATTAGCTTGTGCTCTCTAAAACTCTTTTCAAACTTTTAACTGCAGAAATGTGTCAGAATGCTATATTATAATCCATTGCATGGACAGTACATATTTACATGTACAACGTTTTCTTATACAGCAGCCTTCCTGTAAATAATGATTGACAGATGTCTCGTTTAATCAGCATTAGATATTTCATTCACAAAATATAGCCGTTTTCATATGTGACCCTGGACCACAAAACCAGTCATAAGTGTCAATTTGTCAAAATTGAGATTTATACATAATCTGAAAGCTGAATAAATAACACAAAACAACTATTTGAAAATCTGGAATCTGAGGGTGCAAAAAATCGAAATATTGAGAAAATCGCCTTTAAAGTTGTCCAAAATGAAGTTCTTAGCAATGCATATTACTAATCAAAAATTAAGTTTTGATATATTTACAGTAGGAAATTTACAAAATATCTTCATGGAACATGATGTTTACTTAATATCCTAATGATTTTTGGCATAAAAAAATCAATAATTTGAACCCATACAGTGTATTTTTGGCTATTACTACAAATATACCCCAGCGACTTAAGACTGGTTTTGTTCTCCAGGGTCACATATCGTCTGACTCTTTGTTGTGTTTTCTGCCTTATTTTGCTTTTATATTTGCCATTTTGCTTATAATTGCTCATTTTATTTTTGGGTTATCTAGCAACTTCTTAAAAACTTAAACGTTAAAAAAAAGTGACAAAAAACCTGCCTCAGAATTCTGTGTAACTTCAGTATCTTCAAGTAATGTTCACCTCAGACCTTGCTCAAATCATGAATCAAAAATCACCAGGAATCTATGGTTTGAATGCTAATTGTCTTCTGGGATTTAGGACTACAAACGTCCCAGCCCTATAAGTTATGCTATGTTATTATTTACATGCATTGAGCAGAAGGTGCAGGTCTCTGACTTATTCCTGGTCATAACTCTTATGACTATAATTCAGTATCCATCATATCCCTCGCTGTACATAAATTAGACTTACATGCACTGTAACAGAAAAATGCTCCTTGCTAGTCATTGATCAAAAACACACTCCGCTGCAGTGTTCTCTTCCTCCTCAGATCCCTGCTAATCATCAGCGTTAGCAAGCAGTGGGTAACTTATTAAAGTCAATCTCTCTTTGGCGTGTGGTTAATTGAGTCTTCCATGTATTGAATTATGCATGATTCTCTTGAGCAGGTTTGATTATCAGCCCCTCTAGAAGCTCAAATTGCTCATCATGTAAAATCACACGCAACATCCTGCATAGCATTTCAAATCTGGTCACAGGCTATGTGCTACGCTAATTACTGTTTACTGACAAACGTCAGCGTTCCGCTTCTGTACCTGATCTATTAGCTGTTCAAAAACACAAAAGATATCTTAGATTATGTTCAGAATACTTGCATACTTCTCACGACATACTGTGCAAGTGTACACTAAATACTGCTTATATAAAATATTTTTCTAAGGTCATCTAAGGCATCTCTGAATTTATGAAAACAACTCTTTTCTATGTGAATCTGTTTCAAAATGTAATTTATTCCTGTGATCAAAGCTGAATTTAGTTTTTGCAGTATTGTTGCATTACTTATATTTGGTTGGGATATATTTTTGAGCGAAAAGGGTCAAATATGTATCCTAATCTGAATCAAATATTTTTTAATTTGATAAATTTTCAAATAAATGTAATACATCTATTTAAATTAGTGCTGTCAAACGATTAATCGCGATTAATCGCATCCAAAATAAAAGTTTTTGTTTACATATGTGTGTACTTTGTATATTTATTATGTTTGTATAAATATACACACATACAGTATATATTTTGTATTTACATGTATATATTTATATTATTATAATTTATATTATATATAAATATATTTAATATATTAACATATCTTTCTGAAATATATACATGCATGTGTGTGTTATTATATATTGCATAATAAATATACACAGTTCACACATATTATGCACACAAAAACTTTTATTTTTGATGCGATTAATCGTGATTAATCATTTGACAGCACTAATTTAAATAAATTTGAATCTGATTAAATATTTATTCTAATCTGAATAAATATTAGAATATAAATATAGTTCTGTCTTGTCCAAAACGGAAGGATTTTGTGTCTGTAAGTGACTAAACTGTTGCATGGAATTACTGAAACATGTTTGGCTCTGCTTTTGAGTACAGTTGTGCCCAAGAGCATAAAAGTTTGTCCGTCTTCCGTCTCCTGGTATATATTGTGATGAGTTGGCTGCCTCCCCCTTATTATAATCACCATCCTGTCCCTTATTCGCCTCTCTACTGTGAGAGAGGAGTAGCGCTGAATCAGCCAGGGCTGGCGGCGTGTGATGAGGTGCACCTGAACCGAATAGAGCCTCTTCACTGCCGCTGTTTATATGCCGAGCGCGCCTCTCCTCGAGAGACCGGTCTCTTCCCCGTGCATGCACGCTGGTGTCCTCGTGGGTCCAGGAGGGGAGCGTAGAGGGAGCTGCCGGACTCGCAGCCCGGACGAAACCGCACCCATGATACAGGCCGACTAGTCCCGTCGAGCGCCGTGGACCAAGAGGTAGACAAAGCCGCTGGAGAACCCACCGTCTCTCGCGCCCCGGACCTCAAAGGGGAGCACGTACGGCCGCCGGACTCTGCCCCTTACCTGGACCCTTCCTCCCAGAACACTGCCCCTCCTTCACAAACCCCCGCAGCACGACGAGGACACCAGATCCCCTGTTTGTTTTGGACACTCTATCCCCTTTGGACACTTTATTATTTCTGTTTAATAAAAGCCTCTCCGAGGCCTGACGCCACACCCACTGTCTGACGTTTGCTCTTCCCGCCACAATATATATTGTTACGACCCTATGGTTTTGCTGTGTTTTGGTCTGTTGGTTTGTGTGTGTCTGCCCAGGTTGCTGCTGATTGGTTCCTGCAGACTCATTGATGTCGTCCTCTGATTGGTCTTCTCTCCCTTTTAAACAGGATGACAGCATTTCCTTTGGAAGGGGGGGAGGCCATTTTGTAAACTATGCTGTCGCTGGTTGACTCTGTTTGTATGCCTAGAGATATTGTTTGTGAGCGAGATTGTTTGGATATTAGTTGGTTGTATAACACTACTCCTGACCCTTGCCTGTTGTGTTATTCTGATCTTGAATTATCCCTTTGAACTTGATGTCTCTCTGTAAATATTTATTGTAAATACTGTAAATAGCTGATGATTGGGAAAGTAAGGAGTCAGACGCCATCTTTTGTTTTTGTAACGTTTGGATTTTTGTTTTGGATTAGGCAGTTAGGTTAGAGAATTGTATTTTTGTTTCTTTATTTTGGTAGGGAATTTAGGGGGTCTAATATTTAGAATGTTTTGTTAATTATTTTGGCACTGTCGGCTCCTGAAAGTGAACTCCCAAATAAAAACTCAAAAGAAGTTGACTGTTCACACTCGTTTTCTTTCCATGTTGTGCTCTACCCCTAGACGGGGCGTAACATGGAAATTGGGGGCTCGTCCTTTCTTGCTAAATTAGTAGCACGTCCATTTTGTCTGTTCCGGGGGGAGATAGTAAGTTATTTTATTCTGTTGTGGTTTCTCTTTGACTGGGATTTTTCTTTTTGTACGGGAGGAATTACGGTAATCAGTATGTCATCCAAATTTGAACTCGATAAATTCACGATCGCACCGACAGTAGAACAATTTGAGAAATGTCGTAAAGACGATTTGTTAGTGATTGCAGATTTCTATGATATAGTTGTACCTCGAAAGGCGTTGAAGAGAGAGATTAAGGAGGCACTGCGCACGGAGCTTGAAAAACACAACATTTTGCCTGGTGAGAGTGTGGTTACAGGTGTTGCAATAACTTCGCTATCTGACGATTTGGAAACTGCGGAGGCAGAATTCAACTCCAAAGATGCGGCTCGCATGGATCCTGTTAATCCTTCTCCGGTAAAAGACCCCTTACTGGCTGTCCGGTTGAAAGAACTGGAAGTGGAACTAAGCCGAAACCAATACCAGAGTCAGCTGTTGCATGTCCGAGCGGTGGAGCTTGAGACACAGCGAGATATCCGGTTGAAAGAGCTGGAGCTCGAATTAAAGTTCGGGCAGGCTAAGCAGTTCCAGTCTCCAGTGTTACGGGGAAATACTCCTGTGCAGACGCCGGTAATCACTTCTCCTTCTCGCCCTGTAATGTCACCCGTGTCTACGGTAAGTCCTGATTTTGATATTAGTAAACAAATTTCATTAGTCCCTACGTTTAGAGAACGTGAAGTTGACACGTATTTCACTGTGTTCGAGCGCATTGCAGCCACGTTAAAGTGGCCGAGAAATATTTGGCCTTTATTGTTGCAGTGTAAACTTGTCGGGAAAGCACAAGAAGTATGTTCGGCATTGACACTTGAACAAAGCATGAGTTATGATTCAGTTAAAGCGGCTGTATTAAGAGCGTACGAACTTGTTCCGGAAGCGTACCGTCAAAAATTTAGGGCTCATGTGAAAAATCCCAGTCAAACGTTTGTGGAGTTTGCACGTGAGAAGGCTACATTGTTTGAGAAATGGTGTGTAGCGAGCAAAGTTACCACTTTTGAGCAGTTAAAAGAGCTAATTTTGATGGAAGAGTTCAAAAACTGCATTTCAGAAAAGGTGGTAGTTTATCTCAACGAACAAAAAGTTTCATCCTTAACTGAAGCTGCTGTTTTTGCAGATGAATTTGTGCTCACGCACAAGGTTGCTTTTCAGTCCTCACGTTTATCACATCGCACTGCTGTGAATCGCAACTATAGTTCTAAGAGTGCAGATGCTGTACCCCCAGATAATCACACAGCTGATCTATCACTGATGTCACGGGAATGTTTTTATTGTCATGAAAGAGGTCATTTGATTGCTACTTGTCCTGTATTACAGAGGAAAAGTCAGAGGAAGACTCAGAATGTATCAAAGTCTGTAGCTTTTGTACGTACTTATTCTCTTGATTCATTACCTTCCATTGATCCTACTTTTGAACCGTTTGTTTGTGAAGGTGTAGTATCATTGTCTGAATCAGATTCAATTTCTAAACCTGTACGTATTCTTCGGGATACGGGTGCTGCACAGACATTTATCTTGGCAGATATACTTCCATTTTCAGCACAGTCTAGTTGTAACTCAGAAGTTCTAGTTCAAGGAATAGAACTTGGTGTTGTAAGAGTTCCTTTGCATACTGTGTACTTGCGTTCAAACATAGTAACTGGTTCAGTTAAAGTGGCAGTACGTAACAAATTACCAGTGAAGGGTATATCTTTAATTCTTGGAAATGATTTGGCTGGAAGTAAAGTTGTTTGTCTTCCTGTGGTTACTGAAGTCCCTAGTGTAGCTGCGAATGATGTGTTAAGTCAAACATTTCCAAACGTATTTCTTTCATGCGTTGTTACTCGTGCCCAAGCACGTAAATTCGACAATGAGATTGATCTCTCTGATTCATTCATGAATTTGAATGTTGGTGGTACTGAAGAGACGTTTGTGGAAGCATGTAGACCCATGCAAAATTTGAAGCTGGAACCTAAGTTCGATTTCCCATTTGACAAGAGACAGCTGATTGAGGCACAAAATGCTGATGATACTTTGAAGTCCTGTTTTTATTCTGCGGTTGACAAAGCTGAGATAGCTGATCAGACCACTGCGTACTTCACTGACGGCGGAGTGCTAATGCGTAAGTGGAGGCCTGAGAACTTAAAGCAAGATTGGAGCTCGGTGTTCCAAGTAGTTGTTCCTAAGCCATATCGAGAACATGTACTGAGTATGGGGCATGACCATGAGTTGTCTGGACATTTGGGTGTTAAGAAGACCTATCATAATCTTCTTAAATATTTTTTCTGGCCTGGAATGAAGTCTGCTGTTAGCCAGTATTGTCGATCGTGCCATGAGTGTCAAGTTGCTGGAAAACCAAACCAGATTATTTCTCCAGCTCCCTTGAAACCCATTCCTGTAATGAGTGAACCATTTCAGAAACTAGTTATTGATTGTGTTGGTCCTTTGCCAAAAACTAAATCTGGTCACTCGTATCTGTTAACGCTGATGTGTTCTGCTACTAGGTTCCCTGAAGCTATTCCTCTACGTTCACTAAGAACTCCGACAATCGTGAAAGCCATAGTGAAGTTCTGTACGACATTTGGTCTTCCGAAATTCATCCAATCCGACCAAGGATCCAACTTTATGTCGAAATTGTTCCGTAAGGTTATGAAAGAGTTGAATATTAAACATTGTACCTCCAGTGCTTACCATCCGCAGTCACAAGGTGTCCTCGAAAGATTCCACCAAACTCTTAAAACTATGATCCGAACTTACTGCCTCCAACATGAGAAAGATTGGGATGAGCAGATTCCTCTTTTGTTGTTCGCTGTTCGCAACACCACTCAGGAATCCCTTGGTTTCACACCGGCTGAGTTAGTCTTCGGACATACCCTTCGTGGTCCATTAAAATTGTTGCAAGAGCAATTACTTTCTGGAGGTCTGACAGGGTTTTCTTCTAAGAGTCTTCTAGATCATGTAAGTTCATTTCGTGAGCGCTTGCATTCAGTGTGGAAGTTAGCACAACAGTCCTTGTCAGCTTCTCAGGCCCGTATGAAGGGTACATTTGATAAAAAGACTGTTCAACGCTCATTTCAAGTAGGCGACCAAATTCTTGTTTTGCTACCTTTGCCTGGCTCTGCACTACAAGCAAAGTTCACCGGGCCATATGTGATTGAAGAAAAGTTGAATGATACTGATTATGTAGTACAGACCCCTGATCGGAAAAGGAAGACCCGTGTTTGTCACATAAACATGCTCAAGTTGTATATTTCTCGTTCTAATTCTAGAAACTCTATCAGTGTTCCTGTTACTTCCGTGACTCCAGTTGTAGTAGCTTCTGTAAATGCAGCTTCTTCTGGTTATTCTCCAAGTATGGATGATCTTAGGTTAGGAAGTGCATGTCTTTCTGGTGCGCGTCTTCAAAACTCTGAAGCTTTAGTAACCCTAGGTTCTAGGCTTTCTCATCTATCTCGATCAGCTCAAAACGAAATTGTACAGTTGGTTGATAAGTATTCATCGCTTTTCTCGGATATACCCACTGTGACTCATGTGCTAATGCATGATATTGATGTTGGTGACCATCGACCCGTTAAACAGAATGCTTATCGGGTAAACCCTGTGAAACGAGAAATCATGAAGAAAGAAACTCAGTATTTGATTGAAAATGGTTTGGCCATCCCCAGTTGTAGTCCTTGGTGTTCCCCGTGTGTGTTGGTCCCAAAAGCTGATGGAACCTCACGTTTCTGTACTGATTACCGAAAGGTTAATCAACTAACCAAGGCAGATTCCTATCCTCTTCCCAGGATGGATGATTGCATTGATCGCATTGGCAGCGCTAAGTTTGTAACAAAGCTAGATCTACTTAAGGGTTATTGGCAGGTGCCACTTACGGAACGTGCTTCGGAGATTTCAGCATTTGCCACATCAGACGCTTTCCTTCAATATAAGATCTTAGCTTTTGGGCTTAAAAATGCCCCAGCGACATTCCAACGTCTAATGAATTACGTCTTGGCTAATGTACAAAACTGTGAAGCATACTTAGACGATGTGGTCTGCTATTCGACTACTTGGAATGATCATTTGAAAACTCTAGAAGAAGTGTTTACCAGATTTCGAGATGCTAATCTAACACTTAATTTAGCAAAATGTGAGTTTTGTCATGCTACTATCACTTATTTAGGCAAAGAAGTTGGTCATGGTGCTGTTCGCCCTGTGGAAGCCAAAGTGCAGGCCATTGTTGACTTTCCTGTGCCTAAAAGCAAAAGAGATCTTAGACGATTTCTTGGGATGACCGGTTACTACCGGAGTTTCTGTAAGAATTTTTCTGTTGTTGTGAAACCCCTCACAGATCTCCTTCGCAAAGATATCAATTTCAAGTGGAATGATAACTGTCAGTGTGCATTTAATTCTTTGAAGAGTCTGTTATGCAGTTCTCCTGTTCTAGCTGCTCCTGACTTCAGTCGGCCTTTCAAGCTTGAAGTGGATGCCAGTGGAAATGGGGCGGGTGCTGTCCTATTACAAGAAGATGACCAAGGAATCGACCATCCCGTATGTTACTACTCAAAAAAATTTAATCGTCATCAAGTAAACTATAGTACTATTGAAAAGGAAGCCCTGGCTCTTTTATTGGCTCTACAGCATTTTGAAGTCTATATTGGTTCTAGTCCACAACCCATTGATGTATACACTGACCATAATCCCCTCGTTTTTCTCCAAAGAATGTGTAACAAAAACCAGAGACTCATGCGTTGGGCCCTCGTCTGTCAGAGCTTTAATTTGCAAATCCATTACAAGAAGGGTGCTGACAACGTGATAGCAGATTCTCTGTCTAGGTGTTAATTGTAAACTATGTAAAACATGTTTACTCTTATGTGTGGGGGTGTTACGACCCTATGGTTTTGCTGTGTTTTGGTCTGTTGGTTTGTGTGTGTCTGCCCAGGTTGCTGCTGATTGGTTCCTGCAGACTCATTGATGTCGTCCTCTGATTGGTCTTCTCTCCCTTTTAAACAGGATGACAGCATTTCCTTTGGAAGGGGGGGAGGCCATTTTGTAAACTATGCTGTCGCTGGTTGACTCTGTTTGTATGCCTAGAGATATTGTTTGTGAGCGAGATTGTTTGGATATTAGTTGGTTGTATAACACTACTCCTGACCCTTGCCTGTTGTGTTATTCTGATCTTGAATTATCCCTTTGAACTTGATGTCTCTCTGTAAATATTTATTGTAAATACTGTAAATAGCTGATGATTGGGAAAGTAAGGAGTCAGACGCCATCTTTTGTTTTTGTAACGTTTGGATTTTTGTTTTGGATTAGGCAGTTAGGTTAGAGAATTGTATTTTTGTTTCTTTATTTTGGTAGGGAATTTAGGGGGTCTAATATTTAGAATGTTTTGTTAATTATTTTGGCACTGTCGGCTCCTGAAAGTGAACTCCCAAATAAAAACTCAAAAGAAGTTGACTGTTCACACTCGTTTTCTTTCCATGTTGTGCTCTACCCCTAGACGGGGCGTAACAATATATATATATATATATATATATATATATATATATATATATATATATATATAAAAACCACACAAGAAACATTGACTCTGGTGAATTGTGTGTTCAGAGGATTTCAGCGGGCACTAGTAGAGTGTAATGTGGGTGGACTGGTCCGTCATACCTTTCTCCCCCAGGCTGGCCGTGGCCCACAGCTTCACCTCTACTAATCAGAAGCTCTCATCATCACGGCAGAGCAGTTTCCAGGGAACTGGGTCAAACTGGCTTCACTCCAACATTCACTACTGAGTCTCCTTAGAAACACAGCTGACTGAGCTACAGCTCAGAGCTATAGAAAAATCAATGCAGATCCATCTTTCACTCAGATTCCACATCTCTGCCCAGCATATTCACCATTGCCTTTTCACCTTATATACCTAGAATATTAACAATTTTTGAGTGCTTCACTTAAATGGATTGATTTTATTGTTTTTACTCAAAGGGTTACTCCAAAGTGATTTCAGCTTATAAAATTAGAAATTGCTCCATAAGGTTTTGCATAGTAGTAGTAGTAGTAATACAAATTTATAAATTATAATATATTAAAATATCATAAATATAATGTAATCAAATGCTTAACTTTACAGAATGTGGCATTATCACAATTTCATTTTTTTTTTAAACACTGTCTGGAAAATGTATCATAATTTGTTTAATTTATATTCACAGACGAGGCAAAAAATGAGAAGTATATATTTTCCTGGTAGTATTTTGCACAACTACTTTGTTCAATAGTTTGGTATCAGTAAGATGTTTTTTTAATAAAAATTTGAATACTTTTATCCAGAAAGGACGCAATAAATTGATCAAAAAAGTGTCAGTTAAAACGATACAAAAGACTTCAAATAAATGCTGTTCCTTTGTTCTGTGTACACTTTTATTCTTCAAAAAATCCTGAATAATAAATGCATGATGTATTACAAAATATTAAGCAGCATAACTGTTTTCAACATTGATAATATTAAATGTTTCTGGAGCGGCAAATCGTAATGATTTCTGAAGTATCATGTGAATCTGAAAACGTAGCTTTGCATCACAGGAAAATGACATGTTTTAAACTATACATTATATGCAATATACAATTTCAGGATGGCAGTAGTCCTTCACAAGCCACTGCTGGCATTAATGGTTGATTGCAAATGATCTGTAATGTCAGTTTAAGTAGGCAAAGTTTAAATGTGGAATTGGCTTGGAAAATAAGGCACATTCTGATCTGAAACAGGGTCAGGCTATGAGGAATATACATCACTGTTTTTTTGTACTGCATGTTTAAGCGCTGTAGGGTTGTTGCTTCCTGACTGGAATAAATGAATCATCTAAATGGAGGGAGTTTTGGCACAATGATGATAATTGCCTGTTCCCACGCATTAATCTGCACTTAATCTAGGCTAATCTCAAGCCAGAGGCCTTTATACTGGAGCTGAGCACATCATTCACAAGCCTCTTGAACACGTGTCAAATACAGGACTATACTGTGAGCTAAAATGCATCCACACTTTCTATTAAAGTAAATTTCAGAAATCAAATACCCAGATTAAATCCAAATTAAACTTCATTAAAAAAAAATCTATTGAAAAATGAAAGAAAAGTTAGTCCTAATACATATGAGCAATAGTAAAGAACCCAGTATACTCAAGTAAAATCAAAGAAATCTTTTCAGGTTTAATTCTTCACTCAAGAAGTAAAAACATGAATACACCGGAGTGCTGAATTGCAGAGCTGGTGCAAACATCCACGTCCCTGTGATCAGAGGCTTTATTAACTGTCCTTTTGTTAGTTTGGCTGTGTGTTTGTGTGTTCTTGAATCATACATTTGATGGCAGCACACATTTGCCCATCTTAATGCATTCAGAAACTGCCAAAACCTTTTGCATTCCTGGGTCAGTTTTGACCCGGTGGAAAGTAAGCTTATAAAATGGTCATAACTTAATGTTTTTCAAATATAATAACATTGTATCTGATGAATAACTTCTCACTAATGAGACAATGCACAAAAATGTAAAAATGTTGTATGTTACCATGTCAATACTATGTAATTACTAAATTTTCCCACTTTTTTTAAATGTTTTTTTTTATATATATATATAAAAAATTTTGGTATTTCAAAAACAGTGGATGGAGTTCATGAAAAACTTGTTATAAAATGTCTCATGGACTATACAGCAAAAACACTGTGATGCAAGAATATATATATATATACACGTTTTCAATATTTATGAGATATTTTATTTAAATATATTGTTATATGAAACTCATAAGAATACAAGTTCAAGTATCGAAGCCTTAATAGTGAGGCTTTCCTTAGTAAACACCTCTAACCGTTATTACAAAAAAAAATTTCCATTAAACAGATATATGCTGAATATATTTTTCTCTTTGGTGTATATAACCAAACTAACTGACCACAAACTAAAATACACACAACCCTTCAATAGCACATTCACCATAATCTTGTTTCTTGTCTTTCTTGATTTCATGTCTCCTTTCCTATTATGCTTCTCCTGTGGGCCACTTATCTCTACTGTCAAATCTGTTTCTTAGAGATCCAATTAAAATCTTGCCTTTGATCAGCAGGTCCTTCAGTCTATCTTTACGTGATCTCTTAAGATCCCTCTATTACATTAGCAGCTCTTCTGATCTCTTTTGAATTCTCTGTGTTTGTCTTCAATCTCTCAAATTGGGATTTAAATGAATAGTTGACCCCAAAATGAGCAATTCACCCACATGTCATTCCAAATCTGTTTGATTCTCTTTCTTCAGTGAAACATTTTAAAAATTTCTTTTTTTTTTCACCCTAGTGTGGTTTTAGACTGTATTGACCCCATTGACTTTGACTTTTTTATTTTGGGGGTGAACTAACACTTTTTAAATGTAACAGCCACAATATGTGAGTCTACTGTGAATGAATGAATAAATGTGCATATGAATTGTGACACTATCTGCTTTGAGCAGTGCCATATGCTGGCGTACTGGATAAGAGATGTGCTCTGCTTCTGCAGACATCAGTCGTGTGCTCAGTATTTAGGGTTTCATGGAATCACTCTGTTTCTGTTGCCTGATTTTCTGAGCCCTGTGCTTTACTTCGCCACCCCTCACTTCAGCAGCTATCTGTCTGCACCACAGACAGGACAAACATCTGCTTATGAAAACATTTTAAAACCTGTTAGAAGCCAGAAATGTGGGAGGGATGATATAGCAAAATGATATACAGTCAAACCAAAAATTGTTCAGACACTTTGACTTGACCATGTTTTGCTTAAGCATTGCTTGGTATACCTAAATTGGTATTATCTAATTGTGTACTTAAATTTGACATCTATTCAACCTAATTCATTACACACCTTTCTATCAAAGTTATTTGACATTATCAATTTTATGTATACATATATACATTTAACCTTTAACACTTCACTTTCAAAACATTTAAATCAATGCTGGATGGTGAGTTTTAAAACACATTTTAAAAGAGCTACCACTATGCAGAAAATATGGTTGATGGCTGCACATGCCATTCAGTCTCTTTATTTGTAATTGGCCATTTCTTAATCAAGTCTTTGCTTTCTCATCCCCAGATGCCAGGTCCTGCTCAGCGGGGGAGTTCCAGTGTCGTAACCGCAAATGTTTAGCACCGGTCTATGTTTGTGATGGCGATGACGACTGTGGAGACGCCAGCGATGAGGAGAAGTGCTCTCCGCCCACCTGTGGGCCACACGAGTTTCGCTGTAACAGCTCAGAGTGTGTGCCCCAGCCCTGGACCTGTGACGGCGACCCTGACTGCGCTGACGGCTCTGATGAGTGGGTGGGGCGATGCGGGGGCGGGTCTGGACGGCCAGCTCCGCCCCCCATCCGGAGACTGCAGTGCGGTGCCGGAGAATTTCGTTGCGGCAGCGGGGAGTGTGTGAAACTGGCCTGGAGGTGCGACAGGGATCCTGACTGCAAGGACAAGTCAGATGAGGTCGACTGCCGTGAGTGTGCACTCTCACTTACTTCCTGTAGAAAGTGCTAGGATCTCACTGTACAACCGTGACCCTTTAATCCATGACGGATGTCAAATATGTAGTTAAATACAGAAATTTATCAGGGCAGGGGTGTTTTTTTTTTTTTTCCCGTAATGCAATATTTTCACTGGCTCACCAAAATAAGTATTACATATTATATTTTATTTTTAGTAATTTATATTTATATATGCCAAAAAAATATAGGTCACACTTCACTTCAATTAACTAACTATTAACTACAACTTTTGCCTCAATAAACTACTAATTGTCTGCTTATTAATAGTTCGTACAGTAGTTAAGTATGGGGATGGAGAGGAATAAGGGATCTAAAATATGATCATGCAGAATAAGGCATTAATATTTGCTTTATAAGTACTAATAAACAGCCAATATGCTAGTAATATGCATGCATAAAAAAGTGTTACCAAAATAATATAATTTGTAATTTTTTCAATAATTTATTTTATTTTTTATTTTATTTATTTTTTTATTTGCAATAACTATAAATTAAACCACTGTCATAAATATACTTTTGCTAGAAAATGATGGCAGTTTGGTTTATAATTTTCTAACTATTCTAACTGATGATTATTGCACATTTTTAATGTAATTTCCTCAAATTCTCATCGTTGTTAGGTAGCTAGAAAATGTTACATTATTATTTACATATTTGGCACATTTTATTTAGCCCAATCTACAGTACTTTTGTTTTGTTTTTTGTTTTTTTGCATTTTTATGCATTTGGCAGATGCCTTTATTCAAAGCGGCATGCACTGAATTTAAGGTACAAATTTGATCAGTTCAAGCTTTCCAGCTCATGACCTTGATGTTGCTAGCGCCATGCTCTGTGTTCGCAAGATGTAAAAAAATTAAAATAAAAAATCAAGACAATGATGAAATTATGAAATATGAAATTAAATGACATTTTCAGAGACCCAAAAGGACAAAAGACAACAGGCCTGGAACTCTATTGTCTAACACAATATTCAAGCAAGAACAATATGTTATTTGGGGTGATACTCACATTTACATTTTGATGTTATATGCGTGTGTTTTATTCATTTTTATTAATTTAATTAATAATATTATTAGTAATAATAGTGGGCCGCAGCCCCCTGGTTGACAGCCGCTGTCTTACACTGACCACCTGGGTCAACTGTAGATGATGCTCATTGTTTTTGTGCCATAAAAGTTTTGCACCCACCCAGTTTATTAGGATACCTTTCCAGGGCTCGACAGTGAAGTCAGTGTTGCATGAGACAGACTGCATTTGTTTTTAAGTCTTGCCAATTCAAACATTCAAGAGAATTGAAAACATTTAAGCGCAGATAGCATGTGTACCGAAATGATTTTTATTTCACTTCATTTTGTCGTATTGTGCTTAATCTGACAAATGCACACAAAGCTGTCAAAATGCCAGTCTTGGGGAGTATCCAACACCGCTAGTTATTTCTTAAGTGAATGTAAATTAAATTGGATGTGTCAGTATATTGGATCTGTGCGTTAGGTCTTAAAGTGACAGCAGCCCAGTATACCTGCTGCTCCTGTCATTAATGTTAATCAAACAACAAAAGACAGAAAAATCACTCACCGAATACCTTTTTGTAGTTTTCATGAAGATGAATCTGTATTAATTTTATACAGACTATGCGGCGTTATTTTACATTTGGTAACGTAATTCAATTCCGGTAGTATTTCTTATCTTTCTTACCTATCTGAAAATCTTAAAGCAATGTTTTTGATTTCACTGGTACCTAAAAAGGTGGTGTCGTAACAGTCTTATTTATTAGAATACAAGGTTACATGGGTCAAAAACAAGAAAAGCAGAAATTGAAAAGTTTGAACCAATGGCCCGACTGACTGCTGTGTGCAGTGCGTTCTATTTATGAGAAATGCTCTTTCATAACAGTAACATTTAAGAGGATGTGCAAGAATTTGGATTGATTTTGTAGCATGTTTGTGTGTATTTGTGTGTGTGCATCAGCCCTCTTACCGCTTGTCTCTTTGTACGTTGCATGGTTCTTTTTCTCAGACTCGTCTTCCACCTTCTGAACTTGCTGGCTGCTGCATTGACGCACACAAAGCAAGCACTCCCAGTGAATGTGCATGAAGGTGCTCGGCATCTCCACCACATTTCTGGAAATATCTGTGCAGGAATCTCAGCAGGAGTTCTCATTGTGAGGGCCACACGACCCCAACAATGTTTCTGAAGGGCATGTCGCACTGACATGCTCCGATGGGAATTAAATTCTCTGAGATACTGTGAGGTTTTGCCAAAGATGGAAGGCGACAGTTCACGGCAGATCATTTTTTCTGACTGCCTGCCATTTATTATCTATTCCACCCACGCAAAGACAATTCGTATTATTGGAGCCATTATTGCCACGTGACTCAAAGCATTTGGTGTGGAGACACACTTTAATTTAGTTTGTCAGTGATGGCAGCACACACACCATTGTTGTGTAATGTCATAAAACAATGATAGCTTTTTTATGCACTTTTGCAGTACATTACCCAAGTGTTTGTGTATTCATTTAGAGTACAATGTGTCTGATCTTCCAATGCACTTATTATATAGAAAGCCCTCCTGGGGCATTCTGGAGTTAAATGGGCTGCTCAAGGGCACAGTGGTGATGCTCATGAATGTAGCGACTACTCTGCACAACCCACACATAACACTATTTATCTGTGTGCCACATCATAATGGATAAAAAAAAAGAGAGAGAAGATTTGACTTTGAATTAAGCAACGGTGGAAGCATGTATCTTTCACTGTCTGATGTGACAGTTTGTCAGTTTGTGGAAAGAAGATGAAATTGTTTAAATCGAAGGGACTGAAGATTCAGCCATTACTCAAACCCGTAAGATTTTCTTTCATCATGGAAACACAAATAAGGATATTTTCTGACAGATTTCCCACCAGTGAAAGTCCACACACTCAAAACTTTAATGCTTTAAAATTTCGTACAGACACAGCTGTAGTAAATATAATACATGAAATGAGCAGCTTAATCCAGGTTTTCAGAGAAAGCTCAACGGTGCTCATTAATTCTGGCATGTCAAGCTCACACATTTGAGCTATCATTGACCATTACTGATGTGCTCAGTGTTTCTGTGTTGATCAATTATTATCTGTGAATAAAGCCTCAGTTAAATCTGTCCAGCATATAAAGCAGTTGTGTCTCTTCAGAAAACTTGGAATAAACCAATTGCATGGTATTGCCATCTACTGCCCAGCCCTAGTTATGGTATTGCACAAGGTGGTTTTGTTTCAATTTTGCAATTTCTTTTCATATACATCAGCAATGACTCTGATATGCATCAGAAATCAGATTTGTCAAAATGCTGTCACATCCTTTTAAAATCTCTGGGCCACATCCTTCTCTGAAAGCTGGGGAAATTCAGATTTCACATCACTGCTGTCGTACTCATTCCCCAGGCACCTCTGATAGAATAGAGCTGCCACAAGGTGTTTGTTATCTTAACCGACCTCGAGATCCCGAGAGTCATGGGAGAAAGACAGGTGCCCGGGAGAGCGCCTGATTTTAATTACGATGCATTCTCGTACTTGACTTTTGTCGGCTAGATAAGCTTGTTTTAAACCTGCTGCCTCTTATTTCATTCCCACCATCAGGTAACACATCCAGGTCAATTACGATGTGGCTTTGCCAAGTTTGCCCAGGCCAGAGGGAAATCGGGCGATCAGAGTGGCATGTGCGTTACTAGGCAACCCTTGGGCGTGTGTCCTTGAGCATCTTAAAGCCCTTGAAATAAAGGAAGGATACATCCACCACAGACTGCTCTATAATCACAGGGGGTTTTACATTGAACTTCATAATGGCCAATATTGTTTGTCTTCTCAGATGTGTTTGTGTAATTAAGCCACAGCTCTCCAGAAACGCTCACTAGAGGTGTGTTTATGGGCTTTGAAAGTGCCTTTAAAGTGTCATGACAGCTACACACACTTTGAAATCAGGTTAGATTTTTCTTAAATCTTACTGAAAACACAGAATACTCATATTCATATACAGTTTTAGTCAAAAGGTTTACATACACTTTGCAGAACATAGTCCACAAGACAAAACAAAACAGCTGAATTTATAAAAATTACCCCATTCAAAAGTTTGCACATGCTTGGTTCTTAATAATTTGTGTGTCATTACCTAGATGATCTATGACTGTTATCCATATTTTCACACTGAGATCAACTGAAGGACTCATATGCTATTATAAAAGTATTACAACTATACAAAAGGTTCAAATGTTCACTGATGCTACAGAAGGAAACACAATGTATTAAGTGTCGGGGTGAAAACTTTTGAATAGGATGAAGATCTGTGCATTTTTCTTATATCATATTTTTTTTTTCATTTATTACCTGCCTTTTAGAAGCTACAGAAGATACTTATATTTTTACCAGAAGATTAAATAAGGACAATTTACCCTGAACTTGAAATTCAAAAAGTTTTCACCCCCTGGCTCCAAATGCAATGTGTAATAAACAATACATTGTTAACTAACACTAAAACTGTTATAAATTATTTTTGTGAAAGAAAATAAAGAATATATATTAGATGAAATTTAAACAAAAATCTTAGGTGAAAAATAAAATCATTTGCTGGTGAAGTACTAAAATTACTAAAATGGAAATAGTAAAAATAAATTAAAGTTAAATATATATAAAAATATTACAAAAACTTTCAAATGAAAACTTAATATATATATTAAATATATATATATATATATATATATATATATATATTTTTTTTTTGACTGCATTACAGACAACATAAGTATTCATAGGAGTGTTTACAAATTATGAAGCTCCAAAGCATGTTTCCTAAAGATAAAGTACCATGAAGGTCTGTTGGAGTCTGTGTGTCAGCGTTTGGCTGATGTCTGTGCTGTTTTTGGCTCATCTGCAGCTCTGCTCACATGCCGGCCTGATGAGTTCCAGTGCGGAGACGGTTCCTGCATCCACGGCATCAAGCAGTGCAACAAAATACACGACTGCCTCGACAAAAGCGACGAGGCTGGCTGTGTCAATGGTACATCTTGGCGTGTGTGTGTGTGTGTGTGTGTATACTTCTGTGCACAAATCTTTTGTGCTGCTTATTCAGCAGGGTGAAATGTATCCCAGAGATCAAATTGGTTCCGCCTTTTAATGCGACACCCTTCAAAGTTTAATGAGTGCAGACCTGTCTGTCCATAGCAGAAGCGTGTCCTGCTCAAAGAGTGCTGTGTCTAAGCGGTAATAAGCTTTCATGTGTGGAAATAAATTGACCAATCCTTTTGAAAGTGGCATTTATATGGAAGACGAGCAGAGACTTCACCTAAACTGCCCACGTCTGTTAAATCACCAGTCTGTATCTGTGCACTAAAGACCTCTGAGTATTTGTGCTTATGTGGGAGGAAACAAAGCTAAATTGAAATGAACTGAACAAATCAGCTGCCATCTGTTCTGTAAGCATCTTTTGCTTTTTTCCCACCATACTTTAGCCACAAAGTGTGAAGGGCCTCTGAAGTTCCTCTGCAGGAATGGAGAATGCATTGATGGCAGCAAGGTGTGTGATAATGTGAAGGACTGCAAGGATCGGTCGGACGAACCCAAGAAGGAGTGCAGTAAGAAACCTATTTGTTGACATACAAGAGTAGAGAGCTATAAAATGAATGTGGTTAATTTAGTTCAGATTATTTGATCTTGAAAGAATTGTTTAGAAATATTTGAGCTCACACTGAAATCTTTGACTTTTGATTGTACATATGAGACATATTAAGTTCTCTTCTGAGAATATTTTGAAAATTTGTAAAAAAGTATACTTCAGTGTTGATGTGAATAATTCATGCATGCATACAGTAAAATACATCTCATCTTTAATAATCAAAATTACATACTTGAGCATTTTTTTCCCATGACAATAACTCATTCATGTCTTTAAATTAGGGATGCACAATATTGGATATTTGCTGATATCCGATATGCCGATATTCTTGGCCACTGATACCGATATATTTCCTTTTGTTTGGAAACAACACCAAGTCTCTCCTGTGCAGAGATTATAAAAACATAATTTTAAATTTTGGTTAGTTTTTAACAAAAACTTACTAGTTAGAATTAAATAAACATTAAGAAGTTCTGATATAATAAGAGTACATTGAAAGCTTTGAAAATAACTATAAAACAACTATAAATCAAACAGACAGATGCAATGGTAGCCCTAACATTTTATTTGAAGATTTAACATTTGTAAAAATAACATATCATTTTGAATTTATAAAATCAGACTTTATTTCTTTATTTCTGTCTGTAAGAGCCAGGTAAAATAATAAGAGATCTTCTGCCAGAGCTGTGTGGATTACTTACAAATTATGATCCGTGGTAACACTTTATTGTTACACATGTTGCATGTGCTTACTATTATAATAAGAATAAATTATACATAATTACATGCAAGTATCACTAAGCCAAACCCTAAATCTAACCCTAACCATACAGTAAGTATTACTCAGTATTTAAATGTATAATTACACTGTAACAAGGATACTTTAAAATAAATTGTAACCATCTGTTACTGATTCCAAATGACATGTAGTTAGTAACGTAATCCATTACATTACACATTTTAGGTAATATAATCAGACAACTATTCGATTTTTTAGATTTTATCTTGTTTTCACATTGATTTAAATAGGATAATCGTGTACCATATTGAATTAAATAATTTAAAAATGAATCAATGTCAGGGAACTGTCGTGTGTGTCATGTGTTCCTGCCCCTTGTGTTTCCTTATTTGTTTCGTGTCGTCTGGTCTACTCGTTATCCCCGGTGTTGGATGTCTGTGTCTTACCCTGCCTTGCCTTGTCTTGCCCTGCCTTGACGTTATAAAGATTATTATTTGAAGTTATATCCTCGTCTGCGTGTTCCTGGTTCCTCCCTCGTGTGTGCACCGTGACAGAAGACCAGACCTACAACAGTAAGCGGCGCCCCTTCACCTCGTTTTGTTTTCAGTTTTTCAAAAGTCTTGTTTTGTTCCTGTTTTGTTTGTCCCTCGCTGCATGGAAGTCGCCACTCGTCCTTCTGCCCTAGCCCACGACATGTCGGCGTGGGAGTTCGGCAGGATTACCGCGAGTGCCGCGAGTCCGCTGGCCGCGAGCCCTCAAGTCTGCCGATCGCGGGAGAAGTTCGCCGTTGTCCGCGGCTCATCCAACCCGCCGATCGTGGGAGATATCCGCCGCCGCCCGCGGCTCCCAACCTCGCCGCTCACACCGAGCCCGCCGTTCGCGGGAGTTCACGCCGCTACCTGCGGTTCACCCAAGTCCGCCGTCCGTGGGGAAAGCCAACCCACCGTCGGCGGCTTCCCCAAGTCACGCCGCCGTTCGCGGCTCACCGAGCCCGCCGTTCGCGGGAGATCAACGCCCCCCCCGTCGCAGAAGTGGAGGAGGTTGCTGAGGGACCCTGTGAGGGCCCCTGACTCCTCGTCATGCCCAGAGGAAGCCTCAGCTTCCTAGCCAGCCCAGGAGGGCTTCTGGTTCCTGTGGGATGTCCTGTCCTGTTTGTCTGACCCTGGAGGGTTTCTGTCGTGTCTTGTGTTTTGTCTGTCTAGCCCCGGAGGGCTCCTGATACCCCCTGGATTCCCCATGGAAATTTTGGGGGGGGGGTAGTAGAGCTCTGGGTGGAGTGGGTGGGCCGAAGAAGGATGCCATGGCCGCAGTTACCACCTGCCATGGCCTCCTGAGCTCCCTGCTCCGCCATGGGTCCTGTCTGTCTGTTCCGCTCTGGAGGTCCCCGTCCTGTGGTCCGTGTCTGTCCTGAGAGGCCTCCAGAGCGCCCACCCCCCCTCCCCGATGGAACAGTTAAGGCTCGGGACGAGCCTTTCGGGAGGGGGGAGTTATGTCAGGGAACTGTCGTGTGTGTCCTGCCCCTTGTGTTTCCTTATTTGTTTCGTGTCGTCTGGTCTACTCGTTATCCCCGGTGTTGGATGTCTGTGTCTTACCCTGCCTTGCCTTGTCTTGCCCTGCCTTGACGTTATAAAGATTATTATTTGAAGTTATATCCTCGTCTGCGTGTTCCTGGTTCCTCCCTCGTGTGTGCACCGTGACAATCAATATAAAACACTTACTGAAAAAATTTCATATTTTACTTATTTACAGTACCTGCATGTCATGTGACCATTAACCTACATCAGATAAATTAACATGCAAATGTGAACTTATTAAAAATCTCAGGGGTACTTCAAATAAAAATGTATTAGATGAAAGAGGATCAGATGGCAAAACGTTGGTGAATTTGTTCATTTTAATGTGTTTGAAAGACAAACGTCTTCCACAGCAATACATGGTAAAAAAATTAAAATGTTTGTGTTCATCAGTAGTTGCAATACTGAAACATTTCTTAAATCTGAATTGATTTTGTAAAGCCAGTGGTCAAATACTGTGTAGCCACCTGACTAATGTATGAATGCCCAAGTCTGTGGAAGACTTTCTGAATGTATATAAGCGGTAGGCTATTTTAGAAAGGAACATTTAAAAGATGAAAAAGAGGAAGTAGTGAGAATCAATACATTTTTAATAAATTGTTGCTATTGTGTAAATAATATGCAATCATGTAATCCATAAAAAATAGCTGGTCTGAAAATGAGTATTTTAAAATGTAATTTAATCTAATTACAAGTACTTAATTTTTGGAATCTGATTACATAATCCAGATTACAGATTACAATTGGCTCTTTTTATTTAAAAAATCTCCCAGGATTTTTTTTGTGACTACATAGCATGTATTTTTTATTTTTTTTTATAATCCAGAATTAAATAGGTTACAGAAGCTGCTGGAGCACCACTGAAAGTGCATCGTAATTTATATGGCAGAGAAAACAAGTTTTTTTAAATTCCTTTTTACGCATCCCAGCATTATCTGGGCCAGAGCTGATGGATCTGTCACCATCTTCTCAGAAAATCCATTAGCATCAAAGAGGAATGAAGACGTGCTGTGGTTATTCTAGAGGCCTGAGCGTGTGTGTGTGGGTTTCCTCACCAAACCTGCACCCTTATCCTCTTCCCTCAAATGCCACGTTCACCCACGTGCAGTAATAATCGCCGTCTCCAGAGAAAGCACTCATAACTCCGTCTTAATGCCCTCAGTGTCTTCCCCTTTAATCCAGAATCCTCTGCTGCTAATTTGACATATGGCTGGCTCCGAGCGAAGCGGCCCTGCCCCAAATTGTTCACTGCCATGGATATTGTCAGGATGCCAGCACCTACTAATGAACGCAGAGAGCTAGAGAGAACACCTGGTCCTCAAATGCTACCTTGTGAGAGAGCGCAGAAGAAAAAGAAAGTACATTGTTGCTCATTTCTGGCCCACACAGCCGTATCCATCTTGCCTCATTAAATTATTGTCTGCAGAATGCTCAATATGTCCTGCTGCTCACTCGAGCTTTCACACACAATATGTTCCTGGGATTCAATGGCAAACAATGCAATGCTAATTTCAACACACTGTAACGAGTGAAATAAGGTGTGGCTCCTTTAAGAGCTGAGCGTCATTCTGTGAGTAGTCTGCAGACGCATGTGCCACGAGAACCGCATGTGTGCGGGTCCGATGGTCTTATTTTCATTTCTGTTGCTCATTTTAAGTTTTCCTTCAAATAAGTGACGCTGTTGTCAGAGGAATAAAGCTCAAGATGTGGAATGCGACCCGTGTGAGCTTCGACTGATTTTCTGCAACTTGAGTTAGGCGAGCTATCCTTTACATTCAACCTAACTCAGCGCGTTACAAGTGGCGCCCGAACATTTTATCTCTGGCCTTGGATTTATGGTGTGGTTTACACGGATGCAGAGCCGTTTTGTGAAGGACCACGCCGAGACTGCCGTGAATTTCCGTCCGACTTGTGTGAATTTGCACTAGGCCGATTTCAACGCGTGTGAGCGTGAACAGCCCGACGACGCGGCGGACATTTTGTGTTACAGATGCGAGGAATTTATCTTCACGCGGATTTCTGTGGACACGGGAACGATCTTCATGGAAATTACTGTACAGCTCGCACTATGGTACGTTATGGTAATCGGAACCTTGACTGTTTGTAAACTTTGACTGCACTTGCCGTGACTTCAGCGTAGTTTTCTACAGCCGTTCGCGGGGATTCAACTGTATGTTCTAAATTGATTGATTTTGAACTGAAAGCGTTTTGCCTCTGATTTATCCTGGAATTGAACTGCACTTTGAGTCATCGTGTTATAATTTGAACTCTTCAACGTTCCCGGCTGTGTGGACTGAGTTTGTTCATCAAAGAAATCATAACAATAAGCAAAAAGAAAAAGCCATAGCAGACAAGGTAGACATTTAAGGACTCTGTGTTTGAAGTGTGGTGATACTGAACTGTTGTCATCTCTTCAGAACATTTCTGATGTTTTTCATATTTTTCATATATTGTCAGTTTCTTCCAAACGTTTTCCAAGAGTTTGTATTTCATTTGTTACTCTAATATTCCAGTGCAGGAAATTAATTCAAGTGTAACTGATTTGAATGATATTGCTCTAAGTAATTGTTTTGAATTTCATGTTGTTTTGAAGTAGTTGATTTCATTACAATGAGGAGACGTATTGATGACATGACTGATTTAACTGACCATTCTCCACACTTTGAGTATCCACCCAGACAAAGAGCGCCAGTATCGGCTGATTGTCTGGAGACGCAGGTCGAATCACTGAAAGATGAAGTGGCCATGCTGCGGAGATGCCTGAATGAGTCTCTCGACTTACAAAGAGGTATTATTGACCGCTGCACACAAAACTTGCACATGCCTACTGCATATCAGTTACTTCCACAGGTTAGACCTGTTGCTGCTTCTACCCCTCATGTCCAGATGCCAGCTGTTCAAATACCAGGACCTCAATCCTTTCAGGCTGAGACACACACCAGGACGGAGAATATAGTAGGCCTGGCTCAAAGCTCTCTGGAATTGAACAACGCAACCAGAACTCTAGCTTCAGTACTACATCAATCGAGACTGGAGCCTCCAGTATTTATGAATGATGGAAAAGTTCAGCCCGATGACTGGCTTCTGCTTGTTGATGCTTATAGAACTTCCTTGGGTCTGAGTGATGCTCAAACTTTGCTCGAATTACCACGCTTCTTAGCTAAAGAACCCAGGAAGTGGTTTACAGTCCTGAGTTCACATGTCACAACTTGGACACAGTTCTGCACACTGTTTAAGACTGTGTTTCTTCCATCAGATAACCAAGAGCGTGTCTGGAGAGGTATTCTTGACCGGGTACAAGCCCCGGGGGAACCATTTCCAACATTTGTAGCACACTTGCTATCTGAATTCAAGAAGCTCAAGTCTCCACCACCAGAGCGGGAACAAATTGATCTTATCTGCAAGCATGCACTGGAGCGCTACAGAGTTGCACTATATGGCAAGCAAATTACCTCAGTAATAGACCTTTTGATGTGTGCCCACGAGCTGCACTCTGCTCTTGGCCCTGACAGTCGTAATGACCAAGTGGTACAGAAAAGCAAACATGCACGAGAAACTTACTGTTTCAAATGCTCCACACCCGGCTTCACATCTAGGAACTGTCCGAACTGCAACGGGGTACATGCTGAATCTTTTCCGGCCACTGAAAACCAGAGTGGTCAAGTTTCTAATGAGTCACAAAAAACTAATGAGGATATGGAAGCCGCAGCATACATGGACAGAGGGGAGAAAAACCAAAGCTCGGTTCGGCAGAAGGTAAACTTCAGGGGGGGGAGGACGTTTCACAGAGGCAATCCTCCCTCCAGAAGATAAGTGTGCCTCAACCATGTCTTATGTCCCCACCTGAAGCGCTTGTACTTGGTCATGTGGAGGACCGTACTTCTCCTTCATTTTGGAATACACCATTTATCATTAAAGTCAACCTCTGTAACAAAGCGGTGGATGCAGCTCTGGACACAGGTGCCTCACTTTCGGCTGTTCGTACAAACATGATTTTTGATGTCTTACAACGTTCTCAGAAGGTTCAGCCTTGGACTTTACCCCCAATTCAGCTTGCTAATAGTGCATCTTGCAGTCCTACTGGAATCGTCTGGTTAAATATTGGCCTCCAAGGACAAAGTTTCTACCATCGATTTGTCATTATCCCTGATCTTTCTTCTCCACTCATCTTGGGAATGGATTTTATGCTGCGTGCATCAGTTAGCATTCATATCCCATCAAGAACAGTGACCCTGGGTGAATCTACTCCTCAGGAGATTTTGAGTGAATGGGTAGAGGCACCTGAGATTGGGAGCTTAATGTTCTTGAATGTCAGCCAGTCTGCCTTGGATGAGAAGATGGAGATGGCTTGTCTAGAGAGGGAACAAAAAGGGAAATTGTTGGACCTTCTTAAGGACTTCTTTAGCTTGTTTGATGGACACCTGGGTCACACCTCATTAGCAGAGCATGTAATCGACACCAGGGATGCAAAACCTGTTCACCTCCCGCCATACAGAACGTCACCAGCAAAAAAACAGATTATCGAGGACCAGATTCAGATGATGCTAGAGGAAAACATAATCGAACCTTCTTCTAGTCCATGGGCTGCGCCTGTGGTGATTGTCAAAAAGCCGTGTGGAGACCACAGGTTTTGCGTCGACTACAGAGGCTTGAATCACCTTACGCTAAAGGATTCTTACCCACTCCCCAGAGTCGACGAATCATTGGATTTTTTGGCTCGTGGAAAATTTCTTACCACTCTTGATTTGGCTCGAGGGTATTGGCAAGTGTCAGTGGAGAAGCAGTCGAGACCAAAGACCGCTTTCGTATCGCACTGCGGCCTGTTTCAATTCAAAGTTCTCCCTTTTGGGCTTAGTAATGCCCCAGCCACATTTCAAAGAGTAATGAACAATGTCCTTGCTGGGTTGATTTATAAGTGCTGTGCAGTGTACTTAGATGATATCGTCATCGCTTCTCCAACCTTTGAGCAGCACTTAGTAGACCTTCGAGAAGTTCTTTCCAGACTTGAGTCAGCTGGTCTCACGCTCAAACTGAACAAATGTCAGTTCTGCTTGAGTGAACTTACCTTCCTAGGATACAGGGTCACACCTGAAGGTATTTCTCCTGACCCGAGAAAGGTGGAGGCAGTCACTGAGTTCAAAACGCCAACGGATGTGAAACAAGTGAGGGGATTCCTCGGCCTCACAGGCTATTACAGACGATTCATTCCAAATTATGCACGGACAGCCGAGCCACTTTTTAAACTCACCAGAAAGGAAACCCCATTCAACTGGGATGACAGTTGTCAGGCTTCAATGGATTACTTGAAAAACTGCCTCGCATCTGAACCCATTCTGTGCCTCCCAGATTTCACACGTCCATTCTTCATCCACACTGACGCATGTGACTTGGGCCTTGGTGCAGCCCTGATGCAGAGGGATGACTCGGGGCGAGATGTAGCTGTGGCTTTCGCGAGTAGAACTTTGCACAAAGCTGAAAGGCCGTACTCGACACCCGAGAAGGAGTGTTTGGGAGTGATTTGGGCTCTGGAACATTTTAGGCCTTACGTTGAGGGCCTTCATGTAACCATTTATACAGACCACAACAGCCTGAGGTGGTTGATGAATCGTCCCAACCCTTCTGGACGGCTGGCGAGGTGGTCCTTGCGCCTACAGGATTTTGATTTTAGCATCGTCCACAAGCCAGGTATTCAGAATAAGGTTCCAGATGCTCTGTCACGCAACCCACTGCCGCATAGTGCTGGCCCCATTGACATTCTTCCGGTGCATGCAATCATAGGTGGTTTGGATCTGCGCAGTCTCTCCTCGGTCATGATCACTGACAGAGAGCAATTGAGTCAGTTGCAGAAAGATGACCCAGTGGTCGGAAATCTCATCCGAAATCTTGAAGAAGGCGGCACGAATGAGGAACATGTTGTTCAAGACGGTCTGCTTTATTTTCAGGACCCCAAAGTAACCTGTGGTCTGCATCCTATGAAGCAGCTTAAGCTATTGGTCCCAACAGTTCTTCGACCCACTGTGCTCAAATACTATCATGACCATCCTACTGCTGGCCATCTCGGTGTGACAAAAACTCTGGCCAGGCTGAGGCAGAGGTTCTTTTGGCCAAAAATGGCAGCGGACGCAAAAAGATACGTTATCTCATGCCCTGTGTGCCAGTTAACTAAACCGAGTCAAAGAAAACCGGCAGGCCTGATGGTTCCGATCAAACCACTAAAGCCTTGGGAATACACAGGAGTGGACTTTGTGGGTCCGCTTCCTCGTACTCAGAATGGAAATGAATATTTGATTGTCTTTGTTGACTACTTCTCTAAGTGGGTGGAAGTGAGTGCAGTGCGGTCAGCGACGGCTCAGGTTGCAGCAAGTAAATTTCTTAGTGAGATCTTTGCCCGCCATGGCACACCCACTTATCTCATTTCGGATCGGGGCACGCCATTTGTAAGCAAGCTCTTCGAACACGTGATCGCTGCCCTTGGTACTGAACACCGGTTGACAACGGCGTACCATCCACAAACTAACGCAACCGAGAGAGTGAACCGCACATTGAAGACTGTCATCCGTGCATATGTGGGGGACAAGCACACTTCGTGGGACAAATATCTTCCACAAATCTGTTTCGCTCTTCGTACTGCACCCCATGAGAGCACTGGTCACTCTCCAGCAATGTTGTTATATGGCCGTGAGTTGGAGACGCCTCTTGATTTGATAACACAACCAAATGCTACGGGAGTAGACGATCCTGACATACTATACCCTGAGAGTTTGAGAGCTTCCCTGCAGGTTGCTCACGATCATGCCAGAGCCACTCTGGAGGCGAGTCATACAAAAAGGAAATATTATTATGACCAGAAGCGTTGCACAGCCTCTTATGCTGTGGGTGACTTGGTCAGGGTCAAGACCCACCCCAAATCTGTTGCTGATGCGAACTTTACGGCCAAGCTGGCTCCAGTATATGCTGGGCCATTTGTCATCTCAAAAAAACTGTCAAGTGTCAATTACAGACTTTCATATGTTGACACTGGGGGAGATGCTGGCGTCTTTCATGTAGTGAATCTACAGCCATTTCATTCATGGGACACAGCCATGACCAAAACAAGTTCCTTTGACAAGACTGAAATGTCTCTGCCTTGGAATGGGGACATTACCTCCCAGATGGATGGGGAGAGTTCTGTTGATGTTGAACAGAGGCTTAGTCCTGACTGCTCAAACAGACTTTCAGTTGGTCAGTCGGATGGTGGTGTCCCAGAACATTTGACTGAACATTCACTTGACTTTGTTCCAGACAGTATTGACGTGGGGACTGTCTCTAAGTTACATGACATGACACCTGACATGAGTAATACTGCAACCCTGCCCACTGTTTCAAGCCAGGGTCTGGGTCATTATGCACTGAGACAAAGACGAGTCCCTAGAATTACGTCTGACTGGACAGTAAATAGGTGGACTAACCCCTACCATACACAAAGGCTTGACTTGCATTGAGGACGAAAGACAAAGTTTCAGTGTTGCTTAAGAGTGTTAATTGTTCTGGCTACATGTTCTTGGTACTGGTTCATTGTTTGCATCTGACAATTTTGTGCATTCCACTTTTGTATTTCTGTTATAATTTTGTTTATTCCTAAACTAATGTGCACTGTACTAACATGTATGCTTGTACTATTTGTGCATTATTTATTCCTCCACCCTTTTAGCTTTTCAACTCAGTCATGTATGAAGAGTTGTTAAGTGGAAGTGTTTATTTTGCTGTGTACGGCTGAGGGCAGCCTTTTTTTGGCCGGGGGAAATCTGTAACGAGTGAAATAAGGTGTGGCTCCTTTAAGAGCTGAGCGTCATTCTGTGAGTAGTCTGCAGACGCATGTGCCACGAGAACCGCATGTGTGCGGGTCCGATGGTCTTATTTTCATTTCTGTTGCTCATTTTAAGTTTTCCTTCAAATAAGTGACGCTGTTGTCAGAGGAATAAAGCTCAAGATGTGGAATGCGACCCGTGTGAGCTTCGACTGATTTTCTGCAACTTGAGTTAGGCGAGCTATCCTTTACATTCAACCTAACTCAGCGCGTTACAACACCAAGTCACAAGGTGGTTCAGTGCCTGAAAGTTTCAACCTCGTTTTCAACCTATAATATCGCTCACACTCAAGTGTGTTTTTAAAACGGACCTTTGGGACTGTAGATGAGGCCTGAAGATAGTAATTGTGTTTGGTTGCTATTGCTGTAATATAGACAGCCACTCTCTCTCACGTAAATGAAGAATTTTAATTTCTTTGCCACACGAAAGAAAAAGCTCATAGCTCGTGTTTTCTGGTACAAGGAAACCACATCAGTATTAAACAAGTTAAAGTGATACAAAAATAATTACTGACAACATGGGAATGTGTTTAAATTATATTTGGACTACACCTACTTAGCATTAGCTATTATTGTTTTCATATGGCTTGTATTTTGCATTAAAGTGAAAGAAATCATCTGATTGTTTCACCCTTGTAAAAAAAAGAAAATAAAAAAAATAGCAATTTTTAAAAATAGTACTTTTATGGAAATAATAATTTAAAGAATATAATGTTTTCTGACACTCAGGTACATGTTAATTACATCAAATGAAAATGTAGTTTAAATTGGTATAAAATTAGTGGTTTTTTTCTCACTTATGTAGGACTTAAGTACATCTTCATTTGTAATTTCATAATGCTGCTGTCTTTGAAATATGGATAAAGTGTGCTGACTGTACTAACAAGCATTTACGGTAAACATATATTTAATGTCATTTTTATTGAATCTTGTATGTTGTGTAATTAAACATATTTGTAATGCACATTTACAGTGAGGAAGTTACAATTTAGTACTGAAATATTGAATAAGTCACTACAGTTAAAATCAAAATCAAGTACTATGCTGTGTACTTTAAAGCATGACAAAAGATTGTTAAAACATAATTATTTAAAAGTGCACTTAAGTGTGTTAAAGTCTTGAGAGTGTACTCGTTAAAGTGGTCTTTTATTTCATTATTAATATTATCTCCAAGCGCAGTTTTTATTCAAAAAATAAACTTTTAAGATTTGTGGAACACTACAAGTGCATATTCAATACAATTAAATGCATTTCTTTTTACAAGGCTTTAGCTGTTTTGCCTTAATACGAGGGAAACCTGTTTTTGTCAACATCAACATCCATTGCCCAAAATGTCACTTAGAGTATTTCCAAACTTTTGGAGGACACTGTACTTTTCAAAATCTGCATCTTAATCCATATCTTCTCTCTTTTAAAGGTTTAAATGAATGTTTGCTTAACAATGGAGGGTGCTCACACATCTGTGTGGATCGTCCCATCGGATACGAGTGCCAGTGTCCTGCTGGCTATAAGCTTCTGGACAAGAGGACATGTGGAGGTCAGGCCTGGTTCAATGATGAGATGATTTTGACTGTAAAAGTAAAGCTGATTTAATTGAATTTCATATTGGGCAAGAGCGTGCATCTTCATCTTACAGGCACTGTGTTCTGCTATGACTTATATATCTCTATATATGACATACTCAAAAGATCTCACAATAAGAACTATATTTGAAGTGCATGATGTGCTCTTGATCAATAGCAGATCATAAAAGACAGTGTTTTCCTATATACCGTACAATGTAGTCATGATATTCAGCCGTCTTGTGCGAGTGAGCATGTCTGCAGTCACATGTGTCTGTTTACTCCACAGATATTGATGAGTGTGAGAACCCTGATGCCTGCAGTCAGACCTGCATTAATCTGAAAGGGGATTTCAAGTGTGAATGTCACCCGGGTTATGAGATGGACCCCGTAAGCAAGACCTGCAAAGCTGAGGGTAAGACATTCCTTTTAAAATAACAGATGTTTTTTATGGCTTCTGATCTTTTATCTTCATTACCCTTACAATAAAGGTCATTTCCAGGTTGATTTATGCTAGTTAGGTGCTTGTTTAACTAGCGGACCAGTACTGCAGTGTTGTGTATCCAGCATGGCTTCCTGGTCCCAGTTTACACAGAAATATTTAGCAGCACAATTGTTTTACACACTGATAGTAGTAAATGTTTCTTGAGCAGCAAATCAACAAATTAGAATGATTTCCGAAGAATGACTCTGAAGAATTATTATTATTAATGATTTTTTTATTTTAAAAAATGTATATTTTGAATGGCCAAGAATTGAGAAATCATGCTAACCAGTCAAACCATGACCCTTCATTCTCTATGAATTCATGCTTCTGGTCATCTTATATTAGATCACACTGTAGGATATGCATTCTTGAAGTCATTTAAAAAAAATATATTTTCCAGCACGTTTCATTCAGCTACTGCAGACATTCTAATTAGATTATCACATGACTGACTGCTACTTCCTGTGCCCTCCATGGCTCATCAGCCTTCAAGTAGAAGACCTCTGAAAAATAGCACAATGGCCCTCAGACATACAGAGATGTAGCAGGAGAAATGTAATGTTTAAGAAGGATAAAGATAAGTGAATCCTTCCCACAGAGGGCGGTTGTGTATTTATTGTGATCTTTATATACAGTGTGCACTCAGTCTACAGCGCATATAAAGGTGTCACGGTCTCTGTAAATGGCTTTGCAGAGTTGTTGGCATTAGTAGACACCATTAGTAGACTTATGAATCACTGTGTTAATTTAACATAGTTCTACAGGATTATTCTGGTTGTATTCCGATTCCATCGGCAGTATTTGTGACATGTTCCTAATTACCGCCCAAATAATTTTAAATTGAATCAATTATTCCCTTCTTAAAAACAAAAACACTGTACAACAACATCAACAGCACCAGAGCAATCTTTTTTTTTTTTTTTTTTCAAAATCATTTTTATTTTGGTTGTGAATGTGAGTTTTAATTTGAAATGAAATGTGAGGAAATAAAAAGACCGTGTACTGCAAATGAATGGCAATTCTATTCAGTTGTCCTTAAAGATAATTAAATGTTAAGTTTTATGTATCCTAATGATTTTGAAAACATATTTGAGTTGCAAGACATGACTGGATGTCCAATTAAGGGCTGCATGCAAAAATAAACATACAGAGCTACTAATGTAGTCTGATTCACAATATTTTTTTTTTTTAATTAACATTATTTTTTGTAATAAATTATATTTTATATAGTTCTATATAGTTTATGTAGCTATGGTGTGAAATATATATAGTTTTAAATATTTACAAAAATATTAAGTATAAATATACAATATTTACAGTACATTATAGACAGATGTATCTTAACTCAGTTTTAATGTATCCTATTGATTCTGAAAACATATTGGTCAAGTTGCCACTAGTGTAATCCGATTGACATGCAAATTATTTTTTGGCATACATTTTTGAATTATTTATTTATACATTTTTTTGTAGCTAAATTTTTTGTAATAAATAATATTTTATTTAAAGAAATATTATTTATATATAATTTATAAAAAAGTATATATGTTTTACGTGTATATATACCATAGTTTGTGGCTGTAAACACAAATTTAGTTTCTTTGAGGGAAGAGTGCAAAAATCTGTGGTGCTTGTAATCATGGATAGAAAGCTTCGAGAACGAGTTGTCTGTGAACTCTCTGTGATCACTTGTCTTTGTGCTTGTTTTAGGAAAAAGCCCTTACTTGATGTTCACGAACAGGCACGAGATCAGACGCATTGACCTGGTGAAGAGGGACTACACACAGGTGGTTCCTACTCAGAAGAACGCAGTGGCCATTGATATCGACGTCGCCGCCAACCGCATGTTCTGGTGTGACCGTTTTCAACACAAAATATACAGGTGACCTCATCTTCACCTTTGGGTTATTATGCTGTAAATATGGAAGCGGTTTAGCTGAGCACTTAAAAGCAAGCGGTGGCCATTACTATGAGGCTGCTTCACATGCTTGTGATGTGTTAATTATTGTAAACTCAGGAGATATGGCTTAATTTATTTACATATCCCTCCCTCACACACTCAGACCGCTACTCTCCAGAAAACACTCTCTCTAGTGAAATTAATTAAAATGAGATGCAGAGAGGCAGAAAAACAGCACTTACGAAGCATTTTAACTGCCATAATACTGAAACAAAGATTATGTGGGAGTGCCATTCAGAAGTGATCATGCCTATGTTCCTTGGGAATATGTATGTATATACACACTGCCTGTCCAACGTTTGGGTCAGTAAGATTTTTACCTTTTTTTTTTTTTTTTTTAAGTCTCTTATGCTCACCAAGCCTGCATTTATTTGATTATTGTGAAATATTTATAATAATAATAATAAAATAACAGTTATATATTTTTAAAATGTAATTTATTCCTGTGATCAAAGCTGAATTTTCAGCATCATTTCTCCAGTCTTCAGTGTCAGAAATCGTTCTAATATGCTGATTTCTTCTCAAGAAACATTTTTAATTACAAATGTTGCTTATTTGTGTCTTTGTGTGTGTGTGTGTAAACTGTGATACTTTTTAAAGGATTTTTTGATGAGTAAAAAAATCTAAAGAACAGCATTTATTTGACATATAAATTGTACATTATAAATGTCTTACCTGTCACTTTTAATCAATTTAATGCATCATTTATGAATAAAAGTGTTAATTTCTTTAAAAAATAAATCTTACAGACCCCACAACGTGATGTATACAAGTTAAACATATTAGGTTAAAACTCCCTTAAAATGTTTGTGCTGCCAAAAAAAATAAAACTCACAAAAGCTATTTGAACAAATGTAACATGATTGCATGATGCATTGTTAATAAATGGAATACATGCATATTTTTATTCATTTTTTGTGATGTACCATATGTTATTTTTTTACAATACTGATATATTAAATATGAATATTTTGGTTGCACTTTATTTTACAGTATGTGCACTTACTTGCACTTACTTAAGAAAGTCCTGGCAATATAAGGTCATTACATAAGTTAAGGTAAGGTTTAGGGGTAGGTTCAAGATTAACTATTTACCTAGTTATTACCCAGTTATTGTAATCACTATATGTACAGGAGAAACATGAATATTAGATAAAGTGCAGAATTTATAGCATAATGACAGCAAAATAATGACCCTGCAATGCTTTTTTCACTTCAAAGTGTCCTGTGTAGACAGCAGGTCTAACGCACTGTGTAATGTAAAACAGGAAAGGTTTTGCCATTTGAAGGTCTGGCCCTGTTACAAATTCATATAAATTTGCGAAGAACCTCTTGACTTTTTATGCCACGGTCCATCTTCTTTTCCTCCTGATTGCACATTCCATGTGATCTCGCTAATTGGGGACATTCACTTTCCTAATAATAGATACCTCTGCGGCTGCCCAAAATGATGTGCTATCTTATTAAACGGCAGTACTCTGCCCCTGCCCTCTCTCTCCCTGACTCTTTCTGTCTCTTTTGGACTTATAAGTGAGGATACAGTCCAAAGTCATTAGCCGTAGCTGCTCCACTGTGAGCTTGAACTAGTTTGGGATGATATTGAAGCTGATAATAGAAGGCTGAGGGGTGCGTTGATGCCCTACAGGGCCATTCATTCATTTAGACACCTGTGGCACTCATGAACACTTCAGATCATGTGAAGGTCTGTGAAGAGAAGTTGAGTACTAGAAAAGGTGTTTTAGTTAAAAATCAGAACAGAAGAATGGAAAGCATGCTTCAGACAAAAGGATTATGTTTCTATGTGCAACTAACCAGCGGTTTATTGCATACTGCACATTATATAGGCCTTATATGTTTTATAAATGTAAAGTATGTGAAACAATATATGCAATATACGATAATGAACTATTCCAAATATAGTATGCTATATTAGAAGGCCTTCCATTGACATATTTTTCTATGAATTTTAGGATAACACAAAAAAATGGTGGATGGAAACACCAAGATGCAAATAAAATTTCCAAAATACGAATAACAAACATGCAATTACTTCCATTCATTAACGGTGCATAAAACAATCATTTTACATTTGCTTTTATTTTTTGTTTATGGTGACACATCATCACTTTTAGGAGTAATGATGCTAAAAATTCAGCTTTGCATCACAAAATATATTCAAATAGAAAACAGTTATTTGAAATTATAAGATTTTATTTATTTGATCAAATAAATGCATCTTCGGAGAAAATTTCAAAAAACATTTTTTAAAATTGAACTGACCACAAATTTTTGAACAGTAGTATTTTTATGTGAATTTTGGGATATCATAAAAAATGCTTGATGGAAATGACATTCAAGATGCAAATATTGCATTAAAAACGTACAGTCGTGGAAATTATTTATTTATTGACAGTATTTCTGGCTGTTAATGGTTTTGCAAAATAAATGTCAATGGATGCATTTTGTGGGCAAAGGATTTTTCCTCATTCTATCACTATCTATAAAACAAACACAATTGAAGTCATATGATTTGACTGTTGGACTCTGCGTCTAGTAGCAGAACCTGTAATTGTCTGCATGTCTCTGCAGTGCTTACATCCACGAGGCAAGCGACCCGTCTCGACACATTACTCTGATCGACTCGGATCTGCATTCCCCTGAGGGCCTGGCACTGGACTGGGTCCAGCACAACCTCTACTGGACCGACTCGGGCGACAGAACCATCTCTGTGGCTTCAGCGGATGGCAGCAGGAGACGCGTGCTGATCAGCACTGATCTGAGCGAGCCACGAGCCATCGCTGTGGATCCAGAGAGAGGGTGAGCAGCTATCAGACACATCCCATCCCAGCACTGCCATCCAAATGACAAAACCCCAAAAGGCCAGAATGCATTTAAAGGTCACTGAGATGATAAGAGAAGCTGAGGCTGTGGAGTATTACAGAGGAAATGTTATTGAATTCTATTAATCCATGAAGATAACCTTACTGCTCATATGAATGGTTTCAAACATGGTGTTGTTTGCTCACAATAGTGAATGCCACAAAATGGTTATCTTGTTAATGGACAAAACCATTTGAATAAGTCATTTACGTCTGCTCTGGTCTTAAGATAAGATTGACCTTTGACATTGGCAAGTCTCGACAGTAAAAAAGAGAGAATTTTTTTTACACATCTTAGAAAGTTAGTTTTGTATTCATGTTAGTTTCATTTAGTTTTAGGCCATTTTCAAGAAAGGTTTAATGACTCAAAAAATGTGATGTATATCCATCAAATGAAAGGTAACATATTTTCAAATTTTTCATACTTTAACATTTCACAATATCATTAATTTTTTTGGAGAATCACACCCCATGACATTAAGTGTTGTTTTTGTTAGCTAAAATGATAGATATGTATTCAGGTCATGCATGTATGAATTGCATTTTTAATGTATTTCTTTCACAGGTTCGTGTATTGGTCTGACTGGGGCATCAGGGCCAGGATAGAGAAGGCTGGCATGAATGGTGTAGATCGGCAGGTGCTGGTGTCTAAGAACATCGAGTGGCCTAATGGAATCACACTCGGTAGGAATTATTATGATTATTCCCTTCTGTTATTTACTGTATGCTCTATGGAAAGAGGTAGCGATAGGCTTGTAAAAAGTCTAAAACAGTTGAGCTTTATGCACTCTTTATGAATCAGTAAGGCTGAACTGTTTGACTGAAGCGTTGTGTCTCTGAATGCAGATGTGGTTGGTAAGCGCTTGTACTGGGTGGATTCAAAACTGCACCTGATCTGCAGCGTGGATTTAAACGGGGACCATCGCAGAGTCATCCTGTCCTCCAGCGAGAGACTTGGCCATCCATATGCCCTCGCTGTGTTCGAGGTGAGTGAGCCTCCTAAATACTATACCTGTGTGTCTCAGTTTCTTCTATTTCTTAATAAACTCAGTGTGTATGTGCATGCATGTGGTTAACACCAGCTAGTCTGTTTGTATGTATTTATCAGTGCATTACTGTGAATTTAACTGCTGCCCAAGGCTGTCCAGCACTTAATAATAACTCCCACTCACACTGCTGAGAAGCTCTATCGCTCACACACAGGCAGGGCTGACTGGAGCGTATGCAAAAGAGTGTGTGTGCGGTCAGTATCTTACAGCCGAGTTAGCGCCTTTCTTCTGTTGTCTTTGTAATTTATTAATATAGCAGCATTTTCAGAGCTGCAGGACTCTGAGGTATTTTTTCCTTCAGGCTTACAGCTATAAATCAAGTGCTAAATCAAGCATATCAAGATCAGATTACATTTGTTTATGTTATTTTATGTTTTTAATGTTTTAGAGTAATGCTCAGAACCAATTCTTTTTTATATTTATTTTTGCTGTTTTTGCCTTTATTGTGATAGGACAGTTCAGAAATGACAGGAAGCGAAGTGGGAGAGAAAGAGAGGGGCGGGATCGGAAAATGTCCTCGAGCTGGGATTTGAACTCGGGACACCCGTAAGCGCAATGGCGCTATATATTAGTGCATTGCCCACGAAGCTGTTGGCGCCAACCAGAACCAAATTTTTTACCATAAAACTAGAATTCTTTAAAAAATATAGATTTTTCAATAGGCACTGGCAATATCAGGAAAGCAAATATAATGCTGATATTTATATAACGCTTTACAATATTTATACAATATTTACTGGTGGTTGACCTTTTTAATGGATTGTGCTGATTTACACTACCATTAAAAGGTTTGGTGTCAGAACGATTTTTTTTTTAAAGTCTCTTAGGCTCACTAAGGCAAGTAAAAAAGTAATATTGTGAAATATTATTACAATATCCCTGTGATGCAGAGCTGAATTTTCTGTATCATTACTCCAGTCTTCAGTGCCACGATTCTTCAGAAATCATTCTAATATGCTGATTTGCTGCTCAAGAAACATTTCTTATTATCAATGTTAGAAAAAGTTGTGCTGATTTATTTATTTTTTTTGTCTAAATTGTAATACATTTTCTTCAAGATTCTTTGTTGCATCAGCATTTCTTTGAAATGTAGCCGAAGTGTCACTTTTAGTCAATTTAATGCATCCTTGTGGAATAGAAGTATACATTTATTTCAGATTTTTGATTGGTAGTGTATTTAGTCACTTAAAAATTTTGGAACTGATGCAAGACTCACTGATTAATTTGATCATCTAAAAATGTCCAAATATTGTCTTAATGAATTATTGCCATTCATATTACATATATTACATGAGATTAGCAAAGATGTCCATTAATCCACTTTTAATTGACTCAGCAGGCATATTGGGTAAAACCAGTCTCAAAATAGATAAATATCAGAAATATAGTTGCCCTGGGCGATATATGATCTATCACTAAAACATTTATAGAATGCCTTGTGTAGGTGAGTGGCTATTATGGGCTGTGGAAGACCGTGGAAATTGATTGAAGCTGTCTCTGAAGCCACTTTAAATGTAAAACTGAAACATGCTCAGAATTATTCATGTTCAACATCCTACTTCAGTGATGTATTGTATTTTATGTGGGACAATTCGCTTTATTGTTTTGCTGCTTAAGCTCAGCGGTCTCCATGGTAACGTAGGGATGGGTCCTGGGCAGAGTTATGATAGGAAAAAAGAAGATTATAGTATTTTCACACAAGCACGGCTCAAGTAGTGGTGAGCACACTAATCTTCCTCTCACAGCAGAGCCGGGCTGAAGGCTGAAGGGCTGTAGTCTTACACACCTACACATCAGACGCAGAATTAAAGGGCTGCTGGACAGAGAATCCTGCTGTGGATTTCACCCTGGTAACAGAGCTTCTGCAGAAAACAATGTGGGACTTTTTAATGTGGAACTTTTTCTTGGCAGCTTAATTGCTTGTGAGAGACTAGGCTATAGGCAGTTGTTTTATTCAGGATACTCCTTACTGAATTGATTTTCATCGTTTCAAGCAAACTTCAATATCTATGATGCAAGCAGATTGATGAAGAGATGCTTTGCTTTGTACCTCTTCATTTTCTGAGTGATGTTTGCTATTTTCTAAGTACTACGTTTGCTGACTATGTGTGTTTACATCACTATATTTTCAAAACCCATTACCTGAAATATCAAATTTTAGCATGTTAAACATGTCCTCCACTGCTGTGCTATAGTATATTTCAAGTTGTGTGTTTTGTAGAGAGGGTTTTTTAAAGGGGACATATTATGCCCATTTTACAAGATGTAATTTAAGTCTCAGGCATCCCAAGAATGTCTCTGTGAAGTTTCAGCACAAAATACCCCACAGATAATTTATTACATTAAAATTTTACAATTAAAATTTTTGGGTAGGAGCAAAAACACGCTGTTTGTGTGTGTGTCTCTTTAAATGCAAATGAGCTTATGAGCTTTTTAGCATGCAGAACGGCTAATGTGGCTAAAACTACCATGGTCTCTGACTGTATTCACAGAGACCAGAGCTATGCCATTATTTATTTGTTAGAAGCAATAAAGATGCGTTTATGAATTATACAGATGGTAAGCGTTTTTTGGGTTCAAATTAAAAATAACAACATAGCTCTGGTCTCTGTAAGATACAACGTGTTAACAAGCACATTAAGAAAGGTGATTTGCAAACATTTAACAAAATAAAGTAAGGTACTTGTGTGTCCTGAATATAAAGTTGGATATGAAGTTCACAAGTTGGATAATGAACAGTTGGTATTAGTTCATCTTTGAGAATCAACTCAGGGTGGGATCTTTGCTAATAGGACAGATTGTCACCAGACGTGGGCGGGGCTTGTCATAATAGGTGCCCTTCAAGCAATCAGATTATCCATGCCAGCCACCTAGCAATGCCCTAAAACAACCTAGAAGGCTTTAGCAAACACGTATAAACCACCTAGGATGTGTTAGCAAAAACCTAGCAATGCCCTAGCAACTACATGGACCACTGAACATTTCACTGCACCGAGCACAGGACTGTGGCTCTCCTGGAGTTTTAGAGTTTTCCTGGGTGTCCTGGGATGTTCTAGGTCAGGGGTGGCCAACGCAGATCCTGGAGAGCCACAGTCCTGCAGAGCTCAGATCCTTCCAACTATAATCAAACACACCTAATCAAGGTCTAAGGGTTACTAGAAACCCTAACCCTAATCTCAGTTGAGTTTTGAGCAAAACTTGGAGCAAACCTCTGTAGGACTATGGCTCTCCAGGATCTACGTTGGCCACCCCTGACCTAGAACATCCCAGGACACCCAGCAAAACTCTAAAACTTCCAATAACATTATAGAATCCATTTAGCAATCCTCTAGCAACCCGACCACAACACCCTAGCTATGCCCTAAAATCACCCAGAACACCCTAATAACACCATAGAAATCACCTAAGACACCCTAGCAACCATCTACAACACCCTAGCTAGTTAACTTGGAAATACACTAAAACCACTTAGAACACTCTAATGGCACTTTTCCACTGCATGGTACAGCACGGTATGGTTCGGTATGGTTCACTTTTGGGGGGTTTTCCACTGGGTACAGTACCTGGTACTTTTTTTAGTACCACCTCGGCCGAGGTTCCAAGCGAGCCGTACCGTTACCAAAACGTGACATGTAAACTCTGCTGATCACTGATTGGCCGGAGAGAATAGTCACTGCCTGCGTCACTGAACTTGCGACACGAGACATAACAACACCATAGAAACCCCTTAAGACACCCTATAGCAGCCACCAAGAACACCCTAGCTACAGTACCACCTAGAAATGCCCTAAAATCGCCCAGAACACCTTAGCAACACCATAGAAACCACCTAAGACACCCTAGCTACTGTACCACCTAGAAATGCCTTTAAACCACCCAGAACACAATAGCACTGCCTTAGAAACCAGCCAGGAAACCCTAGCAACAACCTAGCAGTGTTCTAAAACAAACCAGGACCCCTAGCAACCACCTAGCAGTTTTCTTTTCTTAAGGACATGTGAAAGTCTTGTGTTGACTGTTGTGTGTCTCTTAGGATCGCGTCTACTGGACGGACCGTGAGAAGGAGGCCGTCTACAGTGCAAACAGACTCACAGGACAGGATGTGACCAGTCTTGCCGAGCACCTCAATGACCCTCATGATATAGTGGTTTTCCACGAGCTGAGCCAGCCTGCGGGTGTGTGGACTTCAACTCAGCTATTTGTCTTTATTTCAAGTCCTTTTTTGACATTTTGACTAATGGCATACAACATAAAGTTTTTAATCCACCTTATGAAATCCACTATCGGATTTGTTCCTTTTGTAATCCATCACACTTGCCATTTCTGTTTTAATCGGCATCTAAGTCATTTTGGCTTAACAATCTGGTACCGAAGACAATATGTGTCAACAGCTTACTGTTAAATATTAATCATAGTTCCACAGTCTCCACAGACTGAAAATGAAGTGTGGTTGACCCATGTGGCTCATAGAATGAGAACTCATCTCCACTGATGGATGATTAATCATTATGTGTGTGTGTGTGTGTGTGTAGCTCCTGACAGCTGCAACCTGGGCGGCGTGACTAATGGAGGCTGTGACTTCCTATGTCTGCGAGCTCCTCAGATCAGTGAACACTCACCCAAATACACCTGCGCTTGCCCTGATGGCGAGGAGCTCAGCCCTGACACACGCCAATGCGTACCCGGTAAGCTCATTACATTGTGCCTAACACCATGTCCTGACCAGTCCTGTAACCAATTTTGTTTTGAACATCAAATAAGATCAAATAAGAATGTTTCAGCAACTTATTCTTTTTTTTTCCTATATCTAACCTCTTACCCGTCATTATGCCTCCAGTGCAAAATGAGACTGCCATCACACCTACTGTCCCCATCAACATCAACAATGAGACAGGGGCTGGCCGGGCACCAGAGTCCCCTGCAGCAGTGACATCTCAGTCCGACAGTATGGCTGAAACCACTCTCTCATCGCTCCTCACCTCCAGCCCAGAGGAACCGGCCATCTCCTCTAATACTACAGCAGAGCACAGTCCTACACAAGCGTCCAGAACCACACCAGACAGCCTGAGCAACCTGTCTCATCACTGTAAGTGTGGGCCTGTGTGCTTTAATGCACAGGAGGAACCTTAATTAAGCCTTGTTAAGCCATCCTGGTTACTGTTGGTAGGAACGGTTTTTGGCAAAATATGCTCATTACGTGGAAATACTTATTATGTGGGTTGGAGTGAAAAGCTTTGAGTGCAAAACTGCTAATCAGAAATGCCAGCTAACAGCTTGCACAGTGAGAAAATGCCATCAGCGTGATTTGGTTACTGTTCAGCCTTTATAATCAGTTTGCAGTATAAAGTTTTTATGGACAAATATGGAGTTTGCAACCTCAGGATATTGTTTTGAAAATATGTTTCCAAATGGCTAATATGCATTGAGAAAAGACTTAAGTAATCTTTGGATAAAAATAAATAAATAAAAAGTGATACTGTGACTGGGTTTTAGTGCCATGTTAAAAACTAAAAAAAAAAAAGTCTACGATTACGAGATTAAAGTCTTAATATTTTGAGAAAAACGTCAAAATTACAAGAATAAAGTCGAAATATTTCAAGAATAGAGTCGAAATATTGCGAGAATAAAGTCAAAATTACGAGAACAATGTCAAAATATTTCGAGAATAAAGTTGAAATTACAAGAATAAAGTCAAAATGCTTGGAAATAATATTTCACCTTTTCAGCTGGATTCATGATTTGTAAGTGCACCAGCCACCCAATAATAGCAACATTTGTACATTTGCATTTTGCTAAAAAACGAACAGATTTTAAAAAATATTTTAAAAAAATATTTTAGAATATTAGAAGAATTATTGCAGTATCTCAATTAAACTGAAATTAACATATGCTAGCAGAGGTGATACAAATGTAAAACCAGGGCAAATGAGCTGCACAATTAAAAATTCTAAATCTAACGATAAGTGATATGATAACAATTTGTGATGGCAACAATGCTGTCTATCAGAAATGCATTAAGATAAAGATAAAACCTATAAACAACTCGTATAGGTAATTCATGTGGCTTTGCTTCAAAAGTTGAAGAAAATGTTGATTTCAAATTTTGTAAAGTGTTTCTACAGTTTTCCTATACTGTAATGCTCTTTTACTCCTCCCTTCAAACTTTTCATGCATTTGGTTATACTGAGAAAGCCTGTAAGCTTGCCACAACGCTAGTAATAGTCACCTAGCTGTAACTGGTCAGTCTATTTTGATAGGCTTAGTGAAGGGTCAGTCAGCTACATCAACATATTTGACTTGACATGTTAAACAAATGTGACTGTGTATCTGAAGGTGTCTTTCATTTTCCCCCAGCTGGCAATGAGTTGTTTCTCCTTGGCCGTAATCTGACAGTGGCAGTGCTTGGAGTTGTAATTCCCATAGGTATGTACATCTTCTGCTCTCTGGGGCTGCTAGGGTCCTGCTCTGTGCTATTTCGAGCGCATTATGACACCAGTGTTGCTCACCGATGCTCTAACTACAAGGTGAGAGAGCCTGGGGCAGCAGACTCAGCTGTAAGGAGATGCAGTTTGTGTGTGTGCTGTCTGCATGAATTTAGATTCATTCTACTTTATTGTGTTTGTGCGCCAAGAAAGAAATTCCCTTGGTAATATTACAACAAAATGGACTAAAATCAAGCCTGCTGCCTTGCAGAGAGAGCAGATGTTTTGATTTATTTGATTTTTATTAGGTTAGGTTTTTATCAGCATTCAAAGATTTCTGAGAGCCATATAATAATTTTCTCTGATTGATATGAAATGTTTCAGTTAGTATCAGTTTGCATGGAGTTTTTGCCCTTCTTCCTTATTCCCTATCAACCCTCTGTGCTCTGTTTCAGTTTTCATCTACTATTTGCATGTTCTCTTTTTCTAGCCAATTTAAAGCAGTTGTTCACCAATAACAATTCTGATATTTCTATATTCACCCTTGTGTTGTTTCAAATCAGTATGATTTGACTGACCTCAGTGAAACACAAAAGGAGATGTTATGTAGAATGTTCATGCTGCTCTTTTCCGCACCTGAAGTCTGCAGGAGCCTAAAAAAAAAAAAAGCACCATAAAAGTGATCTGACTCATGCACGAAACTTCAAATCTTCTGAAGCAATGTAATAGTTTTATGCATGGGTCGCGGAAGCGAGGGTCCGCCCGAACATGGGCCCGGGTTACTTTTGAGGTCTGTTACAAATATGAAAAATTACAGATATGAAAATTCATAGACTATAGGCTGATATGTATGCACGATTAATCAATATGGCGATCTCGATTCAAACACGTGATTTTATTCGTAAATGATGATGATTCTACTATGTCTGTTAAACCTTTGAAATCACAATCACATCGAAATATTTAAAGCTGCTTTTGCAGAGAGAGCAGCGCTCAGCATGTAAGCTTCATATTTGAAACAGCTTCACAAACAGTCTGCATAGCAGGCTAGGCTACATTTATGTGTTGCAAACATTAAATAATACCGAAAGTAGGGTGACTGTACGTCCTCTTTTCCCCTTTACATGTCCTTTTTTTGGACCTAAAAAAAATCTCTAATTCGCACAAAATGTCCTGGATTCGGCTTTTGCTTTCTAGTCGCCATTCACTGTGTAGAAAGCCCTGCACAGAATTGTTTTCTTCATTTCTGACCATTACCGTTTGCTCTTGCTCTTGCTCTTATCTGAATCATTTGTTTCAAATGATTTTTTTACATAGTGAATTCATTTAAATTAATAAATATTTTTAAATAGAGTAATTTATAGCATTTTAGACATTTATACTGTAAATAGACTCGTAACATTAAATAAAACCTTTTGTCAGAACCTCATATTATTTTGTTTGGTTTTCAGTGTTTTGTTTTCAGAATCGTTGGAGTCATAGCTTTAAAAATTCATAATATACCTGGCATCTAACTAATACTATTCTTACTGTTTCTAATATTAAAATGGGATGTAAAATGTACAATCTTACAGACTTTATGTAGTACATTAACAAGGATTTGGTACAATTATAATGCATTAGCCTATAATAATTCTCATCCATTGTGCGAAGTTCTGCAAACCACACCCCAATCACCCCCCCCCAGCATGAGGGCAGCATGAACATTACACTAAACTTCTCATTTTTTGTTCCACGGAAGAGTTTAAAACAACTAAGGGTGAGTAAATGACAGAATTGTTATTTTTGTGTGAACTCTTCCTTTAATGCTACACTTGTTTCCCTCCCCATACCATTATCTATCTATCTATCTATCTATCTATCTATCTATCTATCTATCTATCTATCTATCTATCTGTCTATCTGTCTATCTATCTATCTATCTGTCTGTCTGTCTGTCTGTCTGTCTGTCTGTCTGTCTGTCTGTCTGTCTGTCTGTCTGTCTGTCTGTGTTTGTCACACTGGCTGTCTTGTCAGTCATTCCACCGCCAGTCAAGCATGTGTTAACATGTCCCCTCACGGCTGTATGTTAAACACATGCAGTTCCTATCGTTGCCACAGTGGTCTTCGTAGTGGTGTGTGCCGGCGTTTACGTCGTTTACCGCAACTGGAGGAGGAACAGCACCAAAAGCATGAACTTCGACAACCCTGTCTACCGCAAAACCACAGGAGAGTCAGAGGAGGACGAGATTCACATCGGTCGGACTGACGGGCTCGCTGGCCATCACCACCCTTACCCCGGGCCCGTGGTCGGCATGACGCCAGTCGGTACAGGGACGTGCCCGCCATTCATCGCTCTGCCTCTGGGGACCGGTTTACCAGACCCTGCCACACACTGGTACACAGAGCAGCCCACCATCTCTAGTACTAAGTGAAAGGGAGGATGACTCCAGAAATACTGTGACCGCAGGCAGCAGGACTGACACGTGGATGCCAAGCTATGCAGGAACCGAATGGCATTTAGCAAGCTGAATCATTCTTAACATGCCCAGATTTTGAAGTACGCTGGAGTGCAAACGCTGGGTTAATTACTAAGCAAAAGGTTTAGACATTTCAGACCCATATTCATTTGGTCCAAGTGCCATTTTATTTCTGGTTGGAACCACCAGGGCAAGTCTTATAATATTTATCTTATAATCCTAGACAAATCTAACACTGTAATTGGCATTAAATTTACTGCATAAATATTTGTGTCCAGCACTTTAGCTAAAGCTGCAGAGAGAAACTAACATTATTATTAACCTTATTACTAACATGGCAGTTTTTCATTTAGTCATCAGGTATGTTTCCAAAATCATCCAATTTACCAATTATTTTGATTACAATTTACAATGTTTTACATTATAAAGTACCTTTTAATAAGCTTAACAAAAAATTAGACGCAGAAATACAGAAATAATACTTCCAAATGTAGATCTTTGATGGCTCAAAGGCAAACAAGCAATTTTAACTGCTTGGTGTCATGACTTTTTTTTAGAATTGTTTAATAATGATAAAATATATAAACAGTGAGCTGCATTTCTAAAATTGTTTATCTGTATCATATTATACAGTATAATTGTTTTATTTAAATAATCTTTGACCTGTCGACTCATTACAGACATAATAACACGAGAGGAGTTAACATGAAATTAAAATAGACTTGTTCACTTTCCTATGTTTGGTCATACTGTACGCGTTTCATCTGTGCATATGATTCCAAAACAAAAAAATATTTTGTCAAGCTTGATTCTGATTTCTGAAACAACTTTTGTTTTTTGGCTAGCGTCACTAACAACTTTAATATGGAGACCGCTCTTCATGATCCATTCAATTCCCAATGCATAAAATCAAGTCCCACCTTTTTTCCTCATTAAATGTTCAAAGTTCATTCAGAAATACCGCATTATAGAAGTCAAATGGATTGCAAATGTTGTTTCATGTTAACTTTAACAGCAATTAATACTAGGATGTTTACTTTTTAGGTTTTCAACTTAGAACACACCCAACAAAAAGATATCAATACAAAAATATTCCCAAACTTGATATGTTTTGTCCGTTTCATCGGTATTATCCACTTTTTATAGGTGTGTTTATTCCATAGAGAGAGACATTGTATATTCATCACTCGCATGCAAATGAAAAGCCATTGTCCTTGAATTCACACGACTGTCTGGTGAGGCTGTGGACGCGTCTCTGTGGGGCTCCACCGCACTGCAGCTACGACTTGGCAAGACACTGAAATTGGCAGAGTACCCTAGTTAGTGGAGCAAACCCTAGCGTAATCTCTCCGAGCCGGAATAGATGTTACGAGGGTCAGTGTGAGTGCGTTACACAGCGGGGTCTCTTGTGGTTCACACCGAGCTGCGTTTCGCTAGGCATAAACCACTGGTAATTTATGAAATGTCACAGTTTCACACGTCTGTTTCTGTTATTGGAGTTGTCGCATGCTGAACGGGTTTGCCGTGCCGCCCACTTACAATACATTCACTTTCATGTTGTTGTTTATCTCCGGAGCGGAGAAACGGGGAGAACATAAGCTGATAGTCGCCCCAAGGGTCTAGCATAGCTACAGGCGCTGAGCTAAAGGTTACATAAGCACTAGGTTAACGTCTAAACACATTAGAATCACGTTAACGGCGGGAAATAAGTGTCTGGGACTGGCATATGTGCAGACAGCCTGCTCAGCAGATTTAGAGCTCATGCCTCACTGTTATAGACGTACCGACCTTTAAAGATGCTCTGAAAGGCCATACATTCCAAATGCTGGACATTTATTTGTGCGGTTGTTTTTAAGACGGGGTAGCTCTGCATTCCTCTGTCATGTGCTGTGGGGACGTTTGGTTTTGTCTCAGGGAGATGGTATAGTGGAGAGTGTGAGCGGTGAAGGGTTTTAGTTAGTTATGATAATTGGAATGGGAAATAATGTGTAACAATGCATTCACTGTGGAGAATACATAAAATGCACCTTGCGTAGGTCGACCTAAGATGTGATGCATAAAGACTGGCTTTGGTCAGAGAGATTTCTTTAGAGGGCTAGTACTGGTATTGTCGTCCAGGTCACCAAACATATCAAAGTCACATTTCACCACAAAATTAAAAGAAAAAAATCATTTTACACAAAGAAATATGTACTGTATGCACACTACTGATTTGTGTTCACCAAGCCTGTATTTATTTGATCAAAAATACATTAAAAACTGTAATGTTGTATAGTAATATTATTACTCCAGTCTTAAGTGTCACTTCATCCTTCAGAAATCATTAAAATATGCTGATTTGCTGGTCAAGAAATATTTCTTATTATTTCTGAATTACGTTAGGCTGCTTAATATTTTTGTGGAAAAATGTGAAAAACTTTTTAATGTCCCCAAAGGGTTTATACAATATACCATTTGAGAATTGAAAATACCCTGAGAATGACCAGATACAATAAATCTTAAAGGTCCTTAAGGTAGGCTTTGGGTTTGTTTTTGTTTTTCATGCAAAATATATTTTATTTCTTTCTTTTGATTTTGGGGTGAAATATGACCTGAACATTTTTCGTGAGATTCACTTGCAGAGGCTTTTTTCCCTTATACTTTATATTATGAGGGTGTCTTTGGTGTCCTATCCTTTGAATAAATCATCAGACAAAAGGACAGTTTTTTTTTTCTCATTTGGGTGGTTAGGAAGACCAGCTGTTCATTCACAGATTCTGCGATCAGATGTTACCTCATTAATATTAAAGAGCATCGCTCTAGGATTTCAAATGAAGACTCCCTCATAAGAGAGGAGCATTAAATATCCTGTGTGAGAGAAAGTGTGTGCGAGTGTGTGTGGATGTTAATATGTGCGTTCAGAATGCATGTATTTGTGGTGTGAAAGTTAAATCAGTGTGTAATGTGATTATGGAATGCGATGTGTAAATATGTTTTCATACAAATACTTTTGATACACCTTTGTAAAAATGTATATAAGATTTTAGATAACAGTATTGCCTATGAATTAATTTATTTGGAATATATGATTGTTTTCTGATGGTAAAATAATATATTCTGCCAAAGTGTTTCTGTTCTGTTGGTATTATTATTTTTTGCTGTTGGTATTTTTTTACTTTGAATTTATTTTGATCTTTATTTTTGCATTTTAAGGCTTTAATATAGAATATTTTTGAGTAGTTTAATTAAATTATATTGTTATTGCACTATATTTTGCAAACACAAAAGTTGTTTTTCTTTTTTGTGCCTTGTTTTGTGATTTTTACCAACACTGATTTCATTCTGTCTGATCTCTGACTGCATAAACTTTATTGTGGCATAATGGTCTCATTGTATTTCAAATGTTTCTCTTTATATGTCTCTCTATTAATTGATATAAAAGTGAATTTAAAAATCTGCTGCCATTCTGCGTTTCATTAAACAGAAATATTTGTAATGTTTTTGGTACATAACATTAATGTTTTAAAGGGGATCAATTATGCAAAACTCACTTTTATATTATTTTTGTACTAATTATGTGTCCATAGTGTATGTACACATCCACCCCATTGTGGTAAAAAAATCCATCCACTACATTTGTTATTTCCACCCATAAATCGTAAATATCAAGCTACTCCAATATGACGTCACATCGGTACATGCCCTGCCCATGACTGGTAACAATCTGACTTATTTGCTTAGCTCCTCCCCTGAGAGAGTTGTACACTGTTCGCCATGTTTATCTCCTGGCTAGAGCATTTAAAATCAGCATTCAAGTAAGAAATGAATTCTTATAAAGCTACTACTAAAGTTATTCATTCAAGAGCAGGGAGCGATTTTCTGTTTTTTTGTTTTGTTTGTTTTTTAATATTAACAGCATTATGTTGCTTTACACACATTACACAGATCAAATATCCACATGCAAATTCTTTCCCAGCTTTTTGGTTCACAGACATAACCGACTGTGTTTATGTGAAATTTCTGTGTTTTTGACTAATACTTTTGTGTACTTTACAGTGTAAGTGCAATAAGATGCAAAATAGAACCTAGTACTCACGCGACATGTGCCATGTCACAGCTGGCTTTCTTGCTTTGGCTTCAGATGTAACAGTATATCAGAAATTTAAACTGATATGGCTGTAAAGGTGCAATATGTAATATTGACAGCTAGTGAAATTCAAAATAGTGTTTCTCTCACCCCCTCCTCCTCAGACTCTACGCTCACGCGAGTTGCCAAATTGAGGAAATGTCATGCAAGAGGAATGATCAATAGAATGACAATGGAAGGCAACAAGTGTTACTCTGTAAATTGTTGAACTGATTTATCCTCGATTTAATCTGCCTCTTATTATAGAGCTTTTTAGATGGATGCCAAGGCCTTTGTAGGCCAGGTAGAATCTGCGATATCTGACCTAGTTTGATTGCAGCTTCCATGGCTGTAATACGATGCGTTTCCTTCAAGTGGAAACCCTGGGGGTTGAAATACCATTAGGTAAATTGGGTAAAAAAAAAAAAAAAAAAAAACTGACATTCTGACACCGAACACACATTTCAAAGTAAATGAACTGGCTGTAGGATTGTTTTTCAGAGAAAGAAATATGTGAACTGTGAGCATGTTTCCAGTCACGGAATGACTCCAGGAGAACAAAATAGATCCAAGTGCAGTTTTAACAGCGTTATCATACAATAATCCAAAACAAAGCAACTGGCAAAAACAGGAAAAAAGTAATCCAAGGACAGGGTAACAGAAACACAAAGTAACAGGTCCAATACTGCAGCAACAAAAGACAAAGTGAGCATGGTATAAATAGTGATGAGCTAATGAGTAAATGACCGACAGCTGATAATTAGTACTTACTTTTTACTTTTGTCATTTAGCAGACGCTTTTGTCCAAAGCGACTTACAAATAAGAAAAAGTAACTAAAACTAAAAGTTACAACTCTATAAATACTATATACCTACATATTTAAGAAAATAAAGAAATTAAATAAAATTGACACATAACAACATTTCAATAATAAATATATAAATGAATAATCTAAAATAAAAAGCGATACTTCTATCCCTTGGTGGAGTCGCACGGTAGAGTCGATGGTCTTTACACTCTTCGGTCTTCACACTAAGAGGGCTTCACACGACGACTGCCGCGACCGCTGCCGCGGTATAATAACCTTTTTTATACCAATCCAACAAATTACCATTTCAATTCAGCTGGACCCACTTTCCTGTTTATCAACTAAAAATGGCCAAGCAAGTGCACACACTGACAAGATACGCGATACAGTACGAGACCACACGATTTCAGCACTTCTCAGTACAGAGAAGACTTAGCAAAAGACTATGGGAAATTGAGTTCATAGCATGTAACCGTGGAAGTGGAGAGTGCCATCAAGTGCACAGTCTAGGACACAACAACTAAACACTGTGACATTACCCCTCTAAAGCCAAGTTCACACTACACGACTTTACACGTCGGCAGATCGTTGTGCTGTTCAGACTACATGACTTGATTGTCTGTCTTTTAGTCGTTGTGGCGTTCACACTACATGACTCTATGTAAATTATCCGCAGCCAGGGGTTACACACTACACAAGCCGACAACAACTCTGTCACCCAACTACTCGATTCGGTCCCTAAACCACGTTTTGTCATGAAAACACGCGAGAATTGACCGTTCGCAGAGCTTGATTGAGAGAAAATATGTTGATACAGAAATATGTTAAAACGGGGTGAAAAAGATCGACTGAATTGAAACTTTTTCAATATAACTAAATATAAATATGTGCTGAGGGTTAAGCTGTGCTGTTGTTGGCTGCCACGGTAACGGCAATAAGCTGAGGTATTTAAAAGTGCTTGTTTTTCTTACCAGAAAATCTGGTCATGCACTGTATGCATAGCTTGCAGCCCTAAAATTAAATGCTGAGTGTTAAATAATAAAATAATATGTTAAAAAGTGTGCTCTTATCATTCTGTGGACAAAATCCCGTGAACTTCGCCCCGATCGGGAGCTGTGTATGAACATGCACCCTCATCTGTTTTCAATGCAGGTTAACCGCGAGCTTCATGTCATCTTCCACTCATTAAACTATGACAGGTCCTTTACTGCAAAAAGACCGTCACTGCGACACTCGCTAAGTGATGAAACTATGGCGCTATGTGCTTTTTAAAACCATTTTCATAGGTTTCACGTTATATTGTGGGCTCGGAAAATATGTAAATGCGCATGCCCAGTAGCCGCAGCTGTATCCCTTCTAGCCTTAACCACAAATCAGACAGGAGCAGATTCACTTCGGTGGACTTAAAATGATGTGTTCCGCGGTTGAAATTAAACACTTTCTGATGTTTATTCATGTTCATTTCGTGCATTAAGTAAATATGAAAAGACGATCGGTTCACGTGTTTGAACTGAGGCAATACAGTGATCTGTCACGACACATTGAAGAGCCACAAAAAGGTATTTATTGTTTGAATTTCTTTAAAAATGACTCGATTTAAAAGCTGAGAGTCCTGAGACCTGCGATGTGTTTTTCACTGTGTGAGAACAGGAGTGTAGTGTGAGTGTTTGTCGGTCATGGCAACAGTAACTATTGGTGGTTAATAAAAAATATAGCAGCCAAAAGCCTGCTAAAGACGCTTATGTGCAAAAATATAAGCCTTTTCTTTAAGCGAAGTTGCTGCTGTTTTTCTTCCGGTGACCTCAACCCATGCCTTGCTCTTTCATTGGCTGTATCTGGTCACGACACCTGACACCACGTGATGTTGAGTCAGCCTACCGGTCCAGATATTTGGCATGCTAGATATTTCTTTGGGGGCGACGCGTCTTTGATGCATCGTTGTGTAGTTCACACATAAAGATCGCAAAGCGCCGATCACCCGCAGATTTTCCCCCGATTACAGCCCGACCTGTCGGCGAGCTCGTTAATTTGCAAATCGGGCTTAAATCGGGCTTAAAATCCTGTAGTGTGAACTAGCCTTAAGGGGCTCCACCAGAAAACCCCAAAATTCAGGAGGGAGATGGAAAGGAAGCGGATCTGGAGGAGGCCCGTGCAGCAGAAGAGGGCCTGGAGACAGAGGTAGACAAGGGTGCCAGGGTGCCAACATTTGCATTTAAAGATACATGCAAGAAGACAGCACGATTGGCTTCCACTCAAAAAAGGTATTTTTCAGCATGGTGTAATAAATTATATGTGGGGTATTTTGAGTTGAAACTTCACAGACACATTCTGGGGACCTGAGATTTGTATTACAGTACATCTTGGAAAAAGGGGCATAATAGATCCTGTTTGATGCAGATCACATATAGACATATTTACCTGCAAGTGTGACTTATTTGTTGGGACTATTCGGGATAGAAGCTTTCTTTAAAACTCTGCCTGTAACATCTTTACATTCCTTCAATTCTATGTTTAATTTAAGAGACTATTCTTTGTCAAACAAGATATATGGTGTTGAGGCGTCCATTCTAGGACACTGTTTGGCTGGATTGCAGTAAAAAAAAAAAATTTTTTTAATAATGCCACGGTAGCACAAAATATATATCAGGCTACAAGTCTGCCCTGGGTTGTTTATAACACTTTATATTAACAGCTTTTACCCACTAGTATGTTTACCTTTTCCAAAGTGACTTTATGTATATTTAGATGTCCATGGTAAGGGATTCTCTTCAGATGATTTACCGTACTGAAATGAATCCTCTAGATAAGCAAATCATGCTCCTTTGAAGATGTCAGAATATTTGTGTGGCATTCGGTGGATATGCAGATTGTATTCATCGTAAAATACACAGTCAACCACCCAAAGGATTTGGACTAGTTTTACAGAATAGTTTAATTTATTGACATAAGATGACTCAGAATGAAATTGGGTTGGTTACAAAATGTTATTTTTTTTCTGATCCGAGTTGGATTTATAGGAAAGATGCACAGTAAGCTGTTATTATCAGTTATATTTACATTAACAAGCTTTACATTAGAAAATTACTGTCTTCTTGACTATTAAATTATAATATTGATATTTTATTGTTGATCTTCTTAGTAGTAACTGTACATGAATGACTATTGAAATTTGCTGAGATGTCCAAGCTCTGTTCTAAGAGACCTTGCATTTGTCTGTGCTCTTGCTTTCTGTGTGGGCTTTCAGGAGGTCTGCTATCTCTGTATGAGAGCCTTGTGTTGCCAGAGATAATGCACTGCGACCGCCCTAGAGACAAAACAGAGATGGATGAATATGATACACAACATGACATCTACAAAGATCTAAACAGCATGTGGATATACTCTGTCTTTATCTGCTACAAGGTTAGTCAGGAACTACATTTGCATCAGTGTTACTAAATATGGTTCAGTTTTTTCTTCTTCATATGACATTTTCAATTCTTATCTGCGCCAATTTCAATTTTGAAAGCAAATTGGATAGGCAGATATTTTGCTAGGTGACTAACAAAGTGTGAACATTTAGATTTAGATTTTACATCGAAATATCTTATTCATTGTAAATGCATAATAAATACTATGATATATGTACTACTGTATATATGCACAAACAAAAAAATAATAACATATACACATTACTGTTAAAATTTTTGGATCATTAAGATCTTTTTTCTTTAATGTAAACTTTTGTTTAGCAAGGATGCATTAAATTGATCAAAAGTGACAGCAAAGATTTTTTCTTTACATTGTTGCAAAAAAAAATATTGCAAATGAATTCTCTTCCTTTGAACTTTCTATGAGTCATAATTACCACAAAAATATTAAGCAGCACAACTGTTTTCAAAAGGAGTAAAAAATAATAATAATATATATATATATATATATAGATTTAGAAAATTTATCAAATCTCTTTTAGTTCAAACACCTATTGTGATGACCTTGAAAATGCAACAAATTACAATTTCTAATATTTTATAATATAACAATACATTCTATTTTATTTCAGTTCTATTTGAACTCTGTATTTATCAAAGAATCCTGAATTTTTTTTATTTATTTTTTTTATCAATGTTTCAAAAAGCAGCACAACTGTTGTCAACATTGATAAGAAATGTTTCTTGAACAGTAAATCAGTATATTAGAATGATTTCTGAAGGATCATGTGACACTGAAGACTTGAGTAATGGTGCTGAAAATTCAGCTTTCCATCATAGGAATAAATTACATTTTAAAGTATATTAACTCAGAAAATGGTTATTTAAAATTGAAATAATATTTCACAGTATTAGTTTTTTGTTGTTGTTATTGTTTGTTAAATAAATGCAGCCTTGATGAGCATAAGAGTCTTCATTAAAAACATTAAAACAATTGTACTGATCCCAGATTTTTGAAAGGTAATGTGTATATATGAATCGAACAGGTGGACATTAAACAGGAAGTCTTTACAGCACCTGCTCTGTGTTTCAAAGGATTTATTAGTTCTCAGAGCAGCTCTTCAGTTGTAATGTGATGCAGATGTGGCCTGACTAACGCTCTAGTTTCAGCTGTTGGGGAGTAGACTTGACAGCTTTCAATTTGTCTTACATGCATCCACATTCTCTCGCTTTCTTATTCTTTCTCATTCTCTCACATAGAGGTGATAAAAGCACGTCTGTGTGGGATTATTTCAGCTGCCAAGCAAGGATTTCTCAAACACAGAAAGTGATGAGTGTGTGAGCGTTATTTGTAAACTGGAGGCTGTCAGTTCCTGTTGTTGTTTGTGTGAAGAGTGTGAGGCTGACATCATGTTAACATGAACTGACCATTTCCAGAGTTCAGACAGGATTGTGTCCAGTAGGTGGCACTTTTTTACAGGTCAACTGTCAACAGAAACGGCTCACTGTTGCCCTTCAACCCACGCTGAACTTACTCCAGTCTAGAGAGCTGTTGTCTTCCTCCCATAAAGTTTCATTGTTTTTTCAACAGAAATTCTAATGAGAGGCAAATTAAGCTTTTTGTTACAGTGCATGTATTAGTAATTACCCTGTAGCTCACTTCTATTACAAAATACTGTTATGCATTCATGTGCAGTTTAAAAATATGGAAGCAGCCTTATTTACATTCTATAATTGAATTCAAAAGTAATTTGACAATGTAAAGATCTAATGTTTGCGAAAATATTATGTAAAATATAGAAAATACATTAAAACATTATATAAAATCTGAGAATAAAAATAATAAGCGTCTATTATAAAAAAAGGATAGTAATTTTTCTTAACCATTTTATTTTAGCCATAAATTAAGTTATTGCATAGAATTATTCAAATCTTTGTACTTTTTGATTGGATGTTGCCTACACAGAATTTATTTTTTTCTACTGAGTCCCACAGTTGCCATTAAAAAAAAAAAAAAAAAAGATATTGTGGCCACGAATTACCAATTTGTTCTCACACCTTCTTAAATCGTGGGCACATTTTATTGATTTGTTCCCTTAGTCCCATTCAATCATGGCCAAATTTTGCACATTTCTTTTTAACTTTTCAACAAAAAGCTCATTTCTGCTTTTAAACTCTACTGAAATCTTGTGTACGTGTTATTGGAGTTGTAATATTATCCTTTATATTGTTGGATGAACATGTGGTTAGGTATTTTTGTTTTCTATTAAGGTTTGGACAAACATGCACAAGAAATTACCTTGTCTTTTAAATTGACATCGCAGTTCGCTTCGTCTAACAAAATTCGCACAATACTGATGTGTCCCCGATCACAAGCGCTGATCAGTGGAGTGGTTCCTGCATGATCCTGGACATCAGGACCCGCTCCCTGTTCTAGCAGGAGACGCACCATTGGAACACGTCCATGTCTCACTGCCAAGTGAAGAGCCGTTTGTCCCACCTAAAGACACATTTATTTAGAACAGAAACACATCCATCTTCTGAAACATTACAGAACATGCCAGGTCTTATGCAAATCAGTGGACCATTTCAAACAAATCATTTTGATATAAAGTGTACACTGAGCCAATTGGCTTATGCCTCCCATCACCTGTCCAACACAGGCGTTGATGTCACCAAGCTCCATCAGCTGCTGGATCACTTTCATGTCTCCTGGTGATTCTACAGCCGTCAAGGAGGCCAGCATGATAGCAGTGTAGCCAGACTTGTTTCTCAGGTCCACGTTACATACACCTAAGGTTAAGGGAAAGCAAGCACTTTTTTTTTTTTTTTAATCACTCAAAATGTAAAAGATGCTACAAATTTAACCTGAAGCAGAGCAAACTTAAGGTCAATGTTCAAAGAAACCTGTGTTTAGACAAAATAGCTATTTTTCAAGCCCTAGTGAGCCGCCATCCTGTCTACCACCTTCTAAGGCAGCATCCAAAATTAAATGGAACTCCACAAGTGACAGATTTGGAACACTCTATTCAGGCAGCAACATGTGCACCACAGAACACATGCTACTCCCAAGAAGCTTACTACCTTTCTGGGCCTTGAACGCGTCAGTTCCATTGCTGTCTTTGAAGGGTCAGAAAGGCTCTCGGATTTCATCAAAAATATTTTAATTTGTGCTCCGAAGATGAACGAAGGTCTTGCGGGTTTAGAACGAAATGAGGGTGAGTAATTAATGACATCATTTTAATTTTTGGGTGAACTAACCCTTTAAATGAAGGGATAAAATGCTGTCTATGTAGAACGCCACTTCACCTAGGTTTTGGAATAGTTATAGATTGCAATCACAGCGAGAAATGTGAATGTTACTTTTCCCATTGATGTATGTGTTTTGCTTTCATTAGCCTCAAAGAAATCAAAGGCTTTATAATGTAATTTCCCACAGCATAATTAAAGACCTGTTTTGAAACATTTCTTTTCGAGCAGTTAAAAAAAAGAAAAAATGAAACAAAGTATGTTATCACTGACCTGTGTCTAAAAGGAGCTTAACGATGCTGAAGTTACAATGCGACACACTATAATGCAAGGCAGTGTTCCCATTATCATCCGCCATGTTGACCAGGAACTGAAGGACTGTAGGTGTTTGTGAGTTAACCTCGTTTAGATACACAGCAACAGTGTCAGCACATGCTCCCTCCTCAGCAGAGATGAGAAACCACTGCTGGAACACCACAGTGAGAGCCTGGCTCTGCAAATCAGCAAAGGATACCAATAGTGACGTTACCACTCTACAGAAAACAATATAATTATTTTCCTCTGCATAGTACTGTGGTAACTCATTATCTGGCAGAGTCAGACTTGACACAGGAAGTAAATATTAATTTGGCATGTGCTTGTCTCCAAAGTACAACAACTAATAGTACACTTACTACAATGACAATCTGCCTGGAGGTACCCAAGATTAAGGGCCAGATTTACTCAAAGCTTTAGCACCAGCGCAAACCCTCTTTTTGCCTTAAAACATGCTGTCAAGATTTACTAATGGTACTGAAAAATTAGCAACAAAAAGGCATGGACAGAGTTATTTTTTACTACTGACCTTGTTGCATATGCATTTGTAGGAGTTTCTTTTTCAGAGGTAAAATTTATAGGGAGGAGAGTATTTAAATTAATCATGTAACATAATTTACTAAGGTTTGCGCTAGTCCAATGTGTCTTGCTCAAGGGTTCATTGGTGATGGTTCATGTCTTATTCCCTGCAGGGATTGGACCAGCAACATTTTGGTTACTAGCTTCAAACTAGTACACACCATTGCCTAAAACAGGCAAGAAGGGAGTATTGCATAAAAACTACTTAAGTTGAGTATTACCATTTCATCATTAGGTTCTGACACTTTATCCATGTGGTCTCTCAGGAAATGACATGCCTCTATGAAATGTTTATCAACAGCTTCCCTGGGGGAAAAAAAACAGGTGGTTTCCATTGGAGTTTAAAATGTAAAAGAAATAATAAGAAAAAGAAGTTTAGGAGAAACCTAAAGATGAAATCGTCTCACCTGTTTGGCTTCATTGCCTGGGAGTTCTGATCTGAGTCCATGCTCAAAGAAATGCAATCCTTCCTCTCTTCCTCTGTTTGATCCTCTAGAGCTCTTGCCTGACTTGTTTGCTTGTGCAGATATTCTTGTTTTGTGGTCTCTACATCTATGGCATCTTCTTTTTGACTGAATTCTGTATGTTTACTTTTGTGTGTTTGTACGCTGGAATCTGTTGTCCATGTGGTCCAGAATTTGTATTCTTCTTTAGTCGTATTCTTCTTGAGGCCAACATCCACTTCTGCATGCTCTTGTAGCTTGATAGCATTACTTATTCCCTCTGTCTCCACGCTCCCACTTCAGAATGTTGAAGGTCAAAGAGTATTAGTATTTAGTCACCGTTTTAGTGAATTACTCTGAAGTCATTGAGTATGACTATACAAAAAATAAACTTTCTATTCCAAGACCATTAGTACTGTTTAATATAAAAATTGCCATAGTGATGATTTTTACCTGTCTCTTATGCTGATTGTCTTCAGATGTTCTGTCTTGGGGTTCTCTCCTATTTCAGGAATAATTTCCATCATTTTATTGTCTTGCAATTCACAGAAAAGCCACAAAAGACCATAATACACATTTACATCATACAATGTCAGTAGAAGAAATGGCACTTGTAGAACAGTTTGTCACTTGGACAGTACCCTCAAAAAATGTACATTTTAGTTAAACAACCCCTAAAGCAGGGAGGGTTGTCCAACCTTGCTTCTGGAGCGCTAACGTACTGCAGACTTCAGTTCCAACCCTGCTCCAACATACCTGTCTGTAATTATATAGTAGCCCTGAAAACCTTGATTAGCTGGATCAAGTGTGTTTGATTGGAAATTTGATTTGATTGCTGAAATTTGCAGGACAGTAGCTCTCCATTAGCAGGGTTGGAGACCCCTGCAATAAAGGGTGCATATTAGTACCCTTTGAGGGTACCCCAGTGATAAGCTTTTGTACCCCAAAAGGTGCAATTGCGTGCTGAGTCATACCTGGTTGTGAAGCATCACCAGTAGGAAACACATAGAGGGTAAGAAGGGTGACTAAAGTAGCTAACTGCTCTTGAATAGTGCAGACACGTGGAGGCAAGTGATCTGAAGACATTTTCCCTGATGAGTCATCTTTGCAAAGGCATTCCCACTGCTCCTGAAGGAGCTCTTGTAATCTTTTCACATGGTGCTCCATGTCTGCATGTGATACTGGAGGTTGATCCAGAACTTGAGGGGCGGTTCCCTCCTCTGTTGGCATCTTTTGCCCACTTTTCTGCAGTTCTACCACAGGTTCAAGACTTTGTGTACTTATTAAGGAGCTCTCAGATGAAATCACCTTGGTCAGTGTGCGCCCCATTTCAAGCTGTACGGTCAGCTGCTTGATCTTATCATCCTTGAGAAGACTCTCCTCTACTTGCTGCTTCAGCAAAGCTCTGGTCTTGTCCAGTTCTACCTCCAGTTCATGAAGTTTCTGTTCCAGAAAAACAACTTTCCTCTGGAGAGTTTCAGTAAGAGACATAGTTTTGTCTCCATTATCCAAGAGATCTCTTTCTCGTGAGACCGTCTTACGCCTTTCAAACTCTGGAAGGATTCTTTCAGTAGCTGAAGTCATTGCAACTGCATCAACTTGCTCAGAAGAAGCCTTGACATTTTCCTCTAGCCGGTCATATTCTCGATTCATCCAGTCATCACTCTCTTTGTCTTGATTTTCTCTGGCAAATGAAGGAGTGTCCCAGTTATTTATGTGTAGAGGAGCAGTAAGAACATCCAGTGGCCCGATGGTTTTGTTTTGGGAATGTAATTGGAGTAAAAGTCTCTCTTGCTCCTCCTGCAAAATACATATCTGCGCCTTGAGCTCAGGAATGACTCTGATCTCCTCTTCCAATTCCCCAACTCGTTCAAGAGCTGCAGTGAGCCGCTGGAGGGTCCCGTTTGCTCTACCTATCCTGCTGTCAGAAACGTGGAATACATCTTCAGAGGAGCCGTTTTCTTGCATTAGATATTCCTTGGGGCTGATGGGGCTGGTTGGGTCCTCGGTTGACTCGGAGCGCTTTCTCAGTAAAACAGTCAAGGGTAAACTGGAGGCTCTCAAGAGATTTGGCCTGACGTAACATCCTAAGGGCTGCTCATCAAAAGCTTCCATCTCTGCAGATGTGAAGGACTTGTAGATGGGTTCTCCCCTCCTGACAAAGCCAGTAGACACACTGTCACTAGATCGAAACTCAAAATGTTGTTGAGAGTCTCCTAGTTTGGTTTTGGGCCATAAAGTGCTGACTGAGTTCCACTCTGTTGCTCTGCATCCATAACCCGGAAGGCTTAAGTTACGTGACAGGATGCCATTATTTTGTCCTCTTTGCCTTCTCTGCATTGGCACCCTCCTAATGGTGTTACCCTTCTCAATGTCATCGACATACTTGAGAAAGTCCAGGTCCAGATGGAATCCATAGGGCGTCTCTACAGAATAGGAGGGTGGTCTTCTTTGGCTCCCATTCTCTTTTGGAGAGATGCCATTCTCTAAAATAAACACACAAGGGTGAGTTGCAGAAGTGATGCACAATATGCAAAACAGTCCAAATGTATTTAGACCACTGGAACTGCAGTATGAATCACCAAAACTGTGTGATTCATACCTTTTTTGGTTTCCATTGTTCTTTGCATACGTCTGTTTTCAGCTTCATGTGGTTTTTAGTTTGTCTCCTGCCATCTGAGGACAAAAAGACGTTGCTGTTTAGAGTTAAGTGAAACAGAATCAAACACTTCTGAATGCTGTGAACACAAGTTGAGATCAAAGTAGTTTGTGCATGAGTATTTTGCAGATTTACAGAGCCAGACTCTTTCTTCTCTGTCTCTGTATCCCTCCCCATCTCTCTCTCTCTTTCTCTTTGACCACGCAGCACTTTCAAGGCACCACAGAAGCAGCCGCAGCCCAAACAATGTGAGCTATGCAGTAAACACACAAATAGCTGAGACCAAACACTTCCACTGACTCGCATACACACAGACAACCACAGATGCACACCTTGGCATCGCTCACACTGGTTGGAAAAATCCATCTTATCAAAAATTGCAGCAGCCCTTCTTTCATACCTGTCTGTTCCACCGTTCTACTCTATCAATAGAGATCAGCCAGACAAACAAACAAATGGGGGCTGACCTTTTTTGACTATGACATACCTCAGAACCTGGCTATGCTAAGGTAGGCTGATCTTAAAGTACTGATATAACAATTGAGATATATGAGCCATGTCAGACAAAAAATGCATTGCTGATATAATCTTATGCTTATAGGAAAATGGGGCTGCAGGATTCTTGTTCGAAAAATATCCTGACAAATGTTTCCTGAATCCTGAAGGTTCATAAATATCCACTGAACAAGAGGGCATTTAATCCAACTTCTAGTAGAGTTTAGCTCTAGCCCTAATTAAATACACCTAAACTGGTGGTTTGGAGGTAAACTCTGCAGGAAAGCGTCCCTCCAGGAGCAGGATAGGACACCACTGTTGTGTAGGTACACCTAAACAGTGTTGGTAGGGAACATGTTTAACATAAACAAGTAAATGCACATTTACTCACAGACATATATAGACTGACATGACAACTTCTCGCATATTCTGACATAGTAAGGCCTGAAATGTACTCTACACAAGTATGTGAACAAATATTAACAGCTACATAAGCTATATCTCACGTTTATTGTGAGGGATACTAAGTTGGCTTTAAACTGTCTTCTACACTCCGTTTTACACTCATGTTTAGAACTAGCTACCTGAAAGTGACACATGCAGTGTAATGGCACCGAATTTGATGTTTAAGCCCCCTTGAGTACATGTAAAGTAGATTTCTGTCCTAATGCTGAAAATTAATTTACACCACTATTAGCTGTAATATAAATACTAAAACATTATGAGTGCTGTTAATTGCTTCTATAGACAATTTTAATATGAAGTCTTAATTCAGAGATTGTAGTAGATTTAGGATTTATTTGATCACTTTCACAATGTCGTCTGTGTTCACTGAGTAAAGCACACTCCATTTTACAGTAATGATTATTGTTCTCTTTTCTTTTTTGCAGCATTAAGGAAAAAAATCCCTCCTCTCATTAAATGTATTTCTCTCCACTGCATTCTTTCTTACACCACAAATTGGACTGAAACTCATGACAACTTAAAAACTGCTACCGCTGTAAGAACAAAATTTGAAACACTGTGTTCTCTGAACGGAGCGGACAATTTCAGGTTTTAGGTCAGGCTTGGAGGATGGAAAAAAGACCAAACTGGAAACTTGAGAGGAACAAACATTTTAGAGAGTTTCAAACTAGTCTGCTACAACTGGAAGTTTTTTTTTTTTTTTTTTTTACTTATATTTGAATTTGAGTTCAGTCATATACAAGAAAACATTGCTGCACAATGCAAAATTTTAAATGACTGTGTGGTTTGTGAGTCTTTTCTTATCTCTCCTTATTGTGCTATTACTAAAATGTGTCAGATGACACAACCTGTTCTCTCTTTTATCTCTGAATAACATGTCTTATGCTAGCTTTGTTTTGACATGCACATTTAACAGCTCAAGTAGACCTGATTCACTGTCACATAAAACAGACTGCTGGTCCTGCACACTTTCTCACTCGCTCACATTTTTAACACACACAATAGACAGACGTTTCACTCTTCCTGTTTGGCCCTGTAAGTGGTGTGGTTTCCTTGGCTCAGATCCTCATTCTTTCTCCTCTGTTTGGAGCTGGCTGGAGGAATAACGCCAAATATTGGCTCTCCTGCTCTCTGACCCCCATCACCCTTTCACTTTATGGAGAGAGGGTGTGGTGGAGAATCTCTGCTACTGGACTTTTCAGAATGACTACTGTGAGAAAAGAGACGCTTGTTCTTATATCTATCTATCTATCTATGCATCTACATGTTCTTATCCTTAGAGTGTTGTTCCATCTTTTCCTCTGTGGGATTTTTTCCATGTCCACAGTATTTGGACCATGTCGACAATCTTGGTTCTCTGCCAACAGCAATATGTGCACGCACACCAGTTACATGAGAAGACATATGTGCAGCAAATTAAGTTCTGACTCACTGTATAATCAAACACATGTGAAACATTGAGCACTTGGTGCCCGAGAGACATTCAAAAAGAGTATTCTAAAGTCACCATTTGAAACCTCCTGTTCATTGGCTCCTGTCACGCAAACTAAGCAGTTCAGGACATCTCTCTATTGTTTAAGTGACACAGTCATTACATCAGAGGAAAGTCTTTAAATCTCATTTGAGACACCCAAAAAATGGACTTCCTGAGAATTTGTTTGTCCAAAATAAACAAATGACGCATCATATGGAAGTAAAAGATTACACTAAAACACTTTTTTTGCAATATTCCAATATAGTAGAAAAAAGTAAACGCCTGGGCACCCAGTGTTTAAAGATATCCTTAGAGATTTGCTCAAGCTCTTTGACATTACTTCCCTCATCATGAGTTGTTTTTTGTATAATATTCACACTAAATTTGATATTTTAGGGCTGTATCTTACCTTAAACATCATAAGTCTGCCATTGTGTCCTCTCTGTGCTGGAGTTTAGCCTGTTCACCTCTTCACTTTTCTCCTTCTTCTGAGAGGCTTCAGAGGGGAAGGCAGACAAAAGACATTCAAGCAATGCCAATGTAAAATTCTTGCAAAACATAAGCAGTGTTATTGTGTGTGGAACAGGAGGCGGGTTGTGGGCACTCTGGCCTTTCATGACTCCGCCCCCCACCCAATCAGAGCCACTGGGTGGGAGGCAATCTGCATTATTCCTCCAATCAAAGTAAGAGGGCGGGCTGAACAACTGAGAGGTGGGCGGGGCTTTGTGCATAACTGCATATGAGGGATGTTTCTCAAAACAGGATCCATGTGATGGCAGGGGGCCCGAGTTTACTAGTACAGTCTGGGGCACTCAGAAAATTATCCCCGCATGAAACTGGGTGAAAGAGGACCCTAGTGTAACCCGTCAGAATCTCAGAGCACATGTTGCCACCCACACGCTTTAAGTGTAATTCAATCCACTGTAACATAGTGCTCACCATCCATTATAATCATGGAAATAGTGCAGGGCTTTTCATGAGTATAGGGCACAGAGTGGTTGAGGCTGTCTCAGGACATGCCATTCATTCTTTATGTATCTGCTTTCTCCTCTGGTTTTAATAGTATTATTGCATATTTTCAGCAACAGCATCAACAAGGCAATGATTATTGAACATAGAAATCAGGAAAGGCTGACTACTTTTACGACTATTCAAAATACTGAAAAATGTATTCTCTCTTTTTTCCATTTTAGCTTCGCTTGTGAAAAAGAAGCACAGTTATTTTTAAAAAGATTACATATTATGGAAATAACCTACTTTAAAGAGTGCAAATTAAATGTAATGTTTTTGGACAAAATTGTATGTTACATTTGCATGAAAATGTAGCTTTATTCTAGTTAAAATTAATATGAAATACAGTTTGTTGAATTTTGTTTTAGAAGATTGTTTTAACCCAGTTATTTTTATGTAATTTCATAATTACTTCTAAAGTAAACTGTAAATATTCATTTGTTATACTCAATTGTTACACAGCTGCAATTTAGTATTTTTAAATACTTTAATATAAAACTTTAATGCATCAAATAAAACTATACTTTTAACTACAGTTAAAATTATAGTCAAGTATTTTACACGTCACATAAAAATAAGTGTACTATAAAGCATGAAAAAATTATTACAATACAAAGATTTAAAATAGTAGTAGTAGTAGTTTAAAGTAAAGCATTTAAATGGACATTATTATAATGTGCACTTTTTAAAAGTGTAAAGTGTGTTAAGAAACATAGTCATAACAATGTACTCTCTTTACGTACAGCCTTAATTTTATTTATATAAATATATATATATATATATATATATATATATATATATATATATATATATATAAACAGAAAGACTTCAGTCATCTGAGGTGGTCCTGCATGATGGGAACAAGCATGCATAACTAGACTTCCACAGTTATCAGTGATGAAAGAAACATGCAAGTCCACTTTACTTTGGCTAATGGTCACCAGTTGCCTTTGTCTGTTTGTCTTTCTCAGTATTTATTTTATTTCATAGGATTAACACGGTTAGTGTGTAATGCAAAGTCCCTTTTGCATTACAAATCCCCCCCCCCCCCCCCCCCCTCCCGGCACTTAGCCCTGGTACTTTGAATCTAAGGGTGGGAAAGTAATGCAAAATAAATAAATAAATAAGTTCACATTTTTAGGCCCAAATGACACAGTTTTCTGAAAATGGGTCCTTTACAGTTTTCAGAAGCTCAATTATGCAAACTCATTTTAATGGAATCGGTTATAAATGGTGTCTAGGAGAGAGTGAACTATATTAGCATATAAAACACTTCACTGCTTATGACTTTAATGTTTATTAGATTAGTTATGTGGGTTTGCCTCCAGGAAAATAAATGCACATTTGTAGAGCCCTAAATAAATAAAATCCCACTTCAGCACCAAGTCGTTTGATTTTTATTTACTTATGCCAATGAATTCTTCACTTATATGGGTATTTTACTTGCTAAAGCCTTAGGGTTAGACGTAATTGGTTGCAATTTTAGATTCCCACTAAACTGGAAGTAACATACAGTACATTATAGTCTGTGTAGAAATGACTGTCATTTTGTGATTTCAGTTTTTTTCATAATTGAATTCAGATTTTTTCTATAATGTTGTTCTCAGATATATTTACACTAGAGCTTTTTTGCATGCTTGTATGTACAAACAAGTTGAACCATCAGTGATATAAGAGAAGGCTGTAAATAATGTGCATTGAATACAATCTGTGTGTGTATTCAGTAAACCCATTCGTAACAAAAACATTAGGAAGCTTTATCAATCCTTGTTCAAACCATACAAACTGCAAACTATAGGGATGAACATAAAGACAGATTGCTGGTCCATGAGAAATTATCAATTCAAGCTTTAATCCAAATATTAAAAAAACAAACATATAGGTGAGACACACACTAATGTGTTCACCTACTTATACAGCTCTTCAGACACGCATTCCTTGTGTAGGACAGAATCGGGGATGAGGTCAGGTTGTTGTTTTTTTTACCGTGTCATCCTTATGCAAGTTAACCTTTAACTGGAGATGGCCCAAAGCTTTTTGTTTTACGTTTGCTGGAATTCAGCTTTGAGTTCATCAGAACTGATTTCACAAATGTTGTGAAGGTCGTTTGTATGGTTGTACGAAGCAATCAGCCCTTATATAATAATTTTGTTTGGCTCTCTCACTGGCTTTTGAGCCAGTTGAAAAACTTTGACTATGATGAAAAGTTCAGAGGTATCGTCGTCCCAGTCTCTGCTGAAATAGAAGGCAGAGGGAAACAGAACGATCTTTCAGGAAAATATGAAATAATCTCACTGCCATGTGGCAATGGACAGTGATATAGTTTTAGCTAATGGTTAGTTTTGGTTTTAGTAGGACGCTGGAGAGCTATGAAGTCAGAACTGATGACATTAGCAGCCGTAGCCTCACACACACACACAAACACACACATACACACACACACACACACACAGTCTTGGGCAACTTTGGTCTTTTCTGATTTTCAAAATCAAAGTAGCTGTCATTGGTAAACAGAGGGTTATTTTGTCACAGTAACCACAGCACATCAAATCTAGTGCACACTACTCCATAATCTGAAAGCGCAATTTGCCAACTGAATTGCAAAATAATGGTAAAATAAATAGTGTTGCATCAACTCACAGAAAAAAGAAAAGAAAATCCTTATAGCTCTTTATTACTGGTATTTGCTACAGCAAGCATTAGTATTATATTGCTCAGACTTAATGTTAGAATGCTAGTGTACTATTCTGAACTCAGCCTAAAAGTGCATACTGAGTTGGTACAAAATTTGGATTTGAACTTACTAAAATATAGTTATATTTTAGTATCTCGCGCACCTTAGAATCTCGTCGGAATAAGCTATAGGTCATCTAGGTACTTTTAGCCTATACTGTTTCTTGAATACTATTGAATTCAGACACACTTCTTTTGTCATACAGTTTTTTGCATAATATATATATTAGGGAAGTATTTGATTTCAGATGCAGTGCAAGTGTTATGGTGTGTTCAAGTCCTCCTGGGAAGTTTGTATTTGCGAAAGTCGTCATTTGCATATCAGTTGCGTTCAAGTCACATTGGTCGAAGCAAAGATGGTGAATTATCTTTTGGCAATTAAAAAAATTCTACAAAAAAAAAAAAGATGAATAAAACAGTACATCAGTGTTTTTAATAAAAATAAATATCTTTACTTTTCCCTCCATCTTGACAAAACTATCTGGGAACCTCAGGTCATTCTCCTGAATCAATACTAGCTCACAAACAGTCACACATAAAGTCAAATATGATCCATCCTGGCCTATTTAAAATATTAAGAATTCTAAATATATATATGTAAAATGGTAAGCCACAGAGCCCACCTGTACTGTGCTTTCCTGTAGTACCGTTACTTTTTGTTTAACTTAAAATAAGTAACCTGATTGCTTTAAAATTGAGAGTTAATTAAAACTAACAAGTTGAGTTAATACAAAGTGACTGGCTTAATCAACAGAAACTCAAAGTAGGCTATTATTTTATCTGAACAACATTAATTATCTAAGTTGATATATATACTGTATATATATATATCTATCTATATATATACAGTGTATATATATACTTTTTTTTTTTAACAGTGTAAATTTTTTACAGTGTAAGTCGCTTTGGACAAAACTGTCTGCCAAATGCATGAATATAAATGTTCTGGAAAACTACTTATTAATATTTGAAAAACAATAACCAAATCAAGATTCATGAGGTTAAGGTCTTTTAACATATAAAATAATTTGACATTTCTATAATAAGATCAATTTAGTTCATATTATAAAATGTCATGGGGTCTACTTTAATAATAAAACTTTAATAATATTTATGAATGATAAATTAATGCTATCTATAAAAAATACTTTAAAATAAATACTAAAACATTTTATTTAAAAAATATTATTAATGTATGTAATATTTGCAATATTGTAATATTTTAATGAAAACACTTGAAGATTTCTTTTTCTTTATCATGGTCAGTACTTTTGGACCATTATCTTCACAGATCCTTTTGACAGATCCTAACACTGTATGTTGCATGATGTTGTGAGCAGTGGATATAGCTGAAATGTTGTGGTATTTGTGCATTTACTTACTTGAGCGCTGGGATTTATAAAAGTCTATTTCAGGTCACCATCACCCTGCTTAATGATTAACGGGAGGAGGCCTATAAAAGACGTTCAAAACTGAGGGCTTCTCACTCAAAGAGCTGTGAGGACCATAGCAGTCTTAGTCTAAAGAAGCAACCATGAACCTGCTTATGCTGTTGCTCCTTCTGGCGTCATGTCATTCCTTCCCTACAGAACCCACCTTTCCTGAACATCAGACAGAGAGACGCTTAAGCTTTGCTGCTCTGAATGAAGTTCGGCTTTTGGCAAACGGCCTCCTACAGCTGGGCCATAGCCTGAGGGACTTTGTGCAGAATACCAAGAATCAAATCAATGATATTTTCCAAAAGATCAATATCTTTGACAAATCCTTCTACCAACTTTCTGTGCTGGCCAGTGAGATCAAGGAGGAGGAGGAGGAACTGAAGAAGACCACCGTGATCTTAAAGGCAAATAATGAGGAAATAAAGAGTCTGTCACTGGAGATCAACTCCAAAGTGGAAGATATCATAAAAGAGAGGAAGCATCTGAGGAGGCAGGTGGGCGGTTTGGAGGAGAAGTTAAGCGGTCTGTCCCAGAGTTTGCTCTCAGCTGAGCAGGTGGCTGAAATCTCCACGCTCAAGGTAAGATCAGATCAGTAAAGGTTATGATAGAATCAGAAAATCCTTTATGAATATTCTTAAATGTAATCAAGAAAGATGTATATGTAGGTCATTTATTCACGTTCCAGGGTTGATGATTTAATTACTGACTCTTTTTCAAATTATGATAGTGAATTTGAACTGAATCAGCCACATGTTGAATTGGAATTTGAAGAGGCAGGGAAGAGTTGAACAATTCCTAAAATTCAACAATGACATGAGAGAGGAATTTCTTTAGTACAAGTTTTTGAAAAAAACATTCATATTTACAACACTATATTTAATGTTTTTTAAATATATATATCATGAATTTGTATAATTTTTTTTATAACATCTGGATGGAAATATTTATCTAAATTAAGGTAAGCAGTATCAAATTAATTTTATTTTTCCTTTTTATTTTCCACCACATTGCTTTCAGATAATATTATTTAAAAAAAAAATAGTATTGACAAAATCTACTGATTATAGGGCAGCTCAGTTTGAAAGAGTTCAATTTTGAAAAGTGGGAAGGTTAAAAAGTTCAGTAATATAAGAAATATAAATATTCAATAAAGACATAAATATTCAACAATGAAAGATATTCCCAAAGATTTAACTGAATTAGAGCCTTATAGGAAATGTATTTTCTTCCCATGGTCCAAAAAATAATTTATATAGTGAAATTTATATAAATTATACATATTTTAGTATGTGGCATTTACATTAGATTTATGCATTTGGAATCAATTTGCCAGTAGCATTTCCTTTAACCCTAAAACTCAGTGCAATGCATAATTCCTTTATATTAACACAATATATTGAACAATGCCTTTTATCATTCATATAGTAATTCATTCCATTTTAATAATACTTCCTTATTTGATTTAATTTCCTCATTTAATTTTCTCTTTTTAAATTTCCATTTTTATCCTACTTTTAAATTTGATTTGCAATGTGTTTGTCACCTCAGTTCAAATTGAATTCTCATTTCAGTAATGAATGGCATTTAACTATATGTCAGGTTCACAATTACATTTGACAAAAGGCCCCAAGACATCAGGCAAAACATCTGGGACTCTAGCAGATGTGATCTCTAATTGTCTATGCCATGCTCAGGTTTACAAGATGCTGAGATGTTGTTGTTGTTGTTGTTTTTGTCTATTAGGAGATCATCCTGACCCAAGAAAAGAGCATCACTGATCTGCTGAAGGCTGTGAGTGAACAGAGTGAGCAGCTCAACAACCAAAGGACCAAAATCAAGGGCCTGGAAAATAAAGTACATTATTAAGATACCATTTTACTTATCCAAAACTGTAAATACAGAGTTCTAGCATGAAACTCTAGATGGCGCAGTCCGATAGGTCAAACTCAATCTGACCTAATGACATCATTATCACATGGCGCAGGTGATTGGTTTCTTTCTCATCAGCAGTCAATTAACTCTCTGCTCAACATTCAAATACTCTGCCAGTGCTTGCTGTAGCAGCTGCAGCATGCTTTAGAAACCCCAGCTCCACCTGTATAGGTCTGCTACAAGGTGGTTCATGTATGCTATATGGGGGTTGTTTCATATATGTTAAATGTGCAGCAGCAGTATTTCTTACATGCTCACAGCACCATGTTGTGGATGTGTTGGCAATAGCAAGTCTTGCTCTGCCGCAGCAGCAGCAGTGTAGCAGATTTATTCCACCAAGACCAAACACATTAACATTGCCATGTATATTACCATGCTAAACTCTCAGAGAGTTATCATGACAGAAATCACCTGGCTTGTTGATAAGCATGGTATTACTTAGTTAAGTAATGGGACTTTGCACCCAGCAGACATTAAAATAGCCCATGGGCCTGCAGTGAAAGAGAAACCTGAGCCAGATACTGTATTGGATTTGGAAACCTTTTTTTTTTTTTTTTTTTTTTTGAGTAATTTTGAGTTTGAGTATTTTTATGTTTTCAATTTCTATCTAGCTCAACTCTGCACGTATCCAGGAAACTGCTGAAAATTTGGACAGGAAGCACCAAAGCAACAGCCTCTCAGGATATCTACCACACTTCACATCTGATGGGAGCTTCTCAAGCGGTATGGGATGCTGGAATGGTTTGCTTTGAAAAATGTTGTTGCATCTGTTCAATTGTAGACCCACATGTCAGGTTGTGTTTTAGATCTTCCAAAAGACTGCAGCGAGGTCTTCAGCCGAGGACAGAAATCCAGCGGCCTGTATGCCATTAAACCTAACGATTCACGACCGTTTCTTGTGAAATGTGAATTCACTGAGGGTAAAGATAAGGCATTTTCTTTCTTAGATCTCTGATTTCTGAAAACAGCCAGAGGTGCTTTGCTTCCTCATTACACTTTAAGATGACAGTGTCTTTATGATATTGTCCTCTGTCATCCACAGAGGGAGTGTTCACTGTCATCCAGCACAGACATGACGGCTCTGTGGACTTCAACCAGTCCTGGGAGAAGTACGAGGATGGATTTGGGGACTTCAGCAGTGAGTTAAATCAAGAATGTTGTGCTCATAAACTGAATGTGTTCAGTCTGTGATTATAGAGTGAAATACAATGGAGCACTCTGTGATTGGTGTTGAGAAGTCTGAATCTTAACGCCCTACTTTTAGTATCACTTTTTTACTACATAATTTCACAGTATGTCCAATTTGACCAGCATTCCTCTTTTATAATGTTGCCTTGCTTGTCCCAATCTGTTCTCATGAGACATGCTGGCATAAAAACTTTCAGAATACTTACTGAAGAATATAATAACTGGTCACGCGTGTGGTTACAGCCTTGTTTCATTTACTTAAATTCTGGTAGCACTGTTAATAAATTACTCCGTTTCTATGTTCCCTGCAATTAATTATTTTTTTTAAAAAGTATATATTTTCTAATAATAAAAATAATAATATCCCATGATATTTTTTTAATTTAAATGATGCAATCTTGTGAAATTAAAATTCAAAATAAGCGGTTGAATGTCAGTGAAAATAAGCTAATCAAGCATTAACCCTTAACTAGTGAAACTAGTCGTAAAAAAATAAATAACAATAATATAAAAAAATAAATACATTTAAAAAATTTCAATCGTTAAAAAGAAAAACTGTACTTTTTAAACCAAGTTTAAATATAGAAGTTGACCAACCAATATTTAGTCTTACCATAATGACCTTTATAAATGATGTCAGAAAGATCATAACATTACAGCGTTGAACAGAATATAAGGGGCAAAGAAAAATGTTCTCAGATTAATACATAACACATTAAAAAAACAAATGTAAAAATAAATAAATAATAATAATAGATTTAATCATAATTTAATAATTATTTTCATATAAATACATGTATTTATTAATTTATTATTTATTTATTAATATAAATAAATTCTAGCATTACACTGAAATAATGGATGTAGGATTAACTTTCAGACAGTTTACACTCAGAAATGACATGTTGAATTAAATGTGAAATTTTAAAATAGACAGACTAAAATATTATCTTGTAAAATGTACTCCAATAATCTTTTTTTCTTTTTTTTTTTTTTGACAAATTATTTCTATAGTATACTAAAGAAAGTAATGTTAATCAAATAATCTGAAGTACTCTTAATTATGTTGTACCATATACAGTACCTGTTTATTATGATATTAGAATACCATAATATTAAGTGATTTATAATACTATAATACAGAGAGCTGGACGTCGCAGATGTCTGTGTTTTGTAGGTGAGTTCTGGCTGGGGCTAAAGAAGATCTATGCTGTTGCCCGTCAGGGACACTCGCTCCTGCACGTCCAGATTGAGGACTGGAGGAAGGAGAAGCATTTCATGCTTTTTCATTATATCCTTGAGGATGCCGCCTTCAACTACACCATCCATCTGAAGCTGCAGACCGGAGACTCCAGCTCTGCTCTGGATGAGCACACTGGCTTCAGGTTCTCCACTAAAGATCACAACGATGGAAACCTTGATCCAAACTGTGCTCAAGACTACACAGGTACATGCGATCATAAGCAGACCTTTTCATTGAGTGTTTTTGTGCAAAACTAATACATCAAGTAGTGCGACTTTGTTGAAAATACCTATTTTTGAGGTAATCCCAGTGCTTTTGAATAATAGTGTGCTTGGAAATTGCAAACTAAATTAGTTTTCTCTCCACGACTGCTGCTGTTTCCTTTAGGTGGGTGGTGGTTTAGCATTTGCGGCGACATTAACCTCAATGGCAAGTGTATTCAGAGCAGACCTCGTAAAAAGGGAACCCACTGGAAACCTGGCAGGGGAACCACCAGCTTCAAGGCCTCAAAAATCTCCATTAGTCACCTCACAAAGCCACAAACCCCTTAATATCAACCGTATGAGCAGAAGCACAGTATGATTGCATTCAGGCTGAACAACTGCATCTTGGTTTTTACAAAGTAACTGTTTAATGGACATGACAGAGTTCCCATTGTTGAGTATGAACCTATCAATATAAATATAAAAAGTAAAAATGGGTCATTTACACTGTGATTAGTCCAGTGAGCTCCACATGATTCAGTTTCTCCACCAGTCATCTTAATTACATTGTAATGAGTCCGACCAGGAAACCTCTCATTTAACCTTCTGAGAGCCACTTTCAGCATGTGTTTAAATGAGTCACATTGACCTCAAGATGTCATATGCACAGTTGTACAGCTTGTGCTATTTTTGCCCTACTTCCAATACATATTTTTACTCATTATGTTGTTAACATTACATTAAATTATAAATTGTATTTCATTTAAACATGTGTTTAAAACGATTGGATGGCTTATCATTTGCTGAATTTCTAACATATTATGTATAAAAAAAAAAAGCAACAAAGGGAGAGAGAGAGAGCAATAGCAATGACGTTCATAGCTGATGCAGCATCGCCCTCTGCTGAGCACTGCCAATAATTGCAGCCATTTTTAATTAAAGCTCAGTAAAACAGTACAGCTGTGTTAACTCTACACGTAAATTGGTGCCATTTGGGCAACAGAAATATTTACAAAATGATAAATGATAAAAAGACTACTATGAGGGAAATCATATTTTCCTGAGGCTTTCCTTTTTCTCATACCAAGGCTGTAATTGTCATATACACACACCGTGGGGAGCTGTGCATGTTCCAAGAACAAAAGTTTTTTTCCCCTTTTCTTTTTTTCGGTAAATTGATTTTTATGATCGTATCCCATAACAGAGCTAATACGTGTAAATACAATGAATAGTTATCACTATAAGAAAAACCTACTTCTGTTTCAACCATGTGACCAAACATATATAATCTTTTGTTGTGTATATTCTCTAGCTTGTATATCAATGTAAGTTGTGTTCTTTAGTGCAAGCACTAATGGGTGACTTTTTGTCAGACTCCCAAAAAGGACTCGTTCAGTAGGAGTATCTGGCCTTTTTGTTTCTGCATTTGGACCCAGACTCTGTCATTTCCACGGCACCCTCGCAGCGTTCCGTGACAATTTGCCCCCTGCTTCCACAGAGAACTTCACAAAGCCAACATCCACAAAAGAGCTGTATTGGTAAAACTTTACTCACAGGCACCAATGCTAAAATGCAAAAAAGATGGAGGCACAATCAGTAAATCTGGACAGTTGGAGCACTAAGATGAACTTCTATCCTAACAGCTAAACAGAAACTGTAGGGACAGAAACTGAATATAAAAATTGGGAATAGGAGAGAGTCTAATAAAGTGAAAGTATATTTTATTTCCATAAAAAGACAGAATTAGGTTTATTGGTCACACTTTAATTTGTAGACCAATTCTCACTATTAACTAACTATTAACTTTTACCTCAATAAAATCCTAATTTGCTGCTTATTAATTGATAGTAAGGTAGTTGTTAAGTTTAGGTATTGGGTCAGATAGCTAAAATATGTTCATGCAAAATAACACATGAATATGTGCTTTATGTGTACTAATAAACAGCAATATGCTAGTAATATGTGTACTAATAAGCAACTAGTTAACAGTGAGAATTGGTTCCTAATCTAAAGTGTTACCGATTTATTTTATTTTTTATTTTTTATAACACATCCAAATGTGATATTCAGAAGAAATCAATAAAATTCAATAGCATGTGACTAACTTCAGCATCCTGTTAATCAGTAGTAAGTCATGGGGACACATATCTAGTTCAGTTTTAAAAGCATCTGATAGGTCATTATCTGCTAGGAATCACATCATCGCTTTTTATTTTAAAATAAAAATCGCTTATTTTGTCTCATTTGATATTTGTGCAGCAGCAGTATGTCTTGCATGCTCACTGCAGCTTGTCTGTGGATGTACTGGCAGTAGCAATTCTCTGTACTTGCTCTGTAGTAACAGCAGCATAGATCAAATACATTATAGACAATCCCCAGTGTGAGCTTTTTTTTTCTTGTCTCTAAAATGTATTAAATATAAATAATCTCTGATAAATCTTTCTTTCTTTCCCCAACGGACCTGGTCGGGTTGCAGTAAGAACTTAGCCTTTTCATTCGGTTCATTCTGGAGCCAGCTAAATCACCTGTTGCCATCAACATATCAACACAGAAATTTAATCCTTGAGGGTTTTAAAGGTGCTGCAGTAAAACTCACACCTTTACTACCCCCAAACGCTACCCAGTTATCAAGCTATATGGCACGTTTTTCATTAGCCATGGATTTTGAATGATCCTGGGAGATTTAGCATATGTCAAAACAACTCATGTAGCATTTACAGGCAGATCATTCTGGGCTTATTCACTCAGCATCAGCTCTATTTAGCGTCTGAGTAAATGCTGAGTAAATACCGCACATGAATGAGGCCTCGCTGGTCATCTTATGCATCTGCCTCAACAGGCCTCTGGAGTCGAGCTTGTCTGACTGTGATCCCCATGCACATGTGTGAGAAGCCGTCTTCGGTTACCAAGTTTATTTTTAGCCTGTTAAAGGCCTCAATCCAACTCTGGGGAATGCCATAAGTGCACAAGGCTTTTCCTCCTTCTCCTCCCGTCCCAGTCACTCTCTCTCTCTCCTCTGAGTGGAGCTAACAGCTTCTCCTTCATTCTTCCACAACGGACTGGAGCAATGAACGATAGTCCCTTGCAAGTGCTGACTTTGCCTACTTCTCCGTACCTCGACCAGAGGCCTGGAACCAACAGCCTGAGGAAGAAGACCCATGTTTTCCAGTCTGAAAAGAACTACCTGCACAACTTAATTCAATGCATCTTCTCCTCCATCGACCTGCGGGACAGGCAGGGCTCCATTATGGTGGTGGGTGGAGATGGACGCTACTTCAATTCGACTGCCATTCAGGTCATAGGTCAGATGGCTGCCGCTAATGGGGTCAGTTGCAATTCTTACAGTATGTTTTCTTATGAGGAACCACTACACTGAACAAATTCAGTGTAGAAACACAGTTTTCACTCAGAAATGATTGCATTTCACAAATAATTTGAATTGGTAAGTAACACATTGAATGAAATTTTCAATTTTGAAGTAGAAAGAATAAAATAATATTATAAAAAAAATAATAATATTTACATTGCATATGCTTCTGAATTTCAACATACCAATCTTTAGACACCTGTCATTGAAATGCATCATTACACCTACACTGTATCTTTTGTGGTAATTTGTACTTTAGATTCCTATATTTTGATAGCAAGAAATGGGGAAGAAGCGTTAATGAAGCTAGTTTGTTGCGCAACACTTTCCAGTTCTAAATTTGCCACAAAAGATATTTATTCTTGACACAATTGTTGGGTACATATATTTAGGGCACATTACAATGGATTAATAGATTTCTAATTTTGCCAATTAGATCTGGCACAGGCGGAAAGAACATGATGGGTGAAGTTACTGAACTCTTTTAGAGCAGATACATGAGTTGTGCTCAGCTTTTGCCTCCAATGGTGTTATATGCAATTAAAAGTCTAGACATACCTTATGTTTTTGATGAAAAAGTTTATAACATTCTTTAATTTCCAGATGAAATGTATTTTAACGCTTTATTTTGATAGTCCACTAATGATCAATTTGCAACTTCATGTCAACCAACTCCCATTAATTTTCAACGTTTATAACCATCTCTCATTAGTGTATTAGTAGACTGTTAGGTTAGGGTTAGTAGAATAAGCTGACATGTACTTACAGAGATATTTATAGTTCATAGAATGTATGTTGGGGGACCATCAAAATTATTACAACAGACAATTTACTAATACTCTAATGACTGCTAGTTTACATGTAGTTGCAGCAAGTTATAGCAAAATGTCTAAAGTGGACTATCAAAATTAAGTTATGAAGAAAAATCTGTATATTATTTCCTAAAACATTGACCAGTTACAGATGGTTTAATTTAACGTGGGCTGATGAATTTCTCAAGTGGGTCGTGTTGCGATGTCGTGTTCAGAATGGCATCATGTCGACGCCAGCTGTGTCGTGTGTGTGATCAGGAAGATCAAAGCTATCGGTGGCATTATTCTCACAGCCAGTCACAACCCTGGAGGACCTGACGGAGACTTCGGCATCAAATTCAATACCGCCAATGGAGGTAAAATGGCTCACATGTGATTATGAAGATGAAGGAAAGATGTCGGTGTCTTATTTCACCCGAAAATCAATGACAGAAATAAGATATGTATACCTAAAATGAGGCTCAAGTTATGATCATAAAGCATTATTTCCTAGTGTTTTTCTGGCAGTTTAGCATGATTCCCCTCAAATGACTATTCTATTATACTATTCATATGACATTTTACTTTAGAGTTGATTTGTATATCTCAATATTCTCAGTGTTGATTTTCATTTGATCCTCATTACTGTAATGTAGTAAATTTAATTTAATGCATTTTTTAACATCACACAGAAATAATAAAATAATATTAAGTCAAGTCATTGAAAAGCCCACATTGATCAACTCTACCACAGTATATTTTACTACATTAATAATACATTATCATTCAAAAGTTTGGAGTCAGTAAGTTGTTTTGTTTTTTCATTAAAGATTTTTTAAGCAAGAATGCGTTAAATTGATCATCACAAGTTAAAGACATTTGTAATGTTACTGAAAATTCTATTTAAAATAAATGCTGTTCTTTTCAATTTTCTAACATCCTGAAAAAAAGTCAAGACTTCCACAAAGACAGCCCAAATGTTTTCATAACTGATAAAAAAATTAAGGAATGTTTCTTGATCATCAAATCAGTATATTAGAATGATTTCTGAAGGATCATGTGACACTGAAGACTGGAGTAATGATGCTTTGATATCATTAAAATAAAATAAAAATTGTTTAAATTGTAATACTTTGTGTATGTGTGTTTAAATACAATATAGACAATTGAAAATAAATACATGACTTAATTTTCATATGAAGAAGCGTAATTTTCTTCAGCAATTTATTTATTTATATATATGGGGTTAAATTTGAACCTTCTTCACAGATCAAATAACATAAAGTAGACCCAGTCTTACAACTTGAGTTATTGATAATTCCTCCATACAGGTCCAGCACCAGAGGCTGTCACAAATAAAATCTTCCAGTTGAGCAGAACCATAGAGGAGTTTGCCATCTGTCCTGAACTCAAGAGTGGATCTGGGGACTATCGGCAAGCAGTCCTTCGACCTGCAGAACAAATTTAAACCTTTTACAGGTGACAACATTTGCAACTTCTGAGCTGTTGATTCAAAAGAATGCCATCATTTTAAGAGAAATGAACATATTCTGTCGTGGCAGTGGAAATTTTGGATCCGGTCAAATCCTATGCCAACTCACTGAGGAACATCTTCGATTTCGCTGTTCTAAAGGAGCTTCTGTCAGGAGACAACCACATACAAATCCGTTTAGATGCCATGCATGGAGGTGAGGAACCATATTTCTTTTAGCATTTAGAGTAGCAGCTGTATCTACGTAATGGACTAAGATGCTTCTGTGTGTGCCAGTTTGATAGGCTTCCATTACTGCCTGCTTCTGTACGAGATTGAGTTTCCATGTATGTGCAGTGATCTGAATGATTAAGACGAGCCATCTGACATAACACTAAAACCAAGCACAGCTCTCCACTTTCAAGGAGTAAAACCATCCCACATCGATGAGCCCCTTGAAATTAAAGGAATCTTCTGCATTCATGCATGTTACTTGAGCTGTAAAGTTGACTAGGTGGATTACAAATGTAGTCTGTGGGTAGAGTTTGCTTCATGTGACCAGTTCTTTGCAAGTAGTTATTAGTATGCTTGCATTAATACAAAAGATTTAGATTTACATGCTTTGCCTGGTTGTTGCCTGGTAGTTCATCATTTACTTATCTTCATTTGTTCATTAATTGAAATGAAAATTGGGGTCCAATTATGTTTTCACTCCATTCGTTTCTGTTGTATAGGTTTGTAATGACATGAGGATGAATAAATGATGACAGACGTTTTAGACCTTTTAGAAATGGACATAACTTTGCACAGATTTAGTGATTGATTTAGCATTTGTTTTTGTTTTTTTAAGTACTTCTGTATAGTGCTGCAAAATGCACTGCCATTTATGGTAAACTAAAATATAATTTTAATGTAATTTCACATGTATGGCATGTATTTAATATATTATATTTACTACTAATATTTTATATTAAATATTTCAATATTATTTGTAATGATGTAGAAATTTAGTTCATATTAACTAATATTTTAGTATAGTTTTATTTATTTTTATAGTGTAGTTAAAAATGTCATTTACATGTGATTTACTATTAGTCTTCATCAAAATAAGCATACTTCTTATCTGTACGATCAAAATTCGTGGAGTATTTTTAGCTCTTTTCACGGTCAAATAGAAAATATGAGACAGACCGCACTGGTGCGGGCTTCAACCCCAGGGGGTTAAACGCAACTAAATAAATAGTGTCCTTAAGTGTAAGAAACATAGTCTTGAAAGTGCACTCTCTTGAAATACATTTAAGTGGCCTTACATTTAATTAATATGATATAATATCTGTACACTTCTATTTGAAATATACTTCTAAGATTTGAAGTGCATATTCGATCAAATTAAGTGCACTTCTTTTTCACAAGGGTAATATAGGTTTTTACGTCTATGGTAATTCCTTTAATGGAATTTTAACAGCCCAGTATTTCTTGTGTCTGCTGGGTTTATAAATGTTTTAATAAAGGGTTTAATAAAGTTTTATAGAAATTAGCTTAGTTTAATCAAACTGAATCTATGAAAATGCTCTAACTGTGTCCACACCTTTTCAGCGCTAATTTTTCACCCTGTGCCTTTAGTACATCATGACAGTATAGTTTTTTAATGCCTAAAGAGGGTTTGCGCTGGCACAAGCTGTTAGTAGTATAAAAGTATCATAATATGTATGCAGATGAATGGGAAACATGGTAAGTTCACATACCTGTTTCTCCCAAAAACAGTCCTACAATTATTGTACTTTTGAAATGTGCTCTGTTTCGCAGTGTCTGTATTTGTTTTGGTCTGTGTTATTTCATCCTCTGCCAGCTGACGGAAAACACAGCATATTGCAGCCTCTGAAGCCAGCAAATGAATTGGGTTAGGGATCACAGATTCTCTGACCTAAAAAACCTTGACATCCATCTATAAAGCTCTATGACCAGAGGCATATTAAAATGCATATAAATCAGCTCAACAACTTAGACTGTAAGGCTTGTTACCTTCCATTGTCAGTTACGCTTTTTACTGTTACATGTCCTCAATCTGGCAACCCACATAAGCATACTGTCTTACAGTAGGAGAAGGGAAAAACTCTTTCTGCTATTTTGAATTTGGACTGCAGTAATCACATACTGCACCTTTAACAGCACTGACTCTTTGAACCTCCATTGGTTCTGCAGTGGCTGGGCCGTATGTGAAGAAGATCCTGTGTGAGGAGCTGGGCTCCCCTGCAAATTCAGCCATTAACTGTGTACCACTGGAGGACTTTGGAGGTGCCCACCCAGACCCCAACTTGACCTATGCCACTGACCTTGTTGAGACGATGAAGAGCGGACAGTATGACTTCGGAGCTGCTTTTGATGGTGACGGTGTAGGTGTTGAGACATTGAGATCAATGTTGCTATATGACCTTTGACCCAAGCAGACGTGCTCAAGTGACAGTCAGCATAACATTTTCTTGACCCTGTCCTCACTCTCTCTCTTTCTAGGACCGTAATATGATCCTGGGGAAGCACGGCTTCTTCGTAAACCCCTCTGACTCAGTTGCCGTCATCGCTGCGAACATCTTCTGCATTCCTTACTTCCAGCACACAGGAGTAAGAGGCTTTGCTAGGAGTATGCCCACCAGTGCCGCTCTGGACATGTGAATATTACTCCTAAATGTTTCACACTATGTAGATGTACACCTAACAGGACCAGCAGCATCTCCACTCACTCTGCTGTTTTATCCAGGGTGGCCAGAGCCACCAAGATCCAGCTGTATGAGACACCAACCGGATGGAGGTCGTCTCTCGCTGTGTGGGGAGGAAAGTTTTGGCACAGGTAATGAATGTACTTAGGACTGTAGAGAGCATGTAGGAAAACAAAGCTAAAACCCAGACATTTTAGGCAATTTAGAAATCCCAGCCAGGACATGTCCAGGAAAAAGAGGATGTACTCTATGGTCATCTAAAGACAAAAATAAATAAATTTAAATGTTTTCTTCTTCTTCGACAACTATGTCTATGACCACTTCAGCTATGGTGCTGTGGAAAATAAAATCTCTTAACACAGTCTTACTATATATTAACAATGTCCAACGGTGGATGTATGATTAAGGTCCATTTCAATTCCTATTTCAGTGACATTATAGCATTCTGTGGAAATTACAGTGATGAAAATGATTTTAAAAGTAAAAAAAAAAATGCCTCACTTCTTTGTCTTGCTACATTCTTGAAAGTAAAGATTCTTTACTGTTCTTTATAGAAGAAATTATTCTTCAGAGTATTACAATTTTCCTCTCCCTTGAACAAAAAAAGAAACAAATGAAGAAAAAAAGGTTATTTTAAAAGAACTGTTTACTGAAAGGGAACAAAAAATGGTTCTTCAGTGGCGTCCCTTGGGGGGAAAAGTCCTTTTGGAGCCTTAATTTATAAGACCATTTAAATAGGTAGCATATTATGTACCCTCAATAGAGATGATTTTAAATAGCATTTTCACATTTTGCTTACATGAAGTACTTGTAAATAGATTATTTTACATTTTAAAATAGTCGTAATCAGACCGATTTGATCTCTCCATAGGTTCTGATTACATACGAGAGAATGACGGGCTTTGGGCAGTGCTAGCATGGCTGTCCATCCTCGCGGTGAGGAGGCAAAGTGTAGAAGACATTATGACAGACCACTGGAGAACCTACGGGAGGAACTACTACACCAGGTGCCCGATCAGCTAAAGATGCCTTTTACACAGTCTAGACTCTAGTCATACTTTTGATTATAGATTGACGACATGTTTATACTTGACAGATTTGACTATGAGGAAGTGGATTTAGATGCGGCTGTGGAGATGATGCTGGATCTGGAGCTGATGATTTCAGACAGGGCTTTCACTGGGCAAGCGTTTACTGTGGGGGGAAAAGAAATACCAAGTGGAGGCGGCAGACAGTTTTGAGTACAGTGACCCTGTGGATGGAACCATTTCAAGAAAACAGGTAATATAGTGGATCCTCTTTGTTGAGTCAGTATATTATACAAGTAAAAAGAACAGCAAAAAAGTAGGCATTTGTCACAGAGATACTGTTATTAACATGTAAACATTCCCTGTAGGGATTGAGGATCATTTTTGAAGGAGGTTCTCACATAATCTTTCGTCTCAGTGGGACCGATAGTTTCGGAGCCACAGTTCGTCTGTATATCGACAGCTATGAGAAAGATATAAACAAGCTCTTTCAGGACCCACAGGTAAATTATGATTTATTTCTTATAGAACTTATACTTTTAAAATGTTATGTTTCATTCGTAGTTCTGGGTAGTAACTGATTACATGTCATTTGGATTACATAATCAGATTCCAAAAATGAAGTACTTGTAATTGGATTATTACATAATATCAGACTACAATGGCTTTTTACTGATTGTATATTACTCACACAATAGTAAATCAATTATTCATCATTTTCTTTTTCAGAATACTTTTAAGAAGTGTTTTCCCAACATTTCAACACTGTATCAACTACTGATGAACACTTTACTTTTTATTTGTCATTCAGTGTTTGTTTAACCATGTATTACTATGCCTTTAAAAGGCTTTTGTCATGCAAACACATTAAAATGCACAAATTTACGTTATTTCTTGTTTATATGTAATGCAGGGATTGATAAACTATTTTGTCAGTAGAACCTCGATCTAATAAATTTACTTGAGATTTTAAGGTAGGAATTAAGTAACACATATGCAGGTAAACAAATATTTCTTTTTTTTATTATGTAATTAATAATTTGTTTTCATAAAACTCACAAACCCCCTGCAGTTCCTTAAAGAACCCCAGTTTGTGAAACCTTACAGTAATGTTTAATGCACTTCATGTTGTTAATAACGAGTGCAATATATATTTTCTCTCTTTGCATTTCCATATCAATATGATCATATACAAGATTATGCTAATTAAATCAATATGATTACATTAGGTCATTTAGCAGATGCTTTTTTCCAAAACGACTTAAAAAGGAGGTAGGCTATATGATAAACAGGTTAGGTCAAAAGTAGTATATTTCAAAAAGTAGTCTGATTATGTTAGGCCAAAGAATACCCTTAAAGGGACTTTGGTTAGGCCTACTTAAAATATGTAGTGTAGTGTAGTGTAATAAGTTACTAACTACAATTTTTGTCATGTATAGCTTAAATTTGGAATCAGTAACGGATTACCCAGCACTGTTAATGAGCAGGCCTAGGTTTTACTGCATAACATTTAAAAGGGGAGATTAACAAAAAAGTTGGGGTAATAAGGGTTTTTTTTTTGTTGTTGTTTTTTTCTGCCACAGGTGGCGCTGTCGGAGCTCGTTACCATTGCCCTGCAGCTTTCACAGATACATGACAGAACCGGGCGAAGAGGCCCTACTGTTATTACATGATTATTTTAAATGTCATATTTACATTTCACATTTTTTTGTATTAAACATTGCTTTCATCACGTGCCCTTGACGCAATTAATATTCATGAGCCAACCACTGACGAAAGTTGTATTCGTGAATCTGCTGCCCAACAACCATAGACATAATATATCTATGCCCAACAACGACATGCACTCATAAACAAGCTCTGATCTGAAGTGGCAGTGTAATATTCTGGCTCAAATAATTATGAAATGAGACGCAGCTGTGACTGACAGGTAACTACTGATTTTATAAAGCAGTGAAATGTGCTATTCCAGCACTTATTGAGTGCAAATTTTGATGTTAAGTCCTTAAAAAAAGTTGGTGTAAACTTAGACCTTGTCATGATATTGTTATATAAATTTGATACTTTATGAATTAAAAGTCTGTTTAATTGGTATTGCACGGTTCTCTATCTGTATCTTTTATTTTATGCAGCAAATTCTGAATAAATATTAACTCGGAGAGAGAGAGTTATATATTTGTATATACTCATATAGGCATTGGGCTTGTACATTTCATGTTTGAAATCTGTAGTTGATCTACAAAACGTACCTTCAAATGGAAATAACAGACAAAAATACTGTAACCCAAAAGCTGCATCCGGGATATTATTACAAGTGATGATGAAATCTCTCCTGAAGCTTCCTGTAGGTCTTCAAACCTGTGTAGCTAAAAGTAAAAAAGAAACCCTGGTTATTGCAGCACTTGCAAAAAGTCTAAACTTATAAAAAAATATACTTACTAATTTAATAAAATTATTAATTACTGGATTAAAAATCTGACAATCTCGTAATCAGACAAACCTCTTCCATGATCAACAAAACTTTCCCTCACTTTTCAACAGGACACATGCACATATATTGTGATACACTGGCCTAATTCACACTCATTTTAAATAGTTCACTTGCCTACTGCTAAAGAAATCGGTAAAAATGGAAGCTTTTGACCTGCTGTCCTGCTCTCCATCAACACAGGTCATGAAGAACAGCCAGGAGCCGGAGGGTAAGAATAACCCACCAACTCCACCGTTCACATGATTACAACTAAACAGCATTTACAAAATCATATTATGATAATACTTTCAAACTGTTTTTTTACCTGTTCAAATACAGATGCTATTGAAGATGTGCGGCTGAAGTAAAGACCACTAATCTCCAGACACTTTTACTAAGATATCATAAAAATATAGGCTTTGTAAACAAACCAGCTCCTCTTCTTTACAAGACAAGTGTGTGGAATTGCCTTTGAGGGGTATCTCAGCATATGGATGAAAATAGCCACCACTAACCCAGAACTTCTGATGGGAACCCAATGTAAGTGATTTGATATGACTGTATTTAAAGTGATTTAAGAGTGGAATACTGTACATAAACAGAGAGTATCATCAAATGTTATTTGCAATCTTTCCAATAAGCAAACTTTGCAACTTTTTCATTTATATTTGAGAACATCTCACAAAGATCAACTTTCATAATATTTTTAGAGTCTGATGTGGAGATGGTCTGCCAGAATTCATTGATATTCCTGATTTTAGATTCAGATGATTTCATCAACTGTAGAGACGGATGTGCAGTCGGGTCAAATGGCAATAAGACGGATCATCTCGTTCAAGCACAGCGCAACATGTGAGTTGGTGTTACCCATTTCTACTCATTACGTACAAGCTCGGTTATTATTCAAAAATAATACAATTTTGTTTCAATGAAATATTTACATTTCTGAAATAAAGGGGCACTCATAATATCGCTCTAGTCCCTTTTGTATGGACTCCTGTATAAGGTTCTCCAACTGTATCTCAGCTCCTTGTGGCACCACAAGTACAACTTGTTTAGATTAGTCATTAGTAGTCATAATTATGACCTAAACAGTTGAAAAAGATTTCATAATTTGTACTTGTTATTTCATAATTGACCATTTTTTTAAACAATCATTAAATATTTTTGACTGAAATAAAAACTACAAATTATAATTAAAATTATTAGATGAATTTTTGTTTTTGTCATATGTATCAATTATAATTTGTTGTAATTATGACTTAGTATAATTTCTACTTTTTGAGTTTTTTATTTAAACTTTGCCTTTTGTTAAATTATGATTTACCAAAGCAATTCTTATACAGTATGATGGAATTCTGCTTCCAAGCAAGGACTTATTGATATTAAAAAGTAGAATAGAAAGTATTAGTTGTAGTGTCTCTCTAAGAATTGCACTCCATAGACTGTTTCAACTTTAAATTGTACACCTCCTATAATCAATCTATGATTTTATTCAGTGGACATGATGTACTTTACCTTTACATATAGGGTAGAGTGGGGGGAAATGCCCCCCTTAAGGATTGTGTAATTTTTTTAAAGGAAGTTAAATATGTTCAGAAAAGGTATCATCATTTTAGTGACAATGACATAAAGTATAAACTAAGTATGAAAAATGTCCAGAGTTTTCATGTTATTAGATTTTTAACTAAAATGTAATTTGTGCCAAGGGGGCGTTTTACCCCACCTATGGGGCAAAACGCCGCCATAGGTGGGGTAAAATGCCCCCCAGTCTGACAAAGCAATTTGCTTTAAACATTTACAGCAGTTTTAGCTTAAAATTAAAAAAAAAAAAGAATATAATCAATTAATTACAAAATTATAATAGTCTATTTGAAAAAAAAAAGTTAACTGATGCTAACTGGCTAGCTAACTAGCTACCTGATGCTAACTTGAAGTAATTTTTAAATATAAAGTACACATATTTTTATTAAACCAACTAGTTAGAATACATTTTATGGAAAAACAAAGGATGTTTGATGGAAAAACAAAGGATATTTGATGTTCAGAACAGTAATAACTACAGTAATTGCCCATGGCCCCTGGGGGCGTTTTACCCCCACACACTATTTCCCCCACTCTACCCTATACTTTTTTGATATTGGAAGTTGGAGCACCCTTATAATAAACATCAGCACAATAAAAGACTCTAAACACTGTAATTCTAAGTTTTACGGCCATTATGTGCAGCCCTGTTCAGAAGCTTCACACCAAAGCGAAACGCATGAGAAGACTCTACACGCAGTGCAATGATCCAGGTGGTTTCTCCTGTGTGTTCTTCCAGAGATCCCACCTCACCTCACCTCAGTTTCTGCTGTGTCCCACTAGACCCGCTGACCCCCCAGACTGCTGGTCCTGCTCTGGGTCCAGATGAGCGGGAACACTGGGAGCGAGAAATGGATGAACTGGTGGAATGGACTCATTCCCTTTCTTTCAAAGAACTAGATGATCTACTGTATGCACACATTTAGATATCAAGTGACAAAACTGTTTAATGTTTTTTTGATGAGTAAAAAGTTTACAGTACAATCAACTGAATACAACCAGTAAGACTATTTAAAAAAAAAAGAAAAAAAAGAAATGACATTCATGAAAATATATGCACCTTGCATTTTAATATATCTATCTATCTGTCTGTCCATCTGTCTTAAGCTGCTTTTCCACCGTTGGGTTCTCATTGCTTGACTGTTCCATTATGGTTTCGGATATGGATATGGTTTGGTTTTCCACTGTGGGGCTGATAACAGAGCTTGTAACTGTACAGATGTATCAGTTGTTGCCCTGGTAATGCGATGTAAATGTGACTGTATTATGAAGGATGATCAGATATTTCTGTTTGCTTCACTCATAGCACGCTTGACCAGCAATAGAGAGAAACTACACACATTTGTGCCGTGCCAAACCAAGCTGAAGTGGAAACTGGAACCGTTTCTTACCATTCTTAGAACCAATCAGCCCGACGGTGGTAAAGCAGCTAGCCTGTACATTTACCTTGGCATAGTTCAATAATAAGAGTTCTGTACATGGAAATGATATACCGTGAGTCTCAAACACCATTGTTTCCTCCTCCTTATGTAAATCGTGTGCAAGCAAAAGACCACTGAAAAATAAGCTAATCAGAACATAACGCCGACTGTTACGCTACTAATAGTTATGCCCCAAACATTTGCATAAACCTGCCCTTGTTCTAGGCCAGCCGAACCTGCACAGCCGAATCATCAGAAGTTCTGCAGGTATTGTGAAAAAACAAGTGAGGATAATAGTGAAAATGGCAGATCATGGAAATAAATGTTATGTTCCAGGCTGTGCAGGGATGGTTGGTGTCTGTATTCAGAAAGGCACGGAAAACAAATAACGCGTTCTAATAAAATAATGCGAGCCACTAAAGCGACATGGTTAGCTTCTTGCTAGCGGTAGCCTGTTACATTGCAGTACATCAGATTTCATTACCACATAAACAGAGTAAGGAGAGATGACTGAGGATGATGGCAAATTATTTACAGATCCTGAGCTCCACTGACAACCATCTGATCTTGTAAACTGTGTGGCAAGTACTGCTGCTGTAGTTTACACAGGGTACGTGCGATCGCAGTCAAACGCGATCGTGCATTCGAAAGCTGCCCGCATTTTATATACAGTATAATTACCAAATGATATAACTGCAAGAGAAAGTATTGAAATATATATTTTCCCTGCGTTTCCTTTCTGCGGTGTGAGCTACTGAGCCGCACTGTGAAACAGCCAATCAGAGCAGAGCTCAACATTATTATTCATGACCCTTCCAAGTAAGGTAATAACAGACCATTTCATTCTAGGGACAAATCCTAGGGTTGTAAATGGACATGTAAAACCATTTCTGGAGAATTTTTGCCCTTACCTAAGCCACTTATCTTCTATGTAGATATCAGAGAACAATTTCTGAATCAATGCATTCTATGGCACTTTTAAAGCACAGTTTGTTTCATTTGTATCTTTTTATTCTATTGTATTTGTCCTTTGCTTTTTTATTACTGACGGTTTAATTATTTTCAATAATTTTGAGGACGTTTTGTTTGTTTGTTATTTCGCTGGTCTCTACAATGTAGATGTTATAGCAACCTTATTTACAGGAAATATATATTTGATATATACCACTATCTTTAAATAAATCACTCATATAAAGTTTTGGTCATATGGCCCACTCATAATCCTGTTAAATAATCGTGATTATAATATTGACCAAAATAGTCGTGATTATGATTTTTGCCATAATCGAGCAGCCCTAGTTAAAACCACTGATCTACTGTTGGGGAAAGTTACTTTTAAAAATAATGCACTACAATATTGCGTTACTCTCTCTCCTTTTCATCGCTCATTTTTCACTGTATGTCTTTAGTAAATCTTGACGGTTTTTTAATGCCTAAAGAGGGTTTGTACTGTGCTGTTAGTAAATCTGGCCCTAGATTTGATTTTATAAATGAATCATTTTAGTACTTTATACTTGTTAAGTGCTGAGTGGTGTGTTAACCAGGTAAAAATACACTGTATAA